>NC_069696.1:29138793-29763793 GCF_023699985.2 Odocoileus virginianus | reverse complement strand
ATTCATAGGGAACTAAAGGTTCCATCATTTAGTGTGTGAATTTTCACATATTTTCCCAGAAAAGCGTTTAGATTCCTTCAAGCCTGAATCGCTTATGTCCCATTTCTCCAGAGAATAAATCTCTCATTTCCTACTACAATTAGGAAGTAGTTACCTGGCTGTGCTAGGTGGGTGTGGAGACCCAGAGGTAAGAGTATATGAATCTTATATGGGTGAGCTCTTACATACCAGAGCCAGAGTGTGACTCTCCCTTGGGATAACTTGGCTGACTGGTGCTGCCTGTGATGGGAGAGTCGAGAGAGGAGTCTTCAGAGGATGCAGTTTATAATTCCAGTGTTTCCTGAGGCAAAGATGCCACAGGCTATGTGGACTCTTAGGAAAACAGCCATATTAGAATCACCTGGAAAGGACCTGCTTTATACCACCTGCTTAGAGGGTGTAATGCTGGAGTCAGAGCTGCGGGGGTCCTTTCGGAGGTGAGGCAGAACATGCAGGGCAAAGATCTCCTTTGGTGATGGGGCGCGAGAAGACAGGTGTGAGAAGTATCCATAAATGCACTGTGATTTTATAAAGAGCCAGCATTTGACCATTTGCCCTGGGGGATGGGGGTGGGAGGCAATAGTAACAGTTCTAGCAAGTCTGTTCCTGTTTCCTCTTGTTCCTGGTACACATGACCCTGGGGGTTGTAGAAACAGCAGCAGGGGAGTGGAGAGAAGATAGAACAAGGAAGGTGGTAAAACAAAACAAAACAAAACAAAACAAAACGTAAAAGGCTGCATTCCACCTCCTGAGGTTGAGGTGGGGCCTGCTCAGAGAGAAACAGCTATCAATGTGATGTGAAAGTTTCATTTCAGTTCTTTCTGGGTCTTTTAAATACTTGAAAACAAGCTTGAACTCATACTTATATGTGACTGGAACACAATAGCCTGGTCATCTCCAGATGGGGAGGTAGGTTTAAGTGAGATTGAGGGTGGTGGTGAGAGAAAAATGAACTGCTTGCTGATTGTACTCTCCTGGGTTAATGCCATTGCAGTAATGGTTATGCAAATTTTTATCACAACTCCCTACTTCGGCCTCACGTTTAAAAGTCCCTGGTGCCTTTGTTCTGAGTCTTCCTGAGCTACGGGGGAAATCAGGTTTTCATTAGTGTCTCCTTTGGGCACTGTGGTTTTAGCTCTTCCTAAGTTGCAGAATTGGTAATTTCTCCACTCTTGGCTTTCTGCCTTCCAGAACAGGTTTACATCACTCAGTACTATTGCTTTGTCTCCCATGCTGTTTGCTCTGTGGATTGTACTTTAAAAAACATCTTTGAGGAACTTGCCTTGTGATCCAGTGGTTAAGACTCCGTGCTTCCACTGCGGAGATTGCAGGTTCAATCCCTGGTTGAGGAACTAAGATTCCACATGCCACACAGCGTGGCCGAAAAAACAAAAAGGACTGTTGCCTCAGTGAGTTTCTGGAAGGACTGTGCAAAAATGGTCATATGTTCCACCATGTTTAATTGGAATCTCAAGCAAATATTTTCAGGATAAATATTAATAATAACATACTCAGTTTTCCCAGTACTGCTACATAAAGCTTGTGTATATAAATCACCTTGAATTCCCCTCTTATCCCTCTATCCCCCATAACTGGATTTTTGGTCATTTCCTCATCACCAAAGAGCTGAAGCTTTTTTCAATTTGTTTTGATTTTTTTTACCTTTTTTCTTTTTTTCAGCTGTGTCACACAGCTTGCAGGATCTTAGTTGCCCAACCAGGGATTGAACCTAGGCCACAACAGTGAAAGCACTGAGTCCTAAACCACTGGACCGTCAGGAAATTCCCTATTCCTTTTTAATTCAAATTTAATCTGTGACCTGATTCTTTGAGACTGTGAATATCTCATTCTCCAGTCACTTTTATCTGATGACTTTAGCATCCCTTGAATGATCTAATTATATCACTCTCAGCTTGGGTTAGCTAGCATTCTCTTGTGAAGGAGGTTTCCTTTTCTCTCCATCTCTCTCATTGTTATTTTGAGTTATTAAGAATTGCAATATTTTTTAGGTGGGATTGAAGGCAGGAGGAGAAGGGGACGACAGAGGATGAGATGGTTGGATGGCATCACTGACTCAATGGACATGAGTTTGAATAAACTCCATGAGTTGGTGATGGACAGGGAGGCCTGGTGCCCTGCAGGCCATGGGGTAACAAAGAGTCGGACACGACTGAGCGACTGAACTGAACTGAATATTTTTTAATAAATTAAGGGCAATTTCCCCAGTCTAGGAAAGGGAGGAAATGAGACAGTAAGTTACAATATACCTGATTGAAAATAATCATGCCAACAGGTAGACCAAAAAGCCACCTATTCAAAATCAACTTGTATTTTTGTGTTTGTTTTATAATAAAATCTGACAGTGAATGAGTAAAAATTAAACAAATTGATTGGGATCCCCAGTAATTGCAGAGATGGGCATGGGCTACATAGACTGCTTTCTACTTTTGTTACCAGTCAGGTTTCCAGTAGTCATGTATGGATGTGAGAGTTGGACCAAAAAGAAGGCTGAATACTGAAGAATTGATGCTTTTGAACTGTTGTGCTGGAGAAGATTCTTTAGAGTCCCTCGGACAGCAAGGAGATCAAACCAGTCAATCCTAAAGGAAACCAGCCTTAAATATTTACTGGAAGGACTGATGCTAAAGTTGAAACTCAGAGGAGGAGCTAAGATGGCGGAGGAATAGGACGGGGAGACCACTTTCTCCCCTACAAATTCATTAAAAGAACATTTGAATGCTGAGCAAACTTCACAAAACAACTTCTGACCGCTAGCAGAAGACATCAGGCGCCCAGAAAAGCAGCCCATCATCTTCAAAAAGAGGTAGGACAAAATATAAAAGATAAAAAGAGAGACAAAAGAGCTAGGGAGAGACCCGTCCCGAAAGGGAGTCGTAATAGAGGAAGTTTCCAAACACCAGGAAACCCTCGCACTGGCGGGTCTGGGGGAAGTTTTCGAATCTCGGAGGGCAACCTAACTGAGAAGAAAAATAAATAAAACCCACAGATTACATGCCTAAAAGCAACTCCCAGCAGAAAAGTACCCCAGACGCCCACATCCACCACCAGCAAGTGGGGGCGGCATGGAGACAAGAGGGCGGCATTGCTCAGGGTAAGGACCGGGCCCCAATGCCCTGAGGGCAATCAGAGGGAGCTAATGTGAGATAGCAACTTAAACTGTGGGATAGCAAGAAAGAGAGAGAAAATTAACTGGCCCGAACACACTGCCTGCCGTTCGCAGAACAAAGGGACTGAGCAATTCCAGAGAAGAGCTAGCCGGCCCATCCCCCGCCAGAGGCAGGAGGCAGGGGGGAGGGGAAAGGGGCAAACTCGGCCCCAAAGACAGCACCCCTACCAAACTGCAAACAGGCTCCCAGTTTATAACCAAAGACTTCCTGAGATTCTGGATGGTTGACATCCGCTGTGAGGGTCGCAGCTAGAGACCAGCTCCTGAGAACAGACACAAGGCGCACGCACCCTACTGGCGCGCGCGGAAACTGAGGCTGGGACCGCGGAGGGGAGAAGGCGCACCGCACCCGGGGAGAGTGCGCGCGGCAAGCTCCTGGCTGCCTGAGCTGTTCTGGCCGGGGAAGGCACAAAACGCAGGCTCAACCGAGCCTGAGCTTTTGTGTAGGACCAAAAACTGGAACCGCACGCAACGCAGGACCCACTCCCTATAGAGCAGCCTGGAGCCTGAGCAGTGTAGACGGGGAAAGCACACACCCGTGAGCGGGGCAAACCCAGTGTGGCCAGAACACTGCGGGTCCTCCCCACACAGGCCGGTGACATTTGTCTGCAGTGCCCGTCCCTCCCCACAGCACGACTGAACAAGCGAACCTGAACAAGAGACCACCTCCGCCCGCCTGTGTCAGGGCGGAAATTAGACACTGAAGAGACCGGCAATCAGAAGCCAAACAAACAAAGGGAACCGCGTCGGAAGTGACCAGTGCAACAGATTAAAATCCCTGTAGGTAACACCGACTACACCGGAAGGGGCCTATAGATATCGAGAAGTGTAAGCTGGAATGGGAAGGTATCTGAAACTGAACCGAACCCACACTGACCACAACAGCTCCAGAGAAATTCCTAGATATAGTTTTACTTTTTTAAAAAAAATTTAAAAAAAATTCTTTTTTCTTATTTTTTCTCTTTTATTTTCTTTTAAACTTCCCTATTACTCCTCCATTACTCCTTAACTTTCATTTTCATATATTTTTACTATTTTTTTAATTAGAAAAAAATTTTTTTTCTTTTTTCTTTTTTTTCCTCTTATTTCCTTTTAAAGTCCTCTATTACTCCTCTATTACTCCTTAATTTTCATTTTCATTTCACTATAACCTTGCAAAAAAAAAAAAGGCCCTATTTTTAAACTGAACTTCATATATATTTCTAAAATTTTTTGTGTTTTTGTTTTTAATATTGTATTTTTAAGAGTCTAACCTCTACTCTAGATTTTTAATCTTTGTTTTTCAGTATTTGATATCAATTTTGGACATTTAAGAATCCAATATTCAGTACCCATTTTTACTCAGGAGTGTGTTTATTACTCTCCCACTTTTGACTCTCCGTTTTCTCCCTCAGATCACCTCTATTTCCTCCCTCCCCCTTCTCTTTCCAATCCAATTCTGTGAATCTCTGTGGGGGTCTGGGCTTCGGAGAACACTTTGGGAACAGAGAACTGTGTAGGTCTGTCTCTCTCCTCTTGAGTCCCCTTTTTCTCCTCCTGCTCATCTCTATCTCCCTCCTCCCTCTCCTGTTCTTCATGTAACTCTGTGAACCTCTCTGGGTGTCCCTCATGATGGAGAATCTTTTCACCATTAACCTAGAAGTTTTATTATCAGTGCTGTATAGTTGAAGAAGTCTTGAGACTACTGGAAGAAAAAGACTGAAATCCAGAGGCAGGAGACATAAGCCCAAAACCTGAGAACACCAGAAAACTCCTGACTACAAGGAACATTAAGTGATAAGAGACCATCCAAAAGCCTCCATACCTACACTGAAACCAACCACCACCCAAGAGCCAATAAGTTCCAGAGCAAGACATACCACGCAAATTCTCTAGCAACGCAGGAGCATAGCCCTGAGCGTCAACATACAGGCTGCTCAAAGTACACACATAGACCCATCTCAAAACTCACTACTGGACACTCTGTTGCACTCCAGAGAGAAGAAGTCCAGTTCCATGCATCAGAACACTGATGCAAGCTTCCCTAAGCAGGAAACCTTGACAAGCCAATCGTCCAACCCCATCCACTGGGTGAAACCTCCACAATAAAGTTGAAATTCTGATACTTTGGCCACCTGATGCGAAGAGCCACCTCACTGGAAAAGACTGATGCTGGGAAAGATTGAGGGCATGGGGAGAAGGAAGCGACAGTGGATGAGATGGTTGGATGGCATCACCGACTCAATGGACACGAGTTTGAGTAAACTCCGGGAGTTGGTGAAGGACAGGGAGGCCTGGCATGCTGCAGTCCATGGGGTCACAAAGAGCCAGACACTACTTATTGACTAAACGACAATGACAATCAGTCAGGTGCTCTGTGTGGTCTGAAGACCTGGGTTCTAGTACCAGCACTGCCCCTTTATAGATGTGACTTTGATCAGGGCAGTCAACCTTCCTGAGTGCAGTTCGGTTATCTCTAAAGTGAACATGAGAACTTTACTTGGATGCTTCATGCCCTTTGTCCTCAGTGACAACCTCTCTACAATTGATCAAGTCAAAAAGCATTAACAAAGTAAGCCTGGGATGGCTCATCTTGGAAAGATGTGCTGGCAAGGCTGGCCCTTGTCTTGTGTCTGGGAACTTGAATTTTCAGAGACTTATCACAATTCCCAGATCCGAGTGGGTCATTGTGCCCAAACTATTTGTACAAGCAATGTGTTTTCTGCCAAACATCTATTTCTTTCTAAGAGTCTGAAATTTGTTATGCTGGTAGAGGGTGCCTATATGGCCAGCCCCCAATACAAACCTCTGGCACTGTGTCTCTGATGAGCTTCCCTGGTGGATAAATTTCACACGGGTTGTTGCAACGTGTTGCTGGTGGAATGAAATGCATCTTGTGTGACTCTGCTGGGAGAGGACTCTTGGAAGCTTGTGCCTGGTTTTCTCTGGGCTTTGTCCCCTGTGTCTTTTCCCTTTGCGGATCATCCTGTAATAAATCACAGCTGTGAGTACTGAGTCCTGCACATCATCCTAGCTAATCATCTCACAGTTTCCAATTTTCTCATCTGTAAAATGGAAATTATAATAACAATAATATCTACCTTATAGTGTTGTTGTATGAAACATGAGTGAAATTAAGGGCCTGATGTAGGATGTATCTGATAGAGGGTGGTTGGTATTATGCAGTATGTTCATTGTTTACAGAAGGAACATCTTGTGTTTTGTGTGTGTTCATGGCTTTTTGTCAAAGTAACACTGACACACCCACTCACGTAAATTAACTCTCAAATATTAGATGACTCATTTGATGAGAACAACAGGTTCACATGCCAGCTTATAAAGACACCTGCTTCTTTCACTAAAATGTATGTGTGCATGTGGGTGTGTTTTATCACCTAACAAATGTGAAATAATTTGCGGGTTTTTTATGATCTGAATGTGTCTCCCCCCACCCCCACCCTCCAAGCATTCACATGTTGAATCCTAACTCCTAAAGGTGATAGTATTAGGAAGTGTGTCCTTTGGAAGGGGATGGAACTCTCACACTTGGTTAGTACTTTGGAAAAGAGACAGATCCCTTTCCCCTTCTGCTACATGGGACAGGACAAAAAGTCTGCATCCCCAAAGAAGGGCCTCACCAGCCATGTTGGTACCATGACTTTGGACTTCCTGCCTCCAGAACTGTGAGAAATAAATGTTTCTTGTTTATTAACTGCCCGGGCTGTGTTTTGTTGCTTTGTTAGAGCAGCCCAAATGAACTAAGACAATTTTTCTTTCCTATTCTTTCTTTTTTTCTCATGCTTTCTTTTGATGTGCCCCTGGCGATCTGTATTGTGAGCACGCATTGTGTATTCTAACAATAGAAAGTTACAGAAGTGAGGAAGGGGCATGGAATGGATTTAGAGAAGAGCTTTAGTTTATTGTGCATTATATGCTCACTCAGTCATGTCTGACTCTTTGCGACCTCATGAACTGTACCCCATCAGGCTGCTCTGTCCAAGGGATTTTCCAGGCAGAAATACTGGAGTTGCCATTTCCTCCTCCAGGAGATCTCCCAGATCCAGAGATCAGACCTGTGTCCCCACATCTCCTCCATTGCAGGCAGATCCTTTCACCACTGCGCCACCTGGGCAGCCGCTTACAGTTGACTAAGTTGTGACTAATGGAAACTATGAAAACAAAATGTACTAAGGATACATCATCAATCTCCACTCCCTCTACAACTACAGCTATTACAGAGTTTGTGCTTTGGTTGCCTTGAAGTGAAGGAGATGCTGCTGATGTCTCATTAAATAATCTGGAGACCTCCAAGGTGTGTTATATCTCTTACAATCAAGAGAGCAAACCACGGAGAACGCATCCCAGCTGGTATGTGACGTGCCTCAACACCACAAACACCCACCACACTGCATGAAAGCTGACTTTTGGGAAAAACACAAATCACACTCATTAAAGGCAGGATTCCAGAATAGTATTGGCTCTTAGCTCTTTAACTTCAGATTGAGAATGGTCTCATATTGAACATCCATCCTTGAGAACTGTTCCTTAATGCTTTGTATTTAAAACATGGTAGGGGAATTCCCTGATTGTCCAGTGGTTAGGACTCCAAGCTTTCACTGCCAAAGATGTGGGTTCAGTCCCTGGTCAGGGAACTAAGATCCTTCAAGCTTCATGGAACAGCCAGGAAAAAAATAAAATTATGTCATGCAGAAAACACATTTCACAAAATAAATAAAGAAATGAAACACGATGGGGAAATAAAACATGATGGACTTTAGAGTGAAAACTGTTTTTCTTCCTCCCTGGTCTGTCATCCAGTCAGTTTTCGTTCTGCAGACTCCAGAATTTCTACCATTGATCGTCTGTACCTTTTTTCTGGGTTAGGCCCCAGATGGTGGAATACACTCCCCAAAGAGCTCCCCTCTTTCAGTTCCTCCTGCTTCAAACCACTCTATACATGGTTGGGAGAATGATATCCCATGTAGCGGTATCACCTCACACCTTTCAGAAGGGCTGTTATCAAAAAGACATCAACTAACAAGTGTTGGTGAGAATGTGGAGAAAGGGAACCCTCATGAACCATTGGTTGGAATGCAAATCAGTGCAACAAATAGGGAAAAGATTATGGAGGCTCCTTTAAAAAAATTAAAAAATAGAACTACAATATGATCCAGCAATTGTACTTCTAGATCTTTATCTGAAAAAAATGAAAACACTAATTTGAAAAGATTTATGTACCTCTATGTTCACTGTTAGACTTCCCTGCTGGCTCAGATGGTAAAGCGTCTGTCTACAATGACAGAGACCTGGGTTCGATCCCTGGGTGGGGAAGATCTCCTGGAGAAGGAAATGGCACCCCACTCCAGTACTCTTGCCTGGAAAATCCCATGGATGGTGGAACCTGGTGGGCTGTAGTCCATGGGGTCGCTAAGTGTCGGACACGACTGAGTGACTTCCGTTTCACTTTTCACTTTCATGCATTGGAGAAGGAAATGGCAACCTACTCCAGTGTTCTTGCCTGGAGAATCCCAGGGACGGGGGAGCCTGGTGGGCTGATGTCTGTGCTGTCGCACAGAGTCGGACACGGCTGAAGCGACTTAGCAGCAGCAGCATGTTCACTGTAGCACTCTTTACAATAGCCAAGACATGGAAGCAACCTAAGTGTCCATCAGCAGAATGGATAAAGAAATTGTAGTATGTGCAGATACATATGCAATGGAATATTATTCAGCCAAAAGAAAAAAAAATGTTTCCATTTGCAACAACATGGATGGACCTTGAAGGCATTATGCAATGTAAAATTGAGTCAGACAGTGAAAGACATATACTGTATAATCTCACTCATATATGTAGAATCTAAAAACAAAGAAAGAACGAAACAAAACCAAGCTCATAGATGCAGAGAACAGATTGGTAGTTGCCAGAGATGGGTTGGCGGCTGGGCAAAATGGGTGAAGGGAGTCAAAAGGTACAATCGTCCAGTTATAAAACTAACTGTAGATATAATGTACAGCGTGATGGCTGTGGTCAACAACACTCTACTGCATAGTTGAAAGTTGCTAGGAGAGCAGATCTTGAAAGTTCTCATCAGAAGAAAAAAAATTCTGTAACTATGTATGGTGACAGATGTTAAGTAGACTGGATGCTCATTTCACACTATATGCAAATATAGAATCATTATGTTGTGCACTTGAAGCTAATATGTTATCTGTCAATTATACCTCAATTTAAAAAATATGTAAGTATAAAATACATGTGCTCACACTTTTAAAACCATCTATTTCTATGGCAGAAGGCAGAGTGGTGTGAGAAGTGCAATTCTTTACTGTTGAGCCTATTTTTATACAGTAGATGGGTGCATTATTGTAAAGTTATATTTTGTAAACTAATCATACTCAAATGCACACAGTAAATTGCTACTTAAAAGCCATCTGTGGTAAAAGTTTGCATTGTAGAAAGCCTATAATATATCTGTTTTGTAAATTGAGACTATCATATATTGGACTTACTTTAGTGGGAAAAATGTATACTGTCATCATTAGTGCAAAAGAGCTTCCATACCAATTTTTAAAAGCAGAGAAAAAACTTAACCAGACTTTTTGAAGCAAGTTTTAATCTACTTGAGAATTGCACCAAATCCAAGCATTGAAGCAGTAATGGAAAACTGGTCTTTTGCTCCAATAATCTGAGGGAAGGCTAAAAAGCCAGTGGACCTCTTAGTACAATGGTAGAAGTGCTGACCACTTAGGGTGGTCAGTTTGCCAAGAGGATTTAAGGGGCATTTGAGGTGAAACTCCCACTTCTCAGCCAAACAGCAGGACTGAGTAAAGACCACAAGTCTATTTGTAGCAAGGTGAAAGTCCTATGGTTCCTTTCATCTCTCTAAAATTAGAAATAATTTCAGTTTCACAGAGGCCAAATTTTCTCAAATATGAAGATTTAATATGAGTTGTCACCACAATAATTATAACCAACAGTGAGGGCTTACTGCGTGCCAACACAGGCCTTACATGAATTACCTCATTTAGTCCTCATGAAAACTCTATTTATTAGCATTTCACAAGTGGAAAAACTGAGACACAGAAAGGTTAAGCAACTAGACCACGCTTGCAGAGCCACTGAATCTGGCTGGCAAAGTTACTCGAGTCTTGCTTGCCTTCTGACTGCGTTATAGGGTCTGTCTATAAACTTGATAACTTTATGTTCGGAAAAAAAACAGCTCCAATATTGTCTGTTCATAAGTTTGCAAAATGCTTTAACTTATTTCCTTTTTACCTCTGTAGAGAAAGTAGCTGAGATTCAGAAATTCATGTGAGGTATACTAGAGCCTGTTATACAAAGTCAGGAAGAGAAAAACAAATATCATATATTAAAGTATATATATGGAATCTAGAAAAATGGTACTGATGAACCTATTTGCAGGGAAGAATGGGGACTCAGATATAGAGAACAGACTTGTGGACACAGTGGGGGAGGGAGAGAGTGAGGCGAATGGAGGAAGTAGTGTTGACGTGTGTGTTTTACTGTCCTGTGTAAAATAGATGGCTGGTGAGAAGTTGCTTTGTAACACAGGGAGCCCAGCCTGGCGGGCGCTCTGTGATGATCTAGAGGGGTGGGTTGGGGAAAGGGGAGGGAGGAAGAAGAGGGAGGGGATCTATGTGTAATTATGACTGATTTGCATGGTTGAACAGCAGAAACCAACACAATATTGTAAAGCAATTTTTCCCCAGTTAAAAATAAATTAAAAAAAATAAATTAATGTGAGGTTAAGAGATATTGGGTGATTTGCCCAAGGTTACAGATCTCCTAGATAAGGGAGCTAGAGGTTGAAACAAAATCCTATAATGGACTTGGAACTCATGACTTAGATTCAGAAAAAGTTCCAAGGGACATTCCTATTCAGAAATGTGTGGAAGTTAGGAGACATAGGCAAAATATCTTGTAAACAGGTAAAGGTTTACAAGGTTCATTATATCTATGACAGGGAGCTTTAACAAACAGCCTCTTTAAAATCTTTTTTTTCTTTAATGCCTAACACAATTGAGTTTACTTAGGTATCTGTATTCTACTTTTTTCTCCCCTCCTTATATGCATGTTTGTGTAAAACATATCAGCTTATTTGTCCATTATTTTTGATTGTCACAGTAAGTTTTGTTAACATCCATTATATCATTTTTAAAATTTAAACAAAAACCTGGTGGATTTATACATTTAATCAGTTTATTCAGAAGATATTTTTTGAGGTTCACATAGTTGTCTGGCTGTGCACTAATCACTGGAAATCCAAAAGAGAGCGAAGTCACTGCCCAGACGAGAGAAAACTGGTGAAGTGTCATACGTCTCTAATAAATGTAGGTTAAACTAGCATCTTCCAACTGGGGGCCCAGGAAGACTTTCCAAAACAGCACCAGAGACAATTAACTTTCAGATCCTCAGCCTTTATTTAAGTCTTTCCCAAGTTCTGCCTGAAGGAACAGGAATTGCCTGCACCTGAGGAGCAAGCAGCTTGTTGGTTCTCTTTTTCCACCTCCCTTCTCACAACAGCCCTTCTCCCATGCTACAAAAGAAAAGCTTTTCTTTCGTTCACTCCAAATCACCCAGCAAACCACAGGAGCATGAAGAAGTGGACAGTTCAGATGATTGTGTCAATAAAGCCATTTAAACTTAAGTCACCATAAACCTACTGCAGGGCTTCACTTCTTTGTCTTATTGCTGTTTTTCACTCTGAATGGAGAATGGCATCAGAAGCAGGAAGTTTTGGAACTTACCTGGTAGCTCAGCGGTTAAGACTTTGCATGTTCAATGCAAGGGACGTGGGTTCAATTCCTCGTTGGGGAACTAGGTTCCTGTTGCATGTCGGAAACAAAAAAAGGGAGCAGGAAGTTTTGGTGTGTGTAGTGATAGTCTGAATTTGGACCATGTTTAAGACCGGGAGTTTGTGATGGACAGGGAGGCCTGGCGTGCTGCAATTCATGGGGTTGCAAAGAGTCGGACACGACTGGGCGACTGAACTGGACTGAACTGAACTAAGATCGAGGCAGCAGAAGCAATGACAACGTTGAAAGGGCTTGCCTCTTCCATCCCCTGACTCTGTTTACTGAATCATCTGGGCTGGCGAGGAACAATTGAAGAAAGTAGGCCACTGTTTTTCCAGGTGACAGACACACATGTCTGTCTTTTAATCTCTCCACTTTAAAATTAGAGGATTTGAGGTTTATAAAAAGCCTGCTGTAAATGACAGATGTCCAAGGCGCGCCCTTGGCCTTTTCACCTTGAGAAAGCTTGACAGCCTCACATTCCACTTGTTTGCATTTCTCTTGTATACTCGAATGATCTCAAAGAGCAGGTGGTGATAAGTGCCCTGTTGACAGTTCTGAGAGGGAAAGGCACTTCTTAGAGTAAAAGGGACATATCTGAAAGAAGCTAGTATTTTGTATTTTCTTGAACATATGTTATACTCACAGGAAAGGTACTTTCATTTACTTTTTCCAAGCATTCACTGTATTCCAAAATATCTAATTTTCCTCTGCTTTGTATCTTTTGCTTAGGTCAATCATCAACCACTTCTCATTTTTTCCTATTTACCTATGTATTTATTAAAAGTAGTTTATCTTAATGGGAGTATGTTGTGGATTCTACTGTAATTAGTACTTAAGAATCATGACTAAAACTTAATACATCTACCTTGGTCGTGATCCAAGCAAGGCCTTTTCTTTCTGCTGTTAATTTCCTCAAGGTAGATTAACTTGTGCTCTTAAAAAAGGGAGCAGCTGCTTTTGGTGGAAAACAAAATGTTCTCTAAAACAATCCAGGATATAATACCTTGGATTTTAACAAGCAAACCTCATTTATTTAGGATTAATTTCTCCGTCTCAGAAGTTGATGTGTGGTGCTATTTCTGTAAAATGCAAAATGATAAGCGTAATTGTTTCCAAACATGAAATGAAATTTCTAATCTTTCTGCCTGGAATCTTTAGGTGTCTGTTTCTCCATCCACCTGTCGCTCCTTTTTTATAGTATGTGGAGGTGACCCTATTTGCCATGCTAGGGGTTTCTTCTGTGTATCAAGGAAAGTGAAAAGAGCCAGTGAGAGTGAGGGGAAGGGCAGGAAGGGTGAGAAAGCAAGAACTTCAGGATATGCAGAACCCACTGAGGGGTCTGCACTCTGTCTGCAAGCCCAGTGATGGTCAAGTGGGTGTGCACACCCACAATGTGGACAGAGACAAGTAGGGTGTCAGAAGCATTGATTATGTTTTCTCTAACATCTAGGAAAAAGTGAAATTGTACTAACATTTAATCCACATGGATTGACATGGGCACCCTCTATTCTGTCCATCAGATGGTCATACTGTCACCAACTTTGAGCAGTGAGTGTCCTGAGGGAAGGGGGAGAGACTCGTGTGTAGCCTCAAGGATTCACCCTCTTTCAGCAGAGTGGGTTGTAACTGGCAATTTATATGAGCTGGGTTAAGGGGTTTTGCTGTGTGGATCATAACAAACTGTGGAAAAATCTTAAAGAAATGGGAATGCCAGACCACCTGACCTGCCTCCTGAGAAACCTGCACATAAGTCAAGAAGCAACAGTTAGAACTGGACATGGAACAAAGGATTGGTTCCAAATTGCAAAAGGAGTACATCAAGGCTATTTGTTGTCACTCTGCTTATTTAACTTATATGCAGAGTATATCATGCAAAATGCTGGGGGGTGGGGGGGGGATGAAGCACAAACTGGAATCAAGATTGTCAGGAGAAATAGCAATAACCTCAGATATGCAGATGACACCACTCTTATGGCAGAAAGCGAAGAAGAACTGAAGAGCCTCTTGATGAAAGTGAAAGAGGAGAGTGAAAAAGCTGGCTAAAAACTCAACATTCAAAAAACGAAGAACATGGCATCTGGTCCCATTACTTCATGGCAAATAAATGGGGAAACAGTGGAAATGGTGGCTGACTTTATTTTCTTGGGCTCCAAAACACTGCAGATGGTGACTGCAGCCATGAAATTAAAAGATGCTTGCTCCTTGGAAGAAAAGCTATGACCAACCTAGAGAGCATATTAAAAAGCAGAGACATTACTTTGCCAACAAAGGTCCATCTAGTCAAAGCTTTGGTTTTTCCAGTAGTTATGTATGGATGTAACAGTTGGACCATAAAGAAAGCTGAGCACCAAAGAATTGATGATTTTGAACTGTGGTGTTGGAGAAGACTCTTGAGAGTCCCTTGGAGTGCAAGGAGATCCAACCCATCAATCCTAAAGGAAATCAGTCCTGAATGTTCATTGGAAGGACTGATGCTGAAGCTGAAGCTCCAATTCTTTGGCCACCTGATGTGAAGAACTGATTCATTGGAAAAGACCCTGATGCTGGGAAGGATTGAAAGCAGGAGGAGAAGGGGATGACAGAGGACGAGATGGTTGGATGGTATCACCAACTAGATGGACATGAGTTTGGGCAAGCTCCAGGAGTTGGTAAGGACAGGGAAGCCTGGTGTGCTTCAGTCCATGGGGTTGCAAAGAGTCGGACACACTGAGCGACTGAACTGAACTGAACTGAAGGGGCTGTGCAGACAGACTATGTCAGCCAGTGTTCATTGAAGATCCTTGAGAAAGGGACAACGAACTTGAAAAGATTTCTGCAAACAGAAGAAAACAAACACAAACAAAAGTCAATGCATATATCATAAAAGAGCCTACAAATAATAAATTCTGGAGAGGATGTGGAGAGAAGGGAATGCTCCCACACTGTTGATGGGAATGTATGGAGCTTCCATAAGATACTGAAAATAGATTTACATTTGATCCAGCAACCTCATCCTGCATATATCCAAAAGAGATTTAAAAAAATAATAATTTGAAAAGATATATGCACCCCAGTGTTTATAACAGTACTATTTACAATAGCTAAGACATGGAAACAACTCAAGTGCCCATCAACAGACAATTGGTTTAAAAAGATGTGGATATATATATATATATATATAGATACATATATATACACACACAATGGAATATTACTCAGTCATAAAAAGAACAAAAGCTTGTCATTTGCAGCAACATGGATGAATCTAGAGATTTTCTTACTAAATGAAGTAAGACAGAGAAAGACAAAGATTATATAATATCACTTATATATGGAATCTAAAAAATAATCAAATACTTATTTACAAAACAGAAACTGACTCACAGACATAGAAATCAAACTTATGGCTACCAAAGGGGAAAAGGAAGGGGCAGGGATAAATTAGGATTACAGAATTAACAGATATACCCCACCATATATAAAATAAACAACAAAGATTTACTGTACAGCATAGAAACTATATTCAATATCTTGATATAATTTATAAGGGAAAATAATCTGAAACTGTATACCTGAATCTAACACAATATTTTAATAAATCAACTCAGATGGTAAAAAATCTGCCTGCAATGAAGGAGACTCAGTTTCGATCCCTGGGTCAGGAAAATGCCCTGGAGTAGGAAAGGCAACCCACTTCTGTATGCTTGCCTGGAGAATTCTGTGGACAGAGGAGCCTGGCGGGCCACAGTACATGGGGTCACAAAGAGTCAGACACGACTGAGTGACTAACACTAACTACCATAGTTAAATTTAGAAAAATAATAAAGTATTAGTGATATAAAAATAAGGAAATAGCAAAATCAAAACAGCACTATTTTTCCAATTCTTATTACAACTTCTCCATTATCCATATTCCAAGATAGAAATATTGATGATTTAATCAGAATTAACAAACAGTGGAGCACAGAATTGTGGTATCATCAAGAAGACTATTTGAAAGGGAATTCTATCAACTGTCATTATTGATTACTTAGCCTTTCTGTATATTTGGCCTTTAACCAAGGATAGTAGAAGAAAACAACCATAGTTCAGAAAACATTTTAAAATGCTAATTATTTCATGTTTATCTCATCTTTTTTATCCCTATTTTTGTGTATGACATTATGTATTAAGTTATTTTCATAAATAACTATATAAATATATGTTAGGCTCGCATGCTGTTTTGGTTAACACTGTTATATAACCAATTACCCCACAACTCTGTTGCTTAAAATAATGTTTTACCATCTCTCACAGTCTGTAAATTATCTGGGCTCAGTAGAGTAAGGCTTTTTTTTTTTTTTTTAACTTTTATTTTATATTGTAGTTGATTAACAATATATTCATTTCAGATGTACAACAAAGTGATTCACTTATATATATACATGTATATGTATATACACATACATTTGAACTCTTCAAATTCTTTTCCCATTTAGGTTGTTACATAATATTGAGTAGAGTTCCCTGTGCTATACAATCCATCCTTGTTGGTTGTCCATTTTAAACATAGCAGCGTGTACCTGTCAATCTCAAACTCTCTAACTATCCCTCCCTTCAACCCTTCTCCCCTAGTAAGCATAAGTTTGTTCTCTAAGTCTGCAGCAGCAGAGCAGTTTGCAAAGGGTGTGTGCAGCAGCCTCAAAATGTAGTGTGGTTGGCTTTTATGGGTTGGGTAATTTCATAGGCTAATAAAAGACTAAGAATTTCATAGGAGGATTATTCCAATGATTTTGGGGAAGGGATGGAGATTTCCAGGAACTGGGCCACCACCCACTTTCTGATCTTTTGACATGCCTTGAAACTGTCTCTCTGGGTGTGTCATTTAGCTTGCTGATTGAGGATCAAGTCAAGTTGACTTGTCTGCCATCTTGGATCCATTTGATTCTAATCAGTTTATGTTGTGTCCTTGAGCTATGTCATTCTTTCAAAAGTTAGACCCTGCCCTCTTTCCTCCTGTTTCATCCCTCCCTCAGAGATTTTACTCCCATATTCTTATGGGAACCTGAAGGATGATGGTCCATCATCTATAATTGCTTCAAGAAGAGCAGAGTAGTTTTAACCTGAGGTTTCTCATGTGGTTTGAGTCATCTGAATGCTCAACAGGGCTGGATGCTCCAGATGATGATCCCACAGCTGACAGCTGATGCTGGATGCTGGCTGGGAGCTCATCTGGGACTGTTGATTAGTGAGCCTTACAGCATGGTGGCTGGGTTCCAGGTGCGGGAGTCCCAAGCACCTTCCAAGAGGAAGATGCAGAAGATTCCAGGCCAGTTACAGTACATGCCTAAAACAGGAGCAGCATCATTTCTCTA
This sequence comes from Odocoileus virginianus, assembly GCF_023699985.2. NCBI lineage: Eukaryota > Metazoa > Chordata > Mammalia > Artiodactyla > Cervidae > Odocoileus > Odocoileus virginianus. The sequence continues at coordinate 29,746,436 of NC_069696.1, read as the reverse complement.
TTTCTGTCCTATTCTATTGGTTAAAAACAATCACAGATTCAAAAGGGTGGAGGGGGGGGTGGAATTCCGCTGCTTGATGGGGTTGAGCAGAAGAGCATATACATGGGAGAAAATGTTGTGGCTAATATTTGGAAAACATAACCTACCACACATGCTGCAATTTTTACTGATGCGTTTATGGTCATGAAACCTAGAGCCACTGGAACAAGACACAGTTGTAGGTGAGATCACAACCTTGTGGACAAATTGACTTAACTAACAGCTGTTTCATCCTGGGAAACTTAAGTAATGTCTCTGAATCACTAAAAATCCAGAAAGTAGAACCTATGGTGGTGTGTGGGGGAGAGGGGTGAAGGGGGCTCTTTGGAATATTAGATGAGAAAATGTGTACCCAAAGTATTCCAGAACCACACTTGGGTCCACTGGCCCATGTATGGTACAGTCAGTCTACTGACACCAGGTTGTGGTGAAGGAAAGTTCAATGTTTATTGCAGGGCACCAAGCAAGGAGTCCAGGACAGCTAGTGCTCAAAGCACCCAAGTTCCCTGGTGGGTTTCAGCAAAGCCTTTCTAAAGTCCAGGTCAGGGAGAGATGTTCAAGGCTATGTGATCAGCTGGTGCACAATAATGATGGATTGATAGTGAAGTAATAGGGGTTCACAGCATCAATCTTTAGGAACCGACAGGTCTGGGAACTACATGCTCATGATTGTCAATTATTAACTTCTCCTATTTGGTGGTGGCTTTAGCCTCTGTAAAACAACTTGACATATGCGTTAGATACGATTATCTAGGTACTTCAGAGAGGAGCTAAAGCAGAGAATATGGGGGAGGGGTCTCTCTCGGGAAGGCCCCAGCAGGTCTTCATTGGGTTACAAAGTACCCAGAACATTGTAACTGGCTCAACCGGCAGCAGATATCATTATGGTTTTGAATTGGGGAGTGACTGATTTAGAAAAAGCTTTTCAGAGCGAGCACTTTGATGACAGCATGGTGGATGTAGGAAAGCAGGAGGAGATGGGAGGTCAAAAATGGAGGGGGTGGGGGTACCTCTTGTGAGACTGTGGCCAGAAGAGAGGGGCAGCGATGAAGGAGAGAAGCTGGGGGAGAAGAGTAATATGCAACCCAATGAAGAGCATCCTCCACTTGTTGAAAATGGAGAATAGTCCATGCACAGCAATGAAGACCCAGTGTTCCTAAAAATAAATTTTAAAAGAAAAAGGATAGTTTTTTAAAAAAATAGCTCTTTTCAGACTCGAAAGAGGTTAGTCATTTGCTCAAGATCATAGAGCTGATAAGTGATAAAGCCAGGATACCAACCCTCAGCTATGATCAAACGTTTACAATGCTCCCAAACTGCACTAAGACCAGAGCCACACATGGCTATTTAAATGAAATGCAAATGAATGAAAATTAAGCAAAATTAAAACTTCAATTTCTTAGGCACACTAACCACATTTCAACTGTTCAATATCCACACATGACTTGGCACAGAGACAGAATGTTTCCATCATCACATTGGAAAGCATTGATCCAATCCCTTAATAATCATAATACGTTGAAAGCCCATAGGATGGCTGGTTAAGAGAAGAGATGAAATAGTGGAAGAGAAGAGAGGAAAAGGAAGGAGAAAGAATTTAGAACAGTTTTATGGAGAAAGAAGCCTAGATCTATCGATAGAGTAGCCCTGTTACATTTGTAAACTTTAGTAGTTAAAATTTCAAAATATATTAAAGACACACTTTTAAAAAATTTGAGAGCTGCAATTCAACAGATAGTAAAGTCTCATTTGTGTGCCTGGTATTGGTTGAGGGGAGATTGCTAGGCAAACAAAATGGACACACTTTCCCATCATCAAAAGTAGAGTAACTTTAATCAAATAATTAGAATAAAGCATGACAGTTATTTTGTAGTAGAAAGAATTCTGTAGAAATAAATAGCCAGGGGCTCATGTAGCCTAGATAGGGCTCAAGGATCTTTCCCCAAGGAAGTGCTAATAAGTAATTTGAGAAAGGAAATGTTTCAGGGAAGAGAGTGGGGTGTGAGAGGATGGTCACTTCCCGGGTCACATCTGAGTGCCTCAGATGGCTGCCAAGTCTGAGTTCTTGGCTTCACACAGGAAAGAACTCAAGAGTGAGCTATAGTAAAGTGAAAGAAGGTTTATACAGGGAAGAAACACACTGTATAGACAGAGTGTGGGCCAACTCAGGAGGCTAGAGAGGTGCCAGGGTATAGGGTTATCAGGTTTTATAGGGGTGGTTAACTCCATTTTCTTGGGCTCCAAAATCACTGTGCATGGTGACTGCAGCCTTGAAATTAAAAGACACTTGCTCCTTGGAAGGAAAACTATGGCAAAACTAGACAGCATATTAAAAAGCAGAGCCATCACTTTGATGACAAAGGTCTGTGTAGTCAAAGCCATGGTTTTTCCAGTAGTCATGTACAGATGTGAGAGTTGGACCATAAAGAAGTCTGAGTGTTGAAGAATTGATGCTTTTGAACTGTGATGCTGAAGAAGACTCTTGAGAGTCCCTTGGAGACCAAGGAGATCAAACCAGTCAATCCTAAAGGAAATCAGTCCTGAATATTCATTGGAAGGACTGAAGCTGAAGCTCCAATGCTTTGGTTACCTGATGCGAAGAGCCAACTCATTGGAAAAGGACCCTGATGCTGGGAAAGATTGAGGGCAGGAGGAGAAGGGGAACACAGAGGATGAGATGGTTGGATCACATCATCAACTCAATGGACTTGAGTTTGAGCAAACTCCAGGAGATCGTGAAGGACAGGGACTCCTTGTGCCCTGCAGTCCATGGGGTCACAAAGAGTTGGACACGACTTAGCAACTGAACAACAATAAAAATTTCATAGGCTAATGAGTGGGAGGAGTAATTCCAGCTTTTTTTGGGAAGGGGTGAGGATTTCCAGGAATGGGACCACCATCCACTTTTGATGTTTATGGTCATTGTACCTGTGGGTGTGTCATTTAGCATACTAATGTGTTACAATGATCCAGATAACCCGATGTTGTGATCACTCACTTCCAGCCAGACACCCTGGAATGCAAAGTCAAGTGGGCCTTAGGAAGCATCACTATGAATAAAGCTAGTGGAGGAGATGGAATTCCAGTCGAGCTATTTCAAATCCTAAAAGATGATACTGTTAAAGTGCTGCACTCAATATGCCAGCAAATTTGGAAAACTCAGCAGTGGCCACAGGACTGGAAAAGGTCAGTTTTCATTCTAATCCCAAAGAAGGGCAATGCCAAAGAATGTTCAAATTACTGGACAATGGCACTCATCTCACACGCTAGCAAAGTAATGCTCAAAATTCTCCAAGCCAGGCTTCAACAGTACATGAACTATGAACTTCCAGATGTTCAAGCTGGATTTAGAAGAGCCAGAGGAACCAGAGATCAAATTGCCAATATCCGCTGGTGGTGATAGTTTAGTTGCTAAGTCATGTCTGACTCTTGTGACCCCATGGACTATAGCCTGCCAGGTCCCTCTGTCCATGGGATTCTCCAGGCAAGAATACTGGAGTGGGTTGCCATTTCCTTCTCCAGGGGATCTTCCTGACCCAGGAATCGAACCTGGCACTCCTGCACTGCAGGCAAATTCTTACCAACTGAGCTATGAGGAAAGCCCATTGTCCGTTAGATCATTGAAAAAGCAAGAGAGTTCCAAAAAAACATCTGCTTTAATGAGTACGCCAAAGTCTTTGACTGTGTGGATCACAACAAACTATGGAAAATTCTTAAAGAGATGGGAATACCAGACTACCTTACTTGCCTCCTGAGAAATCTGTATGTAGGTTAAGAAGCAACAGTTAGAACTGGACATGGAACAACAGACTATTTCCAAATAGTACATCAAGGCTGTATATTGTCACCCTGCTTATTTAACTTATATGCAGAGTACATCATGAGAAATGCAGGGCTGAATGAAGCACAAGCTAGAATCAAGATTGCCAGGAGAAATTTCAGTAACCTCAGATATGCAGATGACACCACTGTTATGGCAGAAAGCGATGAAGAACTAAAGAGCCTCTTGATGAAAGTGAAAGAGGAGAGTGAAAAAGTTGGCTTAAAACTCAACATAATGGCATCTGGTCCCATCACTTCATGGCAAACATGGAAGATGTTTGCCATGGGGAAACAATGGAAACAGTGAGAGACTTTATTTTTGGGGGCTCCAAAATCACTGCAGATGGTGACTGCAGCCATGAAATTAAAAGATGCTTGCTCCTTGGTTATGACCAACCTAAACAGCATATTAAAAAGCAGAGACATTATTTTGCCACCACAGGTCTGTCTAGTCAAAGCTATGGTTTTTCCAGCAGTCATGTATAGATGTTAGAGTTGGACTATAAAGAAAGCTGAGTGCCAAAGAATTGATGCTTTTAAACTGTGGTGTTGGAGAAGACTCTTGAGAGTCCCTTCGACAGCAAAGAGATCCAACCAGTCCATCCTGAAGGAAATCAGTCCTGAATATTCATTGAAAGGACTGATGTTGAAGCTGAAACTCCAATACTTTGGCCACCTGATGTGAAGAGCTGACTCATTTGAAAAGACCCTGATGCTGGGAAAGATTGAAGGTGGGAAGAGAAGGAGATGACAGGAGGAGATGTTTGGATAGCATCACCAACTCAATGGACATGAGTTTGAGTAAACTCCAGGAATTGGTGATGGACAGGGAAGCCTGGCGTGCTGCAGTCCACGGGGTTGCAAAGAGTCGGACACAACTGAGTGACTGAACTTAACTGAACTGAGAGCCCCTTGGACATTTAGGGGATCAAGCCAGTCAATCTTAGGGAAATCAACCCTGAATACGCATTGGAAGGACTGATGCTGAAGCTGAGACTCCAGTATTTTGGTCATCTGATAATGAGCACCTGACTCATTGGAAAAGTCCCTGATGTTGGGAAAGATTGAGGGCAGAAGGAGAAGTGGGCATCAGAGGATGAGATGGCTGGATTGCATCACCCATGCAATGGGCATGAACTTGGACAAACTTCGGGAGATGGTGAGGGACAGAGAGGCCTGGTATGCTACAGTCCATGGGCTCACAAAGAGTTGGACACGACTAGGCAACTGAACAACAACAAACTCTCTAAGGCACTACCAATGGCCGCTCCCTGGTTGGCTTTTTGCCTACCCTCCCAGGCTCACCTTAGCTGGATCACCCTCCTTGGGTGTCTCCTTCAGCCCTCATCTTTTTTTTTTTTAATTTTATTTATTTATTTTTGGCTATGCTGGATCTTCATTGCTGAAAGGGCTTTTTTCTAGTTGCAGAGGCTACTCTTTGGTTGCTGTGCTTGAGTTTCTCACTGTGGTGGCTTCTCTTGTGGAACATGGGCTCTAAACCACAGGCTCAGTAATTGTGGCAGGCAGGCTTAGTTGCTCTGAGGCATGTGCTATCTTCTCAGATTGGGGACTGAACCAGTATCTATCTCCTGCATTGGCAGGAGAATTCTTTCTGGCTGAGCCTCCAGGGAAGCCCACCCTCTTTTGTAAGCTCCACATTCCTTCCCATTTTAGAGATGTCTTTTCTGCCTGGAACTCACTTTCATCCCTGACCGTTCTTCATCCTTTCTTCCTGTAGTTGAATTTTTTTATCTTTCCTTAAGGATTCCTTGCTGGACCTTTCTAAGTCAGTTACATCTCATTATTAGAGGCTCTTAAGCACAGGTTGCACTAGCCACATATGCAATTTCACATTTGCAGGGATTAGTTAATACTTTTAAATACAGGTAACATTTTTCTATTTGGCTGGGGACAATGCTAGATTACAGGATGGAGGTGTGCTCACACTGCATCTCCAGCACTTAGCCCAGGGCAGGCACAAATGTTACACACTTAATGAATATTTTAGACTTTTGATTGTAAGCACATTACTGATCACGAGAGAGTCAGACTGAAAAAAATTGTATTTAGAAGTCATCAGCATATAGGTGGAGCCATAAAAATGCTCATGAAGCAAAACCATTGGGTTGAGCAAAATGAAGGCTACTAGGAACCTTGCTTAGGTGGAATAATTGAAGAGAAGTCAAATTATAGTCACTTGAAAAGGAAGGAAGTAGCAGCAGTTAATACAGATGGTGATTGCCCACCAGAGTCTGGCTCTGAACGGGAGGAAAGAGGAAAGGTCAGGGGGGCCCTGTAGTAATTCTTTAATAACATCATTCTTGTATGATACAGGCTATCTTGGATGAATAGGGAGGATTTACAGGTCACTTAAAGGTCACTTACAGGTCATTGCTTAAAATGGCAAGGAAATCGGAGCTGTTTAGTATCTACCTATAAAACAGTAATAACAGGCTTTGAATGAATAGTAAGGTATAGACATTTGTGCTCAGTTGCTCAGTGGTGTCCAACTCCTTGTGACCCTATGGACTGTAGCCTGCCAGGCTCCTATGTCCATGGGATTCTCCAGGCAAGGATACTGGAGTGGGTTGCCATTTCCTTCTCCAGGGGATCTTCCCCATCTTTGGACCCAGGAATAGAATCTGGTCTCCTGTGGTTCCTGCATTGGCAGGCAGATTCTTTACTGCTCAGCCACCTGGGAATCCCCATACACATTTAAACCAGACTTTTGAATGCAAATAATTTGTAACTCTTTCAACTAAGCATTTCATATTTTTCTGCTTGGGGTAGGAGTACACTTAATTTATATTTTCTTTCAATAGTTCAACAGTATCCTTGAGTATACTTAACCTATATTTTCTTTTAATTGTCAAAAGTATACTTGAGTATACTTAATCTGTATTTTCTTTCAATTGTTCAATTTTACATCTGTTTAACAAGAGACTGTGGTTGCCAGTGACATGTGACCTGTTAGGGCTCCACCCCAGCATAAGAGGCTTTTCTATGTCTAGTACCAAGGGGAGAGAGGAAGGGAGAAGTGTATGTAATTTCTGGGCGATAAGATTACAGCCATATTGACTTCAGGGCTGTATAAAATCAATTCTAAAACCAGACTGGGTTTAACCACCCTCCCACGTTCTAAGATCAAATCAGCGCAAGTCACCACTTCCTATTCCTTTAAAAGCCCAGAAAGGCTCATAATTTAGTCTGACATTGCTCCAGGAGCACACGGCAGACCATAGCCATTACATTCGTCCGTTTCCTTTTCCGATGTCACTTTTCCAGCTCCGTTTCTAAATGTTTTTTATCACACGCCAACATCAAAAAACTGTCAAAGCCGCTTGGTTAGGAGCTCGTGGTCTACTTTGCCTGAAACCGATGGATGGGGGGTGGAGGGGTGGTTAAGTGGGTCTAAGTGGCCTTGAGGTCTTTGGGCAGAAAAAGGTCTTAGGGGCTGTGAGCCTAGCAGCCCTTTAACACCCCAAGTTTGCAAATCCGACTTGGAGTTTGCAAACCGGACTTGGTTGGTGGTGAAAAGAAATCTAAAGCCCGGATTCACGTTCTCCTTCAGTTTGCGCGTTGGGGGTCAGTGGCAGATAACTGCCCAGGAATAACGGGCAATCCCAGTTGTTAGCTCCCCGGGCAGGAGGGGTGGAGGGAAGCAGAAACTGCCTTTTGTGGGGTTGTGAAAGGAAAATCTGTCCTAAAGAAAATTAATTTCCCAGAGGTGGCTTCCCCCGGGCAGAGGGGCGTTTCCAGGCCCACCGTGCGGTTGTTTGGTAAATAAGAATGTTTGCTCAGTGCCGGCTCCCGGAGAGGCGTTCCTGCACTCTCTTGCCCAGGGGGCTGGGACTAGGGCTTGGAGATTCCCCTCTGGAGGATCAGACAGTTTCTCCCCCAGGCATGATGGAGGGGCTGCGCTGTTCCCTGCGCCTGGTGGCCGGGGCACCCGGGCGGTGGCGGCCGGTTCCGCGCGGTGAGTGCGCTGGGGCTTGGCCGCGCCGCCCGCTTTCTCGTGGAGCCGGGTGCAGCGTGTCGCCGCCGCTCTCTGCTGCCGCGCGCCCCGGGAGGCTCCCGATGGCCAGCCCGCCCCCCGCCGCCGCGGCCCTCGCCCCTCAGGTACCCAGACCACAGGCTTTCTCGGGGGTGGGAGTAGGAATAGGGGTGGGGCAGACTGGACCCCAGGCTCTCGGAGGTCCACGGGCCTGGTCGGGCGCGCAGCTGCTGTTGCCCGCACCATCCTGCCTCGCCTTGCACCACCATTCTGTCTCCATCCGGGAGTCTCCTCTTTCCCCATCCCTTCCCCAAATCTAGAGTCCCAGTCTGCGAACGCCTCGGAGAGGCCCCCGCCAGCCAGATCTGAAAGTCCCGCCGGTGACCTGCTCCGGAGCGAGGCGCGGACGGCCACCGGGAACGTGAGGGTCGCCATGGAATCCGCTTTGGTGGAAGAGGTGGGGGCTGGGTGGGGGGAGCAGAGGGAACGGAATTTTTGGGCTGCCAGAACTGACAGCCACGTCCTGCGTGCCTTCGCCACCCGAAAATATTTTGTCCGTAGCTTTTTGCCTCCCTGAATCCTTTTCTTCCTCCTCTTTCCCCTAGTGATGTAGCAGATTAGGTTTTTTTTTTTTTGAAGGTCAGTACCTTTTCCTGTTTGACCTGTTTCCATTGCGTCCTTAAGTGTTTTTAAAATTTTACGCCCTCATTCCATGAGTTCTGTCCTTAACGGGTGTCCTTGCGCCTGCATTGGAGGACCCTACCCGTGGAGGAAATGGTTCACTCTGGTCCCCATCGCTTTTCCAGGCTTGCTATTGTGCGCCCATGATCGACAAGACCACGAGGCTGAGTGCGCCCAGGAGATTTCTCTGTTAATGGCTTTAAGCCCTAATCTAGACTATTTCCTCGGATAATAGGGAGACGATTACTTTCTTGTTCTTTGCTGGTGAACCCTGGCGCAGCAGGGCGAATCTGGAATTTAACCAGTCTGCTCGAAGCCAGCGGTGAAGGAAAAAAACAGCCGCGACCTCCGACAGGGCAGAAAGAGAAGGACAGCTCTCGCAGGACGCTCTCCTTTGGGGCTAGTGCCTGGGTGTTTGATCCTCTTTTTCCTGTTTGCTTGGGGACCAGACCCGAGCGCAGCCAAGGGTGTGATGGTGAGTGATATTGATTACCCCAGACCCCAGTGAGACACCTAGTTTTACTTAATGGATTTAATTCTTCTTTAAGGACTGCAATAATGGATGCTCCGCAGAAGGTACTGGAGAAGGCGGATCCAAAGAGGCGGTGGAGACTTTCAAGGTAAGTTACTTGCCAGAGGCTAAGTGAAACGGCAGTCCAGTTGAATACAGCCATTTCTTGTTGAGATTTGGGGCAGTTTTCTCAGCACAGGTTTATACAATAATTTAAATAACCTTCCATGCTTTTTAAATTCCACTCTTCTGGGGAAAAAGTCGTATGGGGAGCAGTGTAGGACAGTCGTATAAAATTACCGGGCAGTTAATTGCTTATTTCATGAATTATAAAAGTTTTCTTGGAAAATAACCAGTTCATGACTTTCACCTTGAGGTTTATCTGATTATATAATACTTTTAACCCTTCACCCTATTTGTGGAAAAAGCTAAACTCATTTGTTTCCTCTTTAAGCAGCAGCTAATATTTTACAGTAAAAATAAAAATGGTTGTATTTCCTTCATTTCTCTCTAAATTCTGGGGTTTATATATATTAAATAACCTCCTCACAGAGGAATAGTGAGAAGCAAGAGAGAAAGAATCCTGTAAAGTATTTTTAAAAATCATAAGAACATAAAGGTAAGGTTTATTATCATTTTCTCCTTAATTCATTATCTCCACCTGCTCTATTCCTCCAGGCCATGGAGATTTTTTCCTCCATGACTTTTCTTTTTTCCTCCTTCTGTTCTTCTGCTGCCTGTTTCAGTCACTGTCAATTGTCATCCATAGCACAGAATGTCCTAATGATCTCACATCCTGGCAGGGTTCAGAGACGGATGAGACTTGCTCATCAATTTCAAACATACCCAGCTCTTACTATGTGCCGGGGACTGTGCTAGGCATTGGAAATTCAAAGATAAATTTAATGTAAGATCCCCACTCTCAGGTTTTTTTAAAAATCAAAATATGATATAGTTATTTCCTTACTAAAATGTTTGTGAATTTTATTTGTTTGTGTTATTCTTTGTCCTTTAAAGATAGTGTCCTCTAACCCAACAGTCGATATACTCTGCTAGTCTATGAAAACTAAGTTCTCATACATTTTAGAGATGTAGATGTTGAGTTATGGATCCTTGAAAGAATGAAATAAAAAGGATTCCTACTTGATAATCTCTAAAGGTCATCTTATATAGTAAATTCTTCACAGGCTATAGATAAATGAAAAAATTTCCCAAAAAACTTTTATACTTTTATCCATAGAAGAAGTGTTTGTAAAGTGAAGGGTTAATTCATCATGTAAATAATCTCTTTGTTAATTTAAATTTCTATATTTTAGATTATAGTTAAGGAGAGTGTATTGATATTCTCCAGGCCAGAATACTGGAGTGGGTAGCCTTTCTCTTCTCCAGGGGATATTCCCAACCCAGGAATCCAACCAGGGTCTCCTGCATTGCATGCAGATTATTTACCAACTGAGCTATCAGGGAAGCCCATTGATATTCTATACTTATGTGTTTGCATATCAAAACATCAGTGGTAATGGTGGTTGGATTCACAGTGCAATGTGATGAGGCAAATGAAAAATGAAACGTAATTTGTGGGGGAAAAAAATAGTGGATTTTACAGTACTCTGATGACTTTGGACTTTTTCTATCTCCTTCTTGATCACCTCATTTATAACTTTAAATTGCCTTGATCTCTCATGGATAGTTTTCATATTGTATCCCTTCTCCCATTTTGATACAGTCATTTTATTTTATTTATTTTTAAAATTTTTATCTTATATTGGAGTATAGCTGATTAACAATGCTGTGATAGTTTCAGGTGGACTGCAGAAGGACTCATTCATACATATACATGTTGATCCAGTAATTTTAAAGTAAGGAAACCATTTTCCGAGAGTCCGGTAATGAGGTGCCTTATTACTGGGAAGTCCTAGGGAATCTTTCTGTGGACTCCAGGGTCATCTTCATTTCAAGGAGGTCAACTGTCTGTTTCCTTCCCGTCCCTCTGCTTCCACAGCCCAAATTCTCTCCACAGCCCTAACTCTCCCATCCGCACAACTTCCTTATTAGATTTTTTAAAAGTGTCTCTCCTCCTCCTAAGTTGCTTCAGTTGTGTCTCTAAATGATAACAAATGTAGCACCCATGGCTTTCTAAGAAAAGCAAGACAGATGCCCTTGTTTTAAAGTTATGCAATTTCTAAGGGCTTCCCAGGTAGCACAATGATAAAGAATCTACCTGCCAATACAGGAGACGCAAGAGACACAGGTTTGATACCTGGGTCAGGAAGATCCGCTGGAGGAAGAAATGGCAACACATTCTAGTATTCTTGCCTGGAAAGTCCTGACAGGTGTAATCCAGAGATAGCCTTTGAAAGTTTAAGTGCCAACTCAGAGAAGTACTGATGGCAATTGGATGTTGCTTGAATTCAGAGCTAATAATAGCCCTCAGGGGCTCTTAACCTAGTTGCACTAGCCTGGTGCATGCTTCCCCATCCCGGAGCAAATGGTTCCCTAACTACACATTTTGCATCAAAATGTTTTTTAATATGCTCTATTTTTGTCATATTTCATGTCGTTTCACAGCCCAGTCATTGTGGCCTTCCAGATTTTTCCACAAGCATATGGTTTGAGACATCCTGACTTTGAAATCATTGGAGAACATTGGAGCATTAGGAAGAGACATAATAATCATGAAGGAGAAAATAATGGGTTACAAATATTGTTATCCTATCCATCTTTAGAAGGGAACTATAGGACAAAGATGGCTTCTAAAGAACCCTGATAAAAATTGTGCATAAAGTTAGTTTCTTTTACATGAGTGCTCTTTTCCTCTTTGATCTGTACTTCACATCTACTCAAACCAGTCACACACCTGCATATTGCCTGCTTACTTTTTAAAAAAATTTTTTAATTTTTTCCATTTATTTTTATTAGTTGGAGGCTAATTACTTTACAATATTGTAGTGGCTTTTGTCATACATTGAAATGAATCAGCTATGGATTTACATGTATTCCTCATCCTGATCCCCCCTTACCTCCCTCTCTACCCGATCCCTCTGGGTCTTCCCAGTGCACCAGGCCCGAGCACTTGTCTCATGCATCCAGCCTGGGCTGGTGATCTGTTTCACCCTAGATAGCATACATGTTTCGATGCTGTCCTTTCGAAACATCCCACCCTCGCCTTCTCCCACAGAGTCCAAAAGTCTGTTCTGTACATCTGTGTCTCTTTTTCTGTTGTGCATATAGGGTTATCGTTACCATCTTTCTAAATTCCATATATATGTGTTAGTATACTGTATTGGTCTTTATCTTTCTGGCTTACTTCGCTCTGTATAATGGGCTCCAGATTCATCCATCTCATTAGAACTGATTCAAATGAATTCTTTTTAATGGCTGAGCAATATTCCATGGTGTGTATGTACCATAGCTTCCTTATCCATTCGTCTGCTGATGGTCATCTAGGTTGCTTCCATGTCCTGGCTATTATAAACAGTGCTGTAATGAACATTGGGGTGCACGTGTCTCTTTCAGATCAGGTTTCCTTGGTGTCTATGCCCAGAAGTGGGATTGCTGGGTCATATGGCAGTTCTATTTCCAGTATTTTAAGAAATCTCCACACTATTCTCCATAGCGCTGTACTAGTTTGCATTCCCACCAACAGTGTAAGAGGGTTCCCTTTTCTCCACACCCTCTCCAGCATTTATTGCTTGTAGACTTTTGGATAGCAGCCATCCTGATTGGCGTGTAATGGTACCTCATTGTGGTTTTGATTTGCATTTCTCTGATAATGAGTGATGTTGAGCATCTTTTCATGTGTTTTTTAGCCATGTGTATGTCTTCTTCGGAGAAATGTCTGTTTAGTCCTTTGGCCCATTTTTTGATTGGGTCATTTATTTTTCTGGAATTGAGCTGGAGGAGTTGCTTGTATATTTTTTGAGATTAATCTTTTGTTGCTTCATTTGCTATTATTTTCTCCCAATCTGAGGGCTGTCTTTTCACCTTGCTTATAGTTTTCTTTGTTGTGCAAAAGCTTTTAAGTTTCATTAGGTCCCATTTGTTTATTTTTGCTTTTATTTCGTATATTCTGGGAGGTGGATCATAGAGGATCCTGCTGTGATTTATGTTGGAGAGTGTTTTGCCTATGTTCTCCTCTAGGCGTTTTATAGTTTCTGGTCTTACCTTTAGATCTTTAATCCATTTTGAGTTTATTTTTTGTGTATGGTGTTAGAAAGTGTTCTAGTTTCATTCTTTTACAAGTGGTTGACCAGTTTTCCCAGCACCACTTGTTAAAGAGGTTGTCTTTTTTCCATTGTATATCCTTGCCTCCTTTGTCGAAGATAAGGTGTCCATAGGTTCGTGGATTCATCTCTGGGCTTTCTATTCTGTTCCATTGATCTATATTTCTGTCTTTGTGCCATCACCATACTGTCTTGATGACTGTGGCTTTGTAGTATAGTCTGAAGTCAGGCAGGTTGATTCCTCCAGTTCCATTCTTCTTTCTCAAGATTACTTTGGCTATTCGAGGTTTTTTGTATTTCCATACAAATTGTGAAATTATTTGTTCTAGTTCTGTGAAAAATACCGTTGGTACTTGATAGGGATTGCATTGAATCTATAGATTGCTTTGGGTAGTATAGCCATTTTGACAATATTGATTCTTCCAATCCATGAACATGGTATATTTCTCCATCTGTTTGTGTCCTCTTTGATTTCTTTCATCAGTGTTTGATAGTTTTCTATGTATAGGTCTTTTGTTTCTTTAGGTAGATATACTCCTAAGTATTTTATTCTTTTTGTTGCAATGGTGAGTGGAATTGTTTCCTTAATTTCTCTTTCTGTTTTCTCATTGTTAGTGTATAGGAATGCAAGGGATTTCTGTGTGTTAATTTTATATCCTGCAACTTTACTATATTCGTTCGTTAGCTCTAGTAATTTTCTGGTAGTCTTTAGGGTTTTCTATGTAGAGGATCATGTCATCTGCAAACAGCAAGAGTTTCATGTCTTCTTTTCCTATCTGGATTCCTTTTGCTTCTTTTTCTGCTCTGATTGCTGTGGCCAAAACTTCCAAAACTATGTTGAATAGTAGTGGTGAGAATGGGCACCCTTGTCTTGTCCTGATTTTATGGGAAATGCTTTCAATTTTTCACCATTGAGGGTAATGCTTGCTGTGGGTCTGTCATATACAGCTTTTATTATGCTGAGGTATGTTCCTTCTATTCCTGCTTTCTGGAGAGTTTTATTTATTTATTTATTTATTTTTGTGTGAGTAATAAAGTTTTATTAAAGTATAAAGGAGATAGAGAAGGCTTCTGACATAAGCATCAGAAGGGGGCAAAAGAGTACCCCATTTGCTACTGTTAGCAATAGAGTTATATACTCTCCAATGAACCCAAAGAATATCTCGAGGTTGTAAAGACCTCACCAGACCTACTCCCATAATTTACATTTTAAGATAACAGAGTTGGCCAGAAGGTTTAATCCAAAGATTGTCCTCAGTCAGGATACATCCTTGTAAAGACCAGACCTACTCCCATAATTTACATTTTAAGATAACAGAATTAGCCAGAGGGTTTAATCCAAAGACTGTCCTCAGGCAGGATACATTATTGTTATATAATCCTAAGAAATGTAGAGGAAAAAAAGTAAAAACGTTTGTCCTTTCTTCCTCCTTGAATATCCCGGACCTCTCTCTCCTTGGGGACCCCTAGACTTCTTATCAACCTGCCTAGGAAATGACTCTCATTCCCCCTTTTCTTTTAGGGGAATTATGTTGCCTAGGGAAAAGGGGTGTCATTCTCATTCCATAACTGCTTCCGAGCTGACAAGGGGCGTTGTCCCTAAATTGGTGAGGCAACATATTCTCCCAATCCTCATAGTGAGGATGTCTGATCCAGGGGCCCCATGTAATAGTCAGAGGAGGCTGTGGCACTCATAGGAGCTCGGACAACTATTTTGTAAATTAAAAGCTTTTAGACGGTTAGAAAACCCCATTATACAGTTATAGATGTAAGGCAAAATAGTCATTAAACCAAGTTAAAATCAAAAGTCACATTATGTCCATAGTTACATCAGTGTATTTTAAGGTTGTTAAATGTCATCAGTTTAAGAAGAGGCATCACATGTGATTGTTGAAGGTATTTGCAGACTTGGAGAAAGTCCTTTCCTTGAAGTGGAGATGTCCACCATGGGATGCCTTTCACGATGAAGAAGGGAGTGGTCCACAGACCCAGCAGTTAGACTGTGGAATGCAGCATAGGAGTGAGCCCAGGACAGGAAGGCATTGTCTTGAGGATCAAACGGCAGACTCAGGATTTCTGGAGTCAGCAGAAGTAGGCTCACATAGATTATCAGGCCCATCTTGTCCTGAAGGATCCCGGACGAGCCCCCAAGATGAAAGGTTGTTGCTGAACGATGAGATGCGGGATTCTTGGCCTCTGGAGGAGATGAATTCAATCCAGGGACAGAGACAAGGCTGGATCGCTCAGAGCTTTTGTGTAATAAAGTTTTATTAAAGTATAAAGGAGATAGAGAAGGCTTCTGACATAGGCATCAGAAGGGGGCAAAAGAGTATCCCTGGAAAGTTTTAACCATAAATGGATGTTGAATTTTGTCAAAGACTTTTTCTGTACCTATTGAGATAACCATATGGTTTTTATCTTTCAATTTGTTAATGTGGTGTATTACATTGATTGATTTGCGGATATTAAAGAATCCTTGCATTCCTGGGATAAAGCCCACTTGGTCATGATGTATGATTTTTTTAATACGTTGTTGGATTCTGTTTGCTAGAATTTTGTTAAGGATTTTTGCATCTATGTTCATCAGTGATATTGGACTGTATTTTTTTTTGTGGCATCTTTGTCTGGCTTTGGAATTAGGGTGATGGCCTCATAGAATGAGTTTGGAAGTTTCCCTTCTTCTGCAATTTTCTGGAAGAGTTTGAGTAAGATAGGTGTTAGCTCTTCTCTAAATTTTTGGTAGAATTCAGCTGTGAAGCCATCTGGTCCTGGGCTTTTGTTTGCTGGAAGATTTCTGATTACAGTTTCGATTTCCTTGCTTGTGATGGGTCTGTTAAGATCTTCTATTTCTTTCTGGTTCGGTTTTGGAAAGTTATACTTTTCTAAGAATTTGTTCATTTCTTCCAAGTTGTCTGTTTTATTGGCATAGAGCTGCTGGTAGTAGTCTCTTATGATCCTTTTTATTTCAGTGTTGTCTGTTGTGATCTCTCCATTTTCATTTCGAATTTTGTTAATTTGGTTCTTCTCCCTTTGTTTCTTAATGAGTCTTCCTAACGGTTTGTCAATTTTGTTTAGTTTTTCAAAAAACCAGCTTTTAGCTTTGTTGATTTTTGCTATGGTCTCTTTAGTTTCTTTTGCATTTATTTCTGCCCTAATTTTTAAGATTTCTTTCCTTCTACTCACCCTGGGGTTTTTCATTTCTTCCTTCTCTAGTTGCTTTAGGTGTAGAGTTAGGTTATTTGTTTGACTTTTTTCTTGTTTCTTGAGATGAGCCTGTAATGCTATGAATCTTCCCCTTCGCACTGCTTTTACAGTGTCCCATAGGTTTTGGGTTGTTGTGTTTTCATTTTCATTCATTTCTATGAATATTTTGATTTCTTTTTTGATTTCTTCTAAGATTTGTTGGTTATTCAGAAGCGTGTTATTTAGCCTCCATATGTTTGAATTTTTAATAATTTTTTTCCTGTAATTGAGATCTAATCTTACTGCACTGTAGTCAGAAAAGATGACTGGAATGATTTCAGTTTTTCTGAATTTCCCAAGGCTAGGTTTATGGCCCAGGATGTGATCTATTCTGGAGAAGGTTCTGTGTGCACTTGAGAAAAAGGTGAAGTTGATTGCTTTGGGGTGAAATGTCCTATAGATATCAATTAGGTCTAGCTGGTCCATTGTGTCATTTAAAGTTTGTGTTTCCTTGTTAATTTTCTGTTTAGTTGATCTATCCATAGGTGTGAGTGGGGTATTAAAGTCTCCCACTATTATTGTGTTACTATTAATTTCCTCTTTCATACTCATTAGCGTTTGCCTTACATATTGCGGTGCTCCTATGTTGGGTGCACATATATTTATAATTGTTATATCTTCTTGGATTGATCTTTTGATCATTATGTAGTGTCCTTCTTTGTCTCTTTTCACAGCCTTTATTTTAAAGTCTATTTTATCTGATATGAGTATTGTGACTCCTGCTTTCTTTTGGTCTCCGTTTGCATGAAATATTTTTTTCCAGCCCTTCACTTTTAGTCTGTATGTGTCTCTTGTTTTGAGGTGGGTCTCTTCTGGACAGCATATATAGGGGTCTTGTTTTTGTATCCATTCAGCCAGTCTTTGTCTTTTGGTTGGGGCATTCAACCCATTTACATTTAAGGTAATTATTGATAGGTGTGGTCCCGTTGCCATTTATTTTGTTGTTTGGGGTTCACGTTTATACCACCTTTCTGTGTTTCCTGTCTAGAGAAGATCCTTTAGTATTTGTTGAAGAGCTGGTTTGGTGGTGCTGAATTCTCTCAGCTTTTGCTTGTCTGTAAAGCTTTTGAGTTCTCCTTCATATCTGAATGAGATCCTTGCTGGGTAGAGTAATCTAGGTTGTAGGTTATTCTCTTTCATTACTTTAAGTATGGCCTGCCATTCCCTTCTGGCCTGTAGGGTTTCTGTTGATAGATCAGCTGTTATCCTTATGGGAATCCCTTTGTGTGTTATTTGTTGTTTCTCCCTTGCTGCTTTTAATATTTGTTTTTTGTGTTTGATCTTTGTTAATTTGATTAATATGTATCTTGGGGTGTTTCACCTTGGGTTTATCCTGTTGGGACTCTCTGGGTTTCTTGAACCTGTGTAACTATTTCCTTCCCCATTTTAGGGAAATTTTCAGCTACTACCTCCTGGAGTATTTTCTCATGGCCTTTCTTTTTGTCTTCTTCTTCTGGGACTCCTATGATTCGAATGTTTTGGGGCGTTTCACATTGTCCCAGAGGCCCCTGAGGTTGTCCTCATTTCTTTTGATTCTTTTTTCTTTTTTCCTCTGTGCTTCATTTATTTCCACCATTTTATCTTCTACCTCACTTATCCTATCTTCTGTGTGTGTTATTCTACTGTTGGTTTCCTCCAGAGTGTTTTTGATCTCATTTATTGCATTATTCATTTTTAATTGACTCTTTTTTATTTCTTCTAGGTCCTTATTAAACATCTCTTGCATCTTCTCAATCTTTGTCTCCAGGCTATTTATCTGTAACTCCATTTTGTTTTCAAGATTTTGGATCATTTTTATTATCATTATTCTAAATTCTTTTTCAGGTAGATTCCCTATCTCCTCCTCTTTTGTTTGACTTGGTAGGCATTTTTCATGTTCCTTTACCTGCTGGGTATTTCTCTGCCTTTTCATCTTGTTTAGATGGCTGTGTCTGGAGTGGCCTTTCTGTTTTCTGGTGGTCTGTGGTTCCTTTTTATTCTGAGGTTTCACCCAGTGGGTGGGGTTGGATGATTGGCTTGTCACGGTTTCCTGGTTAGGGGAGCTTGCGTCGGTGTTCTGGTGCATGGAACTGGATTTCTTCTCTCTGGAGTGCAATGGAGTGTCCAGTAATGAGTTTTGAGATGGGTCTATGTGTTAGGTGTGACTTTGGGCAGCCTGTATATTGATGCTCAGGGCTATGTTCATGCGTTGCTGGAGAATTTGGGTGGTATGTCTTGCTCTGGAACTTACTGGCTCTTGGGTGGTGATTGGTTTCAGTGCAGGTATGGAGGCTTTTGGATGGTCTCTTATCACTCACTGTTCCCTGTAGTCAGGAGTTTTCTGGTGTTCTCAGGTTTTGGGCTTAAGTCTCCTGCCTCTGGATTTCAGTTTTATTCTTCCAGTAGTCTCAAGACTTTCCCAACTATACAGCACTGATAATAAAACTTCTAGGTTAATGGTGAAAAGATTCTCCACTGTGAGGGACTCCCAGAGGTTCACAGAGTTACATGAAGAACAGGAGAGGGAGGAGGGAGATAGAGATGAGCAGGAGGAGAAATAGGGGGACTCACGAGGAGAGAGACAGATCTACGCAGTTGTCTGTTCCCAAAGTGTTCTCCATAGCTCAGACACCCACAAAGATTCACAGAATAGGAAAGGGAAGAGAAGGGGAAAGGAGGAAATAGAGGTGTTCTGAGGTAGAAAACGGAGATTCAAAAGTGGGAGAGAGTAATATATACACTCCTGAATAAAAATGGGTACTGAATATTGGATTCTTAACTGTCCAAAATTGATATCAAATACTGAAAAACAAAGATTAAAAATCTAGAGTAGAGTAGACTCTTAAAAATACAATATTAAAAATAAAGACAAAAACACAAAAAATTTTCAACAAGCTGCGGGCCAAGAGCCGTGACATCGGCGCCAAGGGCTTGAATGAAGAGTAGCCGCGCCACATCTTCTTGTTCTGCCCCATCCTGAGGGTGCAACGAAGCTCCCAGTCCTGGAGCCTGGAGAGCTGCCCCTTTGGAAGAAGCAGAATAAAGCAATTTTCCTTGAAGTGAGAAAAAAAAAAAAAAACACATAAATTTTAGAAATATATATGAAGTTCAATTTAAAAATAGTGCTTCTTCTTTTTTTGGGGGGGAACGTTATATTGAAATGAAAATGAAAATTAACGAGTAATAGAGGAGTAACAGAGGACTTTAAAAGAAAATCGGAGAAAAAAAAATTTTTTTTTCTAATTAGAAAAAATAGTAAAAATATATGAAAATGAAAGTTAAGGAGTAATGGGGAAGTAATAGTAGGGAAGTTTAAAAGAAAATAAAAGAGAAAAAATAAAGAAAGAAAAGAAAAAAAAGTAAAAATGTATCTAGGTATTTTCTGGAGCTGTCGCGGGTAGTGTGGGTTCGGTTCAGTTTCAGATAGCTCCTCGTTCCAGCTTACACTTCTTGATATCTATAGGCCCCTTCTGGTGTAGTCGGTGTTACCTACAGGGATTTTAATCTGTTGCGCTGGTCACTTCTGAAGTGGTTCCCTTTGTTTATTTCGCTTCTGTTTCCCAGTCTCTTCAGTGTCTAATTTCCGCCCTGACACACATGGGTGGAGGTGGTCTCTTGTTCAGGTTCGCTTGTTCAGTGGTGCTGTGAGGAGGGAGGGCGCTGCAGACAAATGTCACCGGCCTGTGTGGGGGGAGGACCCGCAGTGTTCTGGCCACACTGGGTTTGCCCCGCTCACGGGTGTGTGCTTTCCCCGTCTACACTGCTCAGGCTCCAGGCTGCTCTATATGGAGCGGGCCCTGAGTTGCGTGTGGTTCCAGTTTTCGGGTCCTCCACAAAAGTGCAGACTCGGTTGGGCCTGCGTTTTGTGCCTTCCCCGCCCGAGCAGCTCAGGCAGCCAGGAGCTTGCCGGGCACACTCTCCCCGGGTGCGGTGCGCCTTCTCCCCTCCGTGGTCCCAGCCTCAGTTTCCGCGCGCCAGTCGGGTGCATGCACCTTGTGTCTGTTCTCCGGAGCTGGCCTCTAGCCGCGACCCTCCCTGGCCTCCCGAACCTGCAGAATCTCAGGGAGTCTTTGGTTATAAACTGGGAGCCTGTTTGCAGTTTGGTGGGGGTGCCGTCTCTGGGGCCGAGTTTGCCCCTTTCCCCTTCCCGCTGCCTCCTGCCTCCAGCGGGGATGGGCCGGTCCGGCGCCGCCTAGCTCTTCTCCGGAATTGCTCAGTCTCTTTGTTCTGCGAACTGCCGGCAGTGTGCTCACGCAGGTTAATTTTCTCTCTTTCTCTTGCTATCCCACAGTTTAAGTTGCTGTCTCACGTTAGCTCCCTCCGATTGCTCTCAGGATATTCAAGCCCGGTCCTTTCCCTAAGCCCTAAGCAATGCGGCCCGCTCCTCTCCTCTCGCCTCCCCACTTGCTGGTGGCGGATGCGGGTGTCTGGGGTACTTTTCTGCTGGGAGTTGCTTTTAGGCATGTAATCTGTGGGTTTTATTTATTTTTCCTCCCAGTTAGGTTGCCCTCTGAGATTCAAAAACTTCCCCCAAACCCGCCAGTGCAAGGGTTTCCTGGTGTTTGGAAACTTCCTCTATAACGACTCCCTTCCGGGATGGGTCTCCGTCCCTAGCTCTTTTGTCTCTTTTTATCTTTTATATTTTGTCCTCCTCTTTTCGAAGATGATGGGCTGCTTTTCTGGGCGCCTGATGTCTTCTGCTAGTGGTCAGAAGTTGTTTTGTGAAGTTTGCTCAGCGTTCAAATATTCTTTTGATGAATTTGTAGGGAAGAAAGTGGTCTCCCGTCCTATTCCTCCGCCATCTTGGCTCCTTCTGCCTGCTTACTTTTGAATTTCATTCAACTGTGTCACCTCGTTGTTTAGATTTAGCTTTCTTGTTATTTTTAGTTTCCAGAATTGCAGGAATTTTTGTCAATAAAGGAAAATTGGAGTTCTTGATGAAATTCTGAAGGCACCTATTAGTGTGCTGGTTTACAAAGCTGCATGTAGGAGCAATCCTCATGTACAAATCAGAATGTTAGAGAATTGTAATTCACTTCATTAACAAATTACACGTCTTACAAGAAGATGCAGTCGTTTACTGAAAGGAAACTAATACCTGGCAATATAATCATTTATTTTTTATTTCTAGCAACTTAACTAGTATTAGCAAGTTATTACAGTAGTATTAGTTGAACTTAAAAACATAAAAAAGGCTTTGCCATTAACAGTGAGTCTCACCCATTTTGGGTGGTCTTAGAAGTATTTTGAAGAGAGGATTCAGAAGAGTATATACCAGGCCCAGATTATTATTCAAGTTGACTCTATAAGGGTTTGAAATCACGACAACAAAAAAGTCTTTTATGATGTATAGTAAGTACAGGTTTTTGTTTTTACTCTAGCAGTGTATTATGTTGAGATATCTAAAACCATGAAGATCAATCCAGGTTTAGGGAGGTTTAGAACTGAATTAGTCAAACCTATTTGATGTGATACTGTGCTAAATGAGAGGCCAATGTGATCAAGAGAAATGACTCTCTTTCCCAATTGTTTAAATCAATCCAAGGGACTTTACAGAGGAAACCAAGCATTTGGGAGAGTGAACTGTCTATATGAAGGGTTTGCATGGGTAAGGCAACTGATTGGTGGTTGGAAAGCAGAGGATACCCCAGACTACTGGGTTGGGTAGGGGTTCTAGTTTCCGCACCTACCGCTGGAGAAAAAGGGAGGGAGTTGAGACAAACTGCAGGTGCCTTATGTTCAATTTTACATGTGGAAGAAATAATGGAAAAAAAGAGGTGAGAGTGGGAAGGCATCTGTAGCCGAGTTTTATTCCTTCTGTCTCTTCCCATGTTAGACAAAGAATATACACAAGAATTCCTAAGTGCTGAGCCACTGGGCTAAGGTGTACACCCAATACAGCCCTAGAAGTGCTCAGTTGCTAAGTTGTTTCTGAATCTTTTGCAGCCCCATGGACTGTAGCCTGACAGGCTCCTCTGTCCATGGGATCTCTCCAGGCAAGAATACTGGAGTGGATTGCCTATGCCCTCCTCCAGGGGATCTTTCTGAGCCAGGGATCGAACCTGTGTCTCATGCATCTCTGTGTCTCCTGCATTGGCAACACATTCCACTGAGCCACCTGAGAAGCCTCATATACAGCCCCAGATACATTCCTTATTAACAGAACTCTGGTTTTGTTTGCAGTTCTCTGACCAACCCTGAGTGACAGACCTGCATTTCAACCTCCCCTGCAACTAAAGATATCAGTGTGATACATTTCTAACCAATAAGACATAAGGGAATTTCTGAGAATTTTTGCTTTTGCAATCAAAGGGTACAAATTTGTCTGGTATTGTCCTTTTCCTCCCCTTTCTTTGGACTTTGATTAGATCCTTGGGCTTCCCAGGTGACACTAGTGGTTAAGAGTACGCCTGCCAATGCAGGAGATGTGGGTTCAATCTCTGGGTTGGAAAGATCTCCTGGAGGAGGGGATGGCAACTCACTCCAAGATTCTTGCCTGGAGAATTCCATGGACAGAGAAACGAGGTGGGCTACAGTCCATGGGGCTGCAAAGAGTCCGACACAGCTGAAGCGACTTAGCACGCACACAATGAATTTGCTAGCAGAGGTCATCTCTGGAAAGTGTAAATGTGATTGCCAGGTAAAGGTTAGAGATTTTTACTTTTCATTTTTCTTTCCTTCTTTTAGTAGAATTTTTTGAATAAATTAAGGATGGAGAAGTCAGGAAGTAGAAAGCAATATGAATATCGGACACAGGTATCCAATTTTGAAGGAAATATTATGTGTTCCATTTTGGACATATTCACTTTGAGATGACCGAGTTCATATGATTGTGAGAGATTACGTGATTTTCTGTAAGAATTCACAGATCCATGAGATCTAAATCTCTGTTGCTGGTTCTCAGTCTTTCCTGTGACTAGCCTCTCCTGGAGAGTTTTAAACTAAAACTGATGTGGAGCCCCACTCTTGATCTCTTTTTCACTGATCTTATGGTAGGCCTTGGGCATTGGTATTTTTCTTTAAAAAAAAAAAAAAAAAAATCTTCCCAGGTAAATCAACTCAGTAGCCGATGCTGGGAACCATTGCTATTTAAGTTGATGAAATTTTCAGGAGAAATGTTATGGTATGTTTCTCAGCCCTGACTGTAGTTAGAATCCACTTGGGTACCTTAAACAAACAAACACAGTCCTGTTCCATCCCTCTGGGATTCTAGAATGGTGTCCAGCTTTGTGTTTTTAAAAATGTCCACAATTGAGTCCAACGTTTTTTCAGGATTGAGAATCTCTGATGCCAAAGGGGAAGTGTAGAGGCTCAAAGAAAAAGCTCAACATCACCCAGATTCTCTTATTTTACCAGTGAAACTCTCCTCCTCCTTTCAACTTTGCTTCTTCATGCTTCATAAAAACAGAAGGAAATTAAAACATGGTAGCCATGCCTTAATGGCTCCTTTAAATTACCAGGAATGGAGAGATAAACTCAGGTTACCTCAACTGCCAGGAATGTCTATGGTAAAGGTCCTGGGGAAATAAGAAAGATGGGGTACAATCTTGGTTGCATAGAGGCAGATATATGGAGAACTGAAATGTCAATCAGTATACAATGGGGTGGGCTTCCCAGGTGCGCTAGTGGTGAAGAACCTGCCTGCCAATGCAGGAGACTCTAGAGACACGGGTTCGATCCTTCAGGAAGATCCCCTGGAGGAGGGCATGACAACTCACTCCAGTGTCCTTGTCTGGAGAATCCCACGGACCGAGGAGCCTGGCGGGCTACAGTCTGTAGGGTCACTGAGAGTCAGACATGACTGGTGTGACTTAGCGCACATGCGCGCGCACACACACACACACACACACACACACACGATGGGGTAGTTGGTTCTCTTGGCCCCTCCCTTCCCCTACTCCGGAAGTCACAGTGCCTCTAAGGTTTTCCTGTCAATTCACTTCCCTTGCATCCTTGTCACACTGACTCTTTGCTGCTTCCTGTACCTACCATGTGCATTCCCACCTCAGGGCCTTTGCACTTGTTTCCTCTGCCTGAAGTACTTTGCCCCCAAATCTCTACATGACCTACTGTCTTCATTCAAGTCTCTGCTCAAATGTCACCTCATCAGGGAGGCCTTCCCTACCGCTTCCGTGTAAAATGAGCATTCTCTTTCCCACTCTATCCCTTTAAACTTTCCTTTTTTTCGTAGTACTGATCACTTCTTGACATCTATTTATTCCCTTACTCTTTTTTGTTTGCTTTTGCGATTGTGGTTGATTTTATTTTTTTTTTCTTTATAATTCTTTAGTCTTTTTCAAATATTTGACAAGTAACACATACTGCATTTATAATGAGGGGAAAAAGTGCCATTTGGGAAGGGATTTTACAAAAACAGTAGAAAAACATCACAAGGTAATTATGCCAGCTCTGAATTTTCCAGGTATGTTATCTATTAGCATAATAAGCCTGCCTTCTTTTTTTTTTAATGTTAAAAATCTTTTTTTTAAGTTTAGTTTAATTTTTTTAATACCAAAAACATTTTGTGTTTGATTATAGCCATTTAACAGTACTGTGATAGTTTCAGGTGAATAGCAGGACTCAGCCATACATATACATGTATCTGTTCTCCCCCAAACCCCCTCCTATCGAGACTGGCACATCCCCCTGGCCCAAATCACTTATTCTTTATACTGTTTTTCCCCTCACTAAGAGAAGAGGACTTATTTCATTCCCTGAGTTTCTTTGTGCCTGGCTCAATACAGGTACATAGTAGCTCAAAAATTGTTAGGTTAACTTGGTACTGAATTGGTTGAATGGACCTATGTTAGGGTTCTACTCTGGGCCAAGACCCCTGTGTCTGCCAGGGAGGTTCTTTTTCTGGTCAAATTTGTGCAGCCAGTAACAAAACTGAAGCTGAGCCTGGAACAGCACAAGCTTTATTCAGTGGTGACATGGGAACCCTCACAGATCAACTTTTCAACCCCAATCAGGCAAAGACACCAAATGTATAAGAGGATTGAAGTATAAGGGAGGAAACTGGAAAGGGTGGGAATTATAACATCCATGCATTTTCTGAGAATAGGAGTGTGGTTTGGACCCAGAACTGATGCAGCTCTGCTTTCCAGTTCCCGTATGTGGCTCTTCTGGCTGTTGTCATGGCAACTGTCAGCTGTCACGGCGCTACATGTCATTTAGCTAATGTATTACAATGTGTGTACAGTGAGGCCCAAGGTCTAGTGGAAGTCAAATCTTCTGCCATCTTGGTCCTAGTTAGTTTTAACCAGTTCTGCTTTTTTCCTCTTTGTAGCTTCCTCCTGAAACGTAGATAAGTTTCTGTTGGTTTCTGTTTAACAGAGGGGCAGGGGGATGATTTTGGGTAACAACCTTGGTAACTGAATGAGTAACACTTGCTCACAGAGGCTACCACTTGTCCTTGACTGGCAGCGAGTGTGGCAGAGAAGGAAGACTGAACCCTTGCCTCTTGGTATCTCCTGTGCTTGCTTAGTGCAGTGCCCACTAAGTGAGTGAATAAAAAGGCAAAATACTAAGAATAATAAAGCAGATAAGGAAGAAACAAGAGTAAGGGAAGGAAAAGAAATCACCCTACAGTTTGATATGCGGCAAAGCCATAGTCTTGTTTTTAAAAGTTTCTATGCAGATTGTTGTTGAAATACTAATGGGAGTGTTAGTTGCCCAGTCTTGTCCAACTCTTTTCTGATGGACTATAGCCCGCCAAGCTCCTCTATTCATGGAATTCTCCAGGCAAGAATACTGGAGTGGGTAGCCATTCCCTTCTCCAGGGGATCATTCTGACCAGGAATCAAACTTGGTCTCCTGCATTGTAGTTTGTTGGAAGAAAATTGTATATATTCCATTGCCTGTTGGTTTCATGGCAGGTAGGGTTACTGGAAAAACCTAGAAATCCCAAAAGGTAGAAAGACCCTGTGTGATTGGCTTCTTGTTGATTATTAACTAATGATAGAATTGATACCTAATATTAGAAATAGTAGATAGGAAGTCGAACTTCGTTTTACTTTTTTAAAAAATTAAATTGCTTTATTAAAACCACACAATTTAGAATTTTTCCTTAGTCATTTTACTTTTGAAGAACCATGCGAATCATTGGTTTTGTCTTCGAAAAAAAGAAAAAGCCGATGTCTGTTGCCTTTGCAGTGTTTAAGATGTATCCTGAAATCACGGATTAAAAACTCACCCCTTCTACTCACAGTATCTCCACCCCATTTTCATCTACTTTCATCTTTCTGTTTTTGTTGTGTATCTTACTACTCTCCCCTGTTATTAAGAAACTTTTGTTAATGGTGTTAATAAGTGAAAATTTGCATTGAGTTTGTCTTCTTGTATTGCTACAGTTCCAGGTATTTCTTAGCCCAGGATCCCCCTAGCTGCTAAAAAAAAAAAAAAAAGCTAACTAAAGCAAAAGCACAAGTGCTTCATTGTACAAGAATACTGTGAAACCATTCATGTAATAAAAAGTGTATGTTAGGATTTCATTCACTTTAAATCCTGGCCATCTTCTGGGAATGAGTCTGTCATTCATTATGGAGTGCAGCTGAAATCAACCAAATGTTATTTTCAGCATTTAAGAAAACCTTTACTGTTGTGTGTGCCAGGCACTATGCTGGGGCTGAACATTTAACTGCAAGTACTCTAGCTAGAGTTCTTATCTAAACAGTCTCAATGGACTGGCAAACTTCTTTTTTTTTTTCTAAATTTCTTTTTAATTGAAGGATGATTGGTTTACATATTGGTTTGATTTCTGCCATACATCAACATGAATTAGCCATAGGTATACATATGTTGGAGTGGTAAAGAAGACACGGGTTCGATCCCTGAGCCAGAAAGATCCCCTGGAGGGAGGGCATGGCAACCCACTCTAGTATTCTTGCCTGGAGAATCCCACGGACAAAGGAGACTGGCAGGCTACAGTCCATGGAGTCTCAAGAGTCAGACATGACTTAGCGACCAAACCACCACCACCACAGGTGATAACTGAAGCTATGGAAGTGAAAGAGACCGCCTGGCAGGCTACAGTCCAGAGGGTTACAAAGAGTCGACTCACTGAAGCGATTTAGCACCTACACATGCTGTCCTTTATGCTTTATGCTTCTTTGTAATGGAAGCTTTCTAATTGTTTTACAATAAATAATATTTTGGACCTAAATGTTACTCTAAACTTAACTGATTTTTTATTATTCATAATATATCAAACTACAAAGGTGGCTGCAAAGCAGTGAATTAACCAGATGTAACTAGGTCATTCAAAGAATAATGAGAAGAGGTGATGTTCCAAAGTGGGGGGGAATGACGACTTTGTGTGTTGAAAGAAATGAAGTCTGACCTTCCTAACAGCCTGATCACAGCCTGAACTTGTCCTTGGTTCATTTTGTGCTTAAGTCGTCTGAGTGCTCCTTCCCCTGTGGCTTGTGTCAGCTGTTCCACAGTTATGGTAAAGTTAGTGATGCTATTGTCTGGGTTCTGGATGCTTGTGTGGTGGTCATTTGTAATGGGCAAGCCGGCTGTGGAGAGCTGGTGCGACGGGGCTGTGTGAAGTTGTTTCCTATTACTCTTATTTATCTTTCTTTGCATAAGGGGTCCTTTGTTCACTGTTTCCTCAACACAGAATAGAGGATTTATATCTTAGTGTTCAATCTCCATTTCTGTTTTCAACGAGGAAAACATTTGCTTCACTCTGCTGCCTGTCTCCTACCGTGTACCCAGAGGGTTTTGGAAGCTGCTGCCAAGAATTCTTTGGGGGAGCTGGAGTATAACCATCCCAAGAGGTTCCGTTCTTAGTGACATTCTTTTTAGTTTAATAAGTCATTGTGAGTACTGCTGTTTTGATTCTGAGACCCGCCTGTCTTCTTTCCAGAATGTTCTACACAGGTCTGATGATGGAAGTGAGGAAGAGTATGTTCTTTTAGGATGATTTCACTCCATCTACTATTTCATCCCAGTTTCTAAACGTCGCTGAAAATTTTTAGTTCTGATATTTGTTTGGTAGTATACATTGCAAAGAATTGTCTTTTTTTTTGTTTTTTGGTTGCACCTTGCAGCTTCTGGGATCTTAGCTCCCAACCTAACCTCTGGACTGCCAGGGAATTCCCTACTTTGTAGAGATTTGAAACAACAGATTCTGAATGGAGGCATGGTTTTGCTTGGCTCACCAGTGTTGTTAAGTTTCTGAGTTAGTTGCCAACACTTAAACGTCAAATGATTTCACTTTTTAATGGCCAGTGACTTAAATAAATTCTTTTTACTCTCTGCTTCCTCTTTCTAGTGGATGTTCAGTTACTTTTCTTTAATGGTGCTGACTTTTTTCCCCAGGCTGAAGATCTTATAATCACACGAGCCACCGTTTTAAAGGAAAAACCAGACCCCAGTACTCTGGTTTTTGGAACGGTTTTTACGGATCATATGCTAACAGTGGAGTGGTCCTTGGAGCTTGGATGGGAGAAACCACGCATCAAACCTCTTCAAAACCTCTCACTGCATCCGGGTTCATCAGCTTTCCACTATGCTGTGGAAGTAAGTGCTTGGAAATTAATGATGGGGACATATTGGTCTTCTCTGTGTTACTAAGTAGCTTCCCCTGCTCAAAGAGCTCTAGGGCAGTGTGGGCTTTACCATATTAACTAGAGGCAATCATAAGTGTCTATAAACAGTTGGACTGAAGGTGAGTCTTAACTAATTTTTCAGATAATCTTGAATTTTTAAAATGTCAATTGGTTAGGGTGTAGAGAATAGAAATATAATGTTTTGCACATGAAACTTCTAACATTGACTTATAATATTATCAGAAAATTATTTGGAGCAAATGGGAAGGACAGTTGACAAGAAAATTAGCCATCAAAAAGCCTGTACTGTTAATAGCTCACTAAGTCACTGCTCTTAGATCTTCTAATGATTGAGAATGGATCATTAGGTACAGTATTATATTTTAATGCTAACTGCATGGTTTTATGACAGCAATAACTTGTTATGCATGTTAAGGGACATTTAATTAAATATCAGCCTTCAAGCATGAATGGAATAATTATAAGCGTTAAATATTAAACAGAAGATGCTTTCTGTGGTCCTTCTTAGGATTCACACTTAGCCAGATATACAATATACTTCCTGTTCCCTGTGTGGCTTCCCTGGTGGCTCAGTGGTAAAGAATCTGCCTGCAATATAGGAGACCCAGGTTTGATCCCTGAGTAGGTAAGATCCCCTGGAGAAGGAAATGGCAACCCACTCCAGTATTCTTGTCTGGGAAATCCATGTACAGAGACCACTGCA
Source organism: Odocoileus virginianus (assembly GCF_023699985.2). Taxonomy (NCBI): domain Eukaryota; kingdom Metazoa; phylum Chordata; class Mammalia; order Artiodactyla; family Cervidae; genus Odocoileus; species Odocoileus virginianus. Next base: position 29,716,663 of record NC_069696.1, on the reverse strand, counting down.
GACTGCTGCACTCATTTTTAATGTTTTGGGTATCTTTCCTAGAATATTGGGATTCAAGAATCAAGCAACGGTCTATTATTTAAGGGGCTGAAAGATGGAAACAGTAAATATTCATATTGATATTGATAAAATAACTATTTTTGTTTATTGAAATCCTGCAATATACCCTCTACTGGGAACCTTATATGGGTCAGCTCTTCTAATTGTTTTAAGTGAGAAAAATGTAGTTTATCATTCAGATTCTGGAGTTAAACATCCTGGGTTCAGACCCTGTCTAGAGTCATTATTTTGACCCACAAATCAACATGCATATCATCTCCTTGGACATCTTTCTCCTCCACTTATCAGCCCCATTTTTTTTTTTTTGTTTGTTTTTAGAGCTAAAACTACATGTGGTTTTCTTGATTCAAACATATATTTTGATTAAAAAAAGTGAAAATGAAAGTTGCTCAGTCATTTCTGACTCTTTGCAACCCCATGGACTATACAGTGAATTCTCTAGGCCAGAACACTAGAGTGAGTACCCTTCCCCTTCTCCCAGGGATCTTCCCAACCCATGGATCGAACCCAGGTTTCCCGCATTGCAGGCGATTCTTTATCAGTTGACCCACAAGGGAAGCTCAAGAATACTGGAGTGGGTAGCCTATCTCTTCTCCAGTGGATCTTCCCGACCGTAAATAGTGACACTTTCACATAGTAAAGGAGAGAAATGGAAGTGTGAGTAGGGAATCTGGATGAAAGAAAATGAAATTTTACAACATGTACTTCATTTTTGGGTTGAGATAAATATTTAGTGACATAACACATAATTTGAAAAAGTGGACAGCATACTATTTAATGAATTCTTATAAAGGAGTGCCCAAATAGCTACCATCCAGGCGAGGAAATGGACAGCTTGAGTATCCCAGAAGCCTTCTTTGTGCTCCTTCTATGTCATAAACCCTTCATTTTCTGGCACGTGTTATTCTTACTTTTATGATGATTTTTCTTTGCTTTTCACTTGGATTATGTGTACCTCTAACATTAAAGTTTTGCCTCTTTTTGAACTTTGTATAAGTGGAATTATATAAACATATATATTGCGTGTGTGTGCACATGCACACATATCTATTATTTGAGCTCAATATTATGTGAGATCTATCCATCCAGGACCAATCCTAATGTCTGTGGGGTCTGGGACAAAAGTAAAAACAGAGACATCCCATAGTCCACCCTGTCTGTCTATTTCAATCCTGGATATCCTGGACCACATGGGGCCTTTTGCACATGCACATAGATGCCCACTCCACCTGCAAACAGATGACCCTTGGCCATCCCTTGGACTTAGATGCAAGCACCCTAGTGATCCTGTCTGTTTTTAAGAGGATGAACCTATGGAGGCCCATTCAGACCCTGAAAATAGAATCAGGGCCATTTGGGCAGGGAATTCAGGGAATCCCTAGAACTGAATATTTGGAGTCTGTCTGGAAAAGGGTCCAGTCAACTTCTTGCTCCAAGGAGGTCACAACTGGGGGAAGATAGAGGTGAGAGGCCTTCAAAAGTGTGAAACTCAGGGCAGAGACCTGTGTTATCTGAGTCTCAGGGCGGTAGGTACCGCATCATGTGTTCCTTGTAGCAGTAGTGTTATATTATGTGAATATATTCAGTCTGTTGTTGACTTGGCACTTGTTTAGTTTCCTTCTTTGAACATTCTTGAAAATTTGTTTACATGTTTCTTTAAGTCAGCAGTTCTCCAAGTGGGGTCCATAGACCCCCTAGGCTACCCTTTGAAGAGATTGCCTAAGGTAAAACTCTTCACAGTAATACCAAGGTATTATTTTTCTTCCTCATTGTGTTGACATTTGTACCAGATAATGCTTTGCCACCCAACCTCTGTTAGTCATTATATTGTTTATTGCCGTGCATTGCAGTATAAAAAGAATGTCAGCTTTACTTAATGTTCTCAATGAAGCATAATAATGATTGAGTTTATTAAATCTTGACTCTTACATAAACATTTTATTCCGTGTGAGAAAACATCCATTTCACATGAAGCACTCTGTTGTTCTGAAATGCTATGGTTGCCTCAAGGAAAAGCCAACCGCATGATTGTTTTTGTGTTGTGAACTCAACTGGCTGCTTTCTCTACCTGGCGCCATTGTTCCTGGAAAGAACAAAGTTGTTTAAACTTCTGTGTGTTTTTTTGAAAATGAATGAAATAAGCCTGTCACTTCAAGTAAAACAATGGACTATATTTATTGGCAGTGATAAAATTCTAGCTCTCAAGTGAAAATTGGAATTTTTGGAAAATTTGTATCCACCACCCTTTCCTCCTGTTAAAGCAGCCTTATTTTGTATTATATTGGTGGTTACCAATGTTTTAATGATATTGGTGGTTTTAAAAGGAGTTACCTTTTGAAAGATCTGTGTAACTCAGGCAACCAGTATTTTTCCAAATGAGTGTTCCATGATATTACAAATTTATGTATGAGTAAAATTCATTCAAAGTGCAGGATTTCCCTGGTAGCCCAGTGGTTAAGACTCCATGCTTCCACTGCAGTGGGCGCAGGTTCGATCCCTGGTCAGCGAACTGAATCCTGCTTGCTGCAGCCATAAAATTAAAAAATAAACAATTAAAAAACAAAAATCCCTGAAGTACATTTTAAAAGGAAAAAAAAGAAAATTCAAGTGCAAGATCGGACTTTTGATGTGTCAGTTTGGTTATGTAAACTGAGGTCCCTAAAATTCCATTTTTCATTCTTTGGGGATGGACTGCAAGGACATTCTGTTGTGAGCCTTGGAGGACTTTGGGAGGCAGTGATCATTTTGTGTGTGCCTTCTTCTAGTCGTTCAATCCACACTAATCTGGGTGGAGTTTTTAGGAATTTTGCAGATGTGGTTAAAGTCCCTGATTGGTTGATTTGAAGTTATCCAGAGGGAGATTCCTGTGGGTGAGCCTGACCTCAGGACATCTGTGTAGGTCTGGCTGCTCACATGCACTCACTGTCTTGCTCTGCCTCTCCCTTCCTGAGTCAGTTGGGGATGGGCTGCAGCGCACATCTCCTGGTCCAGCCTGCTTGTGACCTTCTGTTTTTCGGTGCTTATCCTGCAGATTTTGGACTTTGCTTAGCCAGTCTCCACAGATGCTTTGGGCACTTTCTTCCAATAGATCTGTAAATGTTGTATATATTTCTCCTGCTTCTGTTTCTTCTCAGTGGAACCCTGACTGAGACCATTGGCTTTTAAGAAATTAACGGAATATAAAAACCTCATTGATGGGCTTTCAGATTCTGCGGTGCAGCTAAGCTGTAAGGGACCAGCAGTTGTCAAGTTTTAGAGGAGTATCGGAGATTAATAGCCACGATTATCTGAAAAAGTTATCAGAAGTACTTTCTTCCTCAACTGTATATCAGTATGAGACTGGATTTTCTTTGTGTACTTCACCCAAAATTTTTATTGCAGGAGACTGAATGCAGAGGCAGATAGGAGAATCCAGTTGTCTTTTGTTAAGCCAAATGTTAAAGATTGGCAATAATGTAAAACAGGACCACATTTGATATTAATCCTCTTGGAAAATACAGATAATGTGAATGAAAATATTTTAATGTCATAGTCTATTATTGTTAATGAATACAGTTTCTCACTATGGCTATGATAAATATTGATAGAATACTTTTAAAATAAAAGCTCTTTGAGATCTTTATAATTTTTAAGGGTGTGAAGGCACCTGATACCAAAAAACTTTGAGAAATACTACTTGAGGGTATATCTAGGAATGTGCTGCTGGTATTGAATATATCTTAAATTTTATGAGAAAAGAGAAACTTTTCCATAGTGACTTTACCATTTTTTTATACCCACTAGCCATGAATTAGCAAATACGTTCAATCACAACTCATCAACTTTGCCAGTTCTTATAGCCTGACTTTAAATTTTTAGCTTATTAATAAAATTGCATGTTATTGTGATATTAATTGCCACTTCTGAAGAGGTTGATCACATTTTCAAATGTTTGTCAATTGGATTTCATTTTATTTGAAGTGCCTGCTTATTTCCATCTTTTGCTCACTCTATTGTGTTGTCTTTTTGATTTGTAGAAGTACTTTATATATTTTGAGTATGGGTCCTATGTCATTTATATGTGTTTTAAATATCTTCTTCCACACTCTGACTTTTTATTCTCCCCATAAATTTTTGATGACAAGAAATAAATTTCACTTTTTGGAGAGGTGCGGGCTATGCCATGCAATTTGTGGATTATTAGTTTCCCAATCAGGGATTGAACCCAGGCCAAGGCAGTGAAACCCCAGAATTCTAACCACTAGGCCACCAGGGAACTCCACATTTCAATTTTTAAAAGTTGAATTTATCAATCTTTGCTTTAGGTTTGGTTTTGTGTCTTGTTTAAAGAGTCTTTTTCTACTCCTAGATTATGAAGACATCTTCCTGTATTATTTATTTTATCTGTGATAGTTAGGTCTTTAATTTCAGAAGTTGATTTTTGTATGAAGGAGGGGTCCAATTTTTCTTTTTTTTAAAAAATTTTTTATTTTGTTCATTTATTTTTATTAGTTGAAGGCTAATTACTTTACAATATTGTAGTGGTTTTTGCCATACATTGTCATGAATCAGCCATGGATTTACATGTGTTCCCCATCCTGATCCCCCCTCCCGCCTCCCTCCCCATCCTATCCCTCTGGGTCATCCCAGTGCACCAGCCCCGAGCACTTGTCTCATGCATCCAACCTGGGCTGGTGACCTGTTTCACTTTTTGTTTGTTTTGTTTCCCTATGGATACCCAATTGTCCCAGCACCATTAAAGAAGACTTTTTTCCTTCCAATACATCAGAGCACATCTTAGCCTGTACGTGAAGTTCTGCTTCTAGATCTCCATTTGTCTTCCATTGTCTTGTCTATCTGGATCTCTTTTGTTTCATTGTTTTGCTTATCTATCTGGGCAAAAGCCACACTGTCTTTATCTCCAAATCACTATAAGGAGGCTTTTTTTTTTTTTTTTTAAATAAGGAGTCTTAATGTCTACTAGGACAGGTCCTTCTGTTTCACTCTTCAAGAGTGCCTTGCATATTTCTTGTTCTTTTGCTTTTTCTTATAACTTAGATTCGGTTTATCATGTCAGTCAAATTTTTGTGATTCAGTTTGTTGCAAGAAAAATAAATGTCCTGACATGATTTTCATTTGGATTGCATTACATTTTATGAGTCAGTTGTGGGAGAATCGGCATCTTTATATGTATATGTATTTTAATCCTAAAGCGTTTTATTTTTTTAAACTTTTGATTTTGATTAGAGTATAGTCGATTACCAACATTGAGATAGTTTCAAGTGGGCAACTGAAGACTCAGCCCTCTCTCTCTATATATCCGTTCTCCCTTGAACTCTCCTCCCATTTGGGTTGCTGCATAACACAGAGCAACCTTACCTGCACTGTACATCAGTGCAGTCTTTATAATATTGAATCTTTCAGTCTATGACTATGAGATTGCTTTCTGCTTTAGTTAGGTCTTTAATGACTTGATAAGTTTTATATTTTCCTTATGTCATTCACTTATGTTACATTTTCCCTACCTAGGAATTGGTTTTAATTCTACCTTAAGTAGTGTTTTTATTTTTTAACTGCTGCTGTTACATGGGAATATAGTTTCTTATCTGGTTACCTTGCCTAAACAGGTAATTTCAAAAGATTATGTCAGTTTTTCTGGATTTTCTACATTTAATCTTTTCTGTGTCTCAAGATCTATGACAGTTTTTTTTCTTCTCCTAACTTTATATTTCTATTTCAGGGTTTCTCAGGTGGTGCTAGTGGTAAAGAACCCTCCTGCCAATGCAGGAGACATAAGACACGTGGGTTTGATACCTGGGTCAGAGAGATCCCCTAGAGTTATTTCATGACCCTTGCTTTTTTTTATTGGTAATATAGTATTGATTTAAAGTATTTGTAGTTACAACAGGCAATGTGTGATGGCCTCAATCTGAAAGAAAAGCTTTAAATTTTATCACTTTAATAGATAAACAACAAGGACCTACTATATAGGACAGGAAACTATATTCAATATCTTGTGATAACCTATAATGGAAAAGAGTCTGAACAAGAATATATATATATGTATATATAAAACTGAATCACTTTGCTGCATATCTAAAACTAATGCATTGTAAATCAACGATACTTTCTACAAAATTGCCATTTTGAATATATTTGTTGCCAATTTATTGAAGAAAGCCTTTATCACTTAAGGAAGATTATATTTTTCCTTAGTTATTGAGGAAATTTTATTTTTAAGTCATAAATGAATGTTCAGTTTTATCAGATGCATTTATTATATCAGTGAGATGATATATAGTTTTTTTTCACATAAGCTATTAATATAATAATCATATAATGTAATATATGATTTTCATATATTTTCTAATGTTAAACCAATGTCTATTCTTGTGATAAATCCAGCTTAGTTAGACCATTATCCTTTGTATATTTTGCATATGCATTATTCAATGACATTATCATATAACCTTTATGTAAATTTGAACCTATATCAAATGTGTACAATTTTTAAACTGAAATAAATTGAACTTTATAAAGTTACTTACCTTGTTTATTTCCGGCAGTGCTTCTTGTCTGAAAGTTTGTTTTATTATATATTTAGCAATATAACCTCACCAGCTTCATTTTTAAAAGTGTTTATATGACATTACTTTTTATGCTTTTTTGTTTCAGTTGTTACCAGCTGAATTAATCTGACAACCATATCTTTTAACCAAAGCTCTAGTCTTATTACAGTTAATAAATTAGCCACATATTTGCATTTCAACAAAACATCTCATTTTGTGCTTTTTAATTGTGCTCCAGAATTTGTATTTCTTTTCTCTGGTAAGCTTTGAGGCTCTAAGCATCTGAAGGCTCTATTTTTCATTCTCATTCAGCTTAGCATGTTTTCTAATTTCCATTATTTTTCTTCTTTAACTCACACTTAATATTAGGTAATGGGTTTCTTTTTTTCCAAAATGTGTATATCTTATGGTTATATTTTTGCTTTTGATATCTAGCTTATCTTAAACATGTGCAAAGATCATGCCTTCTGCAGGTGGCATGTGCAGGGCCTTGTGTCCACTAGGTTAGTTTGTTGTTCCTGTTGTTCAAATCATCCATATCTTTACTTTGTTTTAACCTGTTTGTTGTAGCAATCACTTAGAGAACCTGTGGTAGAAATTTCCCTTTTTAAAAAAATTTTTATTGTAGTATAGTTGATTTAAAATGTGGAGTTAGACTTTGGTCTACAACATCATGATTCAGCTATACATATACATACATTCATCCTTTTTAGATTCTCAGATAGTTTATCACACAAAAAAATTCCTATTAAAATGTTCGATTTTTCCTCTTTTCTATATATTTACCAATATGCACTGACTTCAAAAGTCTTTTCATATTTTTTTTGTGGCCTCACCCTAAGAAGGTGGCATTGCCCTAACAAGAGTCCTGAGCTGCTTGATTTCTGTGATTTGGGAGGCTGACCCACCTCCAGTCACATCTAGATATCCACTCTTCAGAGTTCATAGGAGCCAGATAAAATGAAAAGATCCTTGGGTATTTTGGGATGGATTGGGGGCTGGGTACTGTGGGGTCTTTGATTCCATTTCTGTTTTTTTGTAGGCAGTCAGTCCACGTTGTGTAGACATGTTTTCTTCCAGCCTCTACTGATGTGTTATTTAACCAACCAGCTCTGTAGTTGGAATAACTCTGAATTCCCTCCAGATCTTGGTGATAAAGGGACTTCCTTTTTATCCTAGTGACTAAACTAGTCTGTCTGGCTTTTCTAGATTTAGGGTCTGTGTCAATCAGTAGCTTTACATGGTGAAGGTGATAAGAGCCATAGAAAAGTCAGTCTTCAGAACATGGGGATTGTTTTCATTCATTTACCTTCTAACAAATATTTTTCTTTTATCTTCAGTTATTTGAAGGATTGAAGGCATTTCGGGGAGTAGATAATAAAATTCGTCTGTTTCGGCCAAACCTCAACATGGATAGGATGTACCGATCTGCTATGAGGGCCACTCTGCCGGTATGTAAATTTGGGAATTTCTCTTGTAATGGGTCACTGAATTCCACCAAATGAAACATTACTGAGTATTTAGGTCAGTATTTACTATAAACCGTATGAGCACTGAAGTTATTTCTGGTCAGTTTTTTAATCAGTGAGGTAAAAATGCAAGGACGGAACCATCTGGCAATTCCACAATCTATTTCTTTGTGAGTGTCTGTGAGGATTTAATGTGTATGTGGGACATAACAGGATAAGGAAGAAAAATATGCCTCAAACTGAAATAATAAAATTTAAAGACTATATGAAATTGTAGTATGAAATATGGTGTACTACGCAGATAATTAAGGAGTGTTTTCCCTAATTGCTTAAGATACTACTAATAAGTATACAGTGATTTAATTAGTTGTTTTGATATTTTACCCCAAGTTTTATTAACTTTTTTTAAAAAAAGGATGTAAAAATGTTTTCTCATAGCCCCTGGGTCCTGACTATACCATTGTTTGTTATGGAGCAGAATTCATTCTGAGGTGGGTTGGAAGACCCTAAGGTTCATGCCTAGGTAGGAGGTAACTTAGATTACTTTCATTCCCCGAGACTTGAACAGGCTGCCTTTCTAAACTGAAAGAAGTCTTTTCTCCATTGAGGTATTTCATTTGTCCCTGACCTTCACCTGAAGAAACCCAGGTGATGACTCTTTCAGCCAGACTCTTCTCCTTCCTTTTTATTTTATTTTGGCTGTGCGGATTCTTCGTTGTGGCATGCAGGCTTAGTTGCCACAGTGTGTGGGATCTTAGTACCCCTACCAGGGATTGAACCCACGCCTCCTGCATTGGAAGGTGGATTCTTAACCACTGGACCACCAGCGAAGCTCTTCCTTCTTCTTCCTTTTGGAACCCATGCTTCACCCACTTTCTTCAGAGGCCATAGTATAGTAGCAGAAGAAACATTCAGGTAATTTCTTTTGATTAGTCCTAGTTCTACTCTTTACCCGTTACAGACAAATCACTGGGAAATCCTTTTAAAATGGGGACAGAAGGAAAGGGAAGTAACATTTATTGGACATCAACTCTGCCACAAACTGCATTATATGGTTTTACATCCTTTGCATTTTTAGTCGTAGCAGTGAGCCACTGTCAAGAAGGTATGCCTTGTAAATTTTAGCGGCACCTTTTTACAGATTAAAAAGCTTAAGCCCAGAAATTCGTGGTGACTCAGACGGTAAAAAGCTTAAGCCCAGAGAGGTGAGATGACTTGCCTAAGCTCACACAGAGTAAAGGGACAGGGTAAGAACTTGGATGTAAGTTTTTAAATCCCTAGTCAAGTTCTTGCCACTAAATCTTACCTCTAGACAGGAGTAACAGAAACCCTGTACTTGACACAGGGAGATTGGCAGTCCTGATTTCTGTAACACTGCTACGCTGTGATTGCTATTACAAGTTAGTACTTCAGTAGCCAAACCCTGATGTCATGAACTCTATTCATGTGTGTTTCTGACTCATGTCTACCTTGAATAACCCATCCCATCTCTCTGAAAGTATGTTTCTTTCAGAAGTATGCCCTGCCAAGTAAGTAGAAACTACTTATTTTACAAGCTATCACCTATTTAGTATGTAAAACCCTTTTTCAACTTCATGAAATAAATTACTCTTTGCTTTCGCCCATTTTCTTATTGTTTCATTTGTCTCTTACTGATTTTCAGATTATCTTAACATTTTCCAGTTACTATCCTTTGTTGGTTATACTACCAAAAAACTTCATCCAGTGTGTCCCTTGTTTTATCTTTTGAAGAATATACAGTCTTAAGTTTGTTTGTTTTTTTTAAATGTTGGGACCACTGCTGTTATTTAAAAGTTTTATGTTGTTTAAATACACTTGGGAAAGGTGCAAAGAATTCTTCATATGTCATTAATTTTTTATACCAATTCAGTTTTTGCACATAGGAATTAAATACTGGAATTTTATATTGGAAGGAATAAAAAACATCAAATATTTGAAGTCCTGATTTTGATTATTAAGCATTACATTAAATGTATTACAGAATTTAATCCAAGAGTTCATTAATATTAATGATAATGAGGGAAGATAAGCCCTTAACATTTACTTAAGTCTGAGGCTTAACTGAAAAATATAAATGCCCTTTATCTGAATATAAGCATGCTTTCTTTTTTAACACATTTTGAACATAACTGTTCAGCTCTATTAAAACTAATATTCTAAGACATTTCAACTTTATTAGACTGAAGATTTAGAAACCTAATCAAATGAATTAAAGATATTCACACATAACTCTTATTTTAATAAAATCTACCCATCACCTATATCCCAGGCCATAGTATCTTTCTGGCAACTTAATGCCATTTGATGGGATCAATACTGGATTATAGTCACTTCAATTACATACTTTATAAAAAGCACGTTGTATTTTGCTTTACAACTGATTAGTTTTGTTTTTAGATCAAATAATTTCCATGCTTGGATGGCCTTAAGTTTTAAATAGTCAAATTTTGTCCATTTTTTTCCCTTAATGATTTATGCTTTATGTCTTTTATTTAAGAATTCTGCTTTAAGGTGACACTGATGCTTTGTATTTTTTTTTAATAGAAATCTTAATGTTTTCTCACATTTAAGTACATCATCAACTACAGTTAGTATTTGGGTTTGGTAAGAGGTAGGGAACCACTTATTTATCTTCCTTATGTGACTAACCTATCATTCCACCACAATTTGAGGGGGAAAAGTCACAGAAAAAAGTTGCTTGGTTTTATTATTATTAGTTATAAATTTTTATTTATTTATTTGCTTACTTATTTGGTACTTTTTTTTTTTTGCCCATACTATGTGGCTTTGCACGATCTTAGTTCCCTGACCAGGGATTGAACCTGGGTCACTGCAGTGAAAGCACCAAGTCCTAACCACTGGACCTCCAGGGATTTGCTTCTTAGTACTTTTTTAACCGTCAAAGCTCTCATGAGGATCATTTCTTACTGCTGCAGTGGAAAAACGTTGTATTATTCATTGTGTTTTTCATTCCTTCAGGCGTTTGACAAGAAAGAGCTTTTAGAGTGTATTCGGCAGCTTGTGAAATTGGATGAGGAGTGGGTCCCCTACTCAACATCTGCGAGTCTGTATATTCGTCCTACGTTCATTGGAACTGAGGTGCAGACTGACTTCCTATTTTGGGGTACTGTGGTGGGCGATATCATTGTTTATGCTTGTGTGAAACTTCTAGTAGGTAGTTTGAAATAACCCCCCAGTAGCATCACTAATGCTCCTTTCCCTTGATCATTAAGGCTGTAAACATTTTCTTTAAAGGGCCAGATAGTCAGTATTTTAAGCTTTGTGAGCCATATGGTTTCTGACACTACTCAGCGTCACTATGTGGTACAAACACAGTCACAGCCACCAACATAAATGAGTAAAGCAAGGACTGAGGCTGTTTGCCTTTCCCTAAGACTAACTGCATCTCCTCAGTTTACTGGTGTAATGCCTCCTATCTGGGTAGTTCTCCTCCAAGGTAAGAATGGTAATGGTTTTGAAATTTGGAGGAGAGAGAGCTCCTGTTTTTTAATCTTCATTTTCTTGAAGTCTTGTGATTACTTGGTAAGGAATGGGAGTGAAGGACCTTCTTCTCCCATAGAAAATGTTGAAAATAAAGTTCACAGTGGGTATTAGGGAAATACTTGAGAGCTAGAGAGACAGGTTTAAACAACATGGCTATAAGATCTCCCAGTAGTTCAGTCTATTGGTTGGTGACCTTTCAAAAGAAGGACATACTTTAAGTGACCACGGCCATCTGTGTGGGTGAGTATGTGATATAAAATATAAAAACTTTGTCCCTGTCTCCTTCCTCTACTGAGCAGGGTTAGCCCTATGGAGAATGGGTGATGTGAGGGGGGAGATTGATTGTAGATGGTGCATGAGGAAGGTGTGGCATATGGAAAATGGGACAGAGTATTTGCTATAGTATAATTTGCTCTCTCTGGGGCAATTGTATAGTTACCAGGTTTTCCACTGCGTCATATGAATTTAAGCAATAGAGAAATATATAAGGCCAGAGGATAAGTACCTAAGTGGTTCTTTGGCATCCTTTTAATGCCTTTTGAAAGACTTAAGCATCTGGATAATGAATTTCATAAATTGCAGTCTTCCTAATAACTGTTAAAGAATTGGAACAATTTAAAGAGTTATCTTCTCCTTAAGTTTCTGATATTTGAATATTATTGAGTTTTAAAATATTATTATTTAACTTTAGGAAGAAGCAGTTTTTAAATTTTCAAAGCACTACCTTCTAGTGATCTGGGGTGCTTTCCCATTCTAAGACCTGATTCTTCCAGTCTTAGTTTGTTGAGAGTTTTTGTCATAAATGGAGGCTGGGTTTCGTTGAGTGCTTTTTCTAAATGTCTTGACATGATAATGTGATTTTTGTCCTTCATTCTATTATAATGTATTATATTAACTCATCTTTATATGTTAAAACAAACTTGTATTCTTGGGCTAAATCCTGCTTGATTATGGTGAATAATTCACATTATATTTTGCTGTATGCATTTTGCAAATATTTTGTTAAGGACTTTTGTGTCAGTGCTTATGAAAGTTATTGGCCTTTAGTTTTCTAGTTCTGTGATTTAGTCAAGTCTTTAAGCTCCTGAAATTCTGTAATGTAATGTAGAGTTAAACAAGCTTTTAAGTCTGATTTTATAGTCTGACTGATACTCCCAATAATTTACTTTATTGATGGTCTTCAAATCTTTTCTTATGAATTACCCAGATAGTGTTTAAAATACACATATTTATACCAATCCCAAGATATTCCAGTTGAATATTCTGTTGCTCAACCAAATTTAAGAACTTCAGTGACAAAAATCCTGCCAAGTAGTCCCCTCCCATGGCACTCTATCAGCTTATATATTTGATCATACTTTGGATCTCAGAATCAAGAATTTTTAAATATCTGCTTTCCAAGTAGTAAGCTAAGAATTGAAAGAAAATTCTGATACCATTTGATGTCAACATTGTTTATATTTGGTTGCTATGTTTATATCAACTGCTGCTGCTGCCAAGTCACTTCAGTCGTGTCCGACTCTGTGTGACCCCATAGACGGCAGCCCACCAGGCTCCCCCATCCCTGGGAATTCTCAACTAGAATCTTCTAATTCATGGTACAGGCAGAAAAAAAAAATCACCAGGCATTCAGAATGAGCATGTTACAAATAGCATTCAGTAAAGCATGTAGATTTAAACATTTGCACACCACACAAATGTTGTATAGTTCAGTCTGGTAATTATCATACATTGCATTTCTGTGGTATCTACATTTGATACATGAGATAAAGGCTGGAGGATTGGTTGGTGTCCATGGGTTCCAGATCAGTGGGATTCTTCATTCTGTATTCTTCAATAGACATATTTCTGCTGGGCCCCAACTCAACCCGAATAATCTAAATCCGTGGATCCAAGATCAAACACTCTGCTTTTAAATAAAGTCTCCATAGATTTTTTAAAAACTTGCAATAGAATCACCATCCCAAGTCTTGTGAAAGAATTAAAAGTATGTCTAGCAGTCTTTAACACTTTATTTCCTCCAGGAACTAGTACCAAGGTGGAAATATTTTTATCTTTGAAAATTTCACTTCATCCTAAGGGCAGAAGTGTTTTCACTTTCCTGAGGTGTGACATGACAGTCTGTTATTAATTACTGCTTCTCACACTCAGGAAGGCTTAGTAGCTGCCATATAATCTGAGAGTAACTCTGACACCAATTTATGGATTTCATTACATTTTTGAAGTTACTGTGCTTCTTTCTGTGTCTTATAATCAACAGCTTCTTCATTTTTTAAGTTATTTTATGTAAGTCTGACTCTTTGTGACCCCACTGACTGTAGCCTGCCAGGGTCTTCTGTCCCTGGGATTTTCCAGGCAGGAATACTGGCGTGGGGAGCCATTCCCTTCTCCTGAGGATCTTTCTGACCCAGGGATCGAACTTGGGTCTCCTGTATTGCAGGCAGATTCTTTACCATCTGAGCTACGGGGAAGTCCTAGTACCTATGTACCGATGTTTGTGTGTAATTCTTCATGTCTTCTGGCCTTCTTTGATAATAATTGGATTCATTACTAAAATCCTTTGAGATTTAGGATGGTAATAAACAGAGGAGTATTTATTGGGACATGTATTAATAACTAATTAACTAATTAAATAGCCAGTGAGTAGAGAGTGTTGAAAAAAAATTTTTTTTCTAAAGTTTATGTTATTAAACAAAATACTGAACAGTATTACATAAGCTTTTTGTAAAATATAGAGATTAAGATCATTCATTTTCCCAAACATATTCTGATATTAAAAGAGAATTTTGGTGGCTCGGTGGTAAAAATATCCACCTGCCAATGCAGGAAGCCTGGATTCAATCCCTGATCTGGGAAGATCCCAAAGCCTGTGCACCACAACTATTGAGCCCGTGCTCTGGAGCCCAGGAACCACGACTGCTGAACCCTTGTGCTGCACCTGCTGAGGCCCATGCACCCTAGAGCCCGTATTGCACAACGGGCTCTGCACCACAACGAAGCCTGCACACCATACCTAGAGAGGAAGCCCTGCTTGTCACGACTAGAGAGAAGTCCGCGTGGCAATGCAGACCCAGCATAACCAAAAATAAACATAAAATAAGAGATAATTTCAGCATGGATCTTCTGAAATATTTACAGGTAGTTAAAACTTCGGAGAAGGCAATGGCACCCCACTCCAGTACTCTTGCCTGGAAAATCCCATGGATGGAGGAGCCTGGTAGGCTACAGTCCATGGGGTCTCTTGAGTCAGACACGACTGAGTGACTTCACTTTCACTTTTCACTTTCATGCATTGGAGAAGGAAATGGCAACCCACTCCAGTGTTCTTGCCTGGAGAATCCCAGGGACGGGGGAGCCTGGTGGGCTGCCGTCTATGGGGTCGCACAGAGTCGGACACGACTGAAGCGACTTAGCAGCAGCAGCAGTTAAAAACTTAGAAATTAAAAGCTGGAGTGTTTCAAACTGCTGCTGATTGTTAATTAGAAATTAGATAAAACCTGAAATCATATTTAAATTAAAAAAATTCGTAGACCTGTCATTCTTTTCCTTTTATCACCTTGTAAAGTCTTTATATGCCATATATAATTTTACCTATAGTCATAACAATTTCCATGAAAAGAATTCCCTTTATTCATAGCCCTTGTTTATTTATGCTTATAAATCTTATCATCTTTTAGCCTCTAAATGAAAGAATCTGAACAGATTTGAAAACTGGTTATCAGAGCAGCAATTTGTCATCATTCACTTGGGTTTTGTCCATACTTTTAATGTATTCTTTTGCAGTCCTTTTTGAGATTATATGTGTATCTCATTCTGCTGCTATAAACCATCTTAAAATCTTACTTGCATAACTGTTAACATGTTTCATATTAATAGCCCCCTTTTTTGTATCTTTAAATCTCAATTATCTGTTTTTAGAGATACAACTTGTTTGCATTGATTTTGGTCTGTGATGATCAGCTTGCTGTTATCAGGCCACTCCCCCACATCCTCTTGAGGCTGTTCTTGTTCAACATTATCATGGATAATAGTTATTTGTTATTCTCTTTATTTTTACTTTGAAGTGTTGGTGCACTTAGTTAATAATGATACCCCTCAGTTCATGCCACTTACCATTTTGGGGCAGAATGTGACCATCTCTTTGGGTTTTTTATTCCCTTTTCCATCCCTTCTTTCAGTCTCTGGAAATCATTCTCATGTATTGAATGAACATTCTTTTGGTTTATATGTGTTTTAAGTGTCTCTTATTATCCCCATAATTAAAATTTATATAAATGGTTTCATCCCACACACCTCACTGTGTCTCTTAATGTTTTCCCTCCATGCTGTGTTTCTCGTTTCTATCCAGGTTATTATGTGTAGGTCCAGTCCACCATCTTTTTTTTTTAATGTTTTATTTTGTATTGGGCTATAGCCGATTAACAAACAATGTTGTGTTAGTTTTAGGTGAACAGCAAAGGGACTCAGCCATATATATACATGTATCCATTCTCCCCCAAACTCCCCTCCCATCTAGGATGCCACATAACCTTGAGCAGAGTTCCATGTGCTATACAGTAGGTCACTGTTGGTTATCCATTTAAAATATAGCAGTGTGTAGATGTCCATCCCAAACTCCCTAGCTGTCCCTTTCTCCCATCTTCCCCCCAGCAACCCGAAGTTCATTCTCAAAAGTCTGTGAATCTGTTTCTGTTTTGAAAGTAGGTTCATTTATATCACTTCTTTTCAGGTTTCACATAATAAGGATCTTATATGATATTTCTCCTTCTGTCTGACTTAGTTCATTCAGAATGATACTCTCTGGATCCATCCATGTTGCTGCAAATTTCTTTCTTATACACACACACACACACACACACACACACACACACACATCTTTATCCATTCCTCTGTCTTTTATCCATTCCATGGGCATTTAGGTTGCTTCCATGTCTTGGTTATTATAAGCAGTGCTACAATGAACATTGGGGTGCATGTATATTTTTGGGTCATGTTTCTCTCTGGATATATGCCCTGGAGTGTGATTTCAGGTTCATATGGTGAGTCTTTTTTTATTTCTTTAAGGAGCTTCCATTCTCTTCTCCCTAGTGGCTGTACCAATTTACATTCCCACCAAAAGTGGAGAAGGGTTCCCTTCTCTCCACACCCATTCCAGCATTATTTGTGGATTTTTTGATGATAGCCATTGTGGCTGGTGTAAGGTAATATCTCATTTTAGTTTTGATTTGTATTTCTCAAATAATTAGCAATGTTGAACATCTTTTCACGTACCTATTGGCCATCTGTATGTCTTCTTTGGAGAAATGTCTATTTAGGTCTTCTGCCCAGTTGTCAATTGGGTTGTTTGTTTTGGTGCTGTTAAGCGTCATGAGCTGTTTGTAAATTTTGGAAACTAATCCCTTATTGGTCATATCATTTGCAAATATTTTCTCCCAGTCTGTGGGTTGTCTTTTTGTTTTGTGTTTCCTTTGCTGTGCATAAGCTTTTGTGTTTAAGTAGGTCCCTTTTGTTTATTTTTTATTTTATTTCCATTATTCTGGAAGAGACAGTCCGTGACTTCTAACTGCTATACAGTTCCCCATGCTGGACATGTACTATACTTTGTCCTAGTTCTCTTACTGGGCTTCTGTTTCCCTGTCCCCTTATATGATACTGCAATGAGCAGTTTGAAAATACGTAACTTAGGGAATTGTTGAAAGAGTTACTATTTCCCTGAAAGATACCCCAGGCTCATCTTACTTTTCAGTCTCAAGAAAGTCCTGCCTCCTTTCATTCAGGGAAATCCTGGTTCTCTTTGATGAAACACAGTGGTCCAGTCTGCTGTTGCACCCATCACCTGACATTATGAAGCTCTCCTGAGTGCTGGGCGCTACGCGTAGGGCTCTCCCTGCAGAAATTGACAGCCGTCCCGTGAGGAGGTGCCGTTGGCATCACTTGAGAGACGGGAAACTTAGCCTACAGAGGTGAAATCAGAACCCCTTTTCTCTTGCCTCTGTTCTGCAGCATCCCTTACGTGCTGGTCTTGGAATGCAATGCTAGGCAAAAGCACCTCCCTGCCATCGTGGAAATCAGTGTCTCATGGAGCTTGTGGAGTGTCAGATCCATGAATGAATGTATTGGTAGATGGAGGTCACTTTTGTGAAGAAATGGGTGCGTGGTTCAATAAGAGTGCTTATGGAAATGCAACTCAGATGGGACTAATAATTTCTTTCCTATTTTTTTTTCTTTTTTATGGTAACTTATTTTGACAAGCATGTCAATGCACTCCATTGGGGTAAAGTCTAATCTTTTTTAAAATTAATTTTTATTGCAGTATGGTTGATGTATGATGTGTTAGTTCTGCTGTACAGTAAAGTGAATCAGTTATACATGAACATGTGTATGCTTAAGGAGCTCAGTCGTGTCCGACTCTTTGTGACCCCATGACTATAGCCTAGCAGGCTCCTCTGTCTATGCAGTTCTTTAGGCAAGAATACTGGAGTGGGTTGCCATTCCCTTCTCCAGGAAATCTTCCTGACCTAGGGATTGAACTTGGGTCTCCTGCATTGCAGGCAGATTCTTTACCCCTGACCCACCAGGGAAACCACCAGGTAAGTGGATACATGTATATATATCTCCACTCTTTTTTAGATTCTGTTCCCACATACGCCATTACAGAGTATTAAGTATAGTTTCCTGTGCTCTATATACAGTAGGTCTTTATTAGTTTATTTTATTTTATATATAGTAGGGTGTGTATATCAATCCGAATCTCCAGTTTAACCCTCTACCCCATCTTTTTTTTTTTTAATTTATTTATTTTTGGCTGTCCTTGGTCTTTGTTGCTTCATGGGCTTTTCTTTAGTTGCAGTGCACAGGCTTCTCATTGCCTTGGCTTCTCAAACTGCAGAGAACGGCTCTGGAGCTCAGGCTCAATAGTTATGGCACATGGGCTTAGCTGCTCCGAGGCATGTGGGATTTTCCTGGATCAGGGGTTGAACCTGTGTCCTGTGTTGGCAGACAGGTGCTTTACCACTGAACCACCAGGGAAGCGTCCCCCTGCTCCCCATCTTGTAATAGTGTTAAGTCTGCCTTTGTGTCTGTTTCGTTTCCTTCCCTGAGCTATCCGCTTTCTTGCTCTCGATTATATTTGACAATAATCGCTGCAGATTTTTCTATATTGTACTGTGTATTTTACAATATGTAACATGTATCCATTAACACACATGTACAGTCACACTAAGTCTAAAGTTCATTCACAATGCTTCTGAGTTTAAGAATATCAATTTACACATGCAACTTGCCAGTGTATTTCTGGAATTTTAAGCAGGGAGGGATTTGAGGGAAGGAAAAGCTTGGTAAACATGAAAATAGTACCAAAAGCATACAATGAAAAGAAAGTTTCCTTCCTACTCTCATTCTGATCCAGAGTCCACTGTTCATCTTCTTCTAAGCAATTCCTATTGCCAGTTTTCTCATATCCTTCTAGAGATATATATTGATAAATATACACACCCATACCTGCTTACATGTGTTTGTAGGTTAAGTATTAGCCTTCCTTTTTACAAAATGACAGTAATTGTTTGTTCAATTTTTGCCAGTAATCAAGATTTTTAAAAACTACACGAAACACACCTACTCCCACCCACCCTGCCCCCACCCCCACACACGCAAGGTTTTAAAGGATAAAAATGAAAATCTGTGGACCCAACACCCTGTTAAGATTAGATATGGCTAGGACACTTGACACTCTTTTATATCCTTTCCTGTCACCTCTCCTCCCCTCCCCAGTACAGTCACGCACCCAGCCCTCCTCCCCGGGGCCAAATGTCTACAAATGGACATTTGAGTTATTTCCAACTGTTCTAACTAAAGCCGTTGTGCACATCTTTGCATGTATCTTATGGTGGACTTACATACATACTTCTCTTTAGTGTTAAGCTCGTAGATGAATTGCTGGGCCAGAGGTGATATCATGCACATATATATAGAAATTATATATGATATATAAAAATATATCTTTACTAAATACTGCCAGTTTTTTAAAGTGTTTGTACCATTTCACTCTCACCAGCAATGTATGAACGTTCCATTTGCCTCATATTCATGCTAACATTGGTGTTATCTTATTAATTTTGCCCATTTTGCCTTATCTCTTTGTGGTTTTAATTTTCTCTTCTCTGAGGCCAAATTATATTGAGTACCTTTTCACATACTGACTGTCAGAAATCCTTCTGTGAAGTGCCTTTACGAGTCTTTTACCATTAAAACATCAATTTGTCCACTTTTTGCTCTTGTTTTCCTAACTAAGCTATTTCATTGTACATTATGCCATGCTTAGTTGAATACAGGATGCCATAAATTATGAGGCAGCATTGTTTTATGCACTGATATGGAAAGACATTGCCAATTACACCATGACACAGCACTTTTCTAGATAGTTCTGAGTGACTTGTGAATGAGTCATACCTGTCTTTTATTTTTTGAAATGCATATTTTTTTCTGAGAAAATCTGTAGTTTCTTCTGCCATCAGATGCACTACTCCACTTGTGACAGGCATATTTATTTTTACATGTATCTTAATAACAAAAGCTAACAACATTATCTTATGGGTTTCTGCTGACCATAGGTCCCATTAGATGACTTGGTTATTGCTTTGCAAGAAAATATTGAATTGCACTTGTTTAATATTAATACATATTTTTGTTTCACTAGTAACAAATACATGTCCCATTCCTGTTTTTACTTTTTTCTTTGTAGTAATTTTTTGGTGCTAAATCAGAATGTAGTTTTTTGAAGACATTCTATATGGCCTATTCAACATTTGTAGCCTCACCAATGCCCATAGACTATTGGAACTGCCATCAGTATGAACAGCTATTTCTAAGTCTGAGCAACTTTCCCATGATTGCTGCTTAGCCAATAGCAATTATAAAATGCTGAGCCCAGATTTTGGACACGTTAAATATGAAAAAGTAGACATCTTAGAATCTGTGAAAGAGTGGTGTAATTTATATAACCAGTCTCCTGTTGATCAACCATTATATTGTCAATATAACAGACATAAGAACTGTAATTAATATAGTGTGTAGTGTAGGAAAAATTGAATTTGGATCTTTAAAAAATGCAGACTTTCTTTACAGCGTTTATGCTATAGACATATCCCCGAGTGCACATAAAGACAGACATTCAAGGCTATTTATTACAGCTCACAAAATTTGCTTAGATCTTTATGAGAGTAAGAGGAAAGATGTCTAGTTTTGCTTTGGAGTCATTACTGCTGGTTAGTGACCATTTGTTGGGATGGGGGAAAGTGAAGGAGAGGGTTTTATTTGTTGGAGTGACGATGGGTAGAATGAAGAGTTCAGTCTTGTGGGAATTTTGGCCAGTGATATCAAGTTGGTGGGTGGATACACCAGACTGGAATTCAGGAGAGATTTGGGAGTTTAAGTGCTACATTCCTGTCTTTAGTATAAAATGCCTTTATAGTCTGGGACTTTGATGAGGTTATCAAGGAGATGGCTATAGAGAGAGATGAAAGGAAGGCAAGGAATGAGATCTGAGGCAGGCCAGCGTGTAGAGAAAGGGAGAGGAAGAGGAGTCAGCTAAGGGGTCTGAGAAGTAGCAACCTGGAAGGTAGAAAGAAAAACAAGAGGGCTTGGTGTCCTGGAAGCCAAATGGAGAACATGGAGACGCAATGAACTGTGGCAAGTCCCACCCATAGGACCAGTGCCATGAAGCCCAAGACCTGATTATTGGATTTGACAACGTGGAGTCCTTGGTGATCTGAAACTTCAGTAGTGGGACTGAGAGCCTGAATGTCATGGACTCAGTAGAGGATGAGAGGAGGGAGGTTGTGATTGCGAGTATGCATTAATCTTGTGAGGAATTCTGCTCTGCAGTGGAACAGAGAGATGGGTGAGTACTTGGAGTGGGGCGGGTGATAAAGGGAGAATGGTTTTTTGAGACTGGAGGTGTTATGGCGTGTTTCTAAGCTGATGTCAATGGTCTAGAAGGAAGAGGAAACTAATCAGAGTCACAAGATTTCCCAAATTCTACTTCTATCATGCATCTACTTCTGAAGGTGACAATGTCAGCAGGCAGTGACATGTACGGGATGGAGGGACATCCAGGTACCCCCGCCCTGCTCCTTGGCCTGTGGTTCTCCGCCTGACATTCATGGCACTGAGAGGGCTCTTCTGTGAGTGTAGCATCCTTCCCCCTCCGTCAGCCAGCTCACAGGCTGAGACTACTGCAGTTGCCAGCTCCCTCTGTTGGTCTTACCTGTTGCTCTCCTCCAAGCCCGGTGGCTTGCTTGGCCCAGTCCATTGAACCAATCTGGATGGAATCCCGCAGTCCAGGTCTGAGCACTGAGGCTAGGTCAGGGAGGAGACCCTGGTCCTGAGATGATACCAGCCTGTGGCATTTTCCTGGCATCCAGAGGAAGGGCTGGCAGACATTTTCTGTTAAGGGCCAGGTGTGTGTGTACATGCTGAGTGTCTTCAGTTGTGTCCAATTCTTTGTGACCCTGTGGACCGTGACCGGCCAGGTTCCTCTATGGGATTCTGCAGGCAAGGATACTGGCTTACCACGCTCTTCTCCAGATCTTCCTGACCCAGAGCTTGAACCCACGTCTCTTGATGTCTCCTGCATTGGTGGGTGGGTTCTTTACCACTAGCGCCACCTGGGAGGCCAGGTAGTTAAATATTTTTGGCTTTGCGTCCCTTGCAACTCTTCACCTCTGCCTTTGTTGCACAAAAACAGT
Organism: Odocoileus virginianus; assembly: GCF_023699985.2. Taxonomy (NCBI): domain Eukaryota; kingdom Metazoa; phylum Chordata; class Mammalia; order Artiodactyla; family Cervidae; genus Odocoileus; species Odocoileus virginianus. The sequence goes on along the minus strand of NC_069696.1, from coordinate 29,694,316 downwards.
AATAGGCCACACGTGAATGAAAGAATGTGTTCCAGTGAAACTTAAAAACAAAACTGGCAGCAGGCTGAAATTTGCTGACCCTTGATCCTGTGTTACTTTAGAAGGGAAATGAAGCATGGCTTTCCTGAGAGTGATTCATTTTGGCTCTCCCTGGGTGCTTCCTCATCCCATATTCTTAGCCATTTGCTTAATAATTCATGCTGAAATTTCTATTTATGTTTCACATTTACCAAACTATATGTTCCACATCATCAGTACAGGAATCCTTGTCTTTTTTCCAAGGACCAGTGCGTTCTCCACAGTTCCAACACTGAGTGTTGACCAGTTCTACAATCATTTTAATGTCATCTGAATGTCCTGTAAATTGGTACATGTTGAATTTATTTACCATTATTACTATTATCAGGTATTATTTATTTAAAAATAGTAAAAATTGGTATTTATTGGATGCATAAAAAAGATCAGACCCTGGGAACTTTCACCAGCTATCTAGTCCTTATTCTAACCCAGTGAACTATTAGTATATTATCACTGCCTTTACATAATATTAGACTATAAAGTGTTCTTTTAGTCTTTCTCATCTGAGCTTTATTTTCTTTTAACTGTGTTTTTCTTTTTTAAATTTTAACATCATTTTTATTGAAAAATTTTAAAAAAAAGAGCTAAGTGGTTAGCCTTTCTGTCTAATGTTAAATGTATAGTCTTTCTCTTTGAACAGGACTGAGAAACAAACTCAGCCCTGTCACCTACCTGTTTTATAGCAGGTCTCGGAAAATGCTTGACTTTTGTTTTCCCCATGATATTCTTTCAGTGTCTATATATTAACTACCCATTAGTCTGAAGGCTAGCACTAAAGGAAATGAAGCAGGAGACAGGAACATTTTCTTTATGGCATCAACTCAACAGATAAGGATTAACATCAGCTTTTTTTTAAATGAAATAATTCAAATTTGCTAAGTAGTTATTTAAGTTGGTTTCATAGCCGTTTTCCATAAATGTCTTTTTAAGATGGCCAACAGTTCAACTGATGTCTGATCAGTACCTGGTATATCAAACAACAGAGGATGCTTTGTGCAGGAGGCAAAGGTCCTGTACTTCATGGAGTGCACAGACGACTGAGTGGTAGAGAATTAAATAAGCAGTAGTAAGAAAGCATGATGGGTATTTTATCTACATTTGAGGAAGTGCTGGATGCTATAATACTGTGTAACACAGCACCTAGGCTTGTAACTGGAGCGCATTTCCTGAAGTGACAGTTAGATGACATATAAATAGAGATTTAAGGGTTTGTATTACCTAGAGAGAGGGGACGTTTTAATTGGTTTGTGTTGCCACAGAAGGTGAAAGTGTTAGTCGTCCAGTTCTTTGCAATCCCCTGGACTGTAGTCCGCCAGGCTCCTCTGTCCATGGAATTCTCCAGGCAAGAATACTGGTGGAGCGGGTTGCCATTTCCTCCTCCAGGGGATCTTCCCAACTCAGGGATTGAACCCACATCTCTTGCATCGTGGGCAGATTCTTTACTACCTGAGTCAGCAGGGAAGCCTGGTGCCACAACAGAATTTCAAAGATGAGGCACTCGCGATCTTAGTTTCCCAACCAGGTATCAAATACTTGCCCCCTGCAGTGGAAGTGCAGAGTCTTAATCAGTGGACCACCACGGAAGTCCCAAAGATTAGGTGCCTTAAACACCAGAGTTCATTTTCTCAGTTTTGGAGGCTGGAAGTCCATAGTCAAAGTGCGAACAGGGCTGGTCTCTGGTGATGCCTCACTTCCTTGCTTCCAGGGGTCCACTTTGTCACTCTGTAGTGGGAGGTCGCAGGGCACATATGCTCTGGTGTCTGTTCTTGGAAGGATAACAGGACAACCCACGTGGCTCAGTGGTAAAGAATCCACGTGCCAGAGCAGGAGACACAAGAGACTCGGGTATGATCTGCGGGTCAAGGACATCCCCTGGGGGAGAAAATGGCAACCCGCTCCTGTATTCTTGCCTGGAAAATTCCATGGACAGAGGAGCCTGGAGAGCTACAGTTTATGGGGTGGCAAAGAGTCTTACATGACCGAACACACATAGAGTCCCACAGTCCCAACAGGATTGGGACTATGCTGCCAGCCTTTTGACCTCATTTAACTTTACCTCCTTTAAAGCTTTATCTCCAGATACATTCACATCAGGGGTTAGGCCTTCTACTTATATATTTTGAGTAGGAAAACAAGGAGGAATCTGAAAGGATCCCATATGGTTTGAGCAGAGGGTGCATAGAATATGAGACTGTGGTGAAGGCTGAGGGTGGAAGGAAGGTCTGGTTTGCATTCTCTTCACATTAGGAAATCTTGAGAATTTCACTGATTTTTTTTTTCTTTTCCCCTCTCTCAAATTTTGATATCAGAAAAAGCTCTGGACTAAAAGTAGAAGGATGTCCAGAACTTAATAATGAAAACTCTGGGTGAATCATTTGAGCCTCAGTTTCTTTAACTTAGAAATAGGAATTACAACTCTTAACTTCCCAGATTGTTGGATTTTCTGAGATAGTGGCTATGGAATGTCTTGGAAACCTGAAAGTACCGTGTAATTATTGAGGGTTGCTAATTATTTTTTTAATCTTAAATCAGACCAACTAGTTTTTCCTATAAACACATTCCATGAATTTGGTGTCCCTCCCCTATGTGACTCACACTGAAATGCTACATGGGTCACTGGTCAGTCCTGTGTTTCTTACAGCATCTCCTTAGTTCATTGTTCTTGTTTTTTTTTTTTAAAGATAGAAACAACTAAAAAAACATTAATTAACCAACTTGGCTAACCTGTCTTAGTCGAGGCCGATTGGTGGCAGATGGACTCTCTAGTTGGGGTGTGAGGGTTTAGTTGCCCCACAGCATCTGGGATCTTAGTTCCCCAATCAGGGACCCAACCCGCGTTCCCTGCATTGCAAAGCGGATTCTTTTTTTTTTTTTTTCCATTTATTTTTATTAGTTGGAGGCTAATTACTTTACAATATTGAAGTGGTTTTTGCCACACATTGACATGAATCAGCCATGAATTTACATGTGTTCCCCATCCCGATCCCTCCTCCCGACTCCCTCCCCATCCCATCCCTCTGGGTCTTCCCAGTGCACCAGCCCTGAGCACTTGTCTCATGCATCCAACCTGGGCTGGTGATCTGTTTCACCCTTGATAGTATATTTGTTTCAATGGTATTCTCTCAGAACATCCCACCCTTGCCTTCTCCCACAGAGTCCCAGCAAAGTGGATTCTTAACCACCTGCCTACTAGGGAAGTCCCAGTTCAGTATTCTTTGTCAATTGTCCCCTTTAACTAATCTTTTCTAAGAACTGACAGAATTTTTTTTTTCTAAATTAGTCTACTCTTTGGATCAAAAAAATAATTTGGGGCACCCTAAAAATTTCCTTTTGAAAAATGTTCCCCAATCATTTCTAATTATATTTTTGCTTCTGTCCCTTAATTGCCTTGCCTGGCAGAATCGTTCTCAAGCCTTTACATGGCTGCGGTGCTTCTCTGCATTCCAGGCCAAAACATGGATTATTAAGTAGTACATTTCTCAGTCTGCTGAATGCCCGCTGCAGATGGATCACCCTAGAAGACCTGCCTTTCTATAAAGTAATTTTCTAAGTGACCCAGAAGTGGTCATTTCCACTGTGAAATGTGTCTTTATTTTCCATCACACTCAATTGTCTTGTTATTTTGTGTAAAATGTACCCACATTTAATGCTCATATATATATTTATTTGTTATTCGTGGAGTGTAACTTAAAGGAGTATATTTTTTAACATATCAAAATTTCAACTTCAAAGTCAATGTGGTCCCTTGAGACATTATAAACTTTGCATCTAAAATTTTGTATTTCTCATTTTCCAAGGGATTTCTTAGAAGCCCCTTTCAGTTCTTTATGTATTGAAATAATCCAAGAAACTAGTAGAGAAGAATTTTTAAAAATCAATCAAAATAAGACATTGAAAGTGGTCTACATAACTTATCAGCTGTTACTATCCATATTTTTTTAATGTGTGTGGCTTTTATTTTATTTCAACCAGACTCCTGATCTTGTGATCATAGAATGTTGTTTATTGCCATTTGATTATTATTATGCTATCATAAACTACTCTTTACTGTAGGGGTAGTGCAGAATTTAAATTGCTTTCCGGGAAAGAAGGGAGAACTGTGGAACAATTGTTGGTTTCAGAGGGGAGAAACAGATCCAATCACCAGGTTCCCTTCCTGATCCAAAAAGTTACATTTTATTTACTCTCACTTATGAAACAGTGTGATCATTTTCAGTAAAGTCATAGTTCTTTTCATAGAAAGATATTTGACATAAATAATTATTTAAGGATGAAGGTGACTGAGCTATGATTAACACCAGCACTTAAAGTGCTTGCAAAATAAGAGTTGACCTTGCTTAAATTAAAAAGTTAGTACACATAAACACATTTTCTCTCAGCACTGAAAAATTCTAGTCTATAATCTACCTGCTTGCTAAGAATGGTGGTCATGGTTTAATCCCTTAGTCATGTCTGATTCTTTGCAACCTTATGGACTGTATAGCCCACTAGGCTTCTCTGTCCATGGGATTTCCCAGGCAAGAATACTGGAAGGGGTTGCCATTTCCTCCTCGAGGGGATCTTGGGATAAAGATATTGTTTAAAGATTTTCATCAGGATCTCCTTCTCTGGAAATAGATTTAGTTACTCTGTTTTCCATCTGTTTTCTCTCTACTGCCATCTAGTGGATTAAATGCAAGTTTACCTGTTAATTAAAATCAAGGGAAGGAAATGAATAACATGAAATTTATCCGTGATGATGAGTTATTGTTACTTTTTTTTTTTTAGTAGAGTGTAGGTTGCAAAAAATACAAGAGTGAAAAAAGTCCAGGCATTCATGTGATGTCAGTAATAAAATGCTTATCAGCTTATCCATAAATAAGGTATTTTATTTAGAACATTAGAAGCTAGATACATTATTGATACTGTGTCCTGCATATTGTATTTCTAAATTATGTTGAGAAGCTTAACTCCTTATTACAATGATCAATAATTTTTTTTAATGTAAAGCTTCAAAGCCCCCCTGATGTGAAGTGTACTTACTTAACTGACAAGTAGATAAAAGTGCAGAGATAAGATAGTCAATTTTTATCAAAGTTGGGAAGAAAGGCAGATGTGTGTGTTATTCTGGGAATTTCTTTTTCCAAATAATGAAACCAATAAAAGCAAATGGAGTTTAAGTCTCCTCATTCTTTGTAGAGGTGTCCTCTTCAGCCCCCACTAAAGAGCAAACCCAAATGAGCAAAAAAACCAAAACCTGTTGTTGCTTGCTGGCTGTTTTGCTGAGAGTTTTCACTTTTGTCTCAGGTCCAGAGGATTTGTTAACAAAATAAGCCACTCGTTATATACAAATAAGCAATCCAAATATTTCTTAGAGAACTGTTGCAGGAAGGGGGACCCTTTCCAGGGCCCGAAACTGTGCTCTTATCTAAGTATCCGAGGAGACACATGTGCTGACAAAGAAAGAGATTTTATTGGGGAAGCGAGCCCGGGTGGAGAGCAGGAGGGTGAGGGAACCCAGGAGAACTGCTCTGCCACATGGCTTGAAGTCTTGGGTTTTATGGTGATGGGATTAGTTTCCGGGTGGTCTTTGGCCAATCATTCTAATTCAGAGTCTTTCCTGGTGGCCCACGCATCGCTCAGCCAAGATGGATGCTAGTGAGAGGGATTCTGGGAAGTGGACGGGCATGCAGTGTCTCCTTTTGACCTTTCCCGAACTCTTCCGGTTGGTGGTGGCTTATTTGGTGGTGACTTACTAGTTCCGTATTCCTTATCAGGATCTCCTGTCATAAAACAACTCATGCAAATGGTTACTATGGTACCTGGCCAGGGTGGGCAGTTTCAACCAGTGTGCTTCCCCTAACAGAACTATCTAGTCTACTTTCAATATTCTAACATAAAAGAAAAAAGAAATAGAAACAGCAGAGGGGAGCAATAGTACCTACATCGCCAAATTGGATTTGCCAACACCCGGACTTAAACAGCACTGGGATGTCTCATGTGACAGCAGTCTGGAGTTCCAACTAGGCAAAGGTCCCAGGCAGCGCATCCGCTTTGTGGGTGAGACTTCAAAGATTGCATTTCTCCCACTTATAATCCCAGGATGCAAGTTGATATATCATCATCAGTTCAGTTCAGTTCAGTTGCTCAGTCGTGTCCGACTCTTAAAGACACCATGGACTGCAGTACCCCAGGCTTCCCTGTCCATCGCCAATTCCCAGAGCTTGCTCAGACTCATGTTTATCGAGTCAGTGATGCCATCCAACCATCTAATCCTCTGTCATCCCCTCCTCCAGCCTCCAGTCTTTCCCAGCATCAGGGTCTTTTCCAGTGAGTCAGTTCTTCACATCAGGTGGCCAAAGTATTGGAGTTTCAGCTTCAGCATCAGTCCTACCAGTGAACATTCAGGATTGATTTCCTTTAGGATTGACTGGTTGGATCTCCTTGCAATCCAAAGGACTCTCAAGAATCTTTTCCAACACCACAGTTCAAAAGCATCAATTCTTCGGCGCTCAGCTTGCTTTATGATCCAGCTCTCACATCCATACATGACTACTAGAAAAGCCATACCTTTGACTAGACGGACCTTTGTCAGCAAAGTAATGTCTCTGCTTTTTAATATGCTGTCTAGGTTGGTCATAACTTTCCTCCCAAGGAGTAAGCGTCTTTTAACTTCATGGCTGCAGTCACCATCTGAGGTGATTTTGGAGCCCAAGAAAATAAAGTCTGTCACTGTTCCCATTGTTTCTCCATCTATTTGCCATGAAGTGATGGGACCAGATGCCATGATCTTAGTTTTCTAAATGTTGAGTTTTAAGCCAGCTTTTTCACTCTTCTCTTTCACTTTCATCAAGAGACTCTTTAGTTCTTCTTCACTTTCTGCCATAAGGGTGGTGTCATCTGCATATCTGAGGTTATTGATATATCATCATCAATCTGTCAGCAAAACTGCAGCTCTGGTATTATGTTATTTTTTTACAATGCTGTTTCCTTTTTTGGAGAAAGAATTGGCAACCCACTCCAGTCGGCTTGCCTGGAGAATCCCCTGGACAAAGGAACCTGGTGGGCTACAGAGGCTGAAAGGACTGAGCAACTAACCCTTGCTTTGTCACGCAAATCTTGGAATGTTACTAAGTCCTAGGAGTGGTAGGCCGCCTCCTCAAGGGACTTGACAAACTCCAAGATCTGCTGCCTCTCTATCTATTGTGTTTCTCTTCTCACACTCACAGCAGGTGTGGCTGACACCCACTGCAGTAGTCAGGGCTGTATCCTTGTAGGTCAGAAGCAAGGTCGGAGGCCTGCTCTGCTTTGTCTCTGAAGCCTAAACAAGACTTTAATTTCCCTACCACTGGCTCGTTTCTGTATCTTTTTCTTTAATTTGAACTTTTAATTTTGCATTGGAGTATAGCCTATTAGCAATGTTGTGACAGTTTCAGATGGACTGCAGAGGGACTCAGCCATACATATACATGTGTCCATTGTGCCCCGAACTCTGCTCCCATCCAGGCTGCCACATCACATTGAGCAGAGTTCCCTGTGCTATACTTCAGATCCTTGTTGAATACAGTTGCGTGTTCTTGTCAATCCTAAACATGCAAACTATCCTTTCACCCCATCCTCCCCCCCTGGCAACCATAAGTTTATTCTCTAAGTCTGTGAACTGACTCATTTCTTTAACTTGGTACCTGTCACTCTTTATCCGTTTCCTTTGGGGCCAACCAAGCCCTGTGTGACCCTCAGGTTCACATGCTGTGTGAATGGACTGTTTCCCGTTTCCTAAGCCTCTTATACAAACACATTGTATCATGCTCACACATCTTTTACCTACCTCATTCTTCACCTGGGCGTAAGTAGTGGGTGAGGCCTCATGGGCTAAAAGGTAGCAGAGGAGATTTAATTGAAATTCAGAAAAAAAAATACAGCCCCAGGTCCACTTTTAGCCAGTTTCATTAAATATTACAAAAGTCACGAATTAGCTGAATTTGAGTCTCTTCTCATTATTTTCACACCAGATTGCTACCCCATCCAGGCAGACTAGGCTTCTTTTTTGAAGACTCAACATATGTATTTTATTGCCCATGACTTAATATAATAGTCTTAATTTGTTTTCTTACCTGCGTGGCCTGAAACTGTACAGGATAGCCCAGCAACCTTTAATGCCTTTAGGATATGTAACCCTCAAAACTTTTTAGTCTCTCAATTTTCCTCTTTAAAAAGCAACTGAGAGTAACTGCTTTTGTGCTGAAGGAATTTATGATTGCATTGTTGGCTTGTGATTTTCTCAGTGTTTGTGGGGAAGGCCATTTTCTTTCCTTGTCATTCCTAATATGAATTCCTGAGTCCTTCGTCCTCTGTCTTTTGGTGGGCGGGGGCCCGGGTGGCGGGGATTTGTCTTGTCTGATATCTTTGCTTCTAGTGAAGTTACACTCTTGGTGTCTGTTATCTGTCACCGTTGGATGTGCTAATGGCACGTTCCCCAGCCCAAGTCTGCTGGCACCAGAGTGTTTTGAACAAAGTAGAAGGGCAAGTTAGAGAAGCAAATATTAGGTTTCAAACCCAAAGACTGAAATCATGTCTAGGTTCTTTGCTTTTTCAGTTCCCAATGACTGCAATCCTGAAAGGTGTTATATGGCTAGTTGTCAAAAATATATGGCTAGTTGACAATGTACTGGTCTTCCCAGGTGGCTCAGTGGTAGAGAATCCACTGCCAATGCAGGTGCCCCAGGAGACGTGGGTTCGATCCCTGGGTCAGGAAGATTCCCTGGAAGAGGAAATGGCAACCCTCTCCTGTATTCTTGCGGGATAATCCCATGTACAGAGGAGCCTGGTGGGCTACCGTCCATGAGGTCACAAAGAGTCAGACAGGACCCAGCAACTGAGCACGCACAAAAATCCTACCAATAAAACAATAGACAAATTTGCCTTTCCTTTAAAATCATAACTCTGAAAGCAAAATGGAACTAAGTCTTGGTGTTTTCTTCTCAGAAGACCGTCAGGCTTTGTGTAACTCAGCTTCAAGAGGAACAGCTGTCATTTGATGGCTTCTGGGAGATGTTACCGATCTGTTCTAGACTTTGAGACTGGCATCTGCGTTTTAGATTAACAGTTGTGTGTACTTTTACTATATTCCAGCCTTCTCTGGGAGTCAAGAAGCCGACTAAAGCCCTGCTCTTTGTAATCTTGAGCCCAGTGGGACCTTATTTTTCCAGTGGAAGCTTTAATCCTGTGTCCCTGTGGGCCAACCCGAAGTATGTAAGAGCCTGGAAAGGTGGGACCGGAGACTGCAAGATGGGAGGGTAAGTTGGTCTATGTTTCTGTCCAAAGGATAGAGTCCCTTGTGGCCATTTCACTTCAATACAAATATACATATTAGTATTCACACTGGAATGTTCATTTTTATTTTGTGTTTAGTCTTCAGTGATTTGAATGTGCTAGTTGTTTGAAGGATAACCTCTGTGGCCCTTTGTAAGGGAGAAACATTGACCGTTACACATAAGCAAGAACTAAAGTAACTGCACCAGGAATGAAATCAGCACTTTGGATGAACTGCCCGGGATGCTGGTCCCTGGCTGCGGGCTGACAGTTGGCATTCGAGAGCATCTGGTGTCGGGGCCCACGCTCTCAGTCGGCTCCAAGGAGTCCTGTCTGGAGAAGGTGCCTGCTTCACTGAAGTGCTGTCTTCATTCCCGCAGATTGCAGCCCGATCTGCTGCCAACTGGCTGTGGGACAGCCCTGTTTTGGCTCGGTCAGGCCAGTCTCATAGGCCATATGTAGCTGGCTGGAAATAAAAGAGCATTTGAAAGCGTTAGACGATTTCAGGGGTGGACTTGGCCGTGAATCGGGAATGCCCCGACGGGTGAACAAGGATAGCCGGGTTACCCAGTGTGGCTCTTCCTTTGGAAGAGCACCAGCTGGCCTGCAAGCTGACTCAGTGGCAGTCTTCTGGGCCCTGGTGCAAACTGTAGAGTCTCAAGCCCTGGGAGAGAGGAAGGATGTGGTGCTGACATGCCAGAGAGATCTTGACAGCTGGCTTTGAACCCTCCATAGACTTTCTCTATTTCTCACTTTTCTACCCCCCAAAAGGCATGGTGGTAAAATGCTATGTCCTGTGATCCCTTCTGGCATTCACTCACTAACTGCAGTCCCTCATCGGGTCAGAAAAATCCTGATGGTGGTGGCTTAGTCGCTAGGTTGTGTCCGACTCTTGCAACCCCATGGACTGTAGCATGCCAGGCTCTTCTGTCCATGGAATTTTCCAGGCAAGAATACTAGAATAGGTTGCCATTTCCTCCTCCACAGGATCTTCCCAACCCAGGGATGAAACCCAGGTATCCTGCATTGCAGGCAGATTCTTTACTGACTGAGCTATGAGGGAAGCCCAGAAAAAAAAAATTCTGATGGAGTTCATTAAATAAACTAAGTCCCTTTTTTCCCTGTTAGATCTCCTTCCTAAGTCCTAGCTTAGCCAGATCAAAAACTTTTTTGTTTGCTCTCTTGATGGCTTTTTTACTTTTTCAGACTTATTCACAGAGCATATCTGTATTACTCTATTAAAACTTCTTTCAGAGTACACTTTGCACTAAAGCAACAGTCTTGATGAAGAGATAACTTAAAATTTTTTCTTCTTTGAATCTTACTCGGTTTTTTTTTTTTTTCATTTATTTTTATTAGTTGGAGGCTAATTACTTTACAATATTGTAGTGGTTTTTGCCATACATTGACATGACTCAGCCATGGATTTACATGTGTTCCCCATCCTGAACCCCCCTCCCACCTCCCTCCTCATCACATCCCTCTGGGTCTTCCCAGTGCACCAGCCCTGAGTACTTGTCTCATACATCCAACCTGGACTGGTGATCTGTTTCACACTTGATAAAAAAAAAAAAAAGATGCCAACCATTAAAAAAAAAAGGAAAAAAAAAAATCTTACTCTCTAGCTCCCCCTACCTGCCTAGGGAAAAGATAATATGGGGACGAAGAAATTGCAGGGAATCCTTTAGTTTGGCGTCTAGGCAGATGGTTATTTGTCACAAAGAGGATATTGAGGCAGTCTCATAGAATATACAATCATTAAAAAACAGTTAAAAATCAATACTTTCTGTACAACGCAAAGACTGAACTCTGGTGTTACTATGAACAACAAGTATTTCAATATTGTCTCATCAGTTATAACAAGTATACCCCACTAGTGTGAGATGTTAGTAAGAAGGGAAATAGAAATTGAGGAATAAGAGTTATAGAAACTCTGTTTTTTGCTCAGGTTTTCTGTAATCTGAAACTTCTCTAAGAAATAAAGCGAACTATAAAATAAATTACTAGTTTGACTCATTAGTCTCACGTGGACCAGAATCAGTGGACTTGAAATTTCTTAGAGAAGAGAATATTGGGCCTCATACATAAAAACAAAATTGACAAGAGGGCAGGCATGAAGCAGAGGGTGGATTTGTCACACACTCGCCTGTTGTTTCCAAGAGTTTCAAACCCTCTGCTCCTGTGCTCCCAACCTGGAGGATCACAGGGAAACAAATGATTTTCTATCTACCGTCATTCAGTTTAGTTAACAAAGGCGTTTGGCGGTGACCTTAGTTTTATGTATTATTGTTCTTTAGACCTAACTTATTCAATGCTGTGCTATGCCTAGTTGCTCAGTCATGTCTGACTCTTTGCAACCCCATGGACGGTAGCCCGCCAGGCTCCTCTGTCCATGGGGATTCTCCAGGCAAGAATGCTGAAGTGGGTTGCCATGCCCTCCTCCAACTTATTCAATAGTTACCTTCTAATCTTTTTTTAGTATCCCTGTAGTCAATTTGTAGTTATTAAATGTCTATTGACTTTCACAAGCTCAAGAATTTTCTGCTTTCTGTCTAAGTGAATCTGAGGAAGAGAGAGAATATATGTTTTTTTTTAAATTCTAAAATTAAATTTTTTAATCTTAGAACTTTTAAACTTAGATTAGTTTAAATTCTGAGCCTTAGTTTGCTCATTGATAAAGTGAGAGTAATAATGCCCACTTTACCCGTGAGGATGAAGGAGGACAGTGTGAAGCGCCTAGGATCCTGGCTGGCACTTAGGGAGTTCTCAGCAAGTATGGAGCCAGAACCTAGCAGTTTCCAGCGTGGACTTGGGAATCAGAGACACCCACGAATCGTGCACATATCTGCATGATCTTATGCAATTAAGTCCTTTCTCCCTACAAGTCCTCAAAAGTGTAATAACATCTAGGGTTGTGTTAAGACAATTTGTTGAATAATGGGGTTCAGAACCTAGTACCCTGCCTGGTAGGTGGTACTGTCTCAACAAATAGTTTATATTATGAGGCTCTCTTTCTTTCTGGTTTTACCTCCTGGACTCTCTCCTGGGAACAATCAGTTAGATTGCACACAGTAGGATTTACTCTTTTGGAGGGATGTATTCAATATTCCTAGTCTCCCAGATTCTACGTTAAAATTATATATAGATAGTTTTCCCACTTTTTCATTTTCCTCTTTCCTCCAAGGACATGTGTTTTCCTTCTTAATATTAGCAGCATGTGGAAGGAAGCCCAAGTATATTACCAAAGTATCAATAACCCAGCGGACATCACCTGAGAGAGAATTTTGATACACATTTGTATTCAGGGAAAAACACAGCTATAAATGGGCTTCTGTGGGCTCAGTGGTAAAGAATCCACTTGTCAGTGAAGCAGATGCAGGTTCAGTGCCTGGGTCAGGAAGATCCCCTGGAGGAGATGGCAACCCACTCCAGTATTCTTGCCTGGGAAGTCCCATGGACAGAGGAGGCAGGTAGACTATAGTCCATGGTGTCACAAAAGAGTCGCACATAACTTAGCAACTAAATAACAAGAAATAGATGTTAAAGAGCTGCATCTGGGCCTATTGGCTCCAAAGCCATGCTCTGCCTACCAAACTCTCCCTGCAGGCTGGTTTATACTCCTTAAAAAGTATTCGTAATTGAACCCAGTAACTGCATATTTGCCATTAGTTCTGAATATGGGTGGTCTGACGTTTTATGGTCATTAAAAATGAAAGCCTCCTGAATATTAGAATTGTGTCATCTCCAGACTGACTAGTAATTTACATTTCCTTGCCTGTGTTTTGAAGCATACATGTTGAGGGTCTTTTAAAGGAATCTGAACACCTTGGTGTAAGTAAATCTCATCATTCCCCAGATTGTATGATATCTATTTCCCATAGCTTTCTAGAATACTTCAGTTATTAGTCACTAGTCTTTGAGTTACAGGTCAGAAGACTAGCTCAATCCATCTTGAGCAGAGAAGGGATTGACTGGCTCATGTTAGTAGGATGGTAGCTGTGGACCAATAAGAGCTCGAATCATTGTCACCAGGTTGCTTTGCCCTTGCATATGTCCTGTTCATGCTACTTCCACCCCAGTCTCTCTCTTCCCTCCTTTTCCCTCTCTTTCCATCCTTCCCCCATCTCTTGTCAAAGCTTCTGGCTAGCTTCTGTTAGCTGAAGGCTCTCCTGCTTCAGGTGTCTTCTCCTTTGAAGGCTGGTGATCATGGATACAAGAGACCCAGCATCATAGCAGATAAGCTACCACCATTCTCAAAAGGAGAAAATACATCTCTCAAAGGGTTTTTTTTTTTTTTTTTTTGTACATTGAAATGAACGAGTGAGTAAACTCAAAGAAGAACTTATGAGCAACTTGGTTACTTGCCCACCCTGGACTTCTGTGTCCTTCACTGTCTCCGAGAATTTGCTCAGATTCACGCCCGTTGAGTCAGTAATGTTATCCAACCAGCTCATCCTCTGTTGCCCTCTTCTTCTTTTGCCTTAAATCTTTCCCAGCATCATGGTCTTTTCCAGTGAAAAGAACTAGATAGAACCTTGGAACAAGGGAAAAAGTAGCACGCCTACAAAATGAAATAATTCACGTAAAATTGATTGGCATGTGACAAAGATACTCAATAACTGGCTCTTCACTTGTGTTCTCTCTTTTCAACTTAGAATTGCAGCAGTTTTTCTTTGCTCTCTCTCTCTCAAATGAATGCAGTTAGACCATGTTGATTCTCAAATGTGTGTCCTTTAATATTATGCAGTTAACTGGGGAGGATATATAATTAAGAACCTAGTACATTGACTACATCCACGCTTGAATTAAAGACTTGCTGGGAGGTAGGGACTGAAGTGTATTCATAATCATGTGTTTCCTCTTTCTTAAAAGGAATTATGGCTCATCTCTTTTTGCCCAATGCGAAGCAGTGGAAAATGCATGTCAGCAGGTTCTGTGGCTCTATGGAGAAGATAATCAAATAACTGAAGTTGGAACTATGAATCTTTTTCTTTATTGGATAAATGAAGATGGAGGTAATCCACTCAGATTTCAGCTCTCTGCTATTTTTCAATCATTTTCAGTGGGATTGGAGAGAAAAGAACTAAAACCTTAGAACAAGAGAATGAGTAGCATACTTCCAAGATCTTAAGATTTTCTGTGCTTTCACTGTCCAGGTATACATGAGTTTAAGTTTACAGTATTTACAAAGATTTTGGGCTTTGTTTTTTGGCTTTAAATGTACTTACTTTTGAGTTGTCAACTTAAGGAATTTAAATCTCCACTATTTGAAAATGTGCTGCCTTATCCTTTTTATTATCTTATCATTTTTCCTATCTGATTATTTCAGTGGTCATTTACCACGCATGCATGCATGCTCAGTTGCTTCAGCCGTGTCTGACTCTTTGTGACTTCATGGATTGTAGCCTGCTGACTTCTCTGCCCATGGCATTTCCCAGGCAAGAATACTGGAGTGGGTTACCATGTTCTCCTCCAGGGACTCTTCCCAACCCAGGGACTGAACCCACCTCTCCTCCATGGCAGGTGGATTCTTTATGTCTGGGCCACTGGGGAAGCCTGTGGTCATTTACCGTATACTATATGCATATGTATACATATATGTATACATGTGTATACAGTATAAGACACTGTAGTGTTAAACATAGTCTACTGTTTCTACTGATATGAAATTTAGGACACTCTCTTGCTGTAATTCATTTCACAATCATTGCCCTTTCTACATATTTTGATAATACATTAGAAGCCTTCCAGATTTACACTGGAGCTCTATTTGAGTAAAAGACACCGTTTTTAGGACAAATTGGTCTTATTTGGGGATTGTGTTTAGATTGTGGTTCATTTAAGACCATTAACATATATCTACTACAAAAATCAGTACTTCTTTATTACCTTTAATATCCTTCCTGAATGCTCACTTTCCTTCTTTGCAGTTCTTTTTTTTAAATTAGTTGGCAGAAACCACAGACTAGAAATGTAAAATGATAAGTTTCCAAATGTGGCTCCTCTGTCTATGGGATTCTCCAGGCAAGAATACTGGAGTGGGTATCCATTCCCTTCTCCAGGGGATCTTCCCAAGCCAGAGATCAAACCCAAGTCTCCTGCATTGCAGGTAGATTCTTTACAGTCTGTGCCACCAGGGAAAGCCCAAATGTAAAATAAGTTTCCAAAGATTGAGTTGAGTTTGAACAATTTTTTGGCCACCCAGTACTGCTGAAATCTTGGTATTGGTTTTAATTCAGATTTTAAATGAAATTTTAATTTTAAAGCAGATATAATAGCCTCTATTGCTCTTTTGTTATTTGGCTACAACTAGAGGGAAATGGTGATTCAGATGTGGCTGACTTCAGAGCTAATTTGAGCATTGCTTTCAGAGAATTACAAGATGAGCCTTATATTCCAGTCACAGTGAGAATAAACAGAAGGTGTGGTGAGTGAGTACACCATGTTCTGGGATTGATCCTTGGTAACTCTTGGCATATGAAAAGCCAGATATAGATTATGTTTGTCCTTCCATACCTGGCTGTATGTAGTTGACACTCTTGAAAAACAAAATTTGTACTGGAATATTTGTGATTTCTAATTTAGAGTTTTGCATATGACATATATCAAAAGCTGTGCCTGAAAGTTGACAGCCACTGTTGAACTCTGTACATAGGAGATAATAAATTGATTCAGCTCATTCTTTCCATCTACCCACTGCCATCCCCATCGCCAAGAAAACCCACGCAACCCCAAACAAAACCAGTGACATCATACAGACAGAAGTGGCACCATCCTTATTTATGGATGGGAGATGTCAGAATTTAAGCACAGTCTGAATCAGAGCTACATGATTTAACCAGAAACACCAGAAACTGTCCTGGTGAAAAATGACCCCTTATGCAAACAATAATCATGAACCATTTCCATGACTTTTAAAGGTCAGAAGAGAATTGAATGAATTTGTCTTCTGGCTCTTCTAAAATATACAAGACCTTGAGAGTTCCTATTCAGGTTATGAGATAAGTATAGTTTTAACGTGAAGATGCTCCTTCAGTTTGAGGGTGTTCACTGACAGATCAGATAAAATTTAAAGTAAGGAGAAAGGAAATGGAACAAATGTTTGAGCAGTGCTCTGAGAGAAGTGAGGGAAATGTCAGGAATAAGCTTTGGGCTTAAAAAGAAAACAGACATTGCAGCAACTCTAGTAACTTTGATTTATACTGTGTGGCTTTAGGAAAAGACAAAGAATAATGTGTTGAAAATCAGCAAAATACTGAGTTTTTTCCCCAAAAAGCTTTCCAATTAGAGTTACAAGCAGAGTTCTTTCCATGAGCGCCCACTCTCACCGTTCCTTTGGGCCAAGGTAGCTGCCACAGTGCTGTGCCCTGTTTTGTGGCATTTGGCTTGGAACTCGTGGGGTTTTTTGGTTTTGTTTTTAAACTGACGTATAGTTGATTTACAAGGTTGTGTTAGTTTCAGGTGTATATCAAAGTGATTCAGTGTGTGTGTATGTTTATATTCTTTTTAAAATTCTTTTCCCTTATAGGTTATCACAACGCTGAGTAGAGTTCCTTGTGTATACAGTAGGTCCTTTTTGAGTGTCTTTTCATGTGGGTTTTGATTCCATAACCACAGCCCTGATTGTAAGATCACATGGCCCCCAGTTCTTCTTTATTTCTTTGATGAGTCATATGACATACACATTTGCTGTTCACTGTTGAGAAAGCAGTATTATCTAATATTAGACACTGGAACTACTGAGAAAGTAAGATGGGATTGTCGTGGTTGAGTTTCAGAGTGAGTTTGGGATGCATTTACACCAGATCTGCTCAGAGTACTTTGGCTGGGTGGCTGCTTACTCACCTCTTTCAAGTCTTTGCCACACACCCCATTCTCAGTAAGGCTTTTCTTGGATACCTTAATAGAAATCTTAAACTCTCTCCCAACACTCCCCATCACCTTCTTTTTTCCCCCTTTCATCACCTAACATGCTATTTAATATAATTGATTGCCTCTGCTCATTAGAAAGTGAGCAAGGAGTTACACCGATTTTGTTCACTGCTGTGTCCCTCATACTTAGAATGGCCAACAGCACTGATGCTGACACTGATACTGATAGATGCTCAGTCTGTATTGTTGAATGAATGAATGATTGTGCTGTTGGTGTTTGGGTCATTAACAGAAACCCACATTCCTGGTTCCCATTAGTGCTTGAATTTGGGAAGTCAGATGAATCCTGCTGTTACTGCTTCTAAACTCTTCATCTCCCCCAAATGATTTCTCTGTCAAAAACAAGCTGTGTTCGTAGGCTCTGTTTTCCTCCTGTTGAGCAATCTGGAGCTCATTCTGGCTCCTGTAAGCTTGTTTGTGGTTGCAGAGGAAAATGAATATTTCTCACCCAAATGTTGTCATGTCATCATCTCTGTCTGGCAACCAGAGAAGCAGATGTTCTGTTCCTTGACCTCAGGCTAGTGGTTACAGATTTGGGTGTTACATATGTTTCACAAAACTGCATTTGCACAGGCGGGGCCACTGTTTTCATTGAACTTTATGCAGTCTTAGGAGGAGGGCACGGCAACCCATTCCAGTATTCTTGCCTGGAGAATACCATGGACAAAGGAGCCTGGTGGGCTACAGTCCATGAGGTCACAAAGAGTTGGATACAACTGAAGTGACTTAGCACATGCAGTCTTAGAGCCCAGGAAGCTTTAGGGGAGGTCCAGTATGGGGCACTAGAAGTGTTTGTTTATATGTGAGGGGTGTGTGTGTGCATGCACATATAGATCTGTACATCCGTGTATCCAGCTTGCTTGCTATTGCAAAACACGTGTTTATCTTGAGATCAAAGTAGCCCCCAAAACATTGCCAAGAACAAATTTACTTTTGAAACAGTGGTTTTCAGCAGATGATTTTTTGATTCAAAATTAGAAGAAATCATACTGCTATACCCTAGCAAAGAGGGTTTTTTTTTTTAAACTCCAAAACATTGAGTATGTATTACATACTCATTACAGTGGTATGTATTACATACCACTCCGGGCCAGGCATGTTGCTGAGTTTTGGGGACATAGGAATAAACATAGAGTCTTGGCATTCCAGAGAGCTGTGTTGTTGGGGACGTCTCACATGGCCACAGTGGAGTGGATGAGTCCAGAGCACAGTCTACAAAAGGAAAGGGCGGTGGCCACAGTGTTGAGAGACTTGAGTGCTGACAGTGTTCCCCAGTGTCACCAACCTTGGGAAGCCACATGTTTCTTCAGCCTCAGTTTCTCCTTCTGTAAAACAGGACTGTGCTAGGTGATCTCTAAAGTCCTTTTAGGCTGCATCAAGTGGCTCTGGAGCTCAAAGACTGATTTCTACCCAACTTTTGCTACCCAGCGATCCTTTCTAGCATCCCTTGTGAAGTCCTGCAGACACATGACAAGCAACATATCTGTTCTAAGGTTCAACATCTATATAAAGTGATGGTTTAAGGCTCGAATTTCTCACTAGATTCAGCTTGCTGGGTGCCAGAGGTGAGGAGGAATGTTGAGTCCCAGAGGCACCCTTCTGTAAGGAGACTGTGTGGCTGGTATGCTACTTTTTTTTTTTTTGTAAGATTTATTTATTTGTGGGTGTACTGGGTCTTTGTTGCTGCAGCGGGGGTTGTTTGTTGCAGTGTGCAGGCTTCTCGCAGGGGATGACTTCTCTTGTTGTGGAGCACGGGCTCTAGGTGCACGAGCTTCAGTGGTTATGGCAGGACTCAGCGGTCATGGCATATAGGCTTAGTTTAATTGTCCCATTGCTTGTGGGATCTTCCCCAGCCAGGGATTGAACCTATGTTCCCTGCATTGGCAGGCAAATTCTCAACTGCTAGACCCCCAGGGAAGCCCCACACCGAGTCTAGTAGACCGGTCATCATGCCAACTTGCACTGTGGTTGGGAGTGTCTGCAGTCATTCTCTTAGTAGACCAATGTCTTGGCTTTGGCCCTGTGGGTCACCCCTGGAGTGTTATTTTGTTGTTTGGATTTCTTTTTGTCTTCTTTCTTTATGTTTTCTTTGTTAGGCATATACATGCTTGAGCCCACCCCGAATGCATTACATTCGAATTTCAGAGGGTGAAGTCAACATCTCCATACTTGATGTGATGCTCCTCCACAGTTGAATGTCACCCTGGATAGACTTGTCAATGCCAGTGTGGGCGCGGTGACACCCTGAGTGGGCATGCATACCTCTTAGGACAGGGTTACCCCACAGTACTCTTAGAAGGTTTGGTAATGCCCAGTGTTTCTGGATAAGAGTCCACCTACATTTTCCTAATCACGACCAGCTTTAATCTTTTGACTTTGTAATGTTTTTTGACTTTTGGATGTTCCTCTTTGGTTGGAATGTTTTTTGACTTTTGGAATGTTGCTCTTTGGAGTATTTTATAAGTCTTATTGTTTGTTAGTGGGAAACCATCTCATTTTTCACTGGTTAAGGATAAATTGAAGGTGGTAGGATGACTGATTGGGCTTCCCTGATGGCTTAGTGATAAAGAATCCACCTGACAATGTAGGAGACACGGGTTCAACCTCTGGGCAGGAAGATCCCCTGGAGAAGGAAATGGCAACCCACTCAGTATTCTTCCTGAAAAATCCCATGGACCTTGAGGAGCCTGGCGGGCTATAGTCCATGGTGTTGCAAAAGTCAGACACAGCTTAGTGACTAAACAGCAGGATGACTGATTTTCTTTCATTTTCTTTTCTCTGCTTTTTTTTTCCCAAAGAAAACATAGGGATCTACCTGAAGTATGAATTGATTTGGAAATTTTGACAGTACAGAACAGTGGCCCCCTTTTCGTGTTTGTTACTAGAAAAATAACAAGAAGTGTTTTTAAAAATAACAAGAAGTGTTTGTTGTTTAAAAAAAGCATCTAATAAAGTTTGAAACTATTCCAATTTCTAATTGATAGAAGAAGAACTGGCAACTCCTCCGCTAGATGGCATCATTCTTCCAGGAGTGACAAGGCAGAGCATCCTCGACTTGGCACACAAGTGGGTGGGTACCTTCGGCATGAACCCCTTTTATAAAAGCATGAAATAAAAAAGGAGTCAGAATAAGTCCAGCTTAGTGTTGAAATAATATCCTGTAGTTCCAACCAACATTATCTTATCTTTAAATCATAACTTGAGTGAAAAAAAACTCTTCTAGGACTGTTTGGCAAGACTGTCAAATAAGTACTGTTTATAGGGAAGGGCAGTCAGAAACCAGTTTAGCAAGTTGTCCTAGTAAAGAAGTATTCTAGTACTAGACTCAAGCTTTATGCCAGGTGTTTCCTATCAATTCACCTGGTTTATCCTCCGTGTACTTTCTTTTCACCAGCCTTTTAAAATCTGAACACTCAAGTAAATGTAAAGTTGTTTTCAGTAGCCCTTCTGATTCACATGACACAGGCAAGTCTGTTAAACCATTCGGTATTGGAAATGACTTCGCATATTCAAGATGAATATTGAATGAGTTGGTTAATCTGGGAAAGATTCTTGGATGGGACTTTTGACCCATGTGTTGAAATGGTCTCCAGGGGACAAGAAAAGGCTTTGAACATACTGTGGTCAAACAGTGTTAATAGGACAAATGTTTAGAAATACACATATCTAGGAGAGTACAGTTTCTTTGGAAAAGGCTTTGGAAGTAGAGAAAATGTGCTATAAATAATTCTACAAAACCCTGAAGTAGACAAGACCCAACTGCCACATGCTGGCTGGCACATTGGGCATGACATTTACAAACTGTTGGTATAATTTCAAACAGCTTGCCCTGTCCTAAATATGTTTGCAGTTGGAAAGATGTATTTTCCAAGCTCAGTAATTTTTGTTTCATTAAAGAGAAAAATCAACCAAGTACAGAAGGTTTGATGACAAGTTGCAAGTGGAAATGCTTTCCCACACTAATGATTTGCTCGCATGAAAAATAGGTTATTATGGAGGAAGTTTTTTCTTGACTCCTTAGCTATAATTTATTTTTAAAACTGTGAGACATACACGCCAAGAGGCATGTGGGGGGTTACCAGTATTTGCCAGACAGGGGGAAATTGTCCAAAGATAAAGGAGGGTGAGGAGAGGAAAAACAATTCTGTTTATTTACAGGAGATTTTTTTTTTTTTTTCTTTTCCAGAACACAGAACTCAGCTTTAACTTGGCTGATTTTCTGGAGTTTATTTATTTATTTATTTACTTACCTTTGTATGACTTAATTGCAGTTGCAGACTGAGATACGTTGAAACTTACAAAAAGCCAAATTTCTATTGCAGGCATATTTTTTCTTATCTTTCCAAATATACTTATAGCATGAAGCGGTCTTCTTCTAATGCTTTGAATCTTGCCAAGGGCTGTGATTTCCATTTGTATCTGTCGTGGGCTTGTACATTAAAAAAAAAATACTCTCTTCTTACTTGAAGCATTCATGCTTTGCTGCCCTTAATTCAAATAGCCTCTTGACCAGCTTTTTTTTTTTTAGCTTCAACTACTAACAAAGAATGAGAATTAAACAGATTAAAGAATCAGTATGAAACAGTTAGTTTAAACACAGCTTAAACGCATCAGGTGTTTTTTTTTTTTCCCACTTCCTATCCTTGAGCAGATGTTCAAATAATTCAGAGGAAGTTGATGAGAGGGTATACCAGTAATTCTGTGATGAAACTCAACCTAAAATGGCATCAGAGAAAAAGAAGAGGATTACTGCTGTAAAGTCAACTGAATCAGTGATATTAGGGGAAGAAAAACACACAGTGTAATTTCTCAAATATGCTATCTATGTATGTTTTAAAATAATGAAGTATTTCAAATATTTAAACTCAGCCCTGTTTCTACTCTGTAAAAGACACAGTAGGAAGAGGACTAGATTTGGAGTCAGTCCAATCAGACCTGAGTTCAAATCCAATTTCTGCCATGACCTAGCTGTGAGGTCTCAGGGATGTCATTCAATGTCCTTGAACCTTAATTTTCTCATCTGTAAAGGAGGGTGATAGTACCCACCTTAAAAATTAGAGGACGTGGTGTGTAACTGATGCTCACTAAATAGTGGCTCTAATTACTAATATTAGATAATAATGTACTTTGTCTTATGATAAAGAGGGTTTGGAACACACATTAAGTAACACTGGAGTGCATCAGCTTGTGAAACTTTGCCCATGATAACAAAGGCAGAAAAGAAAGCAAGTGTTAAAATAACAAAAGGCAGAAAATAACAAAATAAGATAACAAAAGGCAGAAAAGAAAGCAAGTGTTAAAATATACCGTGTACTTTATCATGCTCATCTTATATTTTATATTCCGGTCATCTCATTTAGAGATGCTGTGACCTTGGAGTAGGTTTCTTAGCATCTTGGTATGTTTCCCAAAAGATGATGTCACTCTTTCCAGCTTTTCTTCTAAATATGATTATGACATTGTTTCAGTTCAGTCAGAAGGTAAAGTAGAAAGGTCTGTACCTCAGGGCATTTTTTGCATGTCTTTTTCCTTAAATATATATATGTGTGTGTATATATATATATGTTTGTGTGTATATATATATGTATGTATATATAAAATCTATTTTTTAATTGAAGGATAATTGCTTTACAGAATTTCGCTGTTTTTTTCTGCCAAATAACATGAATCAGCCCTAGGTGTACATCTGTCCCCTCCCTCTTGAATTACATTTGTTTTTATTTCTATTCCAAACAGGGTGAATTTAAGGTATCCGAGAGATACCTCACCATGGCTGACTTGACCACAGCTGTGGAGGAGAACCGCGTGAGGGAGATGTTTGGTTCCGGTACCGCCTGTATTGTTTGCCCCGTTTCGACTATACTGTACAAGGGTGAGGTAAGACATTGTTTCTTCACTTCCTGTCATTTTCAAACACTTGCCTATAACTTAACTCTTTGGATACATATATGGACAAAATGCTAGTTGGCCTCAGCATGCAAAGGATTTTTAAAATAACTTGATATTCTGTTAACTGAGGCAGTTGTCTTTATGAACCTGTGTTAGCAAATGACTTAGTCATCTTTCCAGTGGTCTTCAGAAAGCTCCAGCAGTTCCATCCTTGGTTATCATACCTGCCTTAAGTATGCCAGTAGGCTGACACTCATCTAGCATCTCGCTAAGGAAGGTCTTCTTGTTCAGTCGCTAAGTTGGGTCTGATTCTGCTACCCCATGGGCTGTAGCCTGCCAAGCTCCTCTGTCCATGGGATTCTCCAGGCAAGAATACTAGAGTGGGTTGCCATATCCTTCTCCAGGGAATCTTCCCAGACTAGGTGTCAAACATGAGTCTCCTGCATTAGCAGGTTCATCTTTACCACTGGGTCACCAGGGAAGCCACAGGAGAGGACTTAATAAGTAGTCGCTTTCAGTCTCTGGTTTCCAAAGGTGCTTCCTAACTGCTGGAGGAGGAATAGCAAATTGTTAAGGAAAACTCATTTGAATGATGAGTGAGTGTTTTTCATCTTCATCATCATCATTAATTAAACCACTTCATAAAAAACCTTCATTTGACAAACATGATGCATTTACTTCCAGAAGCCTTTAGTTGGAAGACATTTTCTCCTATTAAAGTAATCTTGTTTATATATGCTGTATTTCCATTTCTTGTCAGTGTTTTTTTTGTTGTTTTTTCTTTCTTCTTTATAACAACATAGCTCCATCCTCATCTAACTTCATAATTCAGAGGCATAGGTGCATTGTTTTTATAATATAATTGGCTTAAATTATTCATAATAGTAAATGCAAATTCTATTGGTTTTTAAATTCAACATTATAATTATGTTTCCTCAATTGGGTGAACTGATTTTTTTTCTGCTGATTTAAATGATGGTTGCTTCATTGCTTGGGATTTTCAAAAACTTGACATAATTGCATGAACAGATAGATGATTTCAAGGGAAAAGGATTATTTTATTATATATGGATACTTGTACTGATTATAAAGCTATTGTTTCACATTTTGCTGTGGTAATAACTAGATAATATATTATTGGTCTACACTTAAATGAACTAAAGTTGTCGTTAGGTCAGTTTTGTTTAAAGCACATGTTTCTTTTAATATTTATTTATTTACTTGGCTGTATGGGGTCTTCGCGGCATCACGCAGGATCTTTCCTTGCGGCATACAGAGTCTCTCTAGCTGTGACACACAGGCTTAGTCACTCCACAGCATGTGAGATCTTGGTTCCCTGACCAGGGATCGAACCCACTTCCCCTGCCCTGCAAGGTGGATTCTTGGTCACTGGACCATCAGGGATGTCCCTGGGTCAGATTTTTAAAGTCCAGTTGTTAGTTCATCTCTGCTGCTGCTGCTAAGTCGCTTCAGTCATGTCTGACTCTGTGTGACCCCATAGACAGCAGCCCACCAGGCTCCCCCGTCCCTGGGATTCTCCAGGCAAGAACACTGGAGTGGGTTGCCATTTCCTTCTCCAAGGCATGAAAGTGAAAAGTGAAAGTGAAGTCGCTCAGTCCTGTCTGACTCTTAGCGACCCCATGGACTGCAGCCCACCAGGCTCCTCCGTCCATGGGATTTCCCAGGCAAGAGTACTGGAGTGGGGTGCCATTGCCTTCTCCGTACTTCATCTTTAGAAGTAAGTTTATAAAGTTTAACACATTTTGTGGTCTTGTTTTAGGGGAGCAGTCAGAGCCAAAAGGCATATATAATTATCTTGTCATCCTAAAGAGTATAATAAGAAAAGTAGGAGTATAGACTGTCTACTAAAATCAAACTATCAAAAGCCTGAAGCCCAGCAAGGCATGAGTAGGCATGACTCGAAATACAGATTAGGGTCATAAAATCTCTTTGCCCTGACTTTAGCCATCTGTGCAACTTTGTGGAATTTGTGGCCCTTGGAAGCTTGGCTTAGAACCGACAGATTTAGTAACCCCTTTTGTGAAGACATAGACTTGTTTGCATTTACGTTACTGATAGACTTCCGTGGTGATCTGGTGGTTAAGGCTCCATGCTTCCATTGCAGGGGGCACAGGTTCGATCCCTGGTCAGGGAACTAAGATCCTGCATGCCGTACAACAAGGCCAGAAAACAAACAACAACAACAAAAACAACTTATGTCCCTGAAATGGCTTGCTTTAATTCATGGCAGAATATCTTTTGAGTTCTCATTCCCTGCCAAAAGGGTTAGATGTGGAGGCTAATATCTCACCTTTGTAGATTCTCAGGATGCTGGAGGAAGTAGGGTTCTTTAAGTTTAGCCACTGTTCTAGGTACCCCTGGCTTCTCACTGGTCCTTCAGATCAACCTGGAGATTGGCATATAAACCATTGTGCCCTGAAATCAGCTGGTAGGAGATGAACAGCCTAGCATTGACTAGATTGTGTTTATTCAAGTTAAGAATAAGAAAGAATCTTTGGCATAGAAGTTAGCATATTTAACAAGGTTATCATAGTGTCATTCCCTATTTTGGTAAAATTGCTTAGTTTCTTACTTGTTGTCACTGTGTACATGAATATCCTCAAATTAGTTCATGTCTGGTTTTCTTTTATAGACTATACACATTCCAACTATGGAGAATGGTCCTAAGCTTGCAAGCCGCATCTTAGAAAAACTGACTGATATTCAGGTAAGAGCATTTATTTTTAAGATGTTATTTATTTCTTTCAAAGCCTAGAACCAGATCTTACCTCTGTGGAGAGAAGAGTAAGTACTGTCATTTGAGGTCAACAAACTAAATTTAAGGAAGATGTTCCTGTATGTGTGGGCATGATAAAAGTGGAAATGAGAAAAAAGATGCATATTTTTTAAAAAAAAAGGAAGGAAGGAAAGAAGGGGGAAAAAGATACACACACACACACACACACACACACACACACACATACACAGAGAGTCAGAGACTCAATTACTTAACATTAAAAAATAAATATATCCAGTAAATTTTGATAACACTTAAAAAATCATTGAAAAGTGTAACATACTTTTATAAAAGAAAAAAATCTTTAAAGTGGAAGAAAGCACAGAAAAATAATATTACCTGTGATTCTATCAAGGATAAAAACACTGTTAATATTTGATATCTTTTTTTTTCTTTTTTTACCCAGAGTGCAAGTGAATTTTTGATATCTTGATTTTCAATATTTTGTAAGCATTTATATATCTTTAGATAGATGTTTTTCTAACAATGGGATCACATATAATTTTGTTAACCTGCTTTTTTAAATTAATAAATCATTTGCTTTTTGATATCAGTAAATTTTAAAATTTCATGTATAAAGTTTAATTGAACTCCACTATGTTGCTGGAGAATAATTTTTAAAGAAAACTTATTGTTGAACATTTATGTTGTTGGGAATTCTTTCACTGTTATGAACAGTGTATTTTTAATTTTTTTCTTTAAGATAAATTCCTGAAATTGTAATTATCGTGTCAAAGAGCATGCGCACCTGTTTTTTAGTGCTGCTAACTTTGTTTTGTCTCTTTCTTTCTGAGCAACAATTTGCAGTAATATCATCAGGCAGTTAAGCCTCTTTCTAGTTAGGCAGATAATATACTTGGTAAACCTGGCTCACCTGTAAAAGATATTTTTCCAAAATTTGGGGAGCCTAGATGCCATCATTGCCAGTTGGTGAAAAGGGAGCCGAGATTCAGAGTGAAATGTAAAATCAAGTTTAATTATGGGTGACATCAAGTGGTGTGGAGTCTTAAAAACTAAGCAAATAATTAAAGTTGATTGGGAAAGCAACAGGTCCCCACAGAGCAATTGAAGACTTTGGAAAAAAAACTATGTTATTTTTTGAAGACTTAGCAACTCTTGTGCAAAATTTATAACAATAAAAGAAAGATTGTGGGTTTTGAATTTATGAGTTGTCTTACTTCTACTCTTCAATAGAAGTTGTCTATAGGAATTTTCTATAACCTTAAAGGAATATCTTAATATTAGAGGACTTAAAACTTAGAGTTGTTTTCTACTTTTGTATGTAAAAGCAGTCAAAAGTAATTTGAAGAAATTCAATAAAACTTTTCAGGTATTTCTCTTTTAGTGAGTCTTTTTTTAAATTGATGTATGGTTGATTCATGATGTTTCAGGTGGATAGCAAAGTGATTCTGCTTTGTATATATATCAGTTCAGTTCAATTCAGTCACTAAGTCATGTCCAACTCTTTGTGACCCCATGGACTGCAGCATGCCAGGCCTCCCTATCAATCACCAACTCCTGGAGTTTACCCAAACTCAAGTCTGTTGAGTGAGTGATGGCATCCAACCATCTCATGCTCTGTTGTCCCCTTCTCCTCTCACCCTTAATCTTTCCCGGCATCAGGGTCTTTTCCAATGAGTCAGTTCTTTGCATCAGGTGGCCAAAGTATTGGAGCTTCAGCTTCAGCATCAGTCCTTCCAATGAACACTCAGGACTGATCTCCTTTAGGATGGACTGGTTAGATCTCCTTGCAGTCCAAGGGACTCTCAAAAGTCTTCTCCAACACCACACTTCAAAAACATCAATTCTTCAGTGCTCAGCTTTCTTTATAGTCCAACCCTCACATCCATACATGACTACTGGAAAAACCATAGCCTTGACTAGATGGACCTTTGTTGGCAAAGTAATGTCTCTGCTTTTTAATATACTGTCTAGGTTGGTCATAACTTTTCTTCCAAGGAGCAAGCGTCTTTTAATTTCATGGCTGCAGTTACCGTCTGCAGTGGTTTTGGAGTCCCCAAAAATTAAGTCTGCCACTATTTCCACCATTTCCCCATCTGTTTCCCGTGAAGTGATGGGACCAGATGCTATGATCTTAGTTTTCTGAATGTTGAGCTTTCAGTTCAGTTCAGTTCAGTCTCTCAGTCGTGTCCGACTCTTTGTGACCCCATGAATCACAGCACACCAGGCCTCCCTGTCCATCACAAACTCCTGGAGTTTATTCAAACTCATGTCCATCGAGTCAGTGATGCCATCCAGCCATCTCATCCTCTGTTGCCCCCTTCTCCTGCCCCCAATCCCTCCCAGCATCAGGGTCTTTTCAAATGAGTCAACTCGTCCCATGAGGTGGCCAAAGTACTGGAGTTTCAGCTTCAGCATCAGTCCTTCCAATGAACACCCAGGACTGATCTCCTTCAGGATGGACTGGTTGGATCTCCTTGCAGTCTAAGGGACTCTCAAGAGTCTTCTCCAACACCACACTTCAATAGCATCAATTTTTCAGCGCTCAGCTTTCTTCACAATCCAACTCTCACATCTATACATGACCACTGGAAAAACCATGGCCTTGACTAGATGGACCTTTGTTGGCAAAGTAATGTCTCTGCTTTTTAATATGCTGTCTAGGTTGGTCATAACTTTCCTCTCAGGGAGTAAGTGTCTGTTAATTTCATGGTTTCAATCACCATCTGCAGTGATTTTGGAGCCCCAAAAGATAAAGTCTGACACTGCTTCCACTGTTTCCCCATCTATTTCCCATGGAGTGATGGGACCTGATGCCATGATCTTAGTTTTCTGAATGTTGAGCTGTAAGCCAACGTTTTCATTCTCCTCGTTCACTTTCATCAAGAGGCTCTTTCGTTCTTCACTTTCTGCCATAAGGGCGGTGTCATCTGCATATCTGAGGTTCTTGATATTTCTCCCGGCAATCTCTTGATTCCAGCTTGTGGTTCATCCAGTCTGGCATTTCTCATGATGTATCCTGCATATAAGTTAAATAAGCATGGTAACAATATACAACCTTGACGTACTCCTTTTCCTATTTGGAACCAGTCTGTTTTTCCATGTCCAGTTCTAACAGTTCTAACTGTTCCTGACCTGCATACAGGTTTCTCAAGAGGCAGATCAGGTAGTCTGGTATTCCCATCTTTTTCAGAGTTTTCCACAGTTCGTGGTGATCCACACAGTCAAAGACTTTGGCATAGTCAATAAAGCAGAAAATAGATGCCTTTCTCAAATTTTTTTTTCCAAGTTAGGTTGTTATAGTGGAAGTGAAAGTGTTAGTGACTCAGTCATGTGATTGTTTGTGATTCTATGGACTGTAGTTCACCAGTCTTCTTTGTCCATGGAATTCTCCAGGCAAGAATACTGGAATGGGTAGCCATTTCCTACTCCAGGGGATCTTTCTGACCCTGGAATCGAACCCAGGTCTCCTGCATTGCAGGCAGATTGTTTACCATCTGAGCCGCTAGGGAAGCCCCCAGGTTATTATAAGATATTGAGTACGTTAGTAGTTGCTTATGCTATACCGTGGGTCCTTGTTGTTTATCAGTTTTATATATAGTGGTGTGTATTAATGTTAATCCCAAATTCCTAGTTTTTCCAGCCCTCTGCTAGAATAGTTTTATATTTTTGTTTTTTAGAGTTGTCTGAGTAAATCTGATGAAGGTAGATAAGTTATTAGTGTTTGCTCAAGTAAAAAGCATAAATTGAACAAAAAAAATATATAATTGAGTTGTGAAAGCCTTTATCCAAGACAGAACTTAGAAGATTTTTAAGAGGGGAAGAAGTGTGGCTCCAGTGATAAGGAAAGATTACTTTGGAGAATTTTCTTGAACAAATTGTACAGAAGAGCACGTTTCAGTCTATAGCAGTTAACACACAAAATAGATTCCAGTGCTACCACTTAGAAATGATATGAAGTAAGAAAATTTAAACTGATTGGATTTGGTTGTAAAATGTTAGAAGAAAAAGTAGTCAAAAAGGCTGAGGGAAAATTAAATTCTATTAAATATGAATCAGAAGAAAAAGCTAAGTAGCGGTGTTCAGCCAGCATTATCATGAAACTTTGGAAGGCAAAAGCAGAAATGAGTATCATCTCCATTGAGATGGTGACTGCATATATGCCCCAAAACCCTAAGGTATGAATAAAAGAAGTCCAGAACTTCCCTGGTAATCCAGCGGTTAAGAATCCGCCTCCTTATGGAGGGGATATGGGTTCATTCCCTGGTCAGGGAACTGAGACCCAAGGTGCCAAGGGGCACTCACTTAAGCCTGCAGATCATAACTAAGAAGTCCAGAGGCAACTTTGCGACAAGATGGGAAGCCATTGCAAAAGGTCTCAGAAAGAGCATTTTTATTTCTTTATTTATTGGAGGATAATTGCTTTACAAAGTTGTGTCGGTTTCTGCCATACAACAATGCATATCAGCCGTGTGTGTGTGTGTGTGTGTGTATTTGTGTGTGTGTGTATGTATCCCCTCACTTTTGTTCCTCCCTCCAACCCCAGCCCTCTAAGTCACCACGGAGGACTGGGCTGGACACCCTGTTGTTGCTCATTTGCTAAGTTGTGTCCAACTCTTTGCAACTCTGTGAACTGCAGCATGCCAGGCTTCCCTGTCCTTTGTTATCTCCCGGAGTTTACTCAGACTCATGTCCATTGAGTCGGTGATGCCATCCAACCATCTCATCCTCTGTCATACCCTCCTCCTGCCCTCAGTCTTTCCCAGCATCAAGGTCTTTTCCAATGAGTCAACTCTTCTCATCAGGTGGCCAAAGCACTAGAGCTTCAGCTTCAGCATCAGTCATTCCTAAAGGAAACCCTGAATATTCACTGGAAGGACTCCCTCTGTTATTTAGCAACTTCCCACTAACTGTCTATTTTACCCTTGGTGGTGTATCTATGTCAAATCTTTATGTTGGAGTATAGCCAATTAACAATATTGTGATAGAATCAGGTGGATTGCAGAGAGACACAACCATACTTGTATCCATTTTCCTCCAAACGCAGTCCCTTTCAGACTGCCACATAAAATTGAGCAGAGTTCCCTGTGAGAAAGAGCATATTTAGAAGTAAGATTGCAGAACACAGGAATGTAGGTGACAGAAGTGAATGGTTTTGATTCATTCATTCAACAATTATATTGAGCACACACTGTATACATAGGCTGTTCCAGATGCCTGGGAATAGAGGAGTGGAAAAAGTGACCAGGAAATTGGAGAAGTCAGAGCAAACTGATAAAGCAGGACAGATTTATTCAATTTAAATTTGAGACCATATCAAAAGGTTTAAAAATAAAAGTTAATGTGAAGTAGAATAGGAGGAGAAATAGAATATTTTTCTCTTACCTGTATGTATTCTCTTTATAACTTGGCTAAGAAGTTAGTAATTTCTCTTTTTACTTAGGTAGTAAAGTATAATGGTAATAACACTAAAAAACTAATGAAGAGTTCAAGAGCTCTGTAGTGAACAAAGAAACAAAGGGATGCAAGCATGCATTTGATCAGTCATGTCAACTCTTTGCGACCCCATGGACTATAGCCTGACAGGCCCCTCTGTCCATGGAGTTGTCCAGGCAAGAATACTGGAGTGGATTGCCATGCCCTCCTCCAGGGGATCTTCCTGACCCAGGGATCGAATCTTTTCTCTTGCTTTTCCTGGCAGGCAGATTCTTTACCACTTGAGCCACCTTGGAAGCCCAGGGATACATGAGATTCTGAATTAAACCACAAACCAAGCACCAAATCTGCTCCAAATTGTTAAGTAACCCAGGACCATCCCTTTGGAATCCAAGAACACCTCTTTCTTCTTCAATTATTTTGTGCCTGTGGGCATAAACCTACAGTTTCAAAATTATTCTCTTACAAGATGGCAAATTGATGCTGTCAGCCAAGCTACTAAATTGTCTCTCTCCAAGAAAAATAATTTAAGGAATTACTGAGGAAAAAGCATAGAATTGCACCATGTTTTACATTTGATCTCTTTGACTTACATGGAAACATGACATTTCCTCCCAAGTTCTCTGAAATTGAAAAGGAGCGGCAGTAGCAACCAAAGAATCCTCAAGGTTCTTGCCAGTTCTTTCTCTGGGGGGAGAATTCCTTCTTAACCACAGATCTGATTTTCATTTAACTTGTATATTTCTGTACATCAGCAAGAATCTCTGAGGCTGAGTGTTCATCCCATTTGGCTAATTAGACATATAGTTCCCTGGGTCTTATTGCTCTACAAATTACCTCTTGGGGGGAAACTTTTCAAATGACAAGGTTTTAGAGTTTTCCCCTTTTTTATTTTCCAATTTTTTAAATCAGTGAATGCAGGCTGATTTTGTGATTTTTTTTTTTTTTTTTTCAGTATTTATTTGAATATGTTGGGTCTTAGTTGTGGCACGTGGGATCTTCATTGCCATTCGGGATCTTGCATTGCACATGGACTGTCTAGTTCTAGCCTGTGGGCTTAGTTGCTCCTTGGCATGTAGGACGTTAGTTCCCTGACCAAGGATTGAACCATTGTGTAGATTGTTAACCATAGGACCAACGGGGAAGTCCCTTCCTCTTCTTTTTCTTTTTTTAATAATGTTAAAAAAAAAAAAAAAAAACACTTCTGTGTTCATACTTAACCAGACTTGAACTTGGAGAACATCACCTTGCTGTCCATATCCCTCGTTCTCCCATTGCTCTTTGCTGTTCCTGTTACCATCATATCAGCTTCTGCCATCTGGGGGTCTTCTCTGTCCTCCAATACTCTCTGCTCTATTTGCGTCCTTCCTGCCTTCCTGTATCTTCTACAGTTTGCCTGTTTGATAAGATGTTGGTTGTTTCTTCAAGATGCATCTCCTTGAAGAATCTTTTAAATCTCTGGAATAATATCCCCTTTCCTCAGTACAAACATGTATTCACCCACTTAACTGCTGCTTCTTCCCCATTTTCCATAGCCTCTGGATGATCACGTAGGACTTTTAAAGTCTGTTCTGATTAGTCACACACTTACCTTTGTTCCATGGTTGTTTGAGTGTGGGTGTTCTTTTATTCTCTTTTTGTAATTCCAATATTCTTACAGCGTCTGTGCCATAGTACATACTTAGTAATGTTTCTTTCTTTTTTTTTTTAAATTTTTTTACCCTGACTCCTGCTAATATTTTCTCTTTGTACTATATTCTTCCATTTAAAAAATTAATTCATTAATTAAATTTTTTTAATTAATTCATTTTTGGCTGTGATGGTGCTTCATTGTGCCATGGGGGCTTCCTCCGGTTGTGGTACATGCAGGCTCCTCTTGTGGCACACGGCCTCAGTAAGTGCAACACGTGGCCTTCTCTAGTTGTGTCGTGTGAGTTTAGTTGCCCCATGACTTGTGGGATCTTAAATCCATGATCAGGGATTGGACCCAGGTCCCCTCCGCTTGAAGGCAGATTCTTAACCACTGGACCACCAGGCAAGAACCTCAGTAATATTGAAAAAGGAATGAATGGGTGAGTGATACACCAAGCAAGTACTGAAGAACAGAAACGCATTGCTCTTGTGTATTAACACATTCTGAGAAGAGATTAAAAATGTAAAATTATTTTACGAAAAGAAAAAAAAAACTCAAGAGAATCTGATTTAGATTTTTTCAAAGTGAGATATACATCAAAACTGCTGTCAGGATCAGATAAAAGCTGCAGTCCAAGTTGTAAATATCGGGGTAGCATATTTGAGTAACTAGCCATGCTGCTATTGCCATTTCAGAAAGTGGGAGGAGTGATTGTCAAGACCCAGAGGTGGACATCTTCAGTAGTTTAGAATAAGGGAAGCTGAGTGGATCAAAGCGTGATCCGTATTGATAGCCCATCACCAGATAGAATTTTAAAAATCTCTTTTCCCACCTGTGACTGCAGCTTTGTGAGAATAAACAACCGTTCTTTCCCTGGAGAAGTCCTGAGCTATTCTGTGTGTGTGTGCAGACTTGGTGAACATTCTAGATTGCTTTGATGGTGCAGTCCCTTGCTCAGCTTCCCAGCCCCTCCGTGTTCCCTCATTCACGCTTCACCCATTGTTTTCGGATCACAGCTTTGCTTGGCCATTGAATATGACCTACAACCAGGATGATGAAGTGTTAACTGGTGGGCAGCACTGGTTCTATTTTTATTGGCCTTGTTGAGAGTTAAGTGCCTAACTTGCAGCTTGGCCTTTTTATGTTTTAGAATTTTCTGCCAAATATAAAAGGCACGTTTTAGCAAAGGCCTTGTAAAATTATTTGCCAAATGTGCATTGAATGCAAGTAATAAGCTTGTCATTATTAGTCATGTTTTAGTTCACTGTTCTAATTGGAATTGATGAAAAGTTGAAAAATTCTGCACATCACGCTGAGCCTTCCGCATGGTCTCAAAGTACCACCCCACAGGCTGGATTTGATTTACTGCATTGCAAACATTGAAGGCTGTCACTATGGTAGTGTTAAGGATGCATTTTTGTTGTTTAGTCACTAAGTCATGTCCGACTCTTTGCAACCTTATGGACTGTAGCCTGCCAGGCTCCTCTCCATGGGATTTCCCAGGCAAGAATGTTGGAGTTGCCGTTTCCTCCTCCAGGGGATATTCTCGACCCATGGATCAAATCCTCCTCTCCTGCATTGGCAGGCAGATTCTTTTACCACTGTGCCACCAGGGAAGCCCGTTAAAAGCACTGACAGCAATATAAGGACAGTCTGGTCCATGCAGACAAGTGTGTTCTTTCCCCGTCTTCTCTGGATACCTTTTAAAGGAAGTGTATTTCTGTTCCTGCTAAAATCTGTCATCTCTACTTTGAATTATTTCACCTTGGAAAATTAAAGTACATTATTCATTATTGAAATGAAAGGTGATAATCACCTAAGTCTAGATATTATGAATTAGCTGTATTATCACATCCCTTGAATAACATCTCAAGATACTATGATTTTACATGAAAGCATGAGGTGCAGGACAAGAGAGAAAAACCTTGATACATATTCTGTAGGTTCCTCGAATTACACAGCCTATGACTGTCACTGTATTCAAAACTGATCTTGATAAAACTAAAATGGGTAACTGAAAGCAAATTCATTTTAACTGGTGAGATTCATGATGAAATTATAGTCATGAATCATAAGTTTGTAAATCTGCTAAAATGTCAATAGGGCTTCCCAGATGGCACTAGTGGTAAAGAACCCAGCTGCCAGTATAGGAGACGCAAGAGATGCGGGTTTGATTCCTGGTTCCGGAAGATCCCCTGGAGAAGGAAATGGCAACCCACTCCAGAATTCTTGCCTGGAGAATCCCATGGACAGAGGAGCCTGGCAGGCTACAGTCCATAGGGTCGCAAAGAGTTGGACACAACTGAAGCAATTTAGTATACAAGCATACACATACCCAATGGGAAATGTGGAAACCCACTTAGCATACAAAATATCAGTAGGCTGACACTCAATTATTACTAATGGCTAAAGTGTCTGATGTATTAACGGAAATTCAAATACGAAAAATAAAATGTGTATTTCTCTCTATATATAAATCAGGCAGAATTTGGGAATGTTTTGTCTGGCGTTCATTGTGAAATCAACAGTGTGAACAGTGGGAAGCTATACTCTGTAGGCAACACTTTCTGATGTGGATTAAGTAAGTCACTTAGTGACATTGGCTTCCTTCATTCTCCTTTTCATGTAAACCAGAAGGTTATAGGGGGACCCATTCTTGGCTTCTAGTATTTGTACCAATTTGATAGATTCTGCTTTCTGAAGTCTTTAAAGCTCATTACGAGGCACCCAGGACACAGACAGTGTGATGGAGGAGGAATAACATTGCACAGATACAGAACTGGGCTGTAGTTAAGAGGTTCCTAGAAGAGGCCAGATTTATGGTTGCCAAGGGGGATGGGAATGGAGGAGGGATGGATTAGGACATTGGGATTAGCAGAAGTAAACTATATAGAAAATGTATAAACAACAGAACCTATTGTATAGGACAGGTAAATGTATGCAGTATTCTGTGATAAACCATAATTGAAAAGAATATGGAAACATATACGTGTATGTATTTACATATATATATGTGCTGTGCAATGCTTAATTGTTCAGTTGTGTCCAACTCTTTGCGAATCCATGGACTGTAGCCTGCCAGGCTCCTCTGTCCATGGGATTTTACAGACAAGAATACTGGAGTTGGTTGCCATGCCGTCCTCCAGAGGATCTTCACAACCCAAGGACTGAACCCAGGTCTCCAGCATTGCAGGCAGATACTTTATCTTCTGAGCCACCCAGGAAGCCCAAGAATACTGGAGTGGGTAGCCTATTCCTTCTCTCGGGGAACTTCCTGACCCAGGAATCAAACCAGGGTCTCCTACATTGCAAGCCGATTCTTTACCAGCTGAGCTCTCAGGGAAGCCTATATACATAGGCCCTTCTGATGAATATGAAGGGCTGAGGCTAAAGCTGAAGCTCTAGTACTTGGACTTCCTGATGCACAGAACCAACTCACTGGAAAAGACTGTGAGAAGGGGGGCGACAGGATGAGATGGTCGGATGGCATCACCAGGTCAATGGACATGAGTCTGAGCAAACTCCAGGAGATAGTAAAGGACAGGGAAACCTGGAGTGTTGCAGTCCATGGGGGTAGCGAAGAGTAGAACATGACTTAGCAACTGAACAACAGCATGTATATATAGACATGTATATGTGTGTATATATATGCACATATGTATATATAGACATGTATATGAGTATATATATGCACACATATGTATATATGTATGCATATGCATGTATGAATCACTTTATATAGCAGAACTTAACATTACATTGTAAATCAACTATACTTCAATAAAAGAAAATTTTAAAAACAGAGTTTGCTAGAGCCTTAGTGTCCTTAAATGAGAAGCTGGACTTAAAAGTTTATTGCTCTTCACACTTGATTTTTTAAGCCTTAGAACTTTCTGCAAAAGAGACCTTTCCTGGAATCCCAGTATATGAAACCAGTAGAAGTGGAACTACTCTGAAGTGAAATCCAGAGCCACACTTATTTGGCTCATTCCTTGAAGACTAGACAATATGTAATGTTCTTTCCAATTCAGGAATTCTAATGTTTTGTATTCATTTCAACTGAAGTTATATTAGTACTAAAGAGGCGATTCAAGCGAAAATGGTACATGATCTGAGAAACTAAATACAGGATAGCAGTGAAGAGGCATATGTAAGGAACCTATACTAGCTATAAATTTGAGCTCAACTATAATTATAAAATCTGTGATTCTTCCCAGGTATTTGACTGGTTCTTTATACATAGTCTTATTTTCAATATGGACCTGCTTTTAATGTACAAAACAGAAGTGAACCTTTTGTTCAATGTTGGTTATATCATTAAGTTTATTTATAAGCTGTTCCCGTGCTTCAGCTTTACCACTGAAACATGTTTTCTTGCTTTTCTTGTAGTATGGAAGAGAGGAGAGCGACTGGACAATCACAGTAGCCTGAATGGAAAAGAACAGGATATCATTTGTGTGCGCTTGGGACAGACTGTTGCATTTGGATTATGAGAAATGTCTTTGGCTGCCTGATTTTAGTTGTGCATCTTGTTGTTTGTATTATCTGTGTTCCCAGGGCGATTGTTTCCTCATGCCAGAGAAGATGAATCACAATCATCCAATGGTAGTTTCTAAATTTGCCCCTAGAAGCTTTCCTTACCTTCTCTAGAGAGTGGATTATGGAAGCCATGTAAGTCTAGAATTTTCCTCCATAATCTTAGTGCCTCCTTTAGGGCTTCACTCAGATTTTTAAAAAATTCTTTATTCTTTAGCATAAGTTATGTCCTGCTTCTCAACCAGTGAGTGTCTTTGTGTTTGAAAGCTGATCTGAGTACATTTCATAGGTACCATTGCCCGGGCCACATCTCCATCCTCAGAAAAGTGTGTTGTTGTTTATAAATCAAGACTTAGAGAAACTGGATTTCTTTCCCGGCCCCCTAAGTCCATCTTAGGGAGAATCTCTCCTCCTTCCTGACATCACAGTCTGCACCAGGCTCCACTGGTACATCAACAAGACTACCCCTGCTGTCTCCACACTGTGTTGTAATTCGTGGGCAGGCTTCACTACGGGACTGAGGGTCTTGTGCCTTATAGATCTTTGCATCCCCCAGCCTGGCCCATAGTAAGGAATGAATGAACATTTAGCTTCTATAGAAGTGTACCTTCTTTGTTTCTATATTATGAAACCTCTTTATTAGAATTTGTGATTGGTTCTGACTTTCTCTATATTTACCTCATGTTTCTTTAGCTTCCATGGACTGCCAAGTCATTAGAGATACTCTGATCGTAGTTTGTTGGAGGAATGATTTATTTGAAGACTGTCTTGGAATTAAAGTAATAATTCTAGAAAGATGGTGATATCATACCAGCCAAATGGAAATGACATGTTATATGTTAAATACATAAATGTTTAAGTGTTAAATACAAAATAAATCATATTTAGTTTTTTGGTAGAAAGAGAGGAATATACTGTGGATTTTATACTCTGGTTTTATAGGTGCTCTTTCCTGTTGAGGGGATTAGATAAGCACATGGTTAGGGTATAGAGAGAGTGATTGTAGATGATATTTTCCTTGTTCGGGAGCCGTGAGTTAAAATTATAGTATCCTGGTTTATCTAGGGGAAAGTCAAATCTTGATAGAAAACATTTACCCTTGGAAGGTCAACTCTCAGACATTTTATTTTGGTTTCCTTCAGTCCTAATAACTTTCATCTTGCTGATCATATTTCATTCTCTTTTCAGAGCAAGGAAAAAAATTCTAAAAGTTTGACGTGCTGGAAAAATTTCCTTAAGGCATTTAGCAGCACATAGCAAATGGGGCTTTGATTCTTTTCCAAGACTTTTGGCCATAGGGTCTTTTTAGATAGGAATGGTAAAATGAAAATGAGGAAAGTAGAAGATGAAAAGGAATGGTAAAAATATCTTTTTTAGGGGGCTCTTAATTGGCAATCTGAAGTCTTGGGAGAGTCTGTTCTTTTCAGGTCTGACATGCTTTAACTGTCCTTCATGCACGTTGTTCACCAAGTAGCATTCTGAGGCTATGCATTTGCCTTTGCTAAACCTTGTGACCTCGCTCTCAATGTTGTAGTCTAGAAATGACCTAAGGTAATTCTAACCTGTCAAGTAGCACATAATAACTACACTCAACATTCCTATGAGAAATGGAAGTCATTTGTTTGCCACAAATACATTTTATACTTTGCATCTCTAAATTTAGTATGGCTAGACATGTTCCTCGTAAAAGTTGGAGAACAATATGTCTTGACATTATGTCTGTGTGATTTCTTTCATCAAACCTTAAGAGCATTTTAAGCCCTTAAAAACCAGACTTCATGAAGACGAAGGATATACATTTAAAGGAACCAAGTCTCCTAAAACAGCGAACACAATCTGCCATTCTCATTTAAGTAACAAGACAGGAAATTGACCTTGACACTAACTTGTTAAATAGATTTAAAAGGAACATCTGCATGTCTTTTTTCCTTGTGCACTGTTTGTTTAATTGCAGTGGATTAATACAGCAAGAGTGACACATTATAACTAGGCAATTATCCATTCTTCAAGACTTAGTTATCGTAACACTAATTGATCATTTAAGGCGTAAGATAGTCTAGCATTAGGAACATGTGAGGCTAATCTGCTCAAAAAGATCAACAAATTAATATTGTTGCTGATATTTGCATAATTGGCTGCAATTATTTAATGTTTAATTGGGTTGATCAAATGAGATTCAGCAATTCACATGTGCATGATTATAAACAGAACTGGTGGCACTTAAAATGATAATGATTAACTTATTTTGCATGTTCTCTTCCTTCCATTTTTTTTCCCCTATTTTTACATTTTAGACCGAGTTCATCAGCCTTTTTCAAAACAAAATCAGTAGAAACAAAGATCTTAAAACAAAGTGTTCAGGCATTAGAAATGACCAGAACATTTCCTAAAGCTGTTTGCTTTTAGGAATTTCTCTGTTGCAGTCATTTATCAAGGAGTCAGCTCACAATACACCAAAAGATTAGTCCATTTCAGGGACAGGTACTGTGCTTCCCAGAACTTGCAGGAATGAATACGTTCATAATAAAACCTTTACTTCCAAAAGTACAGAGGAAAAATAAAAGGGAAAAAGGAATAAATGTCTGGGAAACATTGTTCAAGAATCTCTTTTTTTTTTTCCTACCTAGTAAACCCCCTTTATTCTTTTCTTAAAAGATTGTCACTAGGGAGAAAAAAAAAAGATCTGCAGTAGCTACAAGAAAGTGCA
This sequence comes from Odocoileus virginianus, assembly GCF_023699985.2. Classification (NCBI taxonomy): domain Eukaryota; kingdom Metazoa; phylum Chordata; class Mammalia; order Artiodactyla; family Cervidae; genus Odocoileus; species Odocoileus virginianus. The sequence goes on along the minus strand of NC_069696.1, from coordinate 29,654,056 downwards.
GTGTCACACTGATTATATGACTCGGCAGTGTTAGCCTTCTGAAGATCTGAGAAACTTATGTTATATACCCTGGATGAGAACTCTTCATCATATCAGTTTTGTTGCTTGAGACAGCTGTACCCAAACAAGTGGTCTCAGTTCAGTTCAGATCAGTCTCGTGTCCGACTCTTTGTGACCCCATGGACTGCAGTACGCCAGGCCTCCCTGTCCATCACCAACTGCTGGAACTTGCTCAAACTCACGTCCATCGAGTCGGTGATGCCATCCAACCATCTCATCCTCTGTCATCCCCTCCTCCTTCTGCCTTCAGTCTTTCCCGGCATCTGGGTCTTTTCCAATGAGTCAGTTCTTCGCATCAGGTGGCCAAAGTATTAGAGTCTGGCATTCCTCAAATCAGAACACTTTGGGGCACTTGTTCAGTTTCTCTGTCATGTCCAACTCTCTGTGACCCGATGGACTGCAGCATGTGAGGTTCCTCTGTCCTCTGCTAACTCCCAGAGTTTGCTCCGATTCATGTCCATTGAGTTGGTGATGCCATCTATCTAACCGTGTCCTCCTCTGCTGCCCCCTTCTCCTATTACCTTCAGTTTTTCCCAGCATCAGGTTTTTTTCCTGAGTCAGCTCTTCCCATTGGGTGCCCACTTGAAGGCAATTAATGAATATATCTTGGTCAAAAGAATTGTAGGAACCTTTTATTAAAGCTGCAGTTTCAGCTCTGTTTTAGGGAGTTGGTGCTATAAAATCAGTTGCTGACATAAGCTTATTTATTTTCCCCATTCCCACACAATCACTGTATTCTTTTTCCTTAAAAAGTACCTTTTTAAAATTATATGTTCAGTTTACCCTTATGATTGGGAAAAGAATATTTTAAGCAGAAAACAATGTTTGTTTACTTTCAGTGAGTGATAGTTTTTATAATATTGAGAGCAATAAATATTCGTGGGGTGCACTTAAGCTTAGACAGGGGTTAGAGAGACGTTGGGTTTCCCTGATAGCTCAGCTGGTAAAGAATCCATCTGCAATGCACGAGACCCTGGTTCAATTCCTGGGTCGGGAAGATCCCCTGGAGAAGGGATAGGCTCCCCACTCTAGTATTCTTGGGCTTCCCTTGTGGCTCAGATGGCAAAGAATCTGCCTGCAATGAGGGAGACCTGGGTTCAGTCCTTGGGTTGGGAAGATCCCTGGAGGAGAGCATGGCAACTCACTTCATTATTCTTGCCTGGAGAATCCCCATGGACAGAAGAGCCTGAGGTCCTATAGTCTATAGGGTCCAAAGAGTCAGACCTGACTGAGCGACTAAGCACAGTACACAGCCCAGAGAAACATTATAAGGAGGATCCCTGATATTCCTGGAATGTGGGTTTCTTCTGTGAATATGTGATAACTAAATTGTAAATAGTAATCCTGGCAAGTAATTTTAGTAGATATAACACCTGTCCGGCTTCCCTGGTGGCTGAGCAGTAAAGAATCCTGCCAGCGCAGGAGACACTGGTTTGATCCTTGGATTGGCAAGATCCTTGATACAGGAGAAGGAAATGTCAGCCCACTCCAGTATTCTTGCCTGGGAAATCCTATGGACAGAGGAGCCTAGCGGGTTACAGTCCATGGAGTCACAAAGAATTGGACATGACTTAGTGACTAAACAACGACAATAACACCTAACATTTTGTTTTGCCACAGGTAGAATTTGTTCAGGTGTCTGTTTTCTAAATAACCTCACCACAAAAGGAGTCACTCTTTCAATAAGCTTATATATTGACTGATAAAGATCACAAAAGCTTATAGTTAATTTGATGATGAGTTCATTTGGCGATTAATGTGCCTAACAACTCACAGTAGGGATTAGAAAATAAGTAGTATATAGACATTAGCCTCATGGCATTTGTACTGTCCTATTTAAAGTTTTAGGTATAAAAGTAGTATTTATTAATAATACAGTTAGATAATGAGGCAAAGGCCAGAGCACATCTGTTATCAAGAAATCACAATGAACATTTTCATCTCATTTTTAGAAGAAATATGTCCTATTTTTCCATTCCTTTCTTTCCTCTCATGGGAAACTGTATAGTAGATTAGTACTTAGCAGTTACTGGTAGGAACTGGTAGTAAACCTCCTGGTTTACTGCTTACTGGGCTATCCAGGTGACTGAAGAATCTGCCAAGAGTTCGATCCTTGGGTGGAAGATCCCCTGAGATGGCAACCCACTCCAATATTCTTGCCTGGAAAATTCCACAGACAAAGAAGCCTGGTGAGCTAGAGTCTATTGAGGTCTCAAAGAGTCAGACGTGACCAAGCACACACACAAATCTGCATACTGCATATTGGTATAATTGTTGCACCAACTTGGTATATTTGTTAACTGCATTCCTTTGGAGCAATGTTAAGCTGTTGTGGTACATCTAGCAAAAGAACACTTCAAAGTACAGCATCCTTGCTGATCATCTTAAAATCAGGTATTATTGAAATAAACAAAATGTTTCTAGAGTGAGTTTTTCTGGAAAATGTCAATTATGAAACAAATTGTTTAGACTTAGCTTGAAAATGATGGATTACAGCTACTCGGAAAATAGCAGGCGAAAGACTTAACACAACAGTTTTTCACAGCTTGAGGTTTTAAAAGAAAGGCCATTTAAAATATTGCAAAGAGAGTTTTTTATTTTTTAAAAAGTCGTTGCCAGAAAGCTGTTTTAAAAACACAAAGGTAGGGAATCCCTGGCTGTCCAATGGTTTGAACTTGGTGCAGTGAACTGCAGGGGTTGGAGTTTGGTCCCTGGTTGGGAAGCTAAGATCCTGAAAGTTGTACAGACAAAAAAGAAAAAAAATTTAAAAATGAAAGAAGAAAGTGATTTATTTTCCATCTTCAGCATACGTACCAGATATTCATCTGAGGATATGATAATGAAGAGTTTGGAGTAAATAATTCAGATACATGTAAATATATTTGCTTTAGTGAATGATAAAGGCATGAAGTTGTCTTAGCAAATGAGTCTGCTGGATTCAAGTATTGATGTTTCAGGTAAGTAAGTATAGTTTCCATACCACAGTAGGCCCAATTAATAAGGTTTAAAACTTGAGTTACATCATGTTTACCTATGGAATCCACTGTTGGGATGGTAAAAATTGTGAACTGTGATATGAGAATGAATTTAAATGTATTTTCACTGACAGATTTCTCACGCTCACTATTGCAATGGCTAGATTCCTTGTTACACATCACTGAATGGAGACAATTTTAGTTAGAGATATTAGAGGAAGAAAGATTGTAGAAAAAGAAAGGAAAATCTCAAACTTGAGTCTGTGCTGTCCAAAACAGCTTTTATTTCTTGCGCCAGCCATAGGGATCTCCAGCTTTCAATATAGGTGCCAAGTAAAAGCATTGCCAGCTAGGAGATAACTAGATGTAGTGGTCAGCTTATCAGATACTAGAATTTTGCCATGACCTTGAGGTCATGTTACATGGAAATCTAACATTCATGTTCCAATGGGAACCACTTCAAATTACTACCAATTTGGTTAAGAGTTCATAATTGCATATCTATAAGATCTATTATGTCTTTTCTTCAACTGTTTTAAGATTTGTGAATCATCTTGAGACAAATAGGTAGCAAGGAGTGAATCATGACTTCTTTTTCCGCTTGGGAATACTATTTGCCACCATCTCCCCTTTCCTTGGTGAAGGTTAACTGACTTAGAAAATAGTTGAATATTATCATTTTGTTTTTAACTAAACTGTACAACATGCCGTGCTGTCCTCAAGCTAATTTCATAGTGGTTGTTAAAGTCATTCTCAGGGTCGAGAAAGGATTGCAAATACCTGCCTCAATTTCTACTTCATTGATAAGTTTTTGAAGAGTGTTAGTGTTCTCTCAAGAGTATGGCTGTGAGTAGATTTTGAATGAAGTCTTTAAGATAAGCTGCTAATTTGTATGCATTCATAAATTATGCAGATAGTCCCCTATTGATGAATAAGAATGAATGACCCCACGAATTGCTCAATCAGCCTACACACGGAACCTAACTCCCTATTCTGAAGAATTTGTGCTTGCTTGGTGGCTGAGAGAAAATCGGAGTGTGAGGAAGTAGTGTTTTGTTTTGGGGTTTTTTTGTGGACATAGTTTTAAAATCAGTGTTTATGGATAGAAATGGGAGAATACCAGCTTAATGATGGAACTTTTAGAACTTGTTCTCTTGCATCTGATTGTAATGAAAAAGCCCCCACCATTGCTTGTCTCAAAATTTTCCAGTTATGTAGTGATTCTTGAAATTCTATTTAAGAATAATCAAGTAGAAAGAAATACTTTATAAATAAGGCTTGGCTCTTATGAATAATTATTTAAAGGTCATGTTTAAAGGATTTAAGCTCACTAAAAGTGTAACAATGGTAATGTGGAAGATATGGTGGGTAAAGGAAACTACCTCATTCTTCGAAGGTTTTGTCGAAGCACAATTAAGCATTCTAAAATGGCTTTGTTACATGTGAACCATCTGGTGTGAAAGAACTATATTTGTAATGTCTAAAGGATTTGGAGTAATTGTATTTTGCTGGCAATAGTCACATTCTTTATTGTTTGCAGGTTCCTCATCAAATCTTTAATTATACACTGTTTTTGTCAACAATAAAGCAATTTCAAGGATTCCTGTTTGCATAGTCTCTTGAAATCGGCATTATTGAATGCACAAAATAATCATGCTTAGTTACCGTTTTATAATGTTCCAAGGTTTTTGGTCATGATGTAAATGTAGTGTGATGTTTTTAAACCAAAATGACATTAAGAAAGAAGGGATTGAGCACATTCCCCTGGATAGAGTCTAGATTGTCTCATATTTTCAAACGTGGATTAAAAAATACAATGGGCATTTAAGAATTGTCCTTTCCCCTGGGTATGGCTCCATCTTTAGCAAAATTTACCTTTGTTTTTGCATTTTGAACATAAGGGGAATGAATTGCTTCTTCCCATTCACTGTCACAGTGAATCTCTCACTGATAAAACAACACATGCCCTAAAGCGCATAATATAAAGGAAAAGGCATTCGATTTAAACTTAGAGAATGTCAACAATGTGTCCTTCTTGTCAAACAATGATGTGTATAATTGCCCTCATATGCACATATCTTTGAGAGAATAAAGCCAATGCAGTATCTCTGAGGGTCACATATTCATTTTCTTGTGATTCGTCCCAGCAATTCCAAGTGCAGCAAAACTTAAGGTTTCTCACAGAGTACCGTAAACTGAACTTAAAAGTGTCAAAGTCCTCAGTGACCCTCTTCTCCTGACCCTGTCAACCTGTGAAAATACTGTCCTTTATCACCATCTTTATCAAGAAGTTACGTGCAGAGTTTGAAAGGTCCAGGTGAAGGTTATTAGTCAAGTTCTCTGACAGTGTCAGTGCTCAAATCCCACAAGGGTGACAAAGATAGACCTGTCACTCCTAAGGGTGATGACATACATTCGCTGGAGCTTATATGATTTATCAGATGTGACAGCAGTCTCCTTCAGGGTACAAAGTGTCTCTTCTACATCTGTTTACTAACAGAAGAAAAAAAAAATTAGGGGAGAATTTTCAGCCTTTGTAATTTATTTTTCTGTTACACTGATTCAATTTGATCTTAAGCATATTTTTTGAATCAAGAATTGATTCCACATATAAAACCTCTCATAGTTGCTTGACACCATATCTTCAGATGAAATATTCTATTATAGCCTGACTTTACTTAAAGTAGTGACAACTTAGGATCACATTCCTGCAACCAAAAAACCCACAGTGAAGATATAGACTCTTCTGTGTATGTTTGTTTTCTAATTATGTCTGTAGGCAGAAAGGATAGTGTTGATTGAAACTATGGTTCATTCTCTTCAAAGGTCTTCATTCATCACTAAGGATTTTTGAAAAATCTATGAGATTCACTTACAGAAACACTTTAGAGTTTCGGGATTCAGGTTGATTGTATTCTGAATGCAATATATCTATTTTTAAACAGAACTGGTTAAAAAGAGATTAAGCTGCATTTGTTTTCAAAGATAGTTACAATAATCTAGTAAACATTTTTCATCAATATCCATGATAATGGTACACAGTGGGAGAAGGGGATGACAGAAGATGAGATGGTTGGATGGCATCACTGACTTGATGGACATGAGTTTGAGCAAGCTCCGAGAATTGGTGAAGGACAGGGAAGCATGGCATGCTGCAGTCCATGGGGTCTCAAAGAGTCGGGCACAACCGAGTGACTGAACTGATACATAACACACATGGCTTCCCAGGTGGTTCAGTGGTAAAGAATCTCCAATGCAGGAGTCACTGGTGATGCCGGTTCGATCCCTGGGTCAGGAATATTCCCTGGAGAAGAGAATGTAATCCACTCCAATATTCTTGTCTGGAAAATCCCACAGACAGACAAAAATCCCACTGGAAGGCTACAGTCCAGGGGGTTGCAAAGAGTTGGACACGACTTAGCATGCATTGTCTATAAGTACCACATAGATGGTAAGTATATTAGTTCTGTTTCTCTGTAGAACCCTGACTAGTACAATAATAAACAATATTCTTAACACTCTTCTGGTTCCCTCTTCTAGAGAAGAAAATCATGTACTATTCAGTAAGTCCCCTACATATGAACCTTCAAGTTGCAATCTTTCAAAGATGTGAATGTGTGTTCCATCACCATCAGGGTCAGGGGTGAGTGAAGTTGTCACTTGCCCTCCATCTCCTATTGCTGATGATCCTCAGCTCTACCACCTCCCATCTCTTCTCCCTGCTCCAGTCAGTGACTCTTCTTGCCTGATCACTTGATGACAGCCCTTCTAAGCCAGCTGTTGTACTATACTACTGTACCTTTCAAGGTATTGCACTGTAATGTTAAAAATGTTTTCTTTCTTTTTTATGTGCTTTTCTTTTATATATTACTTATGTAAAGAGTATTATAAATCTATTACAGTACAGTACTAGAAAGCCAGTGGTGTTAGTTGGGTACTAGGCTAACTTTGTTGAACAAATTAAACTTAAAAACGAACTCTTGGAATGAAATATGTTTGTATATAGGGGACTTACTGTATTATTTTCTTTTGACTCAAGTGTCTAACCTAAGGCATGCCTAGCTTTCAGAAAATTGTTCATTGCATAAAGAACTGGCAATAGTTTTTTAAGAATTTCAAGACTAGTTATGTTATACAACCCAAACTGACTAAATGAAGACAAACATCACCAGTGAAATTTCAGGCATCAGTGAGGAAACTATTTTTTTAGTAGTGGGTCATTAAATACCCCATAAACTACTGTTACCTTAGTGTTTTTGACCTGAATCAATGCCCTGAGAAAGCAATGTGGCCAAAAGTAGATGGTAAGAACTCCCTTTTTGGTATAATTAAGTGATGGGGTTATTTTGTTAGGTAAGCAACCACCCTAATGATAAAAATCAGTTTCACAGATTCTCTAGGCTATGATGAACATCACAGAGTCACCTGGACCCTGCTGACCTTACACAGCATGACAACCAGGTTCAACCCCATACTTACTGATGCTTTCACTACCATGCTCAATTTAAGAATCATCTTTGTAGTCATTTGGACTTTTATTTACCAAGATAGGAAGGAAGATACCCCATATATTAAAGTTATATTTTGCAAGAGAGTCTTTGTAAATTCCTGAGTAAAGAGAATCAGTGGGTCTGCTTCTCCAGTGAACTTTGACAAGGCAATTTAAAAGGCAATAAGAAGTTGAATGAGGTTAAGTGATAGGGACAGAGAACTTCTAAAAGAACTCATCAGTTTGGTTTTTCACATAGGAAAAGGTAATTTCATGTTTCCTATGATAAGAAACAGTATTTTTCTTGGCCTGGCTTTTGTCATAATGACAAGGTAAATGTTTGCATCTTCTGCAAGAGTTTTCCCCTACCCTAGTTTAATGCAACCTCTCTTTAATGTCAGTAATTCTCCTGACTCAATTCAACAATTATTCTTCTTGCTAGTCACTGATTTTTTAAAAAATTTACTTATTTTTTTAATTTACTTAGTTTTTATCATTAATTTATTTGGCTGCGCCAAGTCTTTAGTTGGGTCATGTAAACTCTTAGTTGCAGCATGTGGGATCTAGTTCCCTGATCAGGAATGGAACTTGGGCCCCCTGCATTGGGAGCTTGGAGTCTTAGCCACTGGACACCCAGGGAAGTCTTGTAATTACTGATTCGAATGGCTACTATTCAGCTGAGCATATGAAGGCCACACACACCTTCTCTCTCAACCCTCCCCTTTCATCTAGGTGATCATGAGAACTTACTTGCGTCAAAGTTCCCACTTCCACTCAACCAGTAACTCCAAAGAATTGCATCTTCCTCATTCTTTTATCTTCCCAGAGCAAAATTCTTTAATCATATAAAAGTAGTGGGTCCAGTGTTCATCACAGCACTGTTTATAATAGCCAGGACATGGAAGCAACCTAGATGTCCATCAGCAGATGAATGGATAAGGAAGCTGTGGTACATACACACCATGGAATATTACTCAGCCATTAAAAAGAATTCGTTTGAGTTCTAATGAGATGGATGAAACTGGAACCCATTATACAGAGTGAAGTAAGCCAGAAAGATAAAGACCAATACAGTATACTAACGCATATATATGGAATTTAGAAAGATGGTAGCAATAACCCTATATGTAAAACAGAAAAAGAGACACAGATGTACAGAGCAGACTTTTGGACTCTGTGGGAGAAGACGAGGGTGGGATGTTTCGAGAGAACAGCATCGAAACATATATTATCAAGGGTGAAACAGATCACCAACCCAGGTTGGATGCATGAGACAAGTGCTCGGGGCTGGTGCACTGGGAAGACCCAGAGGGATGGGGTGGGGAGGGGGATGGGAGGGGGGATCGGGATGGGGAACACATGTAAATCCATGGCTAATTCATGTCAATGTATGGCAAAAACCACTACAATATTGTAAAGTAATTAGCCTCCAACTAATAAAAATAAATGGAAAAATAAATAAATAAATAAATAAAAGTAGTAGGTCTTAACATTCTATGTAGTGTTCAGAATCTAGGAGGTATACCATATCTGGCAGCTCCCACTTTTTCTTGAAACACCACTTACCTCCAAGCATTGAAGACATCTCATCTAATTTTCTGTTCAGTTCAGTCTCTCAGTGGTGTCTGACTCTTTGCAACCCCATGGACTGTAGCACGTCACACTTCCCTGTCCATTACCAACTCCCAGGGCTTGCTCAAACTCATGTCCATCAAGTCAGTGATGCCATCCAACCATCTCATCCTCTGCTGTCCCCTTCTCCTGCCTTCAGTCTTTCCCAGCAGTAGGGTCTTTTCAAATGTCAGTTCTTCTCATCAAGTGGCCACAGTATTGGAGCTTCAACTTCAGCAACAGTCCTTCCAATGAATATTCAGCACTGATTGCCTTTAGGATTGACTGGTTTGATCTTCTTGCAGTCCAAGGGACTCTCAAGAGTCTTCTCCAACATCACAGTTCAAAAGCATCAATTAATTTAATCTCATCTAATTCATGAGTTAATTGGAAACAGGTCTCAAAGTGCATTTAAGATCTGAAATTCAGGGGCATGAAATTAACTTTGCTGTCCTAATCCTAGCATCTGGTGTCTCTTGGATGACCCCCTGGATCCAACCGTGCTTTCTCCCTAACCCTCAACGCGCATGTCAACTCTTCCTGATTGACTGGACTTCTACGCTGGTACACTTCTTTGGGGGAGTCACTGTGCTCACAGCCACAGCCCATCTAACTGAGGTTCAGCCACCTTCGTAAGCTCTTCCAATCGATACATAGATGAATCTATTTTCCATCCAGATTGACACCTTTGGAACAAAATCACTGCCTCTTGCTCCATTATGATTATTGCTGGACCCCATCAATCAGACTGTAACCATTCATTTTGAAAACGACCTTGATGAGACCTGAGTTTGCCTTAACCCATGGACATGGTGATTCCAGCTAAGCCTTACTTCCCAATCAGGTGGCATCTTGCTTGGCACTGCTTTTGTCTACCAGCTTGCTCTTGATCTCAACTCACAAAAGTTTCTTCTTGGTCCAAAGAGACATGAGCCTTTGTCATTGAAACTCACCCTAGTTTCCAGTTGTTAACTTATTATTTTCAGAAAGTGTCTTTTAAAATCTAAAACAGCAACTGTTGGGTGAATTTAGAGGTTACCTAAAACCTAGACCAGCACCATGGGCATCTCCTAGGCACTCGCTAGAAATGCAGAATCTGGGACTTTCCTGGTAGTCCAGTGGTAAGACACCACGCTTCCACTGCAGTGGGCACGAGTTCATCCCTAGTTGGTGAACTAAGATCCCACATATGACTCACAGTGTGGCCAAAAAAAAAAAAAAAAAAAAGAGCAGAATCTCAGGCCCATCCCCTTGAAATGCAGAATCTCAGATCCTGTTGCTGTTATTCAGTCACTAGGTCGTGTCTGACTTTTTGTGACCCCATGAACTGCAGCATGCCAGGTTTCCCTGTCCTTTACTGTCTCCTGGAGTTTGCTCAAACTCATGTTCTTTGAGTCAGTGATGTCATCCAACCATCTCATTCTCTGTCTACTGAAGCAGAATCTGCATTTTAACCCGATAATTCATTTGCACATTCACATTTGAAAGTGGTGATCAAAACATTTCTCAGTAAACATCAAATAGAGGTGCATACTACTGAGAAACTACTGCGGGGTTAGAAAAAGATTTCATTTGTTTAGGTTGGTTTTTTTTTTTAATATTTGCTGCTGGTTTTATATATATATTATTTATTTTGTTTATATTGTATCTCTTTCTTCCCTCTGATATTATTATTTGTTTGTTGGCTGCATCACACCACTTGTGGGATCTTAGTTTCTCCACCAGGAATTGAACCCAGGCCCTTAGCAGTTAAAGCCTAGAGTGCTAACCACCAGACCATCAAGGAGTGTCCGGAAAAAGATTCATGTGAAAGGCATAATCAATTTTATCAACAAAGGCATTTGTTCTGAAGTTGAAGTGATTTTATATCACTGTGCTCCAGCTAGTCTTGAGTCTGCTTGAAACCCAACATGTGCAGGTTTGATTATGAAATTGATGCACTTCCTGAATTGTTCATTCCTTCTGAGTTTTCTCCTGGCACTTCATTTCTGTCTCAGCCTCATGAGAGAAAATTATCATGGTGGTCTCCATAAAAATTACCACACAGGAAACAAAAGGAGACTCTTGATTACTGGATTCCCACACACCATTTATTCTTTATATTAGAGCCATCATAGAGCCTCGGGGCTTATATGCACAATTAAAGAGATAAACAAGATAAACAAGATTCTCAGTCAAGTTGCAGCTGTTCTGAAGTTTCTTGGAACACCAACCTGATTAAGTTCTTCCTTTTATATCAAAGTAAGTTCTCTGCCAGTGACAGTTGGCTGTCTGATAACCTGAGGAACTCGAGTATTCTTGGGGGGCAGTGGAGATGCAGTGCTGACCCCAAGTGATCCCAATGAGTTTTCCTTCCCCAGTGCTGAGGGTGGTAGGTTTCTTAGAACCAGAGACTAGGGTGCTGGGAGGCAAAGTCAGTTGGGTTGGGCTCCTACCAGAAACGTGTTCCTTGCTCTACTGTGTATGTGTCAGTCACTCAGTCATGTCCCACACTCTGCGAACTCATAGACTGTAGCCGGCCAGGCTCTTGTGCCCATGGGATTATCCAGGCAAGAATACTGGAATGGGCTGCCATTGCCTTCTCCAGGGGATCTTCCTGACTCAGGGATCGAACCCCGGTCTCTCTCCCTGCAGGCAGATTCTTTACCATGTGAGCCACCTGGAAAAACCTACTGTGGACCAAAAGGGTCCCTTGTCATCCTTGTTTAAAATACTTTCTCCAGTTTGCCGTTAAATAACAAGTCTACGTCTAACTTCCAGATAGTAGTTGTGTCACTAAAATGAAATTTGGTGTCAACAGTGATAAAACAAAGAGAAAATCCCAGGCAGTTGTGGTGCAATTCTCGGACAACAGCCTGAAGTCAGGAGTTCTTGACTTGAAGCTCTGACTGCCTGTTTCCTCCACTAGCTCCACCAACTGGTCCCATAACCGTGAACAGATTAGCTACTCTAAAAAGAAGGGCTTCCTTTAAGTCAACTGTTTAAGTCTCACCTCTAAGCTTCTTCAAGTCTGAGAAATCTCTCATCAGTGGACTCAGTCTTTCCCATAGCCCTTTCCATCTGTCCCCTCTTTAATTTTTCTGTTTTAAGAGCTAACTTGCTTGGTTTCAAGATTTGGCAAAGTACTGACCTCAACCACCACAAGGGCCTGAACTTCTGCCTCCAAAGTTTCTTCCTGTCATGGGTCCGAAATTTGAAGACTGATTGTTGTAATTGCCAAAATCATTGTAGATTCTGCCACTTTGAACATTGCCTCCATCATCACCAAATCCATCATAGCTTTCCCCACTGCCACCACATCCATCATCACCATGGCTGCCACCAATGCCACCTTCACCACTGAAGTTTCCGCCATAACCAAAGTTGCCATTCCCACAGAAACCACCTCCACAACCACCACCAAAATTTCCAGAATCTCTTTCACCTCTTCGGCCAGATGAAACACTAGCCAGCTCTTGTTTGGATGGGGCTTTCTTTACTTCACCATTGTGGCCATTCACAGGATGGAATTTCTGAATGACAGTCTTGTCTATGGAGTCATGGTATCAAAGGTTGCAAAAACAAAGCCTCTCTCTTTGCCACTGGCTCAGTCAGTCATGATTTCAAACACGTCAGTTTCCTCATGTGGTTCAAAATAATCTCTCAGGTAATGTTTTTCAGTGTCTTCTTTAGTACTACCCATAAAAATCTTTCACAGTTAAGTGGGCACCAGGTCTTTGAGAACCTTCTCCTGAGATGGCCCTTGGGCTCCACAACTCTTCATCACCTTGCGTGGCCTTACCTTCATGAGTGCATCCACCTTCTCCACATGACAACCCCGAAGCTTCTGGAGAGCTTGCTGTTCGAAGCCCTCGTCACCACACAGTCTGTGAGCATTCCCCATTGCTCAAAATGGCTCCTCAGACTCTCATCGGTTGTTACAAAGCTCAGACGTCTGAAGAAAAGTTTTGTAGCTGCTTGAGTTCTTTGGGAGACTCTGACTTTGACATGACAGCACTGGAGGTGGGGAGACTTCAGCGATGCTTCTCACTTTTTTCATATATGAATTTTGTGCCTTTTCTTTTTAAGTAATTCATGGAAATATCCCTCATCTGTGGTTTCAAATCATTGCCACAGTGATTCCTATTGCATGGTAAATTGGGAATTTCATTACAGTATTGGTTTGAAAGAGAATCTTGACATTTTCAAATCCTTTTAAAAAAACTTAGAGCACCTGCACTAGCAGTGTCTTTGGGAAGCTAGCGTAGATTTTTTTTTTTAAAGCTTTTAACTTTGAGATAGTTACAGATTCACATGCACTTGTAAGAAACAACTCACAGGAACCCTGTGTATCCTTTGCACAGTTGCCCCCAGTAGCAGCATCTTGCATTACTGTAGTGCATGTGTGGTTAGTCACTTCAGTCGTGTCTGACTATTTGTGACCCTATTAGCCCACCAGGCTCCTCTGTCCAAAGGATTCTCTAGGCAAGAATGCTGGAGTGGGTTGCCATGCCCTCCTCCAGGGGATCTTTCCCACCCAAGGATCGAACCCACGTCTCTTTACATCTTCTTTGACAGGAGGGTTCTTACCCCTAGCACCAACTGGAAAGCCCATTACTATAGTACAACATCACCACCAGGAAAGCTATTGTTTTTAACAAAATGACAAGTTTTTTTTTTTATTCCCCCAACTTCCAATTCTTTGTTCATTCTCCATCTCTCACAAAAGGGCTTGAGGTAGTTTATCTAAAGGACAAATATAATACCATTGTTTTACAATTAATTACAACGGAGGAAACAAGGTTAAAAGCAGATCAGAAAATAGGTTAACTCTTGGGGCTAATTCAAAGCTCATAATCTAGTTCTCTGCAGAATCAACAGATTCTAATTAATTTCCAACTGGAAACATGCCAACTTGTCAATGGAAGACAAAGCTTTTGTTAGTTCCTCGAACAATAAAAAGTTCTCATAAGGGACAACTAAGTATGCTTATAAGAGATACAGTTTTTATCACCTTTCTTGAATTACAGCGAATGTGACAAGTGGAGGACCACAAAGCTAACTTATTAGTTAAATAGCTTTCTCCCACAAGACACTAGATCTTATCACAGACCTTCAGGCTCCACTCTCATAGAGTCACACACTCAATGCTAAATTCTCAAACCACACTGTATCATTAAACTCCCATGAGTCAGTCACAGGTAATAGGCAATATGATAATAATGAGACCAACTCACAAATATTCTAGTTTTCCTCCTTCTGGGTCCTTGTTAAGATTGTAATTTCCTGCCCTCTTAAAGTTAAGCGTGGCTGGTGACTTGCCTTCAGCCAATAAAATATGAGAGGAAGTGACATGTGCCACTTCTAAGAGGAAGCATTTAGTTGGTGGTACCGACTGCACATTTCTTTTTCCTGCTTCAGAGATGATAAGTAAGTACGTGTTAGTCGCTCAGTCGTGCCCGACTCTTTGCGACCCCATGAACTGCAGCCCACCAGGCTCCTCTGTCCATGAGATTTTCCAGGCAAGGATACTGAAGTGGGTTGCCTTTTCCTTCTCCAGGGGATCTTCCCAACCCAGGGATTGAACCCAGGTCTCCTGCACTGCAGGCAGATTCTTTACCAACTGAGCTACAAGGGAAGCCTCAGAGACGGTGGGATCACGAATTAGCATGAAGTCTCTATTGCCCTGGGACCTGGGAGACTAAATGAAGTGGAGACTCTGTTGATCCATGCTGGACACATTTCATGAAGGAGAAATAAACTTGGATGGAGTCATGGAGATTTGAGGGTTGTTCATTATCATAGGTTAACTTGATAGCCCATCCTGGTTGTTACAGGAAACAAAAGTCCCTTAAAATATATTTATTTGATTGTTCTCTCAAGTCAGGTTCCTTTTCTTGAGGCTAACTATGCCCATTTCCTTCCATGGATGAGTGTGGAAAAGGTTGATTGTAGTATTAAATGGATCTCTCTGCCAATTTAGCTGTAAGTATGATCTGCTCCTCATTTGCTCTGAAAATAATCTGTCCATGACATTCTACATAAAAATGACTCTAGCAACATACTGAAAGTTCAGGAACATCTCATGACTAGTCCCCTAAGAACTAGTAAAGGAGACGAATTGATCATTAGAACCTCAACCTAGAGGGTCAAGTGACAAAGTGAGATGGGAGAGGACTTCTCTGATGGTCAAGTGATTAAGACTCCAAGTTCCCAATGCAGGTGGCCCAGGTTCAATATCTGGTCAGGGAACTAGATCCCACATGTTATAACAAAAAATCCTGCATGCTGCAATGAAGATGGAAGATTACTGCATGCCACAAATAAAAGCCAGTGCAGCCAAATAAACAAATATTTTTTACAGACTTCCCTGGTGATCCATTGGTTAAGACTCCGAGTTTCCAATGTAGAGAGTGTGGGTTCGATCCCTGGTCAGGGAACTAAGATCCCACATGCCATATGGCACAGCCAAAAATTAAAAAAAATTGAAAAAAAAAGATATTTTTAAAAAAGTGAGACGGGACGAAGTTGGCTGTTTGTTTTTGATACCTTTGCTATCTGCCATGGCTGTGACCGCTTCCTGCCCTTCACCCTATGGGCTCTGCTCACTCTTTGGTGACGAAAGGAAGAGGGAAGAGGTCCTCACACAAAGCATTTTTAATAACTTGTTAATTGGATGAAATGGCAATTAAGGTGCCTAAGGGCTCTATGCATATTCATAGCTTGTCTTCAAAGGGTACAATTACCAAAGCCAATGAAAAAGATTATGAGTTAATATTGGATTGTGATTTGGGGCAGAGGAGGGTGAGGTATGTTCCGATATCTTCCTCCAAATAGCTGCTAAGATTAATCTGTGTCTCAGGTTTTATATGATAATGTGTGGAGGTACAGTTTGCCTGGGGCACAGCATGCTTGTCAAAGGAACAAGTTCCACAGTGGGTAGTCACTGGCCATCCTCCTGGCTGGTCAGGGTGCACAATACTCCAGAGGTACAAAGTGGATTTCCCACTCAATATAAAAGCTTACATAATATTTTCCATGATATCCATGTCTAGTATTATTTCCATTAGAAATAAGTATTTCTTCTTGTGGTAAAGATTAAATATAATATCCCCTTCGTGAATTTCCACAGGAACATAAAAACAGTATTTTTGAGAATAGGAGCAACATTTTCTTTCAGAGCTGCCAAAAAGTGTATGGAAAAGAGATTTTGGCATACCATGTTGAAGTCCTTTCTCTGCCTTGAAGAACATCTTGACAGTTAAGATTGAATGTTCAAGTGACAATGCAGTAAGCATAAGTTCAGATTCCACAGGGCTCAGGAATGGATGGGAATTACAGACACTTTACTCTGCCTGCCCTCATTCTGCTCGGCCACTGAGGTCCATGCGGGGAAAGATGTGGAAGCGGAAAAAGGCCGCACATATCCCCAGGGTACCCTCTAAGTGCCTGAGTTTTTGTCGCTCTTTTCCTGCCACTTCAGATCATCCAAGATAGCTCACGAAATATAAATGCTCGGTGACCACAGTTGGGAGATTTCCAAAGATAAAAGCAGTTTCAGTTACTTTGTGGTTAGGTCCATCTGAAAGAGCCACTGACTCTTTAAAAACTTTTTTAAATGAATAGATTATTATTTTTAAAAATTTAATTAAATACAGTCGATTTGCAATCTTGTGTTAGTTTCAGGTGTAAGTAAAGTGATTCAGTTATATATATATACACATATATATATATATATTCAGTATATATATATACACACTTATATATATGTGTATGTGTATATTTCTGTATGTATATATATATATATATACATGTGTGTGTATGTGTATGTATATATATATATATATATATATATATATATATATATATATGTTTCTTAAATTCTTTTCCATCACAACTTATTACAGATATTGAGTATGGTTCCCTGGGCTATACAGTAGGTTCTACAGTAGGCTATCTATTCTATGTTTAGTAGTGTGTATAATTTAATCCCAGATTCCTAATTTATTCCTCCTTCCCTTTCCCTTCTGGTAACCATAGGATACTGGGTGGCATGCAATGGACATGAACTTGGGCAAACTTCCGGAGGTGGTAAGGGACAGAGAATCCTGGTCTGCTTCCGTCCATGGGGTCCCAGAATCGGACACGACTGGGTGACTGAACAACACATAAGTTTGTTTCCTGTTTCTGAGTCTATTCCTATTTTGTAAATTAAGAGACTATTTTTTTTTTAATTTTTTTTTTCATTTATTTTTATTAGTTGGAGGCTAATTACTTTACATCATTACAGTAGTTTTTGTCATACATTGAAATGAATTAGCCATGGATTTACATGTATTCCCCATCCCAGTCCCCCCTCCCACCTCCCTCTCCACCCGATCCCTCTGGGTCTTCCCAGTGCACCAGGCCCGAGCACTTGAAGAGACTATTTTTTTAGAGCTACTTTAGGTTTACAGAAAAACTGAGCAAAGCTATAGAGCTCCCATTTGCTTCCTTCCCTCTTTAATAACATTTTGCAATAGTGTGGTATATTTGTTACAATTGATGAACCAATATTGATACGTTATTATTTACTAAAGCCCATGCTTCACTTAGGGTTCACTTTTTCTGTTCTACAGTGTTATGGGTTTGGACAGATGCATAAGTTCTTACACTTACCATTAGGGTTTCAGTTAGAATAATTTCGCTGTCCTAAGAATCCTCTGTGAGAGACACTGACTTTTATTTTCATAGGTAAGAAATGAAGTTATTTAGGTTCGGATGCTCAGACTCTACAGAGCGTGGGCCATCGCAGAGAGCGACTGTGACGGACACTGACTTTTAGAACTAGTTCAGAGCATGTTCCTGGCCTCATGCCCTCTGAACACGGTCTGGTTCTACAGGCTGAACACTGTAGCTGAAAGGGGCTCTGCAGTAACGGGAGACGTGTGGCCTGGTGGTAAAGTGAACAGGCCCTGATTTGCAGCTACCACGTCATTTAGACTCTCTCATCTGTAAAACACGTCTAGGTGAAAAGTGAAAGTGTTAGTCGCTCAGTCCTGTACGATTCTTTGTGGCCCCATGGTCTGTAGCCAGCCAGGTTTCTCTGTCCAGGGAATTCTCCAGGCAAGAATACTGGAGTGGGGAACCATTTCCTTCAGGGAACCTTCTCAACCCAGGGATCAAACTCTGGTCTCCTGCATTGCAGGCAGATGCTTTACCATCTGAGTCAAGAGGTCAGCCCAGTATAGTACGTAATCCATGAGTAATAGATAAGATTATACACATAAAGAAGTTAGAACAGTGCCAGGCAGATAGCAAGTACTCCATTTATTATAGGTAAAATTATTATTCAAAAATGAACACAAGCGCAGAACTAAACACATGCACACAAACATGCATACAAATTAAACTAGGAAAATCTGAATAAGCTCAGTGGCTTGTAGTGATGTCAGTATCCTGGGTGTGACAGAATCCTATGGTATTATAAAATATTACTTATCACTGGGGAGACTGGGCAAAGTTTATCTCTGTATTGTCTCTTAGAAGTGGCATGTGAATCTCCAATGGTCTCAATAATAATTTCAATTATTCAAGGACTTCCCTGATGGTCCAATGGTTAGGAATTTGCCTGCCAATGCAGAGACGTGGGTTCAATCCCTGGTCTGGGAAGATTCAACCTGTCGCAGGGCAACTAAACCTGTGCCTTACAACTACTGAAAGTCATGCTCCCTAGAACCTATACTCTGCAACAGGAGAAGCCCCTGCAGTGAGAAACCTGTGCACCACAACTAGGGAGTAACCCCTGCTCAATGGAACTAGAGAAAAGCCAACACACTGTAATGAAGACCCAGTGAAGCCAAAAATAATAAATAAATTTTAGAAAAGAGAAAAACATGGAGGAAGTGTCAATGCATATTAGTAAGTGAAAGAAGCCAATCTGAAATGGCTACATAATGTATGATTCCACCTGGATGATATTCTGGAAAAGACAAAAAAAAAAAAAAAATTCAAGCAGGGAATGAGGGGCAGGGTTACAAGGGTTGCCTGTTAGAGATGGAGCAACATCTCAACGGCTCAATTTGTGAGCCAAAATTGGCTGTTAAGGCCTTTGGGGAAAGTTGGGAGAAATTTGGATATGGAATGAGCATTAAGTGTTTTTATTTTTATTAGAATTGGCCTAGGTTTTATGGTTATAGGGCTTCCCTGGTGGCTCAGAAGGTAAAGAATCTGCCTGCAATGCAGGAGACCTGGGTTCCATCCCTGGATTAGAAAAATCCCCTGAAGAAGGGAATGGCAACCCCCTCCTGTATTCTTGCCTGTAGAATCCCCATGGACAGAGGAGCCTGCCAGGCTATAGTCCATGGGGTCACAAAGAGTCAGACACGACTTCACCTTCACTTTTTTCATTGTGGTTATAGAAAGAAGAAAAAATAAATTGAGTGCCTCAACTCTCCAGGGCCTGAACTTGCAAGGCTGTGACAAGCTGATTATTAGAAAACCTCCCTACATGACTCCTTGCTTGAGTTATAATCACCGCCACACTTTCAATGTCTGCTCAAAATTTCTTGGAGAGAAACTCAATAAGCCACAGCAGGCCATTATTTTGCCCAAGACCTAAGACCTGGTGGCTCAAGTGGTAGATAATCTGCCTGCAAAGTGGGAGACCCAAGTTCAATCCCTGGGTCAGGAAAATCCCCTGGAGAAGCAAATGGCAACCCACTCCAGTGTTCTTGCCTGGAGAATCCCATGGACAGAGGAGCCTGACAGGCTACAGTCCTTGTGGTCGCAAAGAGTCAGACATGACTGAATGACTAACACTTTCACTTTCGCTAAGCCTCTAGGTACTGCAAACCAAAAGTCTTTCTTTAAGAGGGACACTAGCTCTACAAGACATATACTCAACAAAGGGGTATGAATCGTACATTATATGCTGGCTTCTTCTCAAAACGGCTCTACTGAGGATTCAGCTTCTTTGAATTTAAATGCTGCAGATGTATTTCCAGCAAGAAAAATGAATGAGTAATTATTACTCAGCACAGTGATAGACTGTATGTTTTAGACAGTGTCCTTTCAGTTTAGCAGAGGCGTTTAATGTCCCTGTTTGTAAAACACTTTGTTCCCATAAACAGCTAGATCTTGGAAATTTCCTCATTGTCTAACTTTCTAGTTCTTGAAACTGATTGATGCAATTCTAAGTATGAAAGTTTGGAGAATGCCTTTTCACTTACTGAAGATATTCACATTGCTTAGAAGCTTTAGATAAAGAACTGTTCTATCTCAGCTTCAAAGAATTATAATAACACATGCATCTTTTCCCCCTCTCCAGATCTTTCGTAGACCAGGCTTCTCTCTTTCTTATCCTTTCTGATAGAAAGTTACCAATATGAACATGCTTGTGTTATTCTTGGAACTGTTACGTTAAACCAGATTTTTAAAGGGATTTTGGATTCAAATATGAGAAAAAGCTTCTGTGGGGAATTTTTACTGAGTATAGGCATATGTATTTCTATTCCTATTTTTTTAAATTATAAAACATGTCTTTAGCTATAAGCTTCACAGATCGGATACTTAGAACAGGTACCATCCCGTGAATGCTCCTGGAATTAATTTTAATAGACTAAATATTAATGGAGCAGTCGATCCCTGGGTCAGAAAGATCCCCTAGAGAAGGGAATAGTCACCCACTCCAGTATTATTGCCTGGAGAATCCCATGGACAGAGGAGCTTGGCAGGCTACAGTCCATAGGGTAACAAAGAGTCAGACATGACTGAGCAACTAATACTGACACTTAATCACATACGAGAAACCTGGGCTATCAAATTTAGCTTTTCTCTTGCTTAGTATTATTTCTTTCAGAAGCTTTGTGCGAAGTTGCTTCAGTCTTGTTCAACTCTTTGTGAACCCATGGACGGTAGCCAGCCAGGCTCCTCTGTCCCTGGGATTTCCCAGGCAAGAATATTGGAGTGGGTTGTCAGCAGCTTAACCCATAAATTATGGATTACTTCTCATTTGTTCACAATGGAGATACTGTGTCATGCATTAAAGTGTTTTGTTTTTGTGGTTTTTTAAAATTCTGAAAATGGAGAAGTGTTTGTTTAGGTGATGATTTAGACACCACAATTTTCTCTCTTGCAAAAAAAGGGGGGGGGGGGGGCGTAAGAATTGCTAACAAGTAGTTTCCCTTCAGATTCCATATCCTATGATTCCAGTCATTATTAGCTCAGAAGAATACCCACAAAGATGTGACATCTAATATTTGTTTTAAAAAGATAATTTTCTATCTTCTCAACTACTCTTCTCAACTTGAAATGTCCCAGTTGATTTAGCTTTTCCCAGATTTTTCTCCTGGCACAAAATCAGAGCTATTTTGGTAAATTTTAGCTTACTTTGCCTTCAAACGCATTGAAGCTGATAAATAAAGTTATTTTTTCTCTGAGTGAATGGACATGAGACATTACTCTGAGAGATGGAAAGAGTGAAATTTACAACTATACTATGTTGAAGTTTTTGATAAATTGTCTAGTGAAGGCAACAGCATTAGGTATACGAAGAAAAATATTGCTCTTTAAGGCAAATCTATCTTTGGAAGAAGGAAGTAAGTAGAACAAGTATAGTTTTCTCTTAGATTCTCTCATTTAGGGCATTAATTTGAGTGCCTTCCTTACACACACACACACACACACACACACACACACTCACACACACTCACACACTCCTTCTGTAGTATCACTTAGAAACTACATACCTGGATTAAAATGAATCTCTGCATAGATAGATAAGAAGATAGATAGGTAAATATAACCTAGGCAGAAAGTCATTTATAGTTTTTAAAATATGGACCATGCTAACTATACCTTAATATAAATAAACAAATGAACAACCTTGTCTCTCCAAAGCCTTTTATGACTTTAATTGGACGGCTTGATCTTATTTAGCCTTTAGTTGTCATAGCTATATGGCAGTTAATTATACATGAGCACGCACTGGCACTTCCTGGGTGGCGCTAAAGGGAAAAAACCTGCTTGGTAATGCAGGAGATATAAGAGACACGGGTTCAGTCCCTGAATCAGGGAGATCCCCTGGAAGAGGAAATGGCAACCCACTCCAGTATTCTTGCCTGGAGAATTCCACGGACAGATGGTTCTGTGGCTATAGTCCATGGGGTTGCAAAAAATCAGATAGACTGAAGTGACTTAGCATGCACCACACATGTGTGAGTACTCATTATTAGGTAGATTTTAGTTTTTTTCCCATTGTGTCATTTTTACTAGATTCATTTAATTTGGTTTTGAATATAAGCAACTAAAAGCTTGCACTTAAAGCAGTGTAATAAACCACACTTGGTACAGCTGAAAGTTATCTCACAGATCATTATTTTGAGCTTTTTCAAGGTAAACAAGTAATATTGTTCTCCTCAAAGAGCAAAATCTCTCTCTTCATACAAAGTCAGTCCTTTAGCAGAGAACTTTGCATTCTTTAACATGGGAAAAATGAGTACTTTTTAAAATGGTGAGTACTTTTCTGGATTACAGTTGCTCTACTCCATAAGAGTTTAAACTAACTGCAAGTTTAAACTAACATTATGTTCTCCAACCTTTCTAGGTAACCCCTGTTCTTTTCACTTTTATCTTGTCCTTATTTTGGTTTTCCTAAAATAATCTCATTTCCATGGTTCGTGTAACTTGACCATACATTTCCTGATAAAAGTAACTTTACAACCCTTATTCCTTTCACTTAACACTTAAAACATGTCTTGTCTCCAGTGATTGGAGGTCTTTGTTGATTTATGTTGCCAGAGGCACCCCAGATTATTCTTCACATCAGACTTTATTTAGGTTTCATTTCATTGAACACAATTAATGCTTTTATTTTCCAACAGCTATGCAGGCCTATTCTTCCTTTTTTAAATTAGCTTGGAGGTCTGATCTGTTTCTATCCAACACAAAGGAATATTGCTTCTGCTGGATATATTCACACCTGCTAATCAGTGACTTTCCTGAAAGGTCTTTCTGTATCTTTCAAGTCTGGTCCTTGACTACCAGTCCCTGAGAATTCTTAGAGTCTAGTCACAGGAAATTATGTCCTTTTCTCAGGAAATTTGATTACTTAGTATGGGGAAGATGGAAGAAGGTATCAAATATTACCTTAGCTTGTTAGGAGAGAGTAGGATTAAGTTAGGGCTTCTTAATTTAGAATTTAACAGGAATTAATAATCAATCAATCAATAATTAATTAATAATGAATAATCCAATTATAATTTTAATTTAGATTTGATAATTAGATAGTTTAGTAAGAACCAGTTAATAATTAATTGATTAGATTTAGAATTAATTTGGAAATGCATCTAGCATTATGCAGATTTACAGCTGCAGTCTAGGAGTATAACTGAATGGATAATTTCCCTGAGATTTCTGACTTCCTCAAAATATTTGAAGACTTGTTGAGCTTATTTCTTATATTTATCGATATTGACTTTACAAACTTAATATGGTGCGGGAGATAATTGACATGATTCTGGTTAGTGGATTGGATGTGGGGACCTTCTAATTTAAAGTATATCCATATTTTTCCTGCTAGAAATGCACAGAAGTTCAGAGATCCAGTTTTATCAATGTGATTTAGTAGTTTCATGTTAGTTGAAATGAATTCCCTTGCTTCTAAGGTTTGAATGAGAGGTGATTAAGACAGAAAGGAACCGAACATCTGAGCAACATGTGTTCACCTGAAATTCTCAACAGTAAACCAGGGAACACAAGGGGTGTCATATGCAACACACATAGGTGGTGCAAAGTGATGAGACGATGCCAGAACGGGCAAAGCAGAAATGAAACAAGGGAAGAAGGAGGCAGGGCCGTGTGTGAAAAGACTCTTTCAAAAAGGTGGTTGAGGGATTTCAAAGGGAAGACACTTTTATTTTTCCTTAGTTTGGCTAAGTTTAGATGTGCACTTAATTACTGTGTACTTGCATGCAAAATAAGAGAGCGAGTTCTTATACAGGATGTTTGGCTAATGCCCATAAATCACAAGTTTTGGTGAGAAATACTTCAATGCAGAAGCATTATCTCTAATGGGTCTTCAGTGAAAGCCTGTTTGAGATATATAGGGGTCTACTTATGGAGATTAAAAATATTCTCTCCTTAGCGTTTTTCTTTTTCCTGCATCTTCTGGTTTAGTTCAGTTGCTCAGTTGTGCCTGACTCTTTGCAACCCCATGGACTGCAGCACGCCAGGCTTCCCTGTCCATCACCAACTCCCGGGCAGTTCTATTTCCTTTGCTTGCTTTCTAACTTGAATACCACATATTGAACAAGCCCAAAGATTATAACTATATAACTTCTATCATCAAATGGCCCTCATTTTGCCTTAATTTTTTAATGAGTAATTGGATCATGTGTGAATTTTAGAAATATTCCACTAAAAGCCAGGAGCATTGATTAATTTCGGGAGGTTGATAAAAACAAAATCCATTTGATTATTTTTATTAAGGAAGTATTAGAGATTCCTTTTTGGTTTTGAAGAAATGTAAATTTTGTTCATTGCTGTGTAATAGCCATTACCCCAGTTGATGGAGAAATAAAAGGGAATTTATTCAAAATTGAAATACTGTATCATAGAAATGATTTTACTTATAAGATTCAATATTTGACTATTTTTGAAGTAAATTTTGATGATATTATATATACCAAGTTGCATAACCTCACTACACCTGTAAGAATATAGGGGAAAAAAGAAAATTTGAAAAGAGTATAATTATACCTCTCAAGTGATTTAATAAAGTTTAACCTTTGGGATGGAAACAAGAATAACTTGACCAAAGAAAATGTCATTGCCAATCTCCTTGAAGCAAGCAATGATTAAATGCAAAGAAGCAGTATTTCTTAAGTTGATTGAAGAGTGCTGAAATTTTTCTTATTTTAAAAAGTTAAACATTTAAAAATTAGCATATACACTCTGTTGCTCACAAGTAAGAATTATATCTTCTGAATCCTTCTCTTACTAGCTATGTTTCAAGAGACGTGTGTCCCCTTTTATTGTTTCATTATGCAGCCTTTGAATCATTTTAAATTTCTTAAATGTTTTTAGTTAGATGTAGCACTTTGAAGCATCTCATATGACATTATAACGTTTTTTTAGTAGTTTTAGTTCCCAGGATCCACATGTACATGACTCTAGAAGTGCCTTCTATTTTTCCAATATTTAGAGGAAAAGTTTAGAAAGAAATATATCTTAGAATTTTTTCACATGGGCACTTTGTGCATTTAGGTTCATGAGTACAGTTGGCTTTCCATATTCGTGAGTTCTGCTTATGTGTGGCATGGAAAACCCACTGTACTAGCCATTTTACACAGGGGACTTGAGTATTCAATGTTTCTGGTATCCAGGGAGATTCTGGCTCCAGTCCCCAAGGAAACTGAAAGATGACTGTGATTTTGAAACTCTTTTTAATACTGGTATGTTTTGGTTTATCTATTTGTTGTGTCTATACTCTAAAATATCTATAGGGAATTTATTTCCCACCAGGACTTAATTGCCAACTAACTACCTAAGTAAAAATTGAACATGACTTTATGAGTTCCTGCATGTATTTCTAGAATGTACTTACATAGCACTCTATGTCAGCAAGGAATTCCTTGGTGGCTCCAACGGTAAAGAATCTGCCTGCAATGCAGAAGACCCAGTCTCGATCCCTGGGTGGGGAAGATCCTCTGGAGAAGGGAATGGACCTACAGTTCATGGCATCACAAAGAATCGGACATAACTGAGCAACTAACACTTTCACTTTCATTATGTCAGCAAGCCCAGTGATCATCTTCCAAAAGGCATGGGATGTCAATGTAGCCACATGGATACTTAACAATATTGTACAATTATAATATTTGATAATTGTTAGTTACTGGAGGAAAAAAAAAAGCTTGCTTTACACCTTTTTGCTTTTAGGGAAGACCTGTATCAGTCTCTGTTTTTGCTAATGGCCAAATCCATTAGCTAAATCCAAAGAGGATTTCCACTTTTTAAAAAAAGGCAGAAAGTGAAAACAGTAATCATCATTTGTTTTGCAGAGAGTTGTTATAGAGGCATCTCGGGTCTAGTAGCTTGAGTGGCTTGGCCAAGCTCCTTCCCCAAGAAATACATGCAACATCTCAGCATCAAGCCACCATAGCTTTGAACTGTGTCTGTGAGCATCTGTACTGTATCTCAATTTATTTTGCTCATCCATTAGCTAGATGTGTTCTAAGGTAATTGCTTCTTTACTTTACACCATTTTGACTTAGGAAAGCTTTCACAGGAAGAATCTAATACTTTCAGGTAGTGGGGAAACCTAAAGCTCCATTTTATTTTAGGATATGGATAATGTACCTCTCCACCCCCAGCTTCCCTGATGGTTCAGATGGTACAGGATCTGCCTGCAATGCAGGTTTGATCCCTGGGTCAGGGAATATCCCCTGGAGAAGAGGATGGCTACCCATTCCAGTATGCTTGCCCAAGAAATCCCACGCACACAGGAGCCTGGTGGGCTCTAGTCCATGGGGTCACAGAGAGTCCCAGAGGACTGAGTGACTAACGCTTCCACTTATTTTCAATGCACTCCCCCCAGCCCCAACACATACAAGCACACAAATCAGGATCTGAACTTTTTTTTTTTTTACAAAAAAAAAACCTTGAAAATAATGAGTTTTATTTATTTATTTTTGGCTGTGCTGGGTCTTCTTGGATGTCTGGGATTTTCTCCAGCTGTGGTGAGCAGGTGCTACTCTCTGGTTGTGGTGTGTGGGCTTCTCATTTCACTGGCTTCTCTTGTTTCAGAGCACTGACTTTCGGGTGCATGGGCTTCAGTAGTTGGAGCTCCCGGGCTCCAGGGCACAGGCTCAATAGCTGCGGTGCACAGGCTTAGTTGATCCAAAGCGTGTGGGATCTTCCTGGATTGAACCCGTGAACCCCGCACAGGCAGCCAGATTGTTAATTCCTGAGCCACCAGGGAAGCCCCAGAATCTGGACTTTAATTAACCATATGGAATAATGATGTAATAATGTCTGTTTCATTTCCAAATATGACTGCTTTGGTGTGTATCAATATTTGTGCAATAATAGGCTAGGTATGTAGGGCGTGAAGGAGTGAGTTAAAGTTAGCACCAATTACACATGGTCAAGGAACCACAAACACATATTTCAAGTGGTCCAAGACATTGCTGTTATAACAATTTTCTCAAAATTGACTTCTCTTTGCCTGAGAAGAGTAACAACGTATAGTGTAAGTTAGCTCAGAAAATTAAGTTGTGCCATGAGCCCTGAAAGAAATCAGGTCATCTTCACAGAAATCTGTGAAGTAAGCCCTTATAAAACAGTGTGTATGTTATCTCTTGCTTTCAGCTGTATTCTTGCCAGACCTTTGTGGCATTCTATTTGTGGTAGGCAATGTGTGAACACCTGACTGGCAAATTCTGGCCTCCTAATAGCCTGGGAGGAACCAGCAAGAAAGAACACGGTGGATAATCGAGCAATGTGAGAAGACCCTGAAACATGGGAGATAGACATGGATATATTGGGTTGTGTGTTAACTCAGCTTCACCCATGTTCCCTTAATCATTCTCCCCCTGCAAGGAAGGACTCCAGTTTTCAGGATCTCTCTCCAACATATTTATTTTTTTAAAAAATATTTATTTATTTATTTGACTGTGTCGGGCCTTAACTGCTACACTCAGAATCTTTCGTTGCTTTTGTCTAGTCGTAGCACACTGGTTTAGTTGCCGCGTGGCATGTGGGATCTTACTTCCCCAACCAGGAATGGAACCTGTGTCCCCTGCATTGGAAGGTGGATTCTTAACCACTGGACCACCAGGGAAGTCCCTCTAAATATGTTTCTTGACTCACTTCTGCTAAATGGTAGACATTTCCATGAGTTTTGGAAGGGGCATGAAGGGAGCAACATTATTTTCTCCATGGGCAGCTGGGATTATCCATGGTGGTGCCCTTTGCCTTCTGGGGTCCTCCTAGGAGTTACCCACTGCGGTGCCACCTTCAGGTGGCTGAAGGTCTCCAGTGGAAGCTTTCCTGTGATCCCTGTGTTTCCTGATTCAATAACTTGGTCAAGGTCAAATAGCTAAGTGAAAAAGCCTGAATTCAAGCTCAGGAATTGAACTCCAGAGCCGATGCTTTTAGCCACTCTCCCTAGTGTCTGCTGCAGAGTGGAGATGGGATGCTATTCTGCTGTCTTCAAGTGCTCTTGTATTTTCTTTTCATCTTTGACAAATCCTCAGGCCAAGCTTTGACCATCTCTTGAAACTGTATAGCTCTAACCATTTCCATTGCTTCCATTATTCTGTTAAGGCCAAAGAGAGCAACAGAATAGAGCAATAGAGTCTATCCTTTTTGCCAGCCTCATCAACCTATAACATGGCTCTATTTTGTTAAAAGCCTGGAGAGGTAGCTTACTTGTAGGATTTATGTAATAGTCTTCGCTTAGAGAGATTGCACTGGGGAAGCTTTATTATTAATAGCACTTTCCAGACCTGGTTGTACACCCCAGTCTCTAGGAAGACATTTCAGTAACAAGCACCCCTGTGTCCCACATCTGGCCTCCCGCATCAGAATTCAGGAGGTTGGGACCCCAAGATCTGCATTTCTAATAAGCATCCACAGGTGATTATCATGCATTCAGGTAGGTGCTGATTCCCAGCCTGTGTTCTGAAGATACTCAGGTGTCAGAGGAGAGGTTTATCTCAGCAGAGAGGTTTATCTCAGCAGAGGAGAGGTTTATCGGAGGAGGTTCTACATACCCTGCTCCAAACAGAGCAAATCCATTTTTAGCTTGTTTACATTTTGGGGTTCCACTGGGTTTTATTTGCTAAAAGAGTTCTACTACTTTTTTTTTTTTTTTTTTTTTACTACTACCCTTCTGTCAAGTGAATAGCTCTCCTCAACTCTATATGTTTTCCTGTTTAATTCCTCAGCAGTCACACAAAGTTCCAAATGCTTTCCCAGCTCACCGGAACACTTCTTTCCATTTTGCATTCTATCTCATTCCGATTCTCATAGACAATTGGAATTGAGCTGAAAATATCCCCAGTTAGAAACACAGTTCTTTACTTTTCTCCCAGGAATGAGATCATTGCATACATATGATTACACAATGGAAATCCTGAGGAAAGCTCCTTGGTTTTTCTTTGGACAGATTTCCATCTATCTATGTGAACTTCTTTCTGCTTGTCAGTACATTAATACATTTTGAAAGCAAAAGGAGTATTTAATTTGCTTGACATAATATTCAAAATCTGAATCAGGTGTACTTAAAAGCCCAGATCACTGTGTTAAAGTAATGGTTTCTGTTATTAAATGAAACTATTAGCTTCTTTCCCCATGTTTTGTTTTTTAATTTTGGCTGTATTGGGCTTCATTGCAGCTCGTGGGTTTTCTCTAGTTGAGCTTCATGGGCTCTAAAATATGCAGGTTCAGTAGTTGCAGCACAGTTGGGCTCAGTTGCCCCACATTGTGTGGGACCTTGGGGCCTGCCTGGTGGCTCAGAGGTAAAGAATCTGTCTGCAGCACAGGATACGCAGGAGACATGAGTTCGATCCCTGGGTCAGGAAGATCCCCTGGAGGAGGTCATGGCAACCCACTCCAGTAATCTCGCCGGGAGAACCCCATGGACAGAGAAACTTGGTAGACTACAGTCCAGAGGGTCGCAGAGAATTGTGCTTGACTGAAGTGACTTAAGCAGGCATGCAGGCATGCGGGATCTTAGTTTCTTGACCAGGCATCAGACCTCATCTCCTGCATTTGGAAGGTGGATTCCTAACCACTGGACCACCAGGGAAGTCCCTCCCCATGTTTAATGACTATAGACCATAGGCTCCAAACATGTTTAAGTCGACAGAATTAGAGAAAGAGGGTGAACAATACCAAGTACAAAGCCGATGATGGCTAGAGATGGATTTCAAAGCACACACCAACCATATCACATTCACATACAGAGCACAGGGTATTTCAGAATTTTTGCCTGATGAGAATGACATGAATTTGAAATAAGATATATACTATTTAAATTTTTAATATGCATTTATGTCACTCTCGTATATATTTATATGTCTCAGAGAAAACTGCAGACACCCTGAAGTGTTTTAAGTTCTTAACTGTTGCAACCACCATTGCCACCTTCCCTTCTCTGAGTGTGAAACCCTGCACCTTTTACCCATTATTTGTGAAACATCAGGCAAAACACTCTATGTGAATCATCTCAAACTATCTCAATGTAATGACAGGATGTAGCTATCATATATTATTCCATTGTACAGATTGGGAAGCTGAGGCCTAGAGATGTTAGCAAACTTTCCCAAGGTTCTATTGCTAGGGCCAGAGGAAGCTGGATGTAGATCCTAGCAGCCAAGTGCCTACCATGATGCTGTTTTGCCCAGTTCTCCAGTGAAATGAATGTCAAATGTCAGCTTACCAATCATTAGCCAAATCTCTTCTGTCCTCTGCCTTTTCCTACTTCCTTCTTTCAGGGTTCATGAGGTAACATGCCCTAGTGGGATAGGCACTGCCCCTGTCACTCTGGCAAATACATGAACTTCTCAGATGTATTGATTATTTCAACCCTATGAGCTTCAGTTCTTCTGAAATATGGGCATGTCAACCCTATAGGGGCTTCCCTGGTGACTCAGATGGTAAAGAATCTGCTTGCAATGCAGGAGACCTGAGTTTGATCCCTGGGTCTGGAAGATCCCCTAGAGAAGAGAATGGCAATTCACTCCAGTATTCTTGCCTGGAGAATTCCATAGACAGAGGAGCCTAGCAGGCTATAGTCCATGGGGTTGCAAACAGTTGGGCACAACTGAGTGACTAACATACACACAGCCCTATAGGGTTGCTGTGAAGATGAAATAATTTGTATAAATGTGCTCTGCCCACAGCCTGGTCAGTGGGTGTTTGATGAAAAAAACAGAAAAAAGTAAGCAAGAAGACAAGCTGGCATTTATCAAACACCCTCTTTTTAGCTTTGTTATGAGTTCCACAGAAACAAAGAGACCTAAGTTGCTTTTTATTCTATGTTCTTTGAGTCCCCATAATTGAAGGTGTTCAAGGGGAAAAAAGTAAATGACTCCTTGATGGAATGCTGTGGCTGGAATTCAGGCCACAGTTACCCAGGGTAACTGTTTCACCAACCCTTAACTCTCCAGTTCCTATGACGCCATGGCAAATCACTGGTCAGAATGTATCATTTTATTTTTAAAAGATTTAGTTACAGGTGACTCCCCTCTCCCCCACTGCCTTTTTTTGGTTACCTTTTACAGTCTCAAAAACTGAATGACCCCAGCTCAGCCACACAAAGGCCATAGTCAAGTGAAAGTTAGTGCGTTCATTTAACAGCCTGCTATTAAAACTGATGATTATAAAGTAGAATGGAAGCACATACTTTTATATCTCTTCTGATTTGGCTGCTGCCCAGATTGTGATCAATAAGTCATTCAAAGAAAGTCTGTGCTGCAAGAAAGTCACTTAAGCTCCTTTAACAAATTTCTCTATTATTGGACATCTAAATTTTATGTTAAAGTCGTCTCTAATTCTGTGTCCTAAAATTTTGGTAAAAACTTATTTTTGCTCACATGAACCATAATGTCCCTGGTAAGGGATGGTCTTCCATATTTCAGGAAAGGACCCCAGTCTCGTTTCTCTAGGAGTGTTAATATCATCTTGGACTTTGAGATTCTTCACTGGGTTTTTGGTATCTCACCAACATAAGGAAAAGAGAGCTTGAAACATCACTCCAAAGATTTTGAATATTTAGGGACAAGAACTTTAAGCTGTTTGTATCACTTCTTTTTTTTAATTTAATTTTTAATTCTGTATTGGAGTCTAATTGACTTACAATATTGTGTTAGTGTCGGGGTACAGCAAAGTGATTTGGCTATACACATACATATAGGAATTCTTTTTCAGACCCTTTCCCCATATAGGTTATTACAGAATATTGAGTGGTATCACTTCTGCCCACACTCCATTGCCTAGAACATAGTCTTATGATCATCTCTGCCAGCAGGAGAGCCTGGGAAATGTAACCCAGCCGTGAGTCCAGGAAATAGATTTTGCTTAATATCCAGCAGTTTCTGCCATAGATTCTTTCCAATTTATTGCTATCATAAACAGCTCTGAGATGAACACGACTTTATTTCAATCTTCGGTCACATTCTTAGACTTTTCCTTAGGATACATTATTTACAGTGGAGACTTTGCCAAAGACTTACTTTAAAACACATTTTTGAGTTTTGATATAGTCAACTGCCCTGCTGAAAAGTTGGATCAGTTTACCGCACATTAGAATTACCCAGGGAACTCTTAAAAATCCCAACGGCCAGGTTACACTGTGGATGAGCCAGATCAGAACATCGGGGGGTGAAGCCAGACATCAGTATTTTTAAACTTTTTTTTGGCCTCACCGAGCAGCACATGTGCAGGATCATAGCTGCCCGACCAGGGACCGAACCTGTGCCCCCTACACTGGGAGCTTGGCGTCTTAACCACTGGACCATCAGAGAGGTCCCCAGACATCACTGTTTTTTTAAACATCTTCAAGTGATCCAATGTGCAGCAGAGTTTGGGAACCGCTGCCTTTAGGATTCCAGGGCAGAACACTGAAGGAGCCTCTGTTACTGACGGCACAGCAGTCCAGAACTACCTGTCACAGCGTCATCACATGTCAGAGAAATAGACTTCCGACCTGTGCAATTCTGTTATTGGGAGTCTCAGTTGTAGCCATGGAACCATGGAATAAAAGTGGGTCACTGTCATTAAAACTGACTGACCTTAACAGAGAAGGAGAAATATCATATGGCACCCCTTATATGTGGAATAAAAAGAAATGATACAAATGGATTTACTTAAAGAACAGATTCACAGATTTAGAGAATGAACTTAGTTTACCAGAGGGGAGGATGGGGGAAGGGACAGTTAGGGGGTTTGGGATGGACATGTACACTGTACTATGTTTAAAATGGATAACCAACAAGGGCCTCCTGTATAGCACATGGAACTCTGCTCAGTGTTATGCAGCCTGGATGGGAGGGGTGTCTGGGGGAGAATGGACACATGTATATGTATGACTGTCCTTTTGCTGCCACCTGCAACTATCACAATATTATTCATTGGCTATACCCTGATACAAAATAAAAAGGTTTTAAGAGATGCTTTTTAAAAAACTGACAAGCTATTTCATGGAGAAAAAAATAAGTCTTTTCTGCTAGCATGATGTAATGGTAATCATTTTTCCATACTTGTGCTAACAAGTATGCTCTTTGAGAATCCTAGTCAACTAGAAATGAGCGTTCATTTCTTCACTTGTAAAGTGATGTCTATCCCTTAGGGTTGGTGTCATTATCAAGTTAGATGATTGGGAACACGATTTATAAAACTTAATCTCTGTATAGACTCTAGTTATTTTGAAATGATGTTCTGGTAGACCTTGAATGGCTACCTTCATTTTCAAGTCCTTTCAAAAATGAATTGCCTTTCTTTCATTACCAAATTGAGAAATTATCTTAAAAGGCTGTTATTTTCCAAAAGGTCCATTCTCCCCACCCTGAAGTGAGAAGCATCAAACATATGCGGGAGTAAATGAGGCCAGAGAAAACTATTTTCTAGGTATTTCCTCTCCCCAAGAGATCTTAAAGTGATGGTCACAGGTCAGAAGTCAACAAGGACACAAACAGTGTTGTCAGCCAACAGACAGTTCTTTTTACAACTGCCACCAGCGTCTCTGGTCAAAAACAGAGTGGGTTTGGATGGAATGAGTCTGTTGCATATTCTTCTAGTTCCTGCCCTTCACCTTTACCTTTTCATTTATTTATTTACAGCTGTCCTGGGTCTTAGCTGCTGCTCCTGGGTTTTCCCTAATTGCTACACTCTAGTTGTGGTGTGCTGGCTTCTCTTTGCAGTGGCCTCCCTCATGGAGCACAGGTTCCAGAGTGTGTGAGCTTCAGTAGTTGTGGCTCATGGACTCAGCAGTTCTGGCACATGGGGTTAATTGTCTCACAGCTGAATTCTTAACCACTGGACCACCAGTGAAGTCCCTTTTGCCTTTTCTTCTAGATTAGTCATAAAGTGCTAGCAGAGTGCTAAGCCTCCATAGCTCATGCTCTGTATTGCTGTTATAAATACAACAGAACTGGGTGTTGAGTACTGATCCTCAAAGTTGTCCATCTCTAACCTACCAATAGCATTTCTACAGAAAAGAAATAATAGTAACTAACATAAATGGCATTTCAATATTGTAATGTGGGTGGGAAAGTAATCTATATATTTTAAAAGAGGCATTCAAGGTGAAATCCCACCATAGAACAGAGAGTAACTTTAGAAAATAATGACATTTATTGAATGCACTGCTATCCGTAGGGGTTTGTATGCCTCTTTGTACACGTACATGCACTGGTGACCAGGTTCAATGGTTGAATGGGGTGAGGGACAAAGGTTGGATGTTGGAATGTAAGAATAAATAAGGACTGACTCTTCCTCCAAAGAATATTAAACTTAGTTGGAGATTTAGTAAGAGATGGCCATTTTAAGAATGCTTATCTAATATGCATTAGACTTTCCTCGTGCCTCAGATGGTAAAGAAACCTGCCTGCAAGGTAGGAGACCCAGGTTCAATTCCTGGGTTGGGAAGATCCCCTGGAGAAGGAAATGGCAACCCACTCCAGTATTCTTGCCTAGAGAATCCCAAGGACAGAGGAGTCTGGTGGGCTATAATCATTGGAGTCACAGAGTCGGACATGACTGAGGGACTAACACTCACTTTTCACTTTTTTTCCCCATGTATTAGTTAGAGAAAATTAACAAATTGTACATTGAGTCCATAAGAACTAAAATGATAAAAATAAAAAAAATGTTGCTAACACTAGAATGCACTTTTCTCTACCCTGCCTCCAAGACAAACGATAATAAACCTCTGCCAACATGTTGACACCACCAAAAGTCAAGGATTTAAATCTTGGATGTTTGCTCAAGGTTTATAAGTAATGCTCTAGCTTATAGACCCTGCAGTAAGCAGAATAATTGCTCCCCAAAGATGTCTGGGTCCTAATCCATGGAATCTGTGAATATGTTACTTTACATGGAAAAAAAGGAATTTACAGATCTCATTAAGGAACTTGAAATGGGGAGGTTATTCTGGATAGATTGGGTGGGGTGACCAGCCTAATCACATGAGTCCTTAAAAGCAGATGACTTTTCCCAGCTGTGATCAGAAGCAGAGGGAGATATAACCATGTAAGATTAGTGGGAAGAATGCAATATGGCTGGTTTTGAAGATGAAGGAAGGGGACTGTGAGCCAAGGAATTAGAGCAGCTGCTAAAAGCTGTGTCCACTACAAGCTAGAAGATGCAAGAATTCTTGAGGAGGGAACGCTGTCCCGCTGACACCTTGATTTTAGCCTGGTGAGCCCTGTTGCCTACTTCTAACTTCCAGAACACAAAGGTAATAAATTTGTGTTCTTTTGAGTCAGTGAGTGTGTAATAACTTGTTACAGCAGTAATAGAAAAAAAAATCCTCTCTTTAAAAGTCCTTCCTTAAAAATGATTTCCCCCTTTAGTTCTCATACAGTTGTTTTGTTCTTGAACAATAGATGGTGCTAAGCATCCATGTTTCTCATATTGTCAGCCAACTCCTCCAGTTTGAAATAATTGGGACCATATGACAACAGTTGAAAACAGTTATTCATGGAAATCCACAAATCACATAGTTTGGGATTCAGAAAATCTTCATCAGAGCAGTGATGAACACCAGCATGTTGGAGATTGGGTTGCTATAATTCAAAAGTAACTACTTATTTAAAACTCGAAGAACAATAAAATACATGTTCTTTTTGCTATATCGAATGGCGAAATATTAAAACATGAACTGCAAACCCCCCTTCAGAAACACGGAACACCCTGAGGCCACACAGTATATGAAAGTGAATTGGAGATTAGAAACTACAGGGAAAAGATGCCTGCAGAAGAAGTTATGCGGCTGTTGCTGTCTTTTTCACATGTGGTGTGATACAACATTTAAGAAAGGCAGCGGCAGTCAGGTTTTTCTTGCAAACTGTTCCCTATACATTTTCTTATTAGTGCTGACTTTAAACAAATGCAACATTGTTTATATTTAGTTCCTAGGGGGCATTTATCAGTTTGACTATTTTTTAATAGTCTAAAATATCTATAAAGTAGATTTTTACCAGAATTGTTGATAATATATTGTATAATATAATAAAAATATATTTTATAGTATTTTTGATAATATATTTGATTGTAATTTTAAAAATTGATCTGGGCTACAATAATACTTTCAACCACAGTTCTGTATTCAATCCTCTTCAGTCTAATTTAATAATATGGGTGGTTGGCATCTTAGATTTGATGACTAGTGTTGTATAGTGTATCATTTTGGGTCTCAAGTAAACCCTCCTATAGTAAGAGGGGGAAAGTATGCATTCAGAGGCCTTTGGGGAGCTACACGTATGGAAAGATTTAGGAGCAGTCAATGATCTCAATATCAGTACAATCACTGCTTCCATCCCTTTCCTTTTCTCAATAGTAAATGAAAGAGACTCATTTTCTGAATAGAAGCAAAAACATCCTGAAGGATGAATATCTTTCAACTGAGAGTGAAGGCAGTCAATATATACCCACTTAGAAAAACCACGAACTCGTGGGAACTGAACGATGAATGCGCTGAAATTCTGAGACCATTGACTGGAAACATAGATAATGACAGAAATGTCAAGGGGACAGCATATAATGTCAAGGAGACATCTCATTTCTGTTTAGGTAAATAACTTCTTAATCTCCTCTAAGCACAACTCAAGACTTTATCTATTTGAAAGCCTCTTCCATCACTCAAGGGCCAGTCCCTGGAAGACTCTGCTCCTATGCATTTAAGAATCAGGAGCTGAGAGAGACAGTACTTATGCATACTGACTGCCCCATGCCACTATGTATTCTGAGTACAATTGTATTCAGCTTGAGCTATTGAATTACTGAAATTAAAGAAATGTTTAAAGGGACTAAATTAGGTGACTAAAAAGAAAGACTAGCCATCAAGGGCCACACACATGAAGAAAGATATTTTTATTTATTTATTTGGCCATGCTGGGTCTTCAGCTGCAGTATGTGGGATCTAGTTCTCTGACCAGGGATTGAACCCATGACTCCTGCATTGGGAGTGCAGAGTCTTAGCCACTGAGCCACCAGGGAAGTCCCCAAAAAGCTATTTTTAAAAATTAAAATCAATTTCTAAAGTCTGTTTCAGTAAAGAAGAAGCAAGAGCTATGATTTTCAATTGAGGGGAAGGGAACTGGCAATCGTTTTAATTTTTAGTAGTATCCCAAAACATGTGAATATTTTATTGTAAAATCTAATGCCGTGAGCATTCACAGCCTAATACTGGGAATTTATAAAATGCTTAGCAGTGTATTTATATACTTGATAGGAATGGGGTGAGAAATTGTGTGTGGCAAGGGGCGTGAGTGGCACAGAGTGGGTGGAATTGAAGACACAGAGGTAAGAGGGGTGCATATGGATGAGGCTGAGACAGGTGACAAAAAATCAGTCTCATTTAAAACTGACTTAAACGACCACCAGAGGGACTCCAAAGTTCACTCATCAATATTGTACTTCAAGCAAGAAATGTTTGGAATATTTAGATTTATGAATACACCATGCTAAATCATTAAAATATGGATAAAATACAGCAATAGGTGTTAGTCATTAATTCAGAGGAAGAAACTCAAATGCTTAAAATTGAGAGTTTTCAAGGACCACCAGTGGGGATAGAAAAGACTGTAATAATTGATATGAGAAATTTGTTAAATAGCTACGTTTAGTCTGGATTTAAGATGCTGTTTTATTTCACTCAGTTTCCAGTGTCTCTGTTTTGCCAGAAGGTGTTGCTATAATCTAGCTGGGCTTGGAGGACAAAGTCACGTGGAATGAAATGTGGTTAGACTGGATAAAAATGTAAACCATATAAGTATATAGAATTCAGGCACAAAGATATCCATTATATGGGGAAAAGAGGGCTTTACTGTAGTATGTGTCCTGCTATAAATAGTTCAGCAAAATGTAAACATGAAATATTTCCCCAGTGATATTTGCAGCCGTAGAAACAGTAGCCCTACTTTTCTTTTCATTAACTCTCATTTCTTAATAAAGGGACTTCTGTAGGGTGAAATTTGGGCAAAAATAGCAATG
The DNA here is from genome assembly GCF_023699985.2 of Odocoileus virginianus. Lineage (NCBI taxonomy): Eukaryota > Metazoa > Chordata > Mammalia > Artiodactyla > Cervidae > Odocoileus > Odocoileus virginianus. The sequence goes on along the minus strand of NC_069696.1, from coordinate 29,615,740 downwards.
ATCTGTAACTTTTTTATAACAGGGTATAGCATACATGGAGTAAAAACTAGAATTTAAAACCAGCAGATTTTTTTTGTTGTTTTTTTTACAAACAGAGCTTTGCTTTAATGTATTAAGTCCCGTATGTTATAGAAAGCACAGTGGGTGCACAAAGGAAGAAAAACTAACAAAGAATTGAAGAAATTGGAATTTAGTCCTCTTTTTTATTTTTTTAAGTTGGGATTTCTTCCAATATTGGCAAACAAAACACAAACTGAATACTTCTCTAATAATCTCACACTGTCAGTCAAGAGTTTTTAAAATGACCATTAAAAGGAATGTCTTTTCACTGAGTTAAAAATGTATTTTCATTCAGCCTTAATGCAGAATACACTGGAAATTTTACTCTCAAAATTCAGACCAAGTCACCTCATTTTTTTAAATGAAGAAGATCCTCTGGAGGAGGGCATGGCAACCCACTCCAGTGTTCTTGCCTGGAGAATCCCATGGACAGAGGAGCCCCGGCGGGCTACAGTCCATAGGGTCACAAAGAGTCAGACACTACTAAAGAGTGAGACATAGCTGAAGCGACTTAGCACATAGCACGCACATGCCATGCAAGGCAACGTAGATCAAGCCCTCAAAGTGTGGGACCACAGCTGACCCCAAGTTGGCTCAGCACAGGTGAACAAACCGAAGATAAACTAAGGCACGTAGGTAATACAGCCTCCTTGGAAATACTGTCTCAACGCTCCCCCTCTCCGATTTTATTTTAAATCACATTGGTAAAAATGGGTCATGGGAGTTTGAGGACGCCCTTTACACCTTGTTTTGCCCCGTTTTCACTTTGCTCGTGTCGAAAATTTGGCCCAGGTGTGATTTTGTTCAGAAAGTTTTCTCTGCATCAAGGCCTGGGCAAGGGCTCCTTGTGCATATTACAGAGCACTCTGAACCAGGTCACATCATCACAGGACTGTGCTAAAGGAAGGCCAAGCCTTACCGGTCTAATGCTTAGCACCCTATCTGCAAGTTGGATAAATATCTGTAGGACTGAACTGAATTGAAACTAATTAAGACTAGGTAATTCAAAAATTGCTCTTCGGCAGTCAGTTTGGGGTTTCCTTCAACTCCCGATTATGATGACCTCTATAGAGCTTTGTGGAAAATTGAGAACCCTGCTTCTTTAAAAATAAAAAAGAAGCAGCAGCAGCAAGACAGAGCCCTGCTAGGATAGGCCTGTTTTAGGAGGCTTGAACCCAGATTGTTGGAATGTTGTCCTGTGGACCACGTGGCTTCAGAAGAGGGCAGCAAGGTTGTGTCTAGGGTTTGAGATCTCTTTGTGGATTTCTTCTTTAAGAAAGAATAAAAAAGGGGGAAGTATCTGGACTAATGACCAAATCCCAGTGTTCTGAGAGTTCCACAAAGGAAGAACTTTGGAATATTATAAAATACACTTTGAGAATAATTTTTTTTTATTCTTAGATATGTGAATGACAAGAGATATCAGGACATACTCATATTGTGAACTCATTAAGAATGTTAAGCAGAAACTCCATTAAATTACCATAAGAGTTTTTGTAGATGTTGTAAGCAAAAAGAATTATGAGAATCAATGAAATAGCTTTTCAAATCAAAGTCAGAGATATAATTTATTATGTCAAATGCTTTTACTTTTTCCCATCTTTTTATTTGTCTAAGGTACACTATTTTTTCCCTCTGTCATGATTATATTTGAGCACCTTGAAATGTAATTGAGATGTAACATTATGTTAGTTTCAGGTGTATAACATAGTGACTCAATATAGGTAAATCTAATGAAATGAGTAAGTTGAGCACTCTTGCTTTTATTATCACCTCTGAAGTGCATGGAAAGCTTCTTGATTAATTCAGTGAAATTCTAGTCCAATTACTTAGTCATAAAATGTTTTAAAAGGAAATATTTTTGTTTCTAGTTCATAAGTTAAATGTTAGTTGCTCAGTTGTGTCCGACTCTTTATGATTCCATGAACGGTAGCCCACTAGTCTCTTCTGTCCATGGAATTCTCCAGGCAAGAATATTCTAGGCATCCAAGTAGTGGTGAACCAATAATCTGAACAATAAACAAGCAATATTTCCCTCAATGGAGAGATTGGATCTTTAAACCGAGGGCGCAGCCAGTGGAACAGTTCTCTATATAAAAGAAATATTAATAAATGACTAAATGTATGTGATATAAAGTGAGATGGAGTTTTAGACCTTATATACTTATATTCAAGAGAGAACCATATGCAGTAATCAAGATTGTAACGTGATTTGGCGGCATTCTATGCACTAATCAGATTAGATGCATGCTTGTCTGTGCATGCGCAATTGCTCAGCTGTGTCTGACTCTTTGCAACCCCGTGGACTGTAGCCTGCCAGGCTCCTCTGTCCCTGAAGTTTTCCATGCAAGAATACTGGAGTGAGTTGCCATTTCCTTCTCCAGTGGCTCTTCCCCACGCGGGGGTTGATCCCGCATCTCCTGCATCGGCAGGTGAATTCTTTACCACTGCACCACATGGGAAGCCCTAATGAGATTAAGTGAAAACCAGGCAAATCTACAAGTAACTTTATGCCAGGTAGGCATGGACCATTCATTTAACAAGTATCTATCGGATGCTTCCTCTGTAGAAGGGAATGGCAACCCACTCCAGTATTCTTGCCTGGAAAAATCCCATGAACAGAGGAGCCTGGCAGGCTACAGTCCATGGGGGTTGCAAAGAGTTGGACATGACTGATCACACTCACACACACACTTTGGATGCTTACTATGGGCCAGGCACTGTTCCAGACCCATGGGACTCACGAGTGAACCAAAGATCCCTGCCTATCTGGGGCTCACTTTCTAGCCAAGGATTCAGGGGATAGAAGCGCATACAGTAAGGGCTGGGTCACAGAGGGGAGGGGAAGGAAAACAAGGTCAAAGGGGCTGGGTGGGGCAGGTTATCTGGGCCTCATGGGCCAGTGTGAGGACTCTTCTTTAACGCAGAGCAAGATGAGAGGCCCTGGAGAGTTTTGAGCAGAGAAGTGATTCGGTCTGGCTTATTTTTGAAAACAGTCCTTCTGGTTGCTGCGTTGGGTATAGCCTGTAGCAGCAGGAAGGGCATTAGCAGGATGTTAGTCATCCAGGTGAGAGAGGATGGTGGCTTAGACAAGGGTGATAACTGTGGGATAGCAAGAATGTTTTGGAACCTGGATATACGTTGAGGGTAGAGCTAATAGGATTTCCTGCTAAATTATATAGGGGCTGTGTATGTATGTGAGGGAGAGACAGACAGTGGGACAGAGAGAGAAGGGTGATGCCAAGGGTTACCTGGGCTGCCCCGGTGGCTCAGATGATAAAGAATCTGCTTGCAGTGCAGGAGACCTGGGTTCGATCCCTGGGTTGGGAAGATCCCCTGGAGAAGGGAACAGCTACCCACTCCAGTATTCTTGCCTGGAGAATTCCATGGAGAGAGGAGTCTGGCAGGCTGCAGCCCATGAGGTCGCAAAGGGTCAGACACAACTGAGTAATTTTCAGTTACTTACCCCTCTTTAAGGTTTACCTGATCAGCTGAAATATGGAAAATAGGAAGAAAAACTTGGCAACAAAAAGCATAAAAAACTTTTTCAGACAGTGTTTGTAAAGAGAACATCAAAGAAATGGCATACCAATAACAGGAGACAAGGGGTCAGGAGAACATTCTTTTAGGTGGGAGAAAGAGCATGTTAATGTTGATTAACATTTCATTAGAGAGGGAAAATTTAATGATGCAGGAGGGAGAGGCGGATTTCTCCAGTGATGTCTTTAGAGGCTAGAGGAACTGGGATCCAGGGTCCAAGTGGAGGTTCAGGCTTTAATAGGAGAGGAGACAACTCACCTATGGTAACCAGCAAGAAGGTAGCCTATGGAACTGTGGCAGGACTGGAACTCAAATGAAAGTCTGTTGGACTCAGAGCTCAAGCTCTATCTTCTGTGCATAGGGAAGAAAGAAATGAAGCTACTCATGGCGTTAAGCCACCCACCTAGATAATCCATGTACCCTTCCTAATCAGGGAAACTCAGAGAGGCACCAAAATGTGATGGAAAGCATGGACATTTAAAAAATTTTTTTAGTTGCCGCATGCAGGATCTTTAGTTGTGGCATGCAAACTCTTAGTTGCCACAAATGGGATCTAGTTCCCTGACTGGCGATCAAACCCAGGCCCCTTGCATTGGGAGCACAGAGTCTTAACCACTGGACCACTAGGGAAGTCTCAAAGCAGAGGCATCTTAGGACCCTCTCTGATCCTCCACTGGGTGTGACACATCATAGTTAAGGTGAGAAAAAAAATTATCCGTGTGCCCTTATTCCAGGGTTCTTGTGAAGATCAAATGGAACCATGCACTTGGAAGTGCTCCAAGTTATGAAGAACTATATGCAACATGCTCTAATAATCAAGAGTATTAACTCCCTCAAGTCCTTTGTACTTCTTGTCCCCTCTGCCCGGAATAATTTGACCCTCGTTCTTTGCACATCGCCCTTCAGTTTATCATTCTTGAATGAGCACAGGGAAGTCTTCTTTGACCACACAAACGTGATCCCCACGCCCCACACTGACTCTGTCATGCTCTGTCTGCTTGCTATATTTTAGTATCTTCTTGGCACTTATACATATTTGAAATCATCTTACATAATTATTTGTTTATTTATACAATGATCATCTTTCCTGATGAAACAGACTCCATATAGAAGTGCAATTTTTTTTTTAACTTTTTATTTTATGTTGGCGGATAGCCAATTAACAATGTTGTGATAGTTTCAGGTGAACTGAAAAGGGACTCCGCCATATGTATACATGTGTGCATTCTCCCCCAAACTCCCCTCTCATCCAGGCTGCCACATTACATTGAGCAGAGTTCCTTATGCTATAGAGCAGGACCTTGTTGATTATCCATTTTAAATATAGAAGTGTGTATATGTCAACCCCAAACTCTCTATCTAGAAGGCCAGTCTTGTCCCCTATTTTCCCACAGAACCTAGAACAATACCTTGCACATAGTGGGTTCTCAATAAATATCTATACATTTTATTATTATCTTAATTACCCTCCAGATAGCTTTCCAAAAATAAAATACCAATTTAAGGGAAATACTGAAAAAAATCTTACCATGATTTAATGGCACAGCAACAGTAAATGACTTCAATTTAGTGGGAGCTTCCAAAATAGTTTCCTAACAATCCTCCTTTCCTGTGATTTCCCTCCAGGAGGAAAATCTTATTTGATGTCCTTAAACACTGTATTAATTCATCACTGTGACAAACGTGAGAGAGTTGTAGCAAATTGCATGTCTTAGGAAACATTCAATCAATATTAAGCCAAAAAAGGAGACTTGTCTCTTGTTTTAATGGAGCAAGAATCTCGCTTCTTACAGCGTGTTAATGACCTTTTATTGTTTTGCTTGACTATAGTCAAGAAAAGTTATGGTGCAAAAGAATGTGTAAGAAAGGAGGTGTACTCAGAGTCTGGGCCCAAGACACAGTGGACTGTTCTCCCTTTTGAAAGGGCTTGCAGAGATAGTTTTTGGATCTCCTTGATTCTTACCAGGAGTTCCTGTGATTATCTGTGACCTCCACCATTCATGCGAACTGTGCTCTCCAGAATGGGAGAATCATAGGCTGTGATCATTCGGCTTTTGCTTTCAAAGACTCAGTCATTTTCCGTTGGGGCTAGTATACCCCGTGTGATGGAGTTGGTCATAGGAAAATGAAAAGTTATGGGACAGACATGATTGATGACCTGCACTGAATTCTGTTATATAAGATAATAACATGTATCTTGCTTATGGGATAGACAAAGCATGAATCAACTCAGTATATTTAACAATAGCCAGGGGGGAAGGAGAAAGAGGGATAAACTGGGAGACTGGAATTGGCATGTATACACTATTATTATATGTAAGTAGATAAATAATAAGAACCTACCGTATAGCACAGGGAACTGTACTCAGTACACTGTAGTGGCTTATATGAGAAAAGACTCTAAAAAGGAGTGGGTATATGCTTATATAAAACGGATTCACTTTGATGTACACCTGAAACTAATATGACATTGTAAATCAACCATACCCTGATAAAAATTTGAAAAACAAATAACGGTCCAGTGATTAAGTCAGTTTACTTGGGCTAGACTTTATCCCCCAATCTTTCTTTTCTTTCTGTGTTAATTGATGTTGTGTGATTCGTTACTTTTTGTAGCAGAAAAAAATCTCTTATAGCTCGTTCGTATGCCTTTATTTCTTCTCTCCTCTGGCCATCCCTCCTTCCCTCTCTCTCCTCCTTTACCCTGCGTCCCTCCCTTCCAGTCTTTCTCAAATGTTCTTTCTGCATAATGAATGTCTTTCAAAGAGCCTATAGTTCATCCTTCTTGGAGTTTGTCCCCAAAAGGAGAATAAATCGAAAGTTACAGAAAGCTCATCTAGCCCACATCACTTTTAGAAAGTGATTTCTCTCATCCCTTTGCTTCTGATGTGAGCATTCAGGTCCCGTGTGCAGCTACCGAGATAAGAACTGTGAGTTATGCTGCAGAGTTGACTTTGACCACAATGATGGCCCACCAAGCAGCCATGTGAGCAAAAATCGATCATTTTCGTCTTCTTCCCTACACTGAGGCCTCGGAGTCTAAAAAAGGTAGATTTTTTTTTTTATTAAATTTTCTTAATTTACTGCATAACAGCCAACAAGGCAGTGACACATTCCAGAAACAAAATTACCAAATTGCATGAAAACTTACCATTTTTAAACAGCTCTGTCAAGAGGAAAGTGTTTATGGTTAGGTGTATGTCAATATGAATGACATATTCTTGCACAAACGTCAGGCTTATGATGACTTCTCCTTCAGTTCAGAGAAGGAAAAGTCAAAGTGATTTGTATAATTCTTCCTGGACCAATTCGTGCCAAGGACACACGGTTTCTGGTGAAGGAGTCATACCATTAGAACGTAAGAGCGATGCAATTCAGCAGAGTTTATTGTGTCACCAATTTTATTACATCCCCCAGGTTTCAGAACAGTCATTGCTTGAACAGAGGATGAGATGGTTGGATGATATCATCAACTCAACGGACATGGGTTTGAGCAAACTCTGGGAGAGAGTGGAGGACAGGGAAGCCTGGTGTGCTGCAGTCCATGGGGTCACAAAGAGTCAGACATGACTGAGCGACTGAATAACAATAAAATTACTTGGACACTCCAGGAAATCAGGGTATATTGGAAGAAACTGATGGATGAATGACAGGTGTGGCCATGTTTACTTTAGTCATCAGATAAAAATGTTTGGGTCCAGTTTCTGTATTTTAAAGAGGAGAAGACAAAAACAATCTATCCCTAACTTACAACAAGCTCACAGAACACATACAATATGTCCATAACCAGACCATTAATTTTTAGCCTGATCTCTACAACAGGGGTTCAGTTTGACTTCACGACTAAGTCTTCCACATTCAGAGGATGCAAGGGTGCACACATCACTGGCCCTAAAAGGAATTAAAGTAATGATGTTAAATTTTTAAAAGAGAAACTATTGTAAACTGTGACTTCCTCATTGCTTTTGATAGAGGATTTTGTTTATTTGTCACTTCTTTCCAAACAAAACAAAATTAAAGCCAGTGAAGATGAGGATGGAAGTCTTGTACAAACAGTGCAGTTCTTCTTGAATTTCAGTGAAGCCAAAGCACCCTTGATGCCATGCCGAATTCAGCACTTGCATCTCTCTCATGAAACTTAGAGAAGACCCTAATTTGTGCAGTGTGGATTACAGAATTAAGTGGGGGATGGTGAATCAGAGCACAGGGCATCCTGAGGAATATCTTGATGGATATAAATTGAAGTTCTGTCACACAACGAAGAGTTAAATACCAGCCACTAATTTCCTTCTATTCATCTCTTTTCTTCAGTTTCAACTTGAAATAGCATCAATAATGCTTTCCCCAAGAGAAATGATCAATGAGGGAAAGTGTCCAAATATATACATGCTGTGCTGTGTTTTACTCAGCCGTGTCCAGCTCTTTGTGACCCCGTGGACTGTAGCCCGCCAGGCTCCTCTGTCCATGGGATTTCCCAGGCAAGAACACTGGAGTGGGTTGCCATTTCCTCCTCCAGGGGATCTTCCCGACCCAGGGATTGAAACTGTGTCTCCTGCATTGCAGGCAGATTCTTTATCATCTGAGCCGTGAGGGAAGCCCATAAATACATATGCAGTTGGGATGCAATGAATGTTTTTTATGTTTGGGTAGAGCCTTAATTGTGATTGTACTTTTTAAATCATGCACTAGTTCCTGAAATCCTCTAGGATCAAGCAGCAGCATGCCCTGTGTATACAGCTTTTGGGGCAGATTTGCAAGGAGGTTAACTTTATGATAATGTGGCTCATATAGCCACAGTTGCTCCAGCTACTGAATCAGCCATGCATTTTCTTATGCCTGGGAAACAGGGCAGAGTCTCCTTCTGACATGGTTCTCCTTCGGCCTCATAAGGAGTAAAGTAACAAGTGAACCAAATACTTAAACATCCCGAACCCCACCTGCTTAAATGCAATTTTGTAGACTTGGGAGTGGCATTCAGTTATAATCAACTCCTGACAGGTCATATGAATGGGGAATATTTTTAATTAAGATTAGAATTATCCTTATTTTTCCGCTCTAGATCCTTAATCAGAGAGAAGAATAGATTGCAGTTGAGAGCTTGGTTCAAAGTAGCTCAGATGTCAGATAAACTTTCTGATATCTTTTAAAATTTAATAGACAAAAATGTTGCTTTCCAGTCTATCATATATCTGTTGGCAGTTTGGTGTCCTCAAGCAATTATATCTCTTTGGTTTAAAGTGCTGGGCAAATGTAGCTCAAGTCCATTTTCCCAACCAGATGACTGCCCTTAAACTCAACAGCAGCGACTGAAACAGACTTGGTTACAGGTAGTTTATTTGGAAGGTGAAAGAATAGGAAGAGGGAGCAAGGAAGGAGGAAAGCCAAGCGAGACTGCATCTTGCTGCTTGCTGTTGCCAACAACTGGGATTCAAGCCTCTGCCAAACTATGTATTGAGTTGGTCAAAAAAAGTCACTCAGGTTTTCCCATGACATCTTATAGAAGAAACAGAATGAATCTTCTGGCCAACTCAATACACTGTGCCTCAGAACTGTTCCTCTGAAGGATAGAAGCTGGGACACTTACCCCTCATTAGTTGTAGATCCTGCCCAAGGACGGTAGCTCCCCTGCGTTTCTGGATTTCCCTGGTGGATAAGACTGTAATGAGTTTGTCTGCAATGCAGGAGACCCAGGTTCCATCCCTGGGTCAGGAAGATCCCCTGGAGAAGACAAAGGCTGCCCCTCCAGTACCACTGCCTGGAGATTTCCATGGACAGAGGAGCCTGATGCGCTACAGTCCTTGGGGTTGCAAAGAGTCAGACACCTCTGGGCAACTAACACACACTTCTGGGTCTGCCCTTCTGGCAGCTTGATTAAGCTCCAGAGGCATGGGGAAAGGGCTTGAGATAGAAAAATGAGAGATGGGATGGGAATTCAGGCTGTGATGCTGTGAACTTGGCTGAGAACGATCCTTCACTAGTGCAGATGAAACCCAAGGTGATGGAGAGAATACAGCGTGGAATGCCAGAGGCAGGCACTTCATTCTAAGGTGCAGCACTGTTGACCCATCTGGATCATTTATGACCCCGTGGATACATTTATTTTACACATTTTTCTCAATGAACATTCTGTTAAAACAGATGCTCTGGAGAGCATGTTCATCCTGAAATGTTGAGTGGCCCTGCATACCCATCCAAGAAGCCCAGAAACAAATGCTAATTTGGAAATCATAGTGGAAGATAAGCAACTAGTTGACAAGTTGTCCAGTATGGTGGGGATGACAGCACTCAGTGGTCCCAAGAGAAGAGAAGGGAGCTTCAAATTTATTTTTCATCTGTTCCCTTAGCTTCTCTGGATTTTATTAATTTCTCTTCTATCTCCTATTGTAGAATCAAGTCTTGGCTGGCTGCAGTGTGCTCACTCATGTCTGACTCTTTGTGACCCCATGTGAAGGTTTCTTTTTTTGAGGACTTCAGTAATTTGTGGTAAAAATGCCTCAAAACAAGTCAGTAGAGATAATTATGATAAATTAAGATTAATTTCTTCTTTAGTTTTTTCATTCTTATCAATATTTTCATTTTTCATCTCATGAAATGTAGGTTATCCTCCAAAACCTATTTTGTAGGTTTGCAGTCAAGAGAATCAAAATGATTGATTTTTGGTATTTTAAATGTTGAAGTTTTTAAAAAAATGTTTCTAAATCAAAACTTTGGAAATGTTTCTTTTGCCTATTTAATCTAGAGATTTTGGTATAAAGCTGCCTTCTTTATTTTTAAGGTTACTTAATACTGGTTTTGGAAGTTATTTTGGAACTCATTGGCTTTGGAAGTTACAGAAAAGTTTAACTTAGATTTTTAGGAGGAAATTCCTAAATTTTTGGTACTTTACTTTGCTACTGTTTAGATGGAGGAATTAAATAAGCAGGATTCATTTTATTGCACAAACATTAAGAAGCATTGTTCACAGTAGATCTCCTATCTAGAACAACAGTATATGTTCAGAGCAGTAGAATTCATCTTACATTTTCCAAAAAGTAAAAACCAAAAATGCAAAATTTTGAGAAAAGTCTTTGAGAATACTAGCAACAATCTAGAAGAGCGGAACTTAAAGCTTATTAAATAAGTAAATATAGTAGTAGCTTTGGCTGAATAGGGCTTCCCTGGTGGCTTAGCTGGTAAAGAATCTGCCTGCAATGCAGGAGACCTGGGTTCAATCCCTGGGTTGGGAAGATCCCCTGGAAAGGGAAAGGCTACCCACTCCAGTATTCTGGTGGAGAATTCCATAGATCGTACAGTCCATGGGGTCGCAAAGAGTTGGACACTAACTGAGCGACTTTCACTTTCACTTTTTCCAGGCAAGAATACTGGAGTGGATTGCCATTTCCTACTCGAGCTGTCTTCCTGACCCAGGAATCAAGCTCATGTCTCATGCGTCTCTTGCATTGTAGGCGGATTCTTTCTGGGAAGCTGAACCAAATCTTAGAGTTTCTTTATGCATTAATAGTTATCGCTGAGAACTGCTAGGTGTGTGAGACATGGCTGTGGATCACTCAGCTCATAGTAGAACAGAAACTTGGCCTGGGTTCTCTAATTCTAAGCCCAGTTAACCATGGCAACCGAAGAGAAACAAAAATCAGATGAAAGGTGGAAACATTATGTTCAGATGATGGTCTATTTTGTCAAAGAGTGTGTAATACATATTACAATCCATTCACAGTCTCGGGGAGCTATGTCAAGAATAAAGAATTTAGGAAATGAGTCTGAACAAGGGAGTTTGGGCCTGATTTCTATTACTTAGGGGCAGAGGAAAAACATTTCTGAGTACTTGCTTTAAGGCATATTAGCTTAAACATTTTATATACAGTTAACTCTTACCATTTGCTGTACTTACATTTTATAGCTGCTGTGGACACTGAATTATAGCTACCATGGACACTGAATTAGCCAATACTGCTCTTAGATTGAAACATAGTGTTAGGTTCCCACAAGCCTCTGGACACCACATTTTTCTCAACTGACAAATACATATTAATATTGTTTTATGTGTTTCTGTTTAAAGACATCTTAAATATGTATTGTTGAATCAGTAACGTGGAACTCATGGTTCTATACTCATAGCACATAACTCACGCCTCAACAAAGCTTAATGTAACACGTGGATCTAACCTTATCTAACCTTTCTCTATAAGGTTCATCAGAGCTGTTTTGTGCTTAGGAAACACAAGACAGTATTTCGGCACGAAGTTAGGGGGCACTGTCAACAGTGAAATTACCAAAAAAAACCCCACAAAAATGCAAAAACACACACACACGGCATTGAAAACACGGAAATGGCGTATTTGCCGTCTGAGAGCTGAATAAGAAGGCAGAGTGTGCCTTGTCAGATCTCACGTGTGTGTCAGTTTTTTGCTGTTTTGTGCTTGTCTATAAATGATCACAAAAACACTACAAATACTGACTTTGGAGTTACAAATAAATTGTAGCCAGTAGGGAAGTCACAAATAGTGAGGATCGATTATGCACATCTCATTTAATCGTCCCTAAAACTCTGGGCAATATATTGCATTTCCCCCAATTTATAGGAGAAGAAAGTAAGATAACTGGCCAGAGACACAAAGTTAATATGTGGAAAAGAATGGCGTATCTATTGTGTTTTCTTTTTTTTTTTTTTTTCAGTTCAACTGTAAATAATTCAGTGTGTGTCTTATAGTTAATATCTTTTAGAACCATAAACATAATAATACTGTTACCATATCTAAACTAATTAACATTTCCTTAATACACAAAAAAAACTCAATTTCTCCAACTGTTTTGTTTCTCCAATTGTTCATTTTTTACAGCTGGTTTGTCTGAGTCAGAATCCAATAGGGTACATGTTTTGCATTTGGATGATGTGTCTCTTAATTCTTTTAACCCTGTATGTCCTAACCTCTTTCCTTTTCATCCTCCCTTGGAATTTATTCATTGAAAGCCATTGTTTTTTTCTGTTTCCATTTTCTCTCTAATAGCTACAAAGCTCATCAAAGACTTGAGGCTCAACTTTAGTAATTATGCAAGATCTTTTTAGCATAGTTAACATACAGACCTGTTTTCTTTTTTTAAAAATTTATTTACTTTTTAACTGAAGGATAACTGTTTTAGAGAATCTTGTTTTTTCTGTCAAACATCAGCATGAATCAGCCAGAGGTATACATATGTTCCCTCCCTCTGGAACCTCCCTTCTATCTCCCTCTCCATCCCACCCCTCTAGGTGGATATCGAGTTCCCGTTTGAGTTCCCTGCAGACCTGTTTTCTAATTTGTAGTTTATTGTCATCTTTCCATTGTACTCCTATTGTCCCTTCATTGTTTCTTTCAATCCATTTGTATTTTCCTCCTATTGCATTACCTGTATTGTAAAACACCTCAATTTTTCTTTGCATGTGCAGGTATATTCTTGCAGATATAAAAATGCTGAAACAGGGACGTCCCTTAGGAGATGACCCCTAATCAAGGAACTAAGATCCCACATGCCACAGGGTAACTAAGCCCGTGCACCAGAACTATTGAGCCTATGTGCTCAAAAGCCTGTAAGCCACAAAAAGAGAGAAACCCTTGCACCACAATTAAAGGAATCCTGCCCAACACATCAAAGATCCAGTGTAACCAAAAATAAGTCAGCTTTTCTGAGATTTCTAATATATATATATACACACACACATATATATAAATATGTATATGTATGTACATATATATAAACAAACCTGAGTCAGTTTTCTATTATGCTTGTCTTCTACCTCTGGGCTTTATTTTCCCTCCAAACTCATCTGGCAAACAGGTATACTAATAATATTTACTCTCCTCTCAGAGCTGAATTTTGGAGAAAGCAGATGATATATGTGCCTGACACACATAATTAAATGGTAAATCTTGCTGTATGAGTGACCAAATGCATGATTAAATGGGAATGCTTCCCAAACCATAAAGATGCTGTATAAATGTTGTTTAAAATTCTAAATGACTGATGAAACAGTTTGAGTAAAGAAAAAAGAATTCTCTCCAAGGCTAAGACTTTTATTGCCCTGTTGTAAAGCTCACTGTAAAAAAAAAAAAAAGCTCACTGTATTAATGAAGCAGATTATTTAAGTCTTTGTGTTCTTCCCTTCCTTCTTCTATCACTCTGGCCATTTCTCTGCCAAGCAGGAGAAGATGAACAGAGAAAGGAGGTGAAAGGTAAACTTGTCTGGACTTTTTCTTTGAGGATCTGGAAGAGAGTCTTATCAAGAAAAAGGTAAACATTTACTGAGATTGTTACTCTCTTTCAACTATTTATCTTTGTTTCTGTCCTTCAGACTAAAATGTAAACTCCGTGAGGGCAGGAGTTTTTGCTATTTTGTTTACTGTTCTATTCTTTTACCTAAAATACAGTCTAATTAATACGTGCTCAATAAATCTTTGCTGAATGATTTCCTGCATATCACTGGTATGCTGGCTTAGTGATAAAGAATCAGCTTGCAATGTAGGAGATGCAGGTTTCATCTCTGGGTTGGGAAGATCCCCTGAAGGAGGGCATGGCAGCCCACTCCGGTATTCTTTCCTGGAGAATCCCATGGACAGAGGAACCTGGTGGGGTACAGTCCATGGGGTCACAAGGAGTCAGGCACAGTGGAAGAGGCTGAGTGCCTGGGTGTGCACATGTACACGCACACACACATAATGATATGTTAAGGAGACTTAGATTTGGCTCATGAATGGTGTCTTAGCTTCAGCTGCTGTAACAACATTACATAGACTAAATGGCTAAAACTAAAAGTATTAATTTCTTCCAGTTCTGGAGGCTAGAAAGTCCAAGATGAAGGTCTTCGCAGATCTGGTATCTATTGAGGAAATTCTTCCTGATTGCAGATGGTTGCTTTCTCTTTGCATCCTCACATGGCAGAGAGCAGAGAGAGGAACAAGCTCTCTGTCTCTTCTTACAAGGGCACTAATCCCATTCATGAGAGCTCCACCCTCCATGACCTAATTACCCCACAAAAACCCAATCTTCTAATACCATCTTGTTTAGGGTTAGGATTTCAATATATGAATTTGGAAAGGACACCAACGCTCAGTTCATAACAAACGCAATGGCAATGCTAGTCACAGTGCCAGCCAAGCCCACCTTCCATTCTAAAAAAAAACCAGTCAAACCTATAGTTTCCTCTACCAAGAAAGATGCTTTGAGCTTTTCTTAGGCAACTGGTCATATTTCGTACCTTAGAGCTCTCCTACCTTCCATTTAGACAGACCACAGATAGGTACCTGAATCAAAATTAGTCAAACTCATAGTACTGGAAGCCCAGTGACTCATGAGATGATCAGTTCAGTTGCTCAGTTGTGTCCGACTCTTTGTGACCCCATGGACTGCAGCATGCCACACTTCCCTGTCCATCACCAACTCACGGAGCTTACTCAAACTCATGTCCATCAAGTCAGTGATGCCATCCAACCATCTCATCCTCTGTTGTCCCCTTCTCCTCCCACCTTAATCTTTCCCAGCATCAGGGTCTTTCCCAAAGAGTCACTTCTTCACATCAGGTGGCCAAAGTATTGGAGTTTCAGCTTCAGCATTAGTCATTCCAATGAATATTCAGGACTGATTTCCTTTAAGATGGACTGGTTGGATCTCCTTGCAGTCCAAGGGACTCTCAAGAGTCTTCTCCAACACCACAGTTCAAAAGCATTAATTCTTCAGTGCTCAGCTTTCTTTGTAGTCCAACTCTCATATCTATACATGACTACTGGAAAAACTATAGCTTTGACAAGACAGACCTTTGTTGACAAAGTAATGTCTCTGCTTTTTAGTATGCTGTCTAAGTCGATCATAGCTTTTTTTCCAAGGAGCAAGCATCTTTTAATTTCATGGCTGCAGTCACCATCTGCAGTGATTTTGGAGCCCCCCAGTCTGTCATTGTTTCCATTGTTTCCCCATCTAATTGCCATGAAGTGATGGGACTGGATGCCATGATCTTTGTTTTCTGAATGGGGAGTTTTAAGCCAGCTTTTTCACTCTCTTCTTTCACTTTCATCAAGAGGCTCTTTAGTTCTTCTTTGCTTTCTGCCATAAAGGTGGTGTCATCAGCATATCTGAGGTTGTTGATATTTCTCCCGGCAATCTTGATTACAGCTTGTGCTTCATCCTGTCCAGCATTTCACTTGATACCCTCTGCATATAAGTTAAATAAGCAGGGTGACAATATACAGCTTTGACATACTCCTTTCCCTATTTGGAACCAGTCTGTTGTTCCATGTCTGGTTCTAACTATTGATTCTTGACCTGCGTACAGATTTCTCAAGAGGGAGATCAAGTGATCTGCTATTCCCATCTCTTTAAAAATTTTCCACAGTTTGTTGTTATCCACACAGTCAAAGGCTTTGGCATAGTTAATAAAGCAGAAGTAGATGTTTTTCTGGAACTCTCTCGCGTTTTTGATGATCCATTAGATGTTGGCAATTTGATCTCTGGTTCCTCTGCCTTTTCTAAATCCAGTGTGAATATCTGGAATTTCACAGTTCATGTACCGTTGAAGCCTGGCTTGGAGAATTTTGAGCATTACTTTACTAGCATGTGAGATGAGTGCAATTATGCAGTAGTTTGAACATTCTTTGGCATTGCCTTTCTCTGGGATTAGAATGAAAACTGACCTTTTCCAGTCCTGTGGCCGCTGCTGAGTTTTCCAAATTTGCTGGCATATTGGGTGCAGCACTTTAACAACATCATCTACTAGGATTTGAAATAGCTCAACTGGAACTCCATCACCTCCACTAGCTTTGTTTGTAGTGATGCTTCCTAAGGTGCACTTGACTTCACATTCCAGGATGTCTGGCTCTAGGTGAGTGATCACACCATCATGGTGATCTGGGTCATGAATATTTTTTTTGTATAGTTCTTCTGTGTATTCTTGTCACCTCTTCTTAATATCTTCTGCTTCTGTTAGGTCCATACCATTTCTGTCCTTTATCGTGTCCATCTTTGCCTGAATTGTTCCCTTGGTATCTCTAATTTTCTTGGAGAGATCTCTAGTCTTTACCATTCTATTGTTTTTATCTATTTCTTTGCATTGATCACTGGGGAAGGCTTTCTTATCTCTCCTTGCTATTCTTTGGAGCTCTGAATTCAAGTAGGTATATCTTTCCTTTTCTCCTTTGCCTTTAGCTTCTCTTGTTTTCTCAGATATTTGTAAGGCCTCCTCAGACAACTGTTGTGCCTTTTTGCATTTCTTTTTCTTGGAGATGGTCTTGATCATGGCCTCCTGTACAATGTCACTAACCTCCATCCATAGTTCTTCAGGCACTCTGTCTATCACATCTAATCCCTTGAATCTATTTCTCACTTCCACTGTATAATCATAAGGGATTTGATTTAGGTCATACCTGAATGACCTAAATGTATTTTTTCCTACTTTCTTCAATTTAAGTCTTAATTTGGCAATAAGGAGTTCATGATCCGAGCCACAGTCAGCTCTTGGTCTTGTTTTTGCTGACTGTATAGAGCCTCTCCATCTTTGGCTGCAAAGAATATAACCAATCTGATTTCAGTATTGACCATCTGGTAATGTCCATGTATAGTCTTCTCTTGTGTTGCTGGAAGAAGGTGTTTGCTATGGCCAGTGTGTTCTCTTGGCAAAAGTCTGTTAGCCTTTGCCCTGGTTCATTTTGTACTCCAAGGCCAAATTTGCCTTTTGCTCCAGGTGTCTCTTAACTTCCTACTTTTGCATCCAGTCCCCTATAATGAAAAGGACATCTTTTTTGAGTGTTACTTCTAGAAGGTCTTGTAGATCTTCATAGGACTGTTCAACTGATGGTCTGGCACAAAAACTCTGTCTAAAGGCCATTGAAACAGTGAAAGTCACTCAGTCATGTCTGACTCTTTGTGAACCCATGGACTGTAGAGTCCATGGAATTCTCCAGGCCAGAATACTGGAGTGGGTAGCTCTTCCCTTCTCCAGAGGATCTTCCCAACCCATAGATTGAACCCAGGTCTCCCACTTTGCAGGTGGATTCTTTACTGTATGAGGCACAAGGGAAGCCCCAAGGCAATTGGTAGTGGGTAAACCATGAAGCACCCCCAAGAGAAAACTAAAGCAGAGTCAACCAAATTTATGTGTATGCAGGAGCCATCCAAAATAGAAGCCATGAGACAGAAAAGGAAAGCCATTTGTTTGAGGGTGACAATATTGGTAATGATAAGAAGACAGAGAAGGGTTGAGTGACTTCTGGCAAAGTTTCTATGGACTTCTGTGCCTGAGTGGGGGATCTTAGATCAGGTTCCCAGGAAATAGACTGAGATGGAGATTTGTGTGCAGGAGTTTTAGTGGGGTCAGTTCTATGGAAAGTCAGTTGTGAGGGGGAAATAAAAGCAGTATTGGGCAAAGAGAGAGAGAGAGAGACAAGTCAGGTGCAGTGGCAACATGACATCATCTGATCCAGTGGGAGCTCTGGAGCTGGACCGGCACATCAACGTTTGGCTCAAGAGGGCAAGGGGCAGAGCCTTTGTACCCTCACATAGACCAGTCCTGGCATGAGGGTTGTGTGAGGATGAGTAGATGGCTCCCTTTCACCAAGGGGGATTCCTGGAGATGGGCCCAATTACCAGCCACCAGGGGCCAATGCACCCTGAAGAGTGATGAGAACTTCATTCCTACAGTGGGTGGGGGCAGTTAGGCAGTGAGCCCCAGTACCTACAACACGAAGTGACAGAATAACTAAATTTCTATGGCTATCTCACATACGTCTTGTTTTGTTTTTTAAAGCCTTTATTGAATTTGTTACAGTATTGCTTCTGTTGTTTATTTATCTGGCCAAAAGGTGTGTGGGATCTTAACTTCCCAACCAGAGATCAAACTCACACCCCCAGAATTGGAAGGTGAAGTCTTAACCACTAGACCATCAAGGAAGTACCTTCTATCTTATTTTTAAAGTACGCTTTCATTTCTGTGAAGCCCAGATAGATGTATAGCTACTCTTAGATGCCCTTCAAAATTCAGTTTTTGTGTGTACATAACACAATACATTATATGTATATAATATATTTTCTGTGTATAATATAATTATATATATATATATGTAATAACCTCTCCTCTTGTTTCTTGAGCTAGTTTGAATCTCATGAGGGGAGAATCCATTCCATTGATCATTAAGGAGGAGAGCATGAACATCAAAGGGCTATGAGAAGAATACAATTAATCATCTTTAATATTAATAGACCCACTAATCTTAAATCAATATTGAACCTTTCCATTTGTGAATCAGCTCACTGAAATCTGTCAGTCCTGCACCTCCATAATGGATATTGATTCTTTCTTTATGAGAATTTGAGTATGGAATATCCACGAGGGCAAGATTTGGATTAATTTCTATGAGTAAAAGAGAAAATTCTCAGAAGTTACCAAGTCCCTGAAGATACGAAATAATTCTAGATGTCTGTCCACACAACCTACTGACATAAGGATGGCCCTTGAATGGAAGAAGCCCCGGATGTGACTTCCATTTCTGCCATTGTTTCCTCGGGCAAAACTCTCAACTCCGCTGAAAATATGCATTCTTTTTCTTTAAAATTGAGGTGGCCACATATTAAAGAATTGCTGTGAGAACTAAATGAAATCATACATACATATCTCCTGTAGTAGAGCTCTCCATCTAGTAGCCAGTCTGTATACAGTATCCATTCCTTTATGTTTATTAGAGCCAGTTTTTACTGACCGAGTAATCTTGTTAGCAGTTGAATGTAATTAATACTCATGGTATCACTTCTCCCTTATCTTGCAACCAGATTCCAGGGAGCTTAGACCTGCTTTGGGAATATATATTAGGAATGGACTAGAATCCTTGCTTTAGCCAGAGCCTTCCTGTAAAACAGATGGTACCGGAATTTCCTTGCCTGGAGCATCTCCCCCAAGTGGATCAGACTGAGGGCTTCTGTCAGTGCTCAGCTCTAGAAGAATTGCTAATTGCTAATTTTTGATTAGCATCACTTACTGGCTATTGCAGCTATTCAATACACGGTGGATTTCCTTTTCCACCTTTGGTCCAGGTACATCTCTTGAACTCTTCAGAATCCCAGGAAGATTCCTTGAGATTTTACTGAACTGACAGGGAGTTCCTCAAACCAGTATGCCAATGATTAATGGACATTCTATAGATCATCAGCTTCTGGTTTCCCTGCTGCACCCTTCAGGTGCTAAATTATTACAGTCTCATAGTCAGAGTTGGATCCCAAGGAGCGAGAACTCCGGTCACAAGCTCAGCTCCAGGGAATAATATTTCTGGTTTTAGGTCAGTCCTGTAACAAAAACTGTAAAACCCCCCGCAGAATGTGGTGGCAAAAACACCTGCACCCTGGGGGACCGTTCTTGCTGCCTGCATTCAAGTCTGTAGTCTCCAAGCACAAAAAAATAATAGTGAATTCAACATGTTCTTATAATCTAGGGAAGGCCTTTAAAAAATGTTGGAACAAATAGTGTCCCAAATTGGTTCCATAATTAAGGTATGCAGAGCTCGGCTTCAAAGATCCCTTATGTCTGTTTTAAGGGATGCTGTTAGTGAGAAGATAATTGTATATAGTAGCTGTAGAGCCATTAGAGGAGCTTAATCTATACAGAAAGCTTGGATATTAGGTGCTTCTGGGACACTGCATCTACAGTAATGTCTCATCGGCAGATATTACCCCAAATGTGCACTTTTCTCCATTATATTTTATTTTTTTTTTAAGCCAGAGAGTTTGCATTTGGGTACAGTTTTGTAACAGGATGAATAGGTACTCCAAAGATATTTTGATTGCTGTAAAAGGTAAAAACATAATGAGAAAACTAATAAAGATCACAGGGATACAATTCTCATGACCTGTTAAACTTGTGTGTGGGGTGGAGAGACAGGCCCAGCATGGCCCCGGAGAGGCAATGCTGGATTTGCTTTAGAGTCAGCCGTGTGCCTAATGGCTTCCCATTCAGGCTTCTCAGGTGGCGCTGGTGGTAAAGAACCTATCTGCCAATGCAGGAGACATAAGAGACGTGGGTTCTACCCCTGGGTCAGGAAGATCCCTTGGAGGAGGGCGTGGCAACCCACTCCAGTATTCTTGCCTGGAAAATCCCCGTGGACACAGGAGCCTGGTGAATACAGTCCAAAGGGTCGCAAAGAGGCAGACACGACTGAAACGACTTGGCACAGCCTTGCGCTAGCATGGTTTGAGGCACTTTATTTTATCCTCAGTAAGTTAAGCTAGTAGGAGATGTGAAATTCAAATTCAGCTTGTTTGTTTTACTAAAAACCTCTGAATTGTACACTTTATTTTATTTTTTAAAAATAATTTTTATTGGAGTATAGTTAATTTACAGTGTTCTGTTAGCTTCTGCCATACAGGAAAGTGAATCAGTTAGATCTATACATATATATACTCTTTTTTAGTTTCTATTCCCCTGTCAGCCAATACAGAGTATTGAGTAGAGTTCCCTGTGCTATACAGTAGGCCCTTATTAGATACCTATTTTATATAGGTATGTGTGTGCTATGGTGCTTTAGTTGTGTCTGGTTCTGTGTGACCCTATGGACTGTAGACTGCCAGGCTCCTCTGTCCATGGAATTCTCCAGGCAAGAATACTGAAGTCGGTTGCCATGCCCTCCTCCAGGGTATCTTTCCCATCCAGGGATCAAACCCACGTCCCTTACATCTCCTACATTGGCAGGCAGGTTCTTTACCACTAGCACCACCTGGGAGGCCTGTTTTATATATAGTAGTGTCTATATGTCAATCCCAGTCTTCCAATTTACCCCTCCCCACCTTGTTGTTGTTTAGTCACTAAGTCGTGTCCGACTCTTTTCGACCCCATGGACTGTAGTCCGCCAGGCTCCTCAGTTCATAGGCTTTCTCAGGCAGGAATACTGGAGTGGGATGCCATTTCCTCCTCCACGGGCTCTTCCCAACCCAGGGGTTGAACCCATGTCTCCTGCATTGGCAAGGGGTTTCTTTACTAGTGAGTCACCAGGGGAGCCCCCATACCCCCTGGTAAATTCAGGAGTTTTGGGTTGCCTAGGGATTTTGGTGGATAACAGATGAAAATCCGGGAATGTGGCTAAGACAAAAATACTGAAGATAAGTATTCCTTCTGGAAATGCAACTTCTAGCTGGTACCAACCCCAAATCTCCTAGATTTGTAATAAATATGCTCTTAGAGTAATAACTCTTAAACAGCTGAACAGGAAAACCAAATCATCTCAAACAGTGACAGAGTTCATGAGAAAAACAATCAAAATTCTTTGCTCGGTCACTTTAAATAGTATAGGAATTATCGTTATTGTTATCATTGTTATTTTTTTTAGTGTCTACTCATACTCAATTCACCTCACCCGTCCCCACCACACACACACACACACTTTTAACTTTTATAGTCTAATCTCTTGCATAACCAACCACACAACAAAGGCTTGGTTAAAAAACCTCCTCCCAGCCTGTTGCAATATTTATAAAGCCCTGGTTTTTTAACACACTGGGAGAAGGGCTTAGTAAAACAAAGGGCATCATAATTTATTGTTTTAAGATTATTGATTCAATAAATTAACAATAATTTCCATGAAGGGTAGGAACCCTGGTGCCATAAAAGTTTATTTATTCCCACTTTAACTAGCATTGATTAGAGTATTCAAATTGTCCCAGTGCTCTATAATCACTCTTTATAGGTGAAATGCCCTCCGCTGTGCAGGAGACAGTAAAATAAACATTCTACCAGAAGTGACAATGGCTCCTTTAAAAACTAGAAATGCTAGATTTTTTTTTTTTTTCCAAGAGGGAAGAAATAGTTCAGATAGAGCTTTTAATATGTGCTGTGTGCACATTGGGCCCTGCTCTCTGATATAATGCAAGGACATAGTTTTAAGAGGCTATGTCCATTGTTAGCGAACAGGTAGAATCTAAATGGTGATATTTATACCCATACCTCAAACAAAGAGCTCTTTTTGTTGTTGCTTGGGTTTAAAGTATCACTGTATATTGCCTTTAAGAACCAGGTGAATTTTTTTTTTTTTTAATGCAAGTATTGTTTCAGTGCTTTTGTTCCTCAAGTGGTGACTAAACTTTCAAGGTGACTTGGGGAGGGCCTTTAAAAACTGTTAATAACTTGAACAAACAAGTACTGCTTTTTCTTCTGTAACCACAGGGCAGATTAGTTTGAACCATCTGAAAAGAGAACAATGGGCAAGCCAGTTCATTAGGCAACCCAGACCTGCACTTGGGTTTCTTCTGTCTTCAGGATCAATTCTCCTTTCCAGCGCACCAATACGAAAGGACATGCTTTCCTTCCTCACCCGTCCTGTTTCTCTCCTCTCTTGACATCTGGATAACGGGTTTTATTTGTTAGCTTTCATGCTGTATTTTCCAACGTGATTTCTTTTCTTTTCCACCGACAAGAAATCTCCACGCTGAAATATGATTTAGAACCAGGCATTGGCAGTAATTAATAAAATGAAATGAAATAAAATACAATAAACCTCTTAGTCACCCAAAGGCTTACAATTTACATAGGCTTGAAATGATTGTTGGTGTTAAGATTGTTTCTCAGAACGCAACTCAGGAATTTTAAGTTGTCAGATTAACTGCTGTATTTACTGGTCTGTTTGATTAGGTGAGCATAGTTTATATTCCCTCTTGGAGACCTAAATAGCAACCATTTCCTACCAAAACAGTGCTGAGAACAAAGGCCCCATTCACAAGGCAGTGGGCATTGCTCTATAGGCCTTTGTATCTGAAACAACATGGTTACTAAGCACCTCGAAAGGAAAAGGTGCAACTAATTTTTTAAATGTACACATAATAGGCAGAAAAGGAATCGCGTTACATACCAAACAATATATTCTATCAAAAGTGCACAGAGTGTTAGTTTGTATTGCTGGCTTTTCCAAGGCTGGAATAAAAATTGACTGTGGTCATTTTTAAGGACATCAAACAATAGAAAAGCAGTATTGGCAGGGACAACCTGGTCTCATCATTTTAACTGCTCACAAACACTCTCAGGATTGATTAGGATTCTTTTAGTCCATAACCATCTTTTTCAGAACCTTCCATAGGCTAGGCTCTGTACTGGGTGTTGGGGGCATAAAAGCCAATCAACCTCCTTCCTCGCCTGTTCCTTAGTCCTATGACTCACATTCCAGGGTTTAGATGGCACTGTGACACCGATTATTTCAAGGTTAAAGATGGAGCACAAAGAAAGGGTATCCTCTTCAAGAAGATGACCCCTGGGCTTTCCTGGTGGTCCAGTGGTAAAGAATCTGCCTGTCAATGCAGAGAACACAGGTTCAATCCCTGCCCGAGAAGATTCCACATGCCTCAGGGCAACTTAGCCTGTTTGCCACAACTATTGAGCCTGGACTCTAGACCCCATGTACCACAACAGCAGAAGCCACTGAAATACGAAGCCCGTGCACCGCAACTAGAAAGCTGCCCCCACTCACTGTAACCCAGCACAGCCTAAAATTAAATAAACAAACAAATAAAATTTAAAAAAAAAGATAATCCCTAAACTAGATCCTAAGGACAGGGGCTAAGGCAGCAACTCCAGATAGAGGTGATTGTACCAGCCAAGAGTGAGAATATCCGTTCAAGAATCCACAAGAGATTACTGATACTGAATCACAAGTGGAGGGTAGGACTGAACGATGATGAAGAGGAAGGAGGAAGCAGGGTCCACAGAGCACTTTCTGTGCCACGCTAAGTAGTTTGAACTTGACCTTGTAGGAGATGCAGAGCCTTTGAAGTCTGTCGAAGGGTAGGGAGGCAGATGAAACTGACAGGTCTGCGCAGTTCCAACTCCAAAGTGATGAATTGCTTAGTTGTGCTTTTGGGATCCTGAAGTGAATCTCATCATACTGGTAATATATATTTTCTTGACCTGCCTCTCCTCACTTCATTGTCTACACTGTTTGAATTCACAGATAGCCACTCAATATTTCACTTTTCTTAGAAAGTTAATGTATCATTCCTTGAGAGAAGTCATTTGTCACCCACGGAGACACACACCAATCATTTTATTGAAGGACTTGCAAAAAAATAAAATGTGATAATACCAGTTCCTTAGAGTCTGAGGAGTGGCAGTCCTGAGGAGTTTAAAGGAATCTCAGAAGCATCTCCCAGGGCCATGGGGTAATGTAAAAATTACACCATAAAAGTTTTCAAAATTGAGATCAACACGGTCTGGCTTTTTGCATCAGCCGCCATATTCTGGCAGTTGTTCTCTGTTTACAATGCACTAAGATGAAGGGGATATTTGAGTGAAGCAAATAGTTAAATAGATTGGAAAAACACATTTTCTTTACATATCTGGTATGTCATTCAGATGTAAAGGATTTAACTTTTGATCCCATACTGGTCACTTCATCTAGTATAGTTGTTGGCAGACAGCTGCGTGTGTTCGCCAAGACTCCCAGGTTTTAACCTCTCGAACTGAATGATCACTCTACAATGGGAGAACTACATACAGAGTGAAATGGGAAATTGCCATTAAAATTGAGGCTGGACTCTTATTTATCTCTACCTATAGTTTTTGCCACTTCTATGAGGATAAGAATTGTCCTGGGTTGCTTGTTAGGAGTGCGGATTACTAGACATGCCCTTGGTAATCTTTGCTTCAGGAGATCTGTTTTGGGTCCAGGGATCTTTGTCAAGGTCACCAGGTGTTCCTGACCTTCAGGGAACATTGCAAAAATGATTGAGTAAGTTGAGTTAAACAGCATTCTTTAATTTGTCATATATGTTGCATTAAGTTTTAAGAGAAACACTGTGAGAACTTACTAAACATTAAAATAATGAAGAAATAGTTGGGGTTACACATTCTATAATTTTGCAAGCTGCTTTAGTAGAGGGAATGAAAGTGATATAAAAAGCAACTGTGCCAAATTTTTTATTGGGTCTCCAGATTACTAAAATAAGTACTGCCAATTAGTTTGGGGTAAGAAAAAATTGTGGGTCAGGTGATATTTTCCTTTCATTACTAAGTGAAATAAATTTGTTATTGGTAATTCAGTTAAGAAAAATCAATCCTTTGTTTCTTCCAGATACAGTTGATTACATGCTCATATGACAACGAAGGTGATCTCTTGGGTCTGTGGCACTTGACATGCTGTCATTCTCCTCTATACCATTTCTCCATACAAGGTACTACAAATAAATTTCCTGGTAGCTCAGATGGTTAAGAATCTGCCTGCAATGCAGGAGACCTGGGTTCGATCCCTGGGTCAGCAAGATCCCCTGAAGAAGGAAATGGCTACCCACTTCAGCATTCTTGCCTGGAGAATTCCAGGGACAGGGGAGCTTGGCAGGCGACATACAGTTCATGGGATTGCAAAAAGTAGGACAAAACTAACACTTTCACTTTTCAAGGCAAAATCCTGCTTGCTAGCAATGGCTTTCAAACTATTTTTCTAGCAGCTGGACACTTTTTCTAAAACCCCAGTATATAAACAAGTAGGAGCAGCTATGTTTTCATCCAGGGCTAGAGTACAGGGGGAGGAAACAGGTCAGAGGGTCTTCCCAGCTCTAAATCAGCACCTTCCTAGTTCACCAGCCTCCCTGTGGTTGGAGAGTTCAAGGCATTAGGATAACAAAGAGTTGATGTTCAGTGAAAAATGGTGTTTTGCCAACTCCTAAAACACCTCCACAGACAGGGCAGAACAGAGTTGGAAAACTTCTGCTGGAGTTTTTCTTCAAGGATGATAGCCTGGTTCACTCATTCCACGTCTACCACATGCCAGCAATTCGCGGGTTTCTTTTAGGGCATTTTCATCACACGCTATCAGAGAAATTTTGAGTTTACATCCTTTTACAAGAAATGATTATGATTTTAATAAAGCACATAGGGCCTGCAGATGGAAATAGAAGAGAGAACATTTGGACTCAATTGATAATATGGGCATGCTCGTTTAGAATAACGTCCCACCAGTAAATGGTGATATCCTAACTTTGTGTGTGGGCAACCTCTGGGGTGCAGGGAGATGGGCTTGAATTAGAAGGCATGGCTCTTTCTGTTTAACTTGCTTTGCACAGAGCTGTCTGCAGGTGGGCACTCAACAGAAGCTGCCAGTCTTAGCATCCAGAGATGCAGTTGTGATCTGTCATGATATTATTAAATTATTCCTCTCATATTAAGTGGCCACAATTTCAACATAGGCTTCTCTTGACAGATGTACAATTCATATAGACGATGGGAACTATATTCAGGGCGTGCTGTGATTTCATTTGCCGTGCCACTCATAGTGGAAAAAATATGCCACACTTTTTTAAGCAAACAGGCTTCTTTTCACAGTGGACAGAGAATACCGTTAAACAGAGGAAACACAGTATCCCTTTTCATAGCAAGAGATCAAATGTCTGCAGAAGAGTTTAATTTATACTTCTGCATGTGCCAGAGCCCAGTCTGAGACATAGCAGCATTTCAGGACTTTCAATCAGGTCATAGTTTCCACCCTGGATGACTTCATCCCTTTTAAAATAGAATAAATGGAATTCCACATTATACTATGGGTAGGGATTATAGGAAATTAAAAGACGTATAGTGCTCAGCACACTAAATAATTGTGACATTGATCTGGGAAAATAACACTTAGACAGCAAGTTCTCATTGGGTATTATTTGTGAAAGAGATTTTGCTCCAGCTTTCTAGGAGAGTGGTAGAGAAGTGTTGCAATGTGGGCCAGAAAGTAAAATCTAGGCTGTGCTTGCTTTTCAAAATATATGTGAGTGTTAAGTTAGATCAGAGGTGTGACTTGATTTCATTGTCCACCAGCCCCGCTGTCAGACACTCTCTGGATTTAGTACTCTAGTTTTCGTGTGTTGGTGATGAGAGTTTTACAGGATGAAGTTCAGCCTCCTGCAGCTTGTTGGTCACTCAGTCCTGTTTGACTCTTTGCAACCCCATGGACTGTAGTTCACTAGGCTCCTCTTTCCATGTAATTCTCCAGGCAAAAATACTGGAGTGAGTAGCCATTCCCTTCTCCAGGCAATCTTCCTGAACCAGGGATCCTACCCAGGTCCTCTGCACTGCAGGCATATTCTTTACCGTCTAAGCTACCGGGAAGCCTGTCTGCAGCTTGAGTTGGATGCAATTAGAGAAGTTGAGAGAAATCATGTTCAGCCAAAAGAAGCATCTGAAGTTAAAATGTGAGAGATACTCTACTAAAGTCCTAAAATATAATCATCCCAACACGAGCTGAATTGTTTTAAAAAAAAAATAACAGAAGTTTTTGATTGGTCTGTGTAGAAATTGCCTAGAAGAGAAAGCTATCATGTCAAGTTAGAGGGAGTCAGAGTCTTCTCTGGGGGGCCTTTCTTTTACAAGCTACTTTTTGGCTGAAAAGAAGAAAGTGAAATTGTTCAGTTGTATCCGACTCTTTGCAACCGCATGAACTGCAGCCCGCCAGGCTCCTCCATCCATGGGATTTTCCAGGCAGGAGGTTACCATTACCTTCTCTAGGGGATCTTCCCTCCCCAGACATCGAACCCGGGTCTCCTGTGCTGTAGGCAGACTTTTTACTGTCTGGGTCAACAGGGAAGCACCACTTTTTGGCTGACTTTTGATCTTACTTTCCATAGTTTTGCACATGACGGGATTTGATATGTTTCTTGAACAAAAGAATATACACACTAGATCCTCCAGCAAGAGTGTATTAAACCTAAGCCTTCCTTCTGTCCAGGAGAAATGAAAAGACAATGCTTGCATTCTGTTGTGCCTTCTTTACAATCACATCCATTGGCATTAAATGGCCGCTGTGTTGAAATTTGCGCGCCTTTTAAAAAGAGGCAAGTATGCACGGCCTTCCCTTTAGGAAGATGACAACTGGAGAAACAGGGGTGGTGAGAGAGATTGAGTACAAATGCATTGCAGGTGAGCCAGCACACTTTAATCATATACTTATAAACCATCCCTAGGAATCCCTGTTTGCTTTGAATCTGCCTACCAGATAGGTCACAAGGAGGCAGAAATGGCTGACAGTGTTTCTAGGGCCTAGCGCTGGGCGTATGTTCTGTTTCTGTTCACACATAATCAACAAACAAAGGAGGAGGTGGCAGCTGCTCGAGAGAGCTCTCAGGAGGGAGACGTACAGGTGGGAGTTTTTAAATCTTGACACGCTGATAAGATTTCAGCATGGCTTCAAAGCTTACTCCAAAAAAATGACCCATGCCAGGATTTCTTTGAAAATTCTAATCTGTTGCTAAAACAGAGCAAACCAAGTTCTCCTTTGTGAACTTGAGTAAACACATTCCTCACCACCATCAAAGACTGTGGTGAGAAGAAGGAAGGACCTGCCTTTGTGATTCAAGAGTCCTCCACGAGTAGGCTGTGCATATTTGTAGGAACAGTCATATCTTTCAAAGAACAACACAAACCAAATACTTCTGGTAATCTCCAGTCTTTTAACGTGTGACAGAGCAGGGTGATGGGTGTGTTGTTCTGAGACTTTCTGTGACTGAAGGATCAGGTCAATAACCACACTTGCTCTTCAGGGGCACTCGCTTCTGGAAGGGGTTCCGAATATCGGAGAAAGAAGTGTTATGACAACAGATGGGAAAACTGAAACAATGAAGAATTCTTGACCTAGTCAAAGTCAATATGACTGGACAGGAGCAGATAACTTGCCTTGTCCAGCTGTCTGCTACCACATCATGTATGAAATCTGATGCCCTCAAGTTGGCGAGAAGGGCGATCAGGGTGAGCCTTGAAGTCACAGAATCTAGTGTGTTCCACCACGGAGAATAGTCTCTCCATGTACCCAAATTACAGTGAGTCTTACTCTTTGTGAAAGTTTAAAACAGGAAACATGACTAGCCCTAGATTGATTAATAGCTTCTATGGTACTACTAAAAATGGATAGCAAGACTTCCCTGGTGGTCCAGTGGTTAAGAATCCATCTGCCAATGCAGTAAATGTGGGTTTGATGCCTAATCTGGGAACTAAGATTCCATGAATTTGTTTTCTATGCCTGTGAGTCTATTTCTGTTTTGTAAATAAGTTCGTGTGTATCATTTTTTTTTAGATTCCACATGTAAGTGATATCATAAAGAAGATGTGGAATGCACACATGCGTGCACACACACACACACACACCGACATGTATACAATGGAATATTACTTGGCCATAAAATGGAATTAAATAATGTCATTTGCAGCAACATGGATGAACCTAGAGATTATCATACTATGTGAAATAAGTCAGACAGTGAGAGACCTACTTTAAACAACAGAAGGAAATAACAGAAGGTCAAGAAGGAAATCTCTGAGAAGGTGATACTTAGCTCCAAGCACAGAAGATGAGAGCATAAAGGCAGAGAAAATAGTCATTTGAAGCATTTTCAGAAAGAAGGATTTGAGACATTAAAAGAATAGAGACATTAAACAAAGAATAGAGATTTTTCTTTCACATACTGAGAGAAAGCAGGGGCATTGTACATTGAGACTAAAAAGGTGAACAGGACCTCACAGGCCGTGATAAGGGCTTTGGACTTCATTCTAAGATCTATGGGAAGACACTAAAGTAGTTGAGTGACATCAGAAAAATTTATATTTTAATAAGCTGATTATGGCTGTTATAATGACTTTGACTGGACAAGGGGTAAGAATGGAAGAGGTGAGATCAATTAACTCTAAAATACACCATGAAGTGAGATGACAGTGAATTATTCTATGGTGGAGACAGAAGAGATGTGGAAAAACAAACTGATTGAGATGTATTCTAGAGATTGATTTGATGAGACTTGCTATTATATGGATGTGGGGCAAGAGGAGAAGGAAAAACCAAGGATAAAACCCGTATTTCTCACTCGAGGAACTGAATGGTTGGTGGTGACATTTACTGAGAAAGGGAAGACTCGAGTTTCTGATGGTAAAACAGGTTTGAGGAGGAAATCAAGAATTCCATTTTGGAAATGCTGAGTTCAAAATGCTTGTATGGTATCTTATTTAAATAAGTGATATGGTACTTGAGTGTGGAGCTCGGAAATGAGGTAACGTTCTGGAGTCATCAAAATTTAAATGGTATTTAAACGCATGGGAATGATGAGATTTCTGAGTGGATTATTTAAAGAAGATAAGAGGCTTCCTATTTGAGCCTTGAGTTCTATTTAGAGATTAGTTATAGGAGAAGATTCCAGCAAAAGAGAATGTTAGAGAAATAAAAGGAAAGTCAAAACACTGTGTTTTTACAAAAGCCAAGGAAAGACATAATGTCAAGACAGAAGCAGTATTTACCTGCTTATTTACAGTAATCAGAATTTACAAATATACAGAAGCAGTATTTACAAATAGTGCTGTAAAATTGCATATATTTAGGCTAGCAAAGAGTCTATTGAACTGGGGATCATGAGGTCAGTGGTGATGTTGATAAGTACTCATATCCTCTGTTTGAGGGTTCTTGGAATTTGGCATTTGCTGGTGGACCAGTGGTTAAGACTCTGCTCTTCTACTGCAGGGGGCATGGATTCCTTCCCTGGTGGGGAACTAAGATGCCACAAGCATTGAGATAGAGCAAAAAAAAAAAAGAAAGAAAGAAAGAAAGTGCCTGGAGTAGAAATTAGAAATGTAGAAAATTCAAGTATAAATGGGAGATGAAGATAAGGAATCTATGTACATAGATCTTTCTTTTGAGAGATTCATATTCAGATACGAAGGTATATAGGATATCCTATATTCAGATAGGGTAATAGCAGGAGAGAGATGTGATATTACTAATGGGAGATGCCAGCTTCCCTGGTGGCTCAGATGGTAAAGAATCTGTCTGTAGTGCAGGAGACCCAGGTTTGATCCCTGGGTAGGGAAGATCTCCTGGAGGAGGGAATGGCTACCCACTCCAATATTCTTGCCTGGAGAATTCCATGGACAGAGGAGCCTGGCAGGGCTCCTACAGTCCATGGGGTCACAAAGGGCTGGACACAACTGAGAGACTAACACATAACGAGCATGTACATTTTCTGATAGCACTGACCTATGATTCATAAGAAAGTATAGCTGAAAGAACCAAGAAGTAACACTTGAGATGGAAGAAGAGAAAGAATCAAGAGTACACATGGATAAACTGAATGGTAGTATGTAACATGATTCACGTGGAAAAACCCTATAATAGACATTCTAAGATACACTTCTCTTTTTAACTCAAAGCCATTCTAAACAGATTGTTCAAGATTTAATAGAATAACTCAACCCATGAAATGACTTGATGTCATTGTAGGGTAATCTTTCAGGGAAATAGAGATCTTTACTGAGAAAATAATGCAACTATAGTATTTCTTAAAAAGAAAATGTAAATGTATCTTTAATTTCCTGATTCTTCCCTCCTGAATCAGGCATGCCCAGTAGATCTGCCTCAAGAGGCATAGATGGCAGAAAAGTCTCTCCCCACCCTCTGTAGAAACCAGCCCACTAGAACTTGCACTCAGGACCTCAGGCTCTTGTGATTTCATACCCTGATTTTAAAATACCCTATATTAATCAAAACTTTCATCTTCAAATTCAGTGCTCAATCATTAAGACTTTCTTAATTTGTTTAAAACTGAATTTGAGCCTTCATTTGGACAAAAGGCAAAAGACTTACTCTCAGTCAATTCAGGGCTGCTTCCATTTGCCTTAGGAATGCTTTCCTGAATTTTTTTTTTATTGAAATATAGTTGATTTACAATATTGTGTTAGTTTCTGATGTACAGTAAAGTGATTCAGCTTCACTTATATATATTCTTTCTCATATTCTTTCCCAATATAGATTATTACAAGTACTGAATATAGTTCTCTGTGCCAGAAGTAGGACCTTGTTGTTTATCTATTTCATATGTAGTAGTGTATATCTGTTAATCCTAAACTCTTAATTTATCCCTCCCCGTTCCTTTCCTCTTTGGTAACTATAGGTTTGTTTTCTATGTCTGTGAGTCTGTTTCTGTTTTGTAAATATGTTCATTTACATCACTATTTTAGATTCCACATATTAGTGATATTGCATGGTATTTGTCTTTCTCAGTCTGACTTACTTCACATAGTATGAGAAACTCTAGGCCCATCCATGTTTCTACAAATGATATTGTTTCATTCTTTTTAAGGCTGAGTAGTATTCCTTCACATATAGAGACTACATCTTTTTCCATTCATCCATTGATGGACATTTTGGTTGTTTCCATGTCTTGGCTATTTTAAATAGTGCTGCTATGAATATTGGAGTGCATGCATCTTTTCGAATTTGAGTTTTCTCCAAATATATGCCCAGGAGTAGAATTGCAGGGTCATATGGTAGGTCTAATTTTAATTTTTTAAGGAACTGCCATACTGTTTTCCATAGTGGCTATACCAGTTTACATTCCCACAAACAGTGTAGGAGCATTACATTTTCTCCACACCCTCTCCAGCATTTATTTATTTATTTGAAATTTGGAGGGATTATGTGCTGCTGACACTTGGGGCTGGAAGGGGACCTATGCTTCTCTCCTTTGCAATGTACCCACATTGTCACCTGCTGAGATGCCCTCGTTGTTATCTGATCTTTGGTCATTAGTCCACACAGATTATTGCTATAAATTTCTTGTCCCTTCAAACCCTGGGCTTTTTGCACAATGTCTGTGTTCTCTTGGATATTGGGAAACATTCCACAGATATCACAGAACTGTGGATTGCAGTAAACTCAGGGAGACTGTCTCATTGCCGACTGCCTGAACACCTCTGTAAGACTTTCTGCTGCGGAGTCTTGGATGACAAGGGAAAAAAAGCAGATTTCTCCCTGTTCTCACATTTCTCAAAGCTTTCTGGAAATTTCTATCCACTTCCTAAGAGTTGGCATGTGATTAGGGAGGTGGACACACCAGAAAGCCCCTCTCTGTAGCACTCTACATCATAAACCCTATTAATTCAAACTCCACCTGAGTTCGATCCCTGGGTGGGGAAGATCC
This sequence comes from Odocoileus virginianus, assembly GCF_023699985.2. Taxonomy (NCBI): domain Eukaryota; kingdom Metazoa; phylum Chordata; class Mammalia; order Artiodactyla; family Cervidae; genus Odocoileus; species Odocoileus virginianus. Next base: position 29,582,224 of record NC_069696.1, on the reverse strand, counting down.
CCTGGAGGAGGGCATGGCAACCCGCTCCAGTATTCTTGCCTGAAGAATCCCCATGGACAGTGGAATCTGCAGTCCATGGGGTCACAAAGAGTCAAACACAACTGAGCGACTAAGCATACCTCTTCTTTGAAGAGTCAGAAAAACCCTTTTGAATGTAGGGTAGCTTAATTCTTTCTCTTCTCTCAAATATGCGGTTTATGCCTGATCTAAACTTGTGACTTTTTAAGGAATGACTTTATTGAGATATAATTCTGATACCGTACAACTCATCCATATTCAGTGTACAATTCAATGCCTTTTAGTGTATCTGTAGAGTTATACAACTACCAGCAAATTTTTTAACCTAAGCATTTGAAACTTGCTAAAGCCAAAGTTTTAATTCCATGTTTTTTTCATTACCTTTCCTGATATATTGGAAAGGTTCCTGAATGAGGAAAAAAATAAGTGGTAAAAGAAAATGCATGTTGGGAAACTTTGATTAATACATCAAAATATTAACCTGCCACAATGTGGACCAGCTGGCTCTTCAATGCAATGAACTTCCTGTGTAACATGGATGTAGAATACTGTACAAAGCATGGTTTGGCTTGTTTGCAAAAGATCTCCATCTTTCTCTACTTTTACTCATCCCATCTGTAAGGTTACAGATATTTCTTTTACATTAATTATCAAAATTTAGAGAATGAAGCTGCATAGTGAATATAGGTCATTCATTTCATCTCATATTTCTTTAACGTTAGCCTCAGTTACATCTCGTATGATATTTGTTACAAATTCAAGTTTTAACTGCATTTTATTTTCCACCACATTAGAAGAGCAATCAGTGACTTCCCCGGTAGCACAGAGGTTGAGAATCCCCCTGACAATGCAGGGAACACTGGATTGATACCTGGTCTGGAAGATGCCCCATGCTGCGGGATGACTAAGCCCGGGTGCAGCAACTACTGAGCCTGCGTCCTAGAGCTCATGCTCCACAACAAGAGAAGCCACAGCAATGAGAAGCCCACACACTACAACTAGAGAAAGCCTGCATGCAGCAACGAAGACCCAGCAAAGCCAAAAATAAACTAACAAATAAAATTAAAGAAAAGGAGAAGAGCAATGGGGCTTGGGAGAAGTTTCACTTCTGTGATAAGGATCTGCGGAGGTACCACTGGTTCAGGGCATGGTAAGCTTTCAGGAGCCCACGAGGCACGAGCTCATCACACATGTTAAAAGATATGCCTGAAAAAGCAACGTGGTATTTTTCAGCTAAGCAATCTCATGCCAAGTCTCAATCATGAGAAGCCATAGCAAGAAATCATGACCTTACCTCTACAATCTGTTAATTTTCACAGATACAGGCAAATCTGAATATGGATCTAAATTACCTAGATTTCTTGATGATATAAAACTGAAGAACCATAACTTTGTCACAAAACCTTGCTGATCTACTCTTTCATCAATATGTGGCTAAAAAAAAAAAAAGAAAAAGAAAGGAAAAAGCAACTTTCTTTTTATGGAACTCTGGCATTTATAATTCCTATTTTCCTTGAGGAAGGGAAATGGAGAAAGAAGTGAAAAGAAATATTGGAAAACCTGCCAGCCTAGCGAGTAGCATTTTCTTGGATCCTAAGGAAACTTCTGGCCACATTCGGTTTTTTGTTTTTGTTTTGCTTTTGTCGAAGGTGAAGGCCAGCACTGCAGGTAAAATATTTTACTCTTTGTTTTGCCAATATTTATTCCTTGTGGCTGTTGTGCCTCTGTCATATCTCAGGATAGAAATTCCCTTCTGAGCAACATGATTAGAAATGCAATGAGGGCTATTAAATATATTTGAATACAGGCAGCAAAATTGCCATGCAATCCATCTCAAGAGACAGTCCAAAAGTATTATGTGTGCACACAAATGAATCCTGCCCATGCACCGTCCCTTCATCCGGTCCCATTTTGTCCTTCCTTTCATGGCTAATTCCTTTGGTGTCAGTTTAGCCTCCTGATATTGGAGTATGTTTAACTCATTAATGTATACCAACATCAGGCAGCAAGCCCAGATGGGAAAGGTGAAGGGGTAAGAGCAGAAAATGGGAAAGACCAAAAGGAACAAAATAAGAAACAAAGGGAAAACCGAGGTTTGAAAGGCTTTTTTCCTGTGGTCATTTTGGAGGCTGGCCTCTGGCACATGTAACCTCTGTGTCACAGTGGCTCTGAAACTGAGGGTTCAACTTTCACCCATGAAAAGAATTACCAGTGTACCTGTGGTTATTTGAAGATTATACATGATATTTGGTGACCTTCTAATATGAACAGCCACGATTCCATTTTTTAAAGAAACCCTGTGCTTTGGAAAAATTCAGATTTTAAGCAGCAAAGTTCTCAAGGGCAGTGACCTAATAGTAACAATGAGCTAACAGCTATTGAGTGCTCACTGTGCTTTGCACCAGAACATAATGACCTGCTGGCTCTATGATCTCATTTAACGCTCACACGAATCATTGGAGCCATGCTCTGTCATCCCCCACCCCCCAGTTTCACAGCTAAGACACTCAGGCTCAGAGTACAGCATGCTAACTATTACACAATAATGGATACATGCGTATGTATAACTGAGTCACTTGGCTGTACACCTGAAACTAACAGCATTAGAAATCAACTATAGTCCAACATGAAATGAAAATTTTAAAAAAGAGAATTCCCTGGCAGCCCAGTGCTTAGGACTCTGAGCTCTCACTGCCGGGTACCAGGGTTCAGGGTTCAATCCCCAGTTGGGAAACTAAGAACCCACAATCAGGGTGGAGAGGCCAGAAAAAAAAAGAAAAAAAAAAGAGAATACAAAATATACGTAAGTATGTATTCTGTATTAGAGAAGATAGTTTAATATCTTTGCATTTTCCAACCAACTAGATACACTATACATAATTGATATTTTTGATGCTAGTTAACTTCAGAAGTAAAAGCATCAATCATCTAATTAATAAAAAAACTTGCTTAATGAAACAAATGAAAAGAACCTAAGGCTCCCAGAGAACATAGCACTTTGCCTTAAGACACACAGTCGTCCAAAGGCTCTAATGCCTACACTCCTAACCACTCTCCCTCACCGCTCTGTCTTCATAGCTAGCTGCTTCTGACTCTGAAGAATCTTTTTCAAAGAGAAGCATTTGTCTCAGTTAAAAGCGCTTACAGAACAAGCAGTATCAACTCCTGGAATGAAATGTTTGTAAAAGTTCCCAATTAATTTTCCATTTATCAGACCCTTGAGTTCCAAGTGGAAACCTAAAAGAATGACCAACTCTAGCCCTCCCACCTATACCTGCCAACCCCGATGAGCACAGTACGGTCCCAGAGGAGCCTGTGGGCAGCCAGGGACCACGCCTTGGAAAGAGAAGCACGTTCCCCTCACATACTCAACACTCCTGTGACCTTCTCTGTGTTACTGCAACATAGCTTCCTTATTTATTTAAAAATTCCTCTCCACCGCCCCCCATGCCAGAAGAGTCCCAGACTTCAGTGGCTTTTGCATAGCTGAACAACCACTATGTGTCTCCAAAGATATTGTTAAAATGTGGGGAACTAGGGTTGGAATGTGCACACACGTACGTGCATCCTTGGCCTTATGAAAGTAATTTCTTAAAAGTTTCAAATGGTTACTGACTGAGAGAAACAGAAATGAGGAAGTATCCAGGTCAGATAGAAATGAGGTGATAACAACGGAAGCATATATATATATACATGCTGTATATATAAGCATTTATATATATATAGGGCTTCCCTGGTATCTCAGACAGTAAAGCGTCTTCCTGTAGTGCAGGAGACCTGGGTTCGATCCCTGGGTTGGGAAGATCCCCTGGAGAAGGTAATAGCAACCCACTTCAGTACTCTTGCCTGGAAAATTCCATGGACTGAGGAGCCTGGTAGGCTACAGTCCATGGGGTCGCAAAGAGTCGGACACGACTGAACGACTTTACTTTCACATGCATATATATATGTAAATAAAAAATTTAACAGATATACATACAAATATATATTATATATATGCTGTATCTATAAGCATACATATATGTTGTTGTTTAATCCCTAAGTTGTGTCCAGTTCTTTGGTGACCCCCGTGGACTGTAGCCCGCCAGGCTCCTCTGTCCATGGGATTTCCCAGGCAAGAATACTGGAGTGGGTTGCCAGTTCCTTCTCCAATATAAATATACATCTCTCTATATATATACATATATATATATGCACACACATATATATGTTTATTTATTTATTGAAAAATGTTCAGGTCATCTCAACATTGTAGTTTTCCTTTTTATATATATACATGCAAAAAAGTGCATGAATTCTGAATGTACAGCATGACAAATTTTCACAAAATCAACACACAAATGTAACAAGTAACCAGTTTAAGGAGGAAGACACTAGCAGAGCCATAAAAACTCATTTTTCCCCTCCCAGTCACTCCCTACCCTAAAGGTAATCACTCTCTTGACTTCTAACCCATAGGTTAGCTCTGTCCATTTCTTAATTCTACATTCATGGACTCATACAGTGTGTATTTTTTGCGTGCCTGTCTTCTTTGCATGTAGCAATAGTTTATTCGTTTTTGTTTTATGATATTTTATTTTGTAAACACACCTCAACTTATCAATTCTATTGTTGGTAGACCTTTGGATAGTTCAGTTTGAGGCCGTTATGAACAGGGTTGCTGTGAATGTTCTTGTACATGTCTCTTGGTAAACATATATTCTTCTTCTGAGGTTGTTGTTTCATTCACTAAGTCATGTCTGTCTCTTTTGCAACCCCAAGGACTGTAGCCCACCAGGCTCCATGGAACTCTCCAGGCAAGAATACTGTAGTGGGTTGCCATTTTTTTCTCTAGGAGATCTTCCCGATCCAAGGATCGAACTCACATCTCCGGCTTGTCAGGGGGATTATTTACCACTGAGCCACCGGGGAGGATCCTACTTCTGCTAAGATAACCATAAATGTTAAAAACAGATTTCTTACCTGTTTTATACTCTTCTGGGTGATATTTAGTCCATGCATTTCTGGCTCTATTATTAAAGCAATTCAATTGTCTTTCCTTTTTTAACCTTGCCTCCTTCTTTGGTTTTCCTCTTCCTGAACTTTCTTTCTTCCTAAAACAAAACTGACTTCAGACACTGGGAAAATTGAAAATGCATAGCTCCAAGCTCATCATCTGAGGATATAATAATGAGTGTGTTGTTTTAAATTACTTTCCATCATGTTCCATGCTGTCTTCAAAGGTCAGGCCTTCATCACTTTTGTGTTCTGTGGGAGGACTTGGTGCATGTGACCAAAAGTAGTTTCCAACAAAATTCAAAAAAACTTCTGGTTTTCTCACAAGTTTTGGGTTTTTTTTAAGGTGAAAGAATCTACATTTGATTCTCTGAATCTAGCTCATTTTAATATGAGCCATTTTTATATGCAAAGGACTGCTGACACCAGCAAGTTTTATAGTACTGATTACTATGGAAACATTTATCTATAAATATAAAATCCTTTAAAGCTTAGCCTTTTATCTTTATAGAAAAAGGCCTGTTTATGTCACTTCTAAGATTCCAGCTTTAATGTAGACATGAGCTATTCTAATGCCAAACAAGATAACCTCAGTGTTGGAGCTGTGAAAGCTTTGAAAAGTGGAATTTGTGCTAAAACTATTATTTTTTGATAAAATATTAATAATGAAATAAAAATATTTAAAGAGGCTCACTTAAGCCTGTAGCTCTGGCTTGTCAAATTCTTTTTATTGAATTTAATATTGTGACTATGTCTCCTTTTTTTTTCCTCTTCTAATTCATTCCATTCTTTGTTAAGTGTGTGTGTGTGTGTGTGTGTGTGTGTGTGTGTGTGTGCGTTAGTTGTAATGACAGTCAAAATGGAAGTAGTTCATTCATTAACCTTTTCTTTAGGCCTGTTTTATGATTTTTCTTTTTCAAAGTTCTTGTAAAAACAGATATGATGATGTAATATCTTTGTATTGTTATCACTTCCTTTCTTGTTTCTCTTTTACTAAAACATATCACTTTAAATAACTAGAGGTTTATGAGAGGAAATTATTGCAAAATAAGAGAGGAAAGATTGCTATATGGCCCAAAGGAGAGCACTTTATGATTTCCTGCTTCCTCCTGGGGATAAGTAAGTGAGTTGAGATGGAAGTGGGAAAGACCTGGGGCAGTAGGAGAGCACCTGAACAAGATAATTATTTTCCTCACTTTTTTCTATATAAATTGAAAAATCCGAGCATTATGGATCTTGCCCAAAATGAGCATCTCTTTCTATTTCTGCACAACCATCTAAATTTACCATGATTATTTCTCATATATTAATAGTCATGTCTCAACTCTGTCTCTAATCCAACAATTTCAAATTATGCTCCAATAATTATTCTGTGTAGTTTAAACCCACTGAGGACCTTCTACTCTGTTCACTAGCAGAACCACTCCCTCCATTCTTACAAGCTTATGATACAAAAATATGTATAGTTGTCAAGCGTTCAGTGTTTTATCAGTGCCGTTGTACACAACTCTAGAAATAAGGAGAAGAGGAGGAGAGTGATGCGCTACACAATGAAATCCAGGGGAGTTCTCATCATTACTGTTGAGGATGACAATGAGATGCCTAAAATGTGTTGCTGTCACAACTGACCTGTTTAACTTTTTAACTGCCACAACTGACCTGTTTAACTTTTTAACTGCCAAGTTCCTGCTTGTTTATCTTGGTGGTACATAAATAGAGGTTCAAAAAATATCTTTGAGACACCGTCCATTTTAGACAACATTTTAGATGTTGTCAGGACTGACCCAGATTACTAGATAAATCTTCAGTCTGAGGGAAGTAAAAGCCTATTGACAGGATACAGGGGGATTATTATGGCAACATAGAATTGTAGAATCTCAGAGTTGGAAGAAGGCCAGAAACTTAGCTATTCTGACCACCCAGGTCTTAGCCATAATTTTTTAGAAGCAGAGTGAAAGGACATACTTCATAGATATTAAACAATAAGGGTCACAGAGTCAAATCTCTTTTCAGTATTTGCCTTTGATCTGCTATTTTCTCATTCCTTTAAGCACCAGGAAAAGGGATTCAGCTATGGAATATTTGTCTAACGCTGCTGATAGCAGCCACACTTACGGGCTCTGCTTTGCTATTCAGTGGCATAGACAGGCCTGACTCTGAGCAGGTCGTGATGTGAGGAATGTTCGCCAGTACATTCCTACCTTCACTCTGACTTTCTGTCCTTTCTCTCCACGCATCACACCAACTCCCTTTTCCCTACTCCACACCTAGATGTGCTTCGCTCTCCAGCTTAACCCAAACTTGAATTCTTTACTTGTAGCAACACAGAAATAATAATTTTATGCACTTCACAGTGTTGAGAAGATTACAAAGTTAAATAATGTCTATGACGTCTTTAGTTTCATATCTAGCACACATTAAGGCCTCAATATTCAATGGTTCTTATTAGTTCTGCCAACTGCTAAGGATGTAACCCATCCAAGAATATTGAGAATGTAAAATAGTACCTGAAGATGGGAAAAACAAATAATGAATGGGATTGACATTTGAAAGCAGAGTGTTGCCTGTTCAACACCTATTTTTTTGGGCATCTCCTGTGAACCAAACTCTCTGCTTCAGGGCTGGAAATAGAAGACTTAAAAACACTCAGCTAGAGTTGAGCATTACAGTATACTAACACATATATATGGAATTTAGAAAGATGGTAACGATAACCCTATATGCAAAAAAGAAAAAGAGACTCAGATGTATAGAACAGACTTGTGGACTCTGGGAGAAGGCGAGGGTGGGATGTTTCAAGAGAACAGCATCGAAACATATATTATCTAGGGTGAAACAGATCACCAGCCCAGGTTGGGTGCATGAGACAAGTGCTCGGGCCTGGTGCACCGGGAAGACCCAGAGGGATCGGGTGGAGATGGAGGTGGGAGGGGGGACCGGGATGGGGAATACATGTAATTCCATGGCTAATTCATTTCAGTGTATGACAAAAACCACTGCAATGATGTAAAGTAATTAGCCTCCAACTAATAAAAATAAATGGAAAAAAAAAAAAAAAACCACTCAGTGTTCTTAACTTGATGGAACAAATTATCTAATGAAGGAAGCCAACTATGAGCATTAATCACCGAAGTATTTGTATAACCTCATTGTAGTTAGAGCAATGAAGGAAAATAAAGGGAGATATGAGCGTGCATAATGTGTGCGCTAAGTCACTTCAGTTGTGTCCGACTCTTTGCAACTGTATGGACCATAGCCCACCAGACTCCTCTGTCCGTTGGATTCTCCAGGCAAGAATACTGAAGTGGGTTGCCAGGCCCTCCTCCAGGGCATCTTCCCACCCCAGGGATTGAATCCTGGTCTCTTATGTCTCCTGCATTGGCAGCCTGGTTCTTTACCACTAGCACCACCTGGGAAGCCCATAATCAAATTTCAAAATCGAAGTTCTGGAAAGCTTGTCTGCAAAATGCCATTTGAGTTAGGCAAGGAGGAGATGGTGGAGTGGGAGGTGACTCTGGCTAGCAGCAGAAGTGGGTATGGTTCCTGGGACTGGCTGCAGGTAACACAGAAGGGATTTTAAAGAGAAGAAACTGGTCTGTGACCACCTTTCCTTATTCTCTACCCAACCCCCAGTGTCTATTGGCTCAGCTGTCAGTATCTCAAGTTTCAGGGGCTGAATTACAGAGGACTGGGGCCCCGCTTTTCCTCCTCATGAAGTAGACCACTGCTGCCCTTCCCATCCCATGCTTAAGAGGCAGTGAATAAAATTCAGCTTGCTGTCTCTTCATATGTGTCCATCCTGGTGAATCTACTGAGTCTCCAAGGCCAAGAGGTGCCTGAACACACCTTTCAATCGCAAACCATATGAAACTGCAAGGTTTGCTAAACCTGATATGAAAATGATGTTACTGTTATTTTTTAACTGAGCTGTGGACTGAATTTAAACCATTTCAAAGTAAACCTAGAGAACTTGTTTGAGCCAGACCTATGCTCACATGGTGTTTTTTTTAAACTAATAAACCAGAACTAAATCCGAACATTGAACCTAAACAATCATTTCATTTAGTTTGAGCATCCATCCTGAAGAAAGAATATTTATAAAGAGGCAATTGAAATATATTTATGTTTAGGTTAGTTGCAGTCAGAATCAGGCTTCAAGGTGTTTGGGAAATTTCAGAATTAGTTTCCATTTTTCTCAAGAAATTTTTGTCAAGGAGTATGTATTTTTTGCTGTTAGTCTGGGAATGTTACTACCCGCCCCCTCCCTGCAGTTTTCAAGGACCTCTAATCCCATAGGAACACCCAAATCAAGATTTACGTGAAAGTAAATAAAAATCAAAGGTTTGATTCCTTCTTGGTGCTCCTTCTTCCTTTCCATAATCATTGTGTTTTGTTTTAGAGCTGGTGAAGAAAAGAGGGATTTGGGAATGTTTTATTCCAAGTCAAATGATTCTTTTGTGTGAGGAGACATGGGAAAAACCAGATGAGATATGGCAATGTAGTGATATGCAAAAAATTTTGACTGAAAAGCATGGAGTCCATTAGAAAAAGCAGTAACTGACCTTTACAGCCCTTCTGGGTCTAGATACTTCAGTGAGTAGAATCTTTTCCCTTTGGTGCCAGTAAGAACTAGTTTTATGGGGTCAGCAATTTCCACTTAAGCCTTCATCACTGTGTGAGGCATTTCATAACTTGACTTTGGATTTTAGACACTGAGCCCTGGGTAAAAAGCACAGAATTTCCCCTTTATTTAAGCTCCAGTTGAACCAAACCACTGGCTTCATGATAGTCTCTCAATTAGTAATGCTACCAAAGAAAATTTCAAGTTGAGTTACTTTGCTTTTCTAATGATTTGAACTAGTTTTGGACTTTTGAACTAAGTGGAGTTCTGTGTAGGATCTTGCCCAGATAAGTTTGGATTCAGTTGCAAACAACAGAGCCAATCACAAAAACACAGCACTTCCAACCACTTCTTCCCTCACTCCCCCAGCCAACCTCCCTGCCCCCAGAACATCTCCTGTTTTGGAAGGAAAAATAGCATTTTTTTAGTCCATTAAGTTCCAAAAATGTCTCATATTTTGTCATTTGATCCTCATAATAAAGCTGTGACGTGAGTTTTTAGCGTGCCAGTTTTTCAGATCAGGAAACTGAATTTTCCTGGGGTACAATAACTCCATTTCATGTGGCCAGTAGGGGGCACAGTCAAGATTTGGCTTGTTTTTCTGATTTTGAAGTTTATTTTCCATGATGCCATGTGCACAAATAACACTAGATCAAAACAAATAGCATAGAAAGCCTTTTCTCAGAAGCTTAACACCGTCATAATTGGGTCCTCTCCATCTGCAGAATGCCATGGCCCCACACTCATTGTGTGGCATTCTTGGGGAATAACGTCAGGCTGGACTTAGGTTTCTTCTATCATTATCTTCTGGGGTAGAAGAATCAAACTGGAAAGGGTTTCTTCCGGAAAAGCATCCTTCTCAAACTCCTCAGTCCAGTTTAAACTCTTGAACCTGTGGCAGTGACACAAGAGGCAGATATTTGGATGGGAACATCAGTGTCCTGGAGTAGGAAACTTTGAGGCTTTTCTCTCTTTGTTCCCAAACATCTCTGAAATATGCCATCTGCTTATTGTCAGACCTGAATGAATCATCACATTCTGGTTCTCTTTGTCTCCACCTCTTAAATGAGGGCCATACTTCCTAGGTCTTCTTGTACCTAAGCTGTGGTGAGCTTTAATTAGCCAAAATCTATAAAGTCTTTGAAGATCTTAGGGGGAACAAAGTGTTAAATGAATCTAACATTTTATTAAAAAGTACTATTTCTCTAGGGAGTAGTTAAATGACATACTCTAATACAATAGTCTCATGGCAATCTTTGCTCACCTACATTAATGAATGAAGCATTTGTATAGATGATTAATATCAGCTTTGAAAACCCAGGGCTAAAAGACATTTAATGTTTGCATTTCTGGTTTTTGTTGTTTGTGTTTGTAAACTAAAAGTTATAGTGATTGGAATGTAAAGTTCCCAGCCTTAGTAACGTTTGGGTTAGATCTTTCTTCACAGACTGTAGAGTTACCACCTATTTGCTGTGAGTCCATTGGGAAGACAACTTATGCTTCTATGGGTTTGCAAGCTGAGACATTGACATTAGACCATCTAGAATTATTGTTCTGCATACATTAAGATGAAATGATGATCATTTCTCTCTTTAAGTAATTTAAATGCAGTGTTTAAACCATAACTCTGAGTCAACCAAGAGAAAGGGGCCACCCCACCACTCACACAAATACACAGAAATTCCATTGGAATATTGAGGAGGCAAGGGCTCATTATCTCAGTAAATGTAAGTAGCATAATATAAGTAATAGCATTGCCTTTCATTTGGGTTTGCCAAGTATTTTCCCAGTATCACAACCCCACTAGGAACTAGCCAGTCAAGAAAGTACAAAGAGTTTAGGTTTTAAGGACCAAATATAATCCTGAGCTCTAATTTACACACTCTGTCACCTCCCATTCAACTCACTTCTAAAGTTCAGAGATACAAGGTAATGAGACAGGAAAATTTAAAAGATAGTATACATATCGCAAACCCAATAAAAGTTTGTTGAATTAAATTAAATTGAATTAAACAATGACCTAACTAATCCAGATTAAGACATTCCATCCCTTAGCAGTTTCATTTTTGTTGTTGTTGATTTTGGATTCACTTCAGAGAAAAAGAACAAAGTATTCTTTTGGGAACTTATTTTTTTAAAGTCCATTTTGGTTTATTTTAAATTAAATGTGAAGCCTTAGAGGAGTTTGAAATTATGCTTCCATTGCCTTCAGCACAACAAATGACAAATCACCTGATGAGAAGTTTACCAAAACCACCAAAAAAAAATCCCCTTTCTTCATCATACTTCCTCTTTCCCCGTCTTTCCCCTTCACTGCAACATAGCACTTCTAGTCTTTATGGAAAAGACTTCTTTCTTTTGAAATAGGTTTACTAGTTTGGGCTTTCATCTTTAGTAGGAGAAGCATAAAGCATTGCATTGTTTCTAAGGCAATTATCTTAAAGAGATGAAAATTGAGTGGCCAACATCACTAGAATCAGCACTGGTAGAGAGTAAGAGATGAGGACTCAGGCCTCAGTTTCCTCATCTGTTAAATGAAGGAGTTAGAATAGAGTCTGTTCAAGCCTTAGTATTCACTGCAGTTAACTCAAGATTGTGAAATCCCAAAAGACTGAAGTTCAAAGGCCTCCTTGGGGAAAATTTTCCAGAGGAAATGCCACTTGGTATCCATGGCCACCACACTTCTAGAAGGAAATGCATTGAGGGTATTGTTTCTCATAAGAAAGAAGACTGTGGGACTTGAGAAATTCCAAAGAGATTTTCAGACATGTCTGCACACATAGCTTTTTTTTTCTTTTTTAAGTGTAGGGTAGCATTTTTTGGTTACTATGAGATTTTTTGTAGTGCCATTGACCAATGGTTCACTATGTAATAACTAATTTACGGTTTGGCTGAAATGTTCACATTTCAACTGATTAGATGACATTGTGTGGACATAACCTTAGACCTGGCTAATTAAGATTTGCTTTATACAAACAACTGAATTTTTTAGTTGTAAAACAACTTGTTTTATTATGTAAGAATCTTAGGCTGTAGGAAGTGGAGTACACCTTAGAGATTTAGTCTGCTCCCATCATTCTCTAGTTGAGGAAACTGTCAAGAAGAGGAAATAGAAGTTAGATTTTCTTTCATACCCATTTTATATTGACTTTGTAGGTGACTCTGGCAGCACATCTTAGGTTTCTGTGACTCTAATAGGCAATTCTTATATCCACAAAACTGTCAGATTTTTTTCAAGTCCTTACTTTAGAAAAATTCTCCATAGTGGGGTGTTTTAGTTGAAACTTCCTGATATTTAATTTTGATAATTCTATCTACCCATAGCATTTTGAAAGGTGAAATGGGATCACATTTTTAAGATGTCTAATAGTAAGCATGAGAGCTTCCCGGGTGGCTCAGTGATAAAGATTCCACCTCCTAATGCAGGAGACGTGAGTTTGACCCCTGGGTTGAGAAGATCCTTTGGAGAAGGAAATGGCAATCTATTCCAGTATTCTTGCCTGGGAAATCCCATGTACAGAGGAGCCTGGTGGACTACAGTCCATGGGGTCGCAAAGGAGTCAGACATGACTTAACAACTACAGCAACCTCAACATCCCTAGTAGACACAAACATACATTGAGGTCCCTCTTTCTTGCAGCCCACCCATGCCCTATAAAGTGCAAATGAGTGTGTTCTTTCCCTACCTTCAGTTGAAACCACAAGAGATCGTCTAGCTCTTAACATCAGCACAAAAACAGCAGCAAATGTTTAGAAAAATGTTGCAATGATAGTAGGCAGAGAAATGCATTTGTAAATTGATTGCATTTCTCAGATATCTTGGGGCTTCCTCTTGCCCTTTTTTGGTGTGTGTGCACTGATTATGGTTTGCACAAAATTTAGCATATGTTTTTTGACTCACGTGAAGTATGAGATAGTTAATAGAGGAATCTCAAAATGTTTATGGTAAACACTCAAAACATTTTTAATTTGTCAAACTACACCCTTCATTATACTATGGCAATTCTCCTTTTCTTGTCCCTGATAGCACCTTAGACATATTGTATGATATACCATTCAATTACAGTTGTTAAAAATGTGTCCAGACTTAATTAAAGTTTCAATCTCATATTCAATTCAATGCTCTTTCCATCTTCATCGCAGCCTAGATTTCTGAAGTAAAGAATCTGGAGTAGAGAAGAAGGCATGGCGTGGCACTGGGCAGCCTCTCCCTCTTCAAAGTTTAGTTCATTTGATTTGTCTACAGTAAAAAGGAAAACAGAAGGGGAAGAAGTAACTTCAGTACAATGCTCTCTCCATGAGGTTGACTGTCCCTACCCTCCTTTCATCTTCAGTCATTTTTTTATATCGACTCTGGGAGGAGAAGTTGTAGTGGCAATTGTTCATAAGAGGCCCAGTTTTGTCCCTACTAATACACCTGACTCTAACCGTCAGAACTTAATAGCAGCTATCTAGGGGCTGAAGTGTATGTTACAGTCTAAGCTTTGAGCCTCAGCTGCAATTGTGGATAACAAAAAGTCCTTCTCATACAATATCCTATTTGAGCAACAAAGTAATTCTTGGGACAAATTTGTATTTGTATATGTACCCTGTGTGTGTCTATGTGTGTTCGCAGCAGATTATCTGTAGGATTAAAGATTATAACTGAAAATTCTTGATGAGATTTTGTCCTATTGTGTAAGAAAGGAAGTATAAGAGCTGGACATTCATTGGGTTTCCCGAGCAGAGTATTTCCTATAGTTCTTAACCTTTGATGTTCAATCTGTCTCTGTCTGTCTTTGCCTCCCTTTCTCTCTCTCTCAAACATAAACACCAAAAATTCTTCCTTCCATAGTATTATGGAAAATAATACTACTATGCATTGTGAAAATAATACTACTATGCATTGTGAAAAGACCACAGCCACTGGTTTTCAAAGATGCAGCAGTAACATAAAGTTCATTGAATTTAGAGGGAATTCTGGGACCACATTTGGTAACTTCCCACTCTTCTCCCAATTTTGGCTACTTAAACTAGGTTGCTTTACCATAATGAATGAGAGGCTTAATACCCACCTCTTCGACTGAACTGAGCTGAACTGAACTTATCTTTGAATAGATATTTGCATTTTACATTTAAAACATGGGGCAGACAGACACTGAAAATCAAGAGAATAGCCATATTTAGTTACTGATGTGGCAGGCATCAAATTCACAACAATATTAAATGATCTTGGGCAACAAAATATTACTGATAGATTCAAGGAGAACATTGATTTAAGAAAATTTTTATGTTGTTTTATTTTAGGAGAGCAAAACATTCAAAGAAAGGTGTGTTTAAGAAGTAATTTGAACCTAGAACTTGATCTAACATATCCTCCTTTCTGCCATATTGAATTCAATTCAAACCAGCAAATATTTACTAAAGCCTACTATGTGCAAGGCTATGTTGTTTTAATCTCTGGGGAAAGTAAGTAAGTGAAGTAGCTTTGTCCTGTCCAACTCTTTGTGACCCCTTGGACTGCAGCCTACCAGGCTTCTCCATCCATGGGATTTTCCCAGCAAGAATACTGGAGTGGGCTGCCATTTCCTTCTCCAGGAGATTTTCCCGATCCAGGGATTGAACGTGGGTCTCCTGCATTGTAGGCAGATGCTTTTACAGTCTGAGCCACCAGGGAAAATGTTACTAAATTTAAAATATAATAATTTTACAGACTGTCTTTTTCAATTATCTGAAAGAAATATATTTTTGATACCACTCAGTTATAGAAAAAGTGATGATTTATATGACAGATCTGTAAACCTATTCCTTCCAGCAATATTTTTCAAAGTCTCTAAGCTATATTGTACTTCATTTCTACCCAGTTGAGGAAAAGTTAAGTGACTCTATTAGCAATTGTACTAATAGATTTCATTTCATGAAGTCTTAGGTATCTTAACTTCATAACAGTGTGGTTTCTTAAGATTGGTCTTTCGAATGAAAGCAGCAAATGTTTATTGAAACTTCTTAAAGTTGAACTCCTAGACTATGTCAGTACTTCAAAAGTGAAGTTGAAGGTGATAAAAAATGTTTGGACTGTCCAAATTTACAAATAACTCATCTACAAAACCTGGTCAAGAGTCTCTCTGAGGGTCATAGAAGAGAATGTAGTGGAGCAGTAAATTGCTGAAACTTTCAGCTGCTTTATATCTCTGATCTCTGCACAATCTCTGGGGGTGTGGAAGCAGTTTGTTTTTAGTGACTCTCCACTATCATTTTTGTCATGCTTTTTCTGGGCATTTTCCTCTAGTGTGTCTTATACTTAGACTTCATTCTAGCTGCCAAAAGCAGGTGGGATGGCACAGGTAAAATATTAGTCCAGTATTGCCTTTTCATTTCTTTTTCTTCTGCCTACTTTCATATATCCCTCTATAAACACATCAAATTATCACCATTTCTGGGTGATGATTCTAATTAGATGGCGAGAGGGAATTGTTTTGATTGCCCTGAATTGCAAATGACCACTAGTTGGCTAGTGTATTCCACCACCAGCAGCACTTATGTTTACAAGTCAAACTTTTAAACCTAAAATAGGGAGGCTCCATGGTGGATTCCTAGACAATAGAACAAGAGAAGCTTTAAATCAAACTTACTGTCATTTTCCCTCTTAACATTTTACTTACCTTCATGGAGTATTTCTTCTTATCTTAAATGGCTTTCTAGAAAACAGAAAACACACACATAAAGCATTCATCTATACAGATTCTTATATCATTTCAGGTTATAAATTTGCTGATGTCAAGAATTACAAAGAATCTGAGAGCTTATTTTACTTGCAAGCTAACAAATTGATGTCAGAGTTCCATAGATGCAAGTAGAAGACACAACACTCTAAGGTCAGAGACAAAGGACAGTTTAATACTCACAGCAACAAAAGAAGCCAGATCATCAGTATTTTTGTGTTGGTTCCTTGAGCCCCAATCCCTACAAAGTGATGCAAAGAGAACCAGGTCACACTTTCAGCTCAGTGGGTTGTATTACTGAAGAGGAATCTGCTATACAGAGAGACTTGGATCTTTCACTGTAGGCAATAAGTAATTATGCTCTTTGTTCGAGAGGGAGAATCTTTATTATGCTGAACTCATGGCTCCGCCAAACAAATTTCTCATGATTTTGCTATACCAAAGGCCCTGTGTTCAGTGACAAGTCCATCCTTCCCGATACCTTCTACTTAAACATAGGGAATCCCTTGACTCTGCAGCCACAGACATACTGTTTTCTAGCTGGAGGTGCAAGATTTGCTATCTCTGGGTAATTCAGGCTCGACCACACACAATCAACTTTTTTAGATCCATCTTACTCTGGGGAAACTGCTGGCTGTTACTAAGAAAAATCTTACATTCTTGCCCAGGTTCATTGTAAGGGTTAGCTGAAATTCTCCAGGGCAGCAATACTGACCACAAGAATTTATGTACATTTCTTTGGGTTAGTGTATCACTCTTTAGCGGGTCATCTTCAACAGTTATAAAGCCAATCAGGACAAAAAAATTCTTCCTGGAGCCTTTCTTAGGAGAACCCTCCCTTGAAAAGGCCAAAAATCCTTTTTATCAACCAGGACTGAACACACACAAACTTTGAGATATTTATTGTCTTCTCCAAATAGATTTAAGGTTGATGTGATGACAAAGTCTAAGTCATTTGATGGGTCAACAGTTGCCATTCTTCCTTAATAAGTATTATGCACCCTTCTCTCTTGAACCTGCTGGGCCAAGTTCTACCTGTATGGTCAGAATTTTCTCTTCTTTAATGTGCGAGGTAGGTGTTATGTCTCTGCAACTCTTGTCTGAAAGGGAGCATACTGGGATGAATCTGGTTATTTGTTATAATGTGGGGGCCCTGAGACTGCTTGCCAGATGGGAAATGAAGTCTTCCTTCCACCCCACCCCTGCCATTCCCACTCCTGACCTGGAGGAGAGTTAGCAACAGCCAGAGCAGCATTTAGGCAGCTATCTTTGAACAGCTTCCCACATTTAGCCTTCAACCACTTTCCAAATACCTTCTTCTGGCATGCATGCTCAGTCTTGTCCAACTCTTTGCAACCCCATGGACTGTAGCCCACCAGGCTCCTCTGTTCATGGAACTTTCTAGGCAAGAATACTGGAGTGGGTTGCCATTTCCTTCTCTGGGGGATCTTCCTGACACAGGAAGTAGGCAATAAAGAGGAGAAAAACTTGCTGCCCAATACATCATTTTGGGTTAGCCAAAACATCTGTTCAGGTTTTTCCATAAGATGTAATGGAAAAACCCGAATGAACTTTGGAACAAACTATTTGACCAGCACATTCACGACGAATATGGACTTTTTTTGTATGGACTCTTTCAAGTCCCTTTAATTTGCCTATGAGACCAGCACTCTTCCTTCTTCATGTTACCATGATCGGTCAGCTTCCTATCCTCGTCTCTCAAAACTGCCAGACTCTGTGAAGGGCATGAGATTTTACCCCACCTGCAAACAACAGTGTTAGCCTGCCATAGTACCAGAGATGCAGGTAGAAGGCACTGGACTCCTAGGTCAGAGACTAAGAACAATTTGTTACCCACAGCAGCAGAAGCAGTCAGTGTCAGCACCTTTGTGTTAGTTTCTCTAGTGTCAGTCTGCACAGTTGATGTAAAGAGGGCTGGAGGACACCTGCATACACAGTGGGTTACATTACAGGAGAGGAATTCAGAGCTTAGGGAACCAAAGTCTTTTATAATAGTCAGTAAGCATACCTGCCCTTTGTTCCAAGGGGAGACACTATTTCCATTTTCTAAAGCTTCTAAGCAAGCCTAATCTTTGCTCTGAAGCAAGGCACTGTCTCTGTATACAAAGCCTATTTGTGATACAAGCTTCCTTGAAAAGACAGTCTGGAACAAAGGTTAATCAATGCTTCTCTTTCAAGATGTGCAGAAATACAGTAGACCCATAGAGGATAGAAGATTGTTTCCCCATACTTGGAAGGAAGGGGAAATAGTCAAACTACAAGTAGCCTTTGTTTTATGATTGTAAGGACCCAATTGAAAACAATAGCACAGGAAAGTAAGTTTGGAAATATGAACAATTGAGCTTTTGTTTCTTTTTTGATAGTTGGAAAGTGCATTTCAGTGAGCAGTATACTTAGCAGTTTATCAAATGTTGTATTAAGCTTACAGGTTTATAAAAGATACACACTGGGGTTTCTTCTGAGAGTTCTCACATCACAGTCGTCCTGAACTGTTCTCCTAATGGGAGAGACAGAAGGGAATGTCTCTCAGTCGTGTCTGATTCTTTGAGACCCCATGGTCTGTAGCCTGTCCGGCTCCTCTGCCCATGGAATTCTCCAGGCAAGAATACTGGAGTGGGTAGCTATTCCCTTCTCCAGGGGACCTTCCCAAATCAGGTATCAAATCCTTGTCTCCTGCATTGCAGGCAGGTTCTTTACTGTCTGAGTTTCCAGGGAAGCCTGGGAATGACAAGGCCATTGCCTTTTAGTGGATGGGCCTGGACTCATCCCATTTTAGTGTATTCCTTAGGGTTCGGAGCCATAAAACTTGACAACAAAAGTGAAATGATAGATATTTGGCATTGGATGGATTTAATTGGGACTGTAGGGCAGTGGGGGCAATCTGGCTACTTAATTTTCCTCTTAGGAAATATGATAGGCTACAATTTTGTCAATTATAACTTAATAAAATTGAAAAAAATAAGAAAGAATTTTGACTTACTAATAAGATAGGCAACATCTTTTTCTCATCCTAAGCCTGCAAACATATATAAGCTTACATTCAGCAAGGTCTTATAGCTGGAACAGTTGTACGTGCATGCTAAGTCTATTCAGTCGTGTCTAACTCTTTGCTACTCTATGCACTGTACTCGCCAGGCTCCACTGTCCATAGGATCCTCCAGGCAAGAATACTGGAGTGGGTAGCCACGCTCTCCTCTAGGGAATCTTCCAAACTCAGAGATCGAACATGCCTCTCTTACATTTCTTGCATTAGCAGGTGGGGTCTTTACCACTAGCGCTAACAAACAGTTGTGCAAGATTTGGATAATGGCTAAGTGTAGAGCAATTGTTTGTTTGCCGTATAGGTGGATTTTGTGTCCATAGATTATAAGGAATTTTCCATTGCTGGGGTACACTGAGTCACTCTTACAATTCTAACTGGTTTGGGGTCTTTCAAATTCTTTTTTTTTTTCAAGTCTTTTATTTTATTTTATTTATTTGTTGGCTGCTCTGGGTCTTCATTGCTGTGAGTGGGCTTTCTTTAGTTGCTGCAGGTGGGAGTCACTCCAGGCGGAGTATCTTGGCTTCTCATTGCTGGGTCTCTAGGGCACGCAGACTCAGTTGCCTTGTGGCATGTGGGATCTCCCTGGACCAAAGATTGAATCCATGGCTCCTGCACTGGCAGGTGAATTCCTAACCACTGGACCACCAGGGAAGTCCTGAGTCTTTCAAATGTTGGCACTCCTGGCTACTTCGTAGACTTGAAGTTATATAATCCCTGAGCCATCTTGTTTTTTCTCTCTGTTAAAAAAAATAGGGAGAAAACTCACTTATGAGGTTTCCTGGCATAAAATTAAATATCTTTAAAAAAACCTTGAACATTGCATAGTACATAATAAGTCCTTAGTAAAAGTCTGCTCCCTCTTTTCTTATGTGGTTTGATTCCATATGGAGAGAAGGTCGTCATTCTTCATTTTCATGTTACTCGTTGCTCCATAGATTCCTCACTGATCCAGGAACAGAAATGAACCCTGCCTGAAGGACTTTACCTCTTTCTACTAGAGAACAAACCTCTCTGCTCACTGACTTCCTATTCTGTTGTTTGTCGTGGTCCCCAGATCACATCCATGTGGAATAATGAAGGCTCACTCTGCAGACACCAGACAAGTCCTGGGATTGATTCCATGTGAGAGCTCCTAACAGAGCGGAGTGTGTTAAAAAGCTAAAGAACAGATTTAAAAAAGCCTAAAATCCTTAGAATCTCAGCTTCAGATCCTGGCAGGATTGAATTAGCTTTTTTTTCCTCTGGAGTAGTTAAACTTAGTTTCGTGTGTTTTGTCTGAGTACTGCGTGTGGGAGTGGGAATGTATATCACTCAGATGGAAGCTTTCATCTGTTTCAAGCCTGTATGTATATTAAAACAGCCATGAAATTTTATATGTGCTCAAAGCCTAAAAATATCAGCACAGACCTTAAGAGAATCAGACAGTGGGCTGCAGAAAGATTTAATATTCAGTACTTCTCCTTTCTATTTCTTTTTGCATCATTTTAGTAAAAAGTTGGGTTGACAGGAGCTCCAAAAATGGACTCTGAAAACTGAGCAATTGTCCACTTTAATGCATTCTATTAAAATGACAATTACAAATACATTACAATAAAACAAAACCACAACCTTTTTCTCAATAGCAGGGATTTAGGGCTCAATTTGTCCAAATGAGAGCCTTAAATCTTTTTACTTAGTTTCTTGTTTTTGCTGTTTTTGTTTTTTTTTTTAAACAACTCCAGCAGTGTTGCCAACATAATCTTGAATTTCTTTAAAAAACAACAGAGAACAAGAGAAGGAAATAAGGATGCCTCAGGGGAATAAATGGCATCTGTGGATGGGAGTCTACCTTGAAAACGGATGTTTAAGGTCTTACATTGAGGTTATGTTCCTATATTTCAAAGTTCTATGTCATTGGTACTTTAAGTGATTTATCAAGCTCAAGGTGCCATTTTTTTTTTTTTTTTGCTAAAGAGCAGTGTGTCTGTCAATCTTCTAAAGCTATAAAATTGCTTTATCAAATAGAACTGACTGAATATTTTCACCAGAACAGGATTCCAATACACAGGAGAGCCGCTGTTTTCCCATCCAAGACATCCTAAAGTTATCTGTAAAGGAGACTTTGGCCCCAGGACAATGCCTCAACCACCAAAGGACCTGTAGGTATGCCATCGAATTCATCCATCCCTTTGCTCCACGATCCTGAAAAAAATGTGCTTCTGCTGTACTCAACCCCACGACCCTCACCTCTTCCCCTTCCATCCACTCCTCCACATGAAAGTAAGAGCTAGAACATATGAAGACCTATTTTTGGTAAATGTCATGGTTTTTCACATCACTGAGTAAGCATGAAAATTTCTCTCTAAATATTTGAATCACTTCATTTATAGTCAAAGACACTTTCTCAAAATGAACATTTTAAAGCCAACCAATTTGACTATACATCTGGGTTTGAACCTAAGAAAGGCAGAAAGACTATAGTTGATCAAACTAATTTGTATTACTATTCTTATCTGGTGGTCTCACTTTGAGGAAACCACAAAGAAGTCATTTTGGGAAGTCGCAGCTTTAGGGGTGGGGCTGAGTTAGAGGTGTTGGTCTTCTGGTGGTCACTGATTGTATAACACACAACATAAAATTGTGAAAAAGATTTTTAGTGCATTTTTCTTCTTAACACATTTGCTTTTTTCAGAGTAGTAATTTTGAATTATGACAATTTTGAAAGAATGAATGCAGTGTGACATCAAATGAAGAACAAACAACTAAATTTGAGAATTAAAATAAACTCAGACCAGGGCCTATGTATGCTGTTTTTTCAGTTTTGTTGCATTGTGCAAATTGCATAACAATATGGTGTCAATTCTTTCTCCATCAAATTAAGAATTGGTTTAGACCAGAATTCTCAAAATTTGTACTGTAGACTCATGAAATTTTCTGTAGAGGTAAAATTATAAAATAAAATAAATTGAGAATGCTACGTACTATACCCTCCAAACTTACATTAGCGTGGTAAAGGCTGTGGAAGATTCTGCAGTTAATGGTCCCAGCTATACTTTGTACAGTATTTTCCAAAAAATTTTTCTAGTGACACATCTTAAAACATTTTGGGAACAGAGTATAACAAATATCTTTAGGAAACTCTGAATTCAATAATCTCTGACAACCTTTCCAGCTAACGTTCAATTATACCAGTTACTCTGCTTTTGTTATTTTTTAATATTTTGCCAATAGGAGAGTGTTTCTTTGTTCATTGTTGGTAATTTCTCAGATAAAGAATAACAAGAGATGAAATAATTTAGTTGCCTAAGGATTCATTAGAATGAGTCATTGGTCCCTCTGCCTCATTTAAGGTACTTTCCAGTATTAAAGTTCATGATTCTAAGATTCTAATTTGAGATCAGGGACAGTTCTCCCTATAAGAAAAATTAATTATATTTTTTACTTTCTAGAAAGCCTTATGTTACTTCATACACCTATTAGAGTACACAAATGTTTACTCCCCCCCAGCCCAAATTATCATTTCAACACAAGAATAAGTTTATCTACAAGCAACAGGGACGTTTTGTCACCTTGTGGCTAGTACTTTCAATGTTTATGAAAAAGCCTTTTTCTTATTACATAATACCTTTAATTAAATTTTAAATTATATGTTGGTACAAATTTACACAGGCATTAAAATCTCTGGTTACTCTTCAGGAAATTATATCAAAATATAGGTGCTGTTGATTTTACTCATTTTTTGAACACTTTTTTGGGTCAAATAATCTATGTCTTTTGTTCAGAGAAAAGAGCAGGAAAGAGTGCATGCCTGAATCTTTAAATAGATGTTCAAGTTCATTTATAAAGAGGATAATCTTTGTTTTAAAATATTGATCCTCATCACTTACAGTTTCTTTCCTTCATCAAAGTAGTTCAAGATGTATTATTTTGGTTAAAAAAAAATGCTTCCAACAGTTCCAGCATCCAAAAAAAAAAACCCCAAAACGTACCTTGTGTTTTATTTACCATAAAAAAAAATTGTTGAAATATTTTCCAATTACTTCTTTTCTAGTTGATCACTCTTTCTTCAGTTTGACATGAAGGGTGGTAAAATACACCCAGTACCCACAAGGTGGCATGGCCTTCTTGTGTAATTCAGTTTCATTTGGTTTATTTCTACTTTAGCTGCTGCTCTATTATAGATTCTCTTTTATTAATGTTTTGAATTTCACTTTATAGTTTTATTTTTCCATGCTTTCAGCTCCTGTACAGAGCTTCAGTTTCTAGAGTAAGACATATTTTTCACAAATAGAGACATTCAAGTAAAACTCTTCAGTCTTTTCTAATTGTTTCAGTCCACTTTGGAGCTGAATTTAAATTATTTGGCTTTGTATAATGCTTAATGCTTATCATAATGCTAGTAATTGCTAGGCACTCAATGCTGTGGAATTTCATGACTTGCCTTATGGGGGAAAGTATTCAAATACTCAATATCAGCAGAATAATTCCTGGATACTTTTAAATATTTTACTTGCTGGTGAAAAAAATCTGCCCGATTGCCCAGTAAGTAACTGTTGTCTTATCGTATTACAAAAATAAGTTATGGATTAGGATGAAATTTCCATCCTATGTCAATTGTAAGCAAGGTCTGGTTAATCCAATTTATCTGTGTACTTTTTTCCCCAGTAAACATTTGTGGATGCTCTGTTTATACCCAACACTGAACTTACTGCTAAAGAACATGCGAGAATGCATAGGACGCAGATAAGTGGGTAAATACATAATTGCGATAGTGTAATAGTCATATAGTCATTTGTTCTTTCTACAAATATTTATTGAGCTTTACCTGTGTGTCTAGTGTTACGGATGATGAATAGTGATATAATAGAAATTTTACATGAGAGTGGGGAAGATAATGAACTAATAAGATGAGTGAAATACACAGTAACATTGAAAATAATAGGTGCTAGAGCTCAGCTCGGTGCTCTGTGATGACCTAGAGGTGTGGTTTGGGGGTGATGGGGTGGGAGAGGGGCTCAGAAGAGAGGGGATACGTGTATACATGTAGCTGATTCACACTGTGATACAGCAGAAACTAACCCCGCACTGTAAAGCAATTTTACTCCAATTTTTAGACATTTTAAAAGTACAGACAAAAGTAAAGCAGAGACAAGGCCAGGATTGGGAGGAAGGAGAGTGGCTAGCCTTTGTGTAGTCGGGGAAGGCCTCTCTAAGAAGACAGACTTTGCACAAGGGTTAGAGAAGGCACAGAAGTGAGCGGTGTAGTTATCTTGGGGAAGAACGCCTCGGCAGTAGGGACGGCAAATACAAAGGCTCTGACATGGGAGCGAGTCACTGCTGGAAGGTTGCGACCTCAGGGTCTCGTGTGAAATGAGATGGCAGCAAACTGGAGTGAGAGACCCCTTGGGGGAAGCTAATGAGGACTCTGCAGAAGAAGGGAAATTTCCACAGGACCAAGGGAAGACAGTGGCGCTCCTGCTTCAGAGAACAGCAGGAGCAAAGCCGTGGAGGCATAAAAGCTAATGATGTGCTTATCTAGAAGCAAAAAGAAAAAAAAAAAGAAATGGGGATTGGGACCCACATGCGATCACAGTCTTGTATGTACAAGTTCATTTTATATCTCTTTGGGAAAAACAAAAAAAAATGATTTTTCCAGATTCATTTTGTGGGGGAAAAAAAAGGCTCAGCATTTTAATTGAGGCAAATCATGAAAAAAATTTAACTGACCATATATGTGCAGTCATCTTAACCAGTAATATGATTCTGCTTTCCATTCCAGAGAAATATGTGATATTGGGAAACCCATAGCTTTGGGATTAGGAAACCTTGAGTTCAAAATGCCTAAGATGACAGATAGGAAAACTGAGCACCCTATATTTTCTGAATGCCGCTTCTGCTTTTGAGATAAGGCTCCCCGTCTGCAGTGTCTACCCTGGAATGTACAAAATTTTAGATACCAGAGATCCGGACAATGGATAGGGTAAGTCTCTTTTATGAGAGATTTCACCAGAGCTCATGAGATTCTACCTGATGACTTTTTCCAGGTTTTAAACCTTTAGTAGGGCTCAGTAATGGAAAACTGTCCCTTGATTGTTCTGGAAAATCAGAATCTGACACTCTCAACTGAAACTAAATGAACTTACACTTTTGTCACTACAGTTATCTTTTCCTTTTTTTTTAAGACAAAATGGTGGGTTTGGAGAACTATCATAATAACTTTAGGTGTGCAAGCTGCCTTTTATTTTTCTAGAATTCAATTTAATTTCTACTTTCAGACATCACTAGCATGACAGAAAACTTAACTCTGGGACTTTAAAAAAATTCATTGAAATTCAGTTGATGTACAATATTGATAATTTCTGCTGGATAGCAAAGTGACTCAGTTATACATACATATATTCTTTCTCATGTTCTTTTCCATTCTGGTTTATCACAAGACATTGAATATAGGTCCCTGTGCTATATAATAGGACCTTGTCATTTATCCAACTTCGGGACTTCTTTTTTTTTGATGGGGTGGGTATAGTTGCTTTACGATGCTGTGTTAGTTTCTGCCATACAACGCAGTGATTCAGCTCTATGGATCTCCCTCCTACTCACCCTCCCATCCCACCCCTCTAGGTCTTCACAGAGCACCAAGCTGAACTTCCTGTGCTATTCAGCGGCTTCCCACTAGCTATCTTTTTACATATGGCAGTGAGCATACATCAACCCCAGTCTCCCTTCATCCCACCCTCCTCCCGCCCCTGTGCCCACACATCCTTTCTCTAGGTCTGCATCTTTATTCCTGCCCCGTAAATAGGTTCACCTGTACCATTTTTCAAGATTCCACATATATGCGTTAACACTCAGTGTATGTTTTTCCCTTTCTGACTTACTTCACTTTGTATGACAGACTCTAGGCCCATCTCTCCATTGTAGAGACTCTTCTCTACAATGACCCAATTTTGTTCCTTTTAATGGCTGAATAATGGGACCCTTCCTTCCTGAAGTTGTGCCAAGTGTTCGCAAAGGTCAGGATGAAGTCCAAGGCCCTTTGGGGGGCGGAGTCTGCTCCATACAGACCCCCATGAGGACCCTGTCAACCCTCGGTCCTTGAGACACCCTGAGGCCCGTGGCTCCCCTGCTGGCTGGGTGACACTTTTGAGAGGCAGGAAGTAGCTGCTGCTTCCTTGGCTTGCTAAAGCCAGAAAAGTCCTGGCTGGGCCACCCTTTGTCCCATATGCCTGAATGCTAATTCCCTGCCCAGGTTCATGTTATCTCTCCCTGGCTCTGCCTTTTAACACAGTCTCAGCCACTCTCCCCCCAGGGCTAACTTGTCCCCTCTGTGTTTCCTCCCTACAATCCCAAAGAAACCCTTCCAAAGTCCTTCCAAAGTCTAGAAGGGAAATCTTTCTGCCACTGTGTTTTCTTCACCCGCTGACCTAATATCCTGATATCCTAATACAGTGATGGACAGGGAAGCCTGGCCTGCTGCAGTCCATGGAGTTGCAAAGAATTGCAGACGACTGAGTGACAGCTGAACTGAACTGAATACCCTAACATCCACCCACATACTCCTAGGAGCGGGGCTCTAGGATGATCAGAAGATGTTTTCTGTCCCCTTGTGTAGCCCTTCTGACCTAGGGCTCTGTGGTTTGTTTTCTGCTCTAACCACTGGAGGGAAAGGGAGAAAGATCAGAAGAGGAAAGAACTTACTACTTCATGAATGTTCACATAATTTCACACACATAAAAGCTGTGTCCAGACTCTGTCCTCGCTCATCTGTGTCTCTGGGTTATCTGTGGGAAGGCAAGGTGACAGGCCTCCACTGGGCAACTTCAGGCCCCTACTTTAACCTTATAGCACTAGTTTCTTGATATATAAACAGTGGACACTCAGCCTTCAATTCCTAACTGGGAGATGATTGTGAGGCTTAATTGAGGCAACTATATGGAGGTGGTTAATCGCTATGCACGTGACACATCTCTACAGTATCAAAAGCACTCTTCTGTTTTTAGTTCAAAATTCTGTTTTGAATTGCAAGAGGCCTGTGTTTTCAAAAGTAGTAAACCTAGTGAAGAAACAGAATTGTTAGACTTATGAGCTAAAGTGTCCGCTTGTGTTCTTTTTCCCAGGAAGAGTAGAATCTCACCCTTAGAGATTCCTCTCTTGGCCCACACCATAAATCTCTTCTGTTCTGCTCATTTCCTTCTTAACACCAGTGGTAGGTTGGGGTGAGCATAGTTTTGCCCACATCTCTGAGAATATTGTAGCATCCTCAGGGCTGATGGATGGGATAGTATGTGGAGGTTTCTGAGCCAGCTTTGGTTGAGAAGAGGAGACGGGGCTGGCAACTCTCGGCTTACATCTGCCTTGGGACTCAGCACAGCACTGAGTACAAGGCAACTTCCTCAAATAATAGGTCCCCGGAAGGTGGTGTCCTAGACGTCTGAACAGATGCCCACACGGTGGGACAGCAGGAGTCAGGCAGCAGAAGCAGGCCTGACATCCCCAGCAGGTCAGCTGCTGGCCCTTCCCTGTCTGCGGTCCACTTGTCCCCCAACAGATACACGAACACGAACACACACACACACGCACATACACACACACACACACACACACACACACACACAGGCCAAGTCCTGTGACCTGCAACAACAGATGAGCACTTTTGCAGACAACTAACCTCCACATATATGAACCTGTGATACTTATGGTACAATTTAATTCTAGTCTTATTCCTTTTTTTTTTTTTCGCTGCTATTTAATTACTTTTCCCTTCTATCATTTCTCTGAGTGAGAAAGACATTAGATAATAGTTGTGAGTTTCTCTGTGTAGAAAAAAAAATAATCTTTATTTATAATTATTATTTGGCAATATTATTTACACACTTATTGATGGAGCACTTACTGTTCGTTCAGTCTTGTGCTGAGCTTTTTACAGTCACTATGCCATTTGATTCTTGCAAAAGCCTCCGAGGTAAGATTGTCGTTCAGTTGCTCACTCATGTTCAACCCTTTGCGACTCCATGGACTGCAGCATCCCAAGGCTTCCCTGAGGTAAGGTTACTATGTCTTTATTTTACTAATGGATGATGAAGCCAGAGCTTAACAAAAATGAGCCTTTCTCCAAGGTCATGCTGTCAGTGGCAAAATGACTACTTTGACCCTAGGTGTTCTGACTTTAGAACTTCTGCTCTGAAACACGACGGTTGATGGATAAGGAAACTAGGACATAGAAAGATTCTGGGAATTCATTGAAAGTTCCCAAATGAAGAGTTGCTCATTCAAGGTATGTTCTCCTGACCTTCAATCTAGAACTCCACCCCATTTTCTTTGGTCAAGGCCAAACTGAACAGGATAAGTACCAGCTCCACTCAGGGACACATTTGGCTCAGCCTCACTCCATTAGATCACACAACCCTGCTTTCTTTATGATGAATGAGGACACACACCACAAGCTTTCCCTGAAAGAAGAAATACCTCTCTTCTTTCCCCACTTACTTGCCCTGTAGGGTGTCTCCATGGAACCTGAAACTTAAACATGTTGAGGGTACCACTTCTAAAAACACACAATTGTGGATTCAGTGTCAGAAATACTTATTTATATCAAATGGGAAATGAAATCATGTCAAATAATAAGTGTCAGGAGGGTAAGTACCACAAATATCTTAAAATCCTTAGAAATCAGGTAATATTTTTCTTAATGAACTATCTGATAACCTCCACAATAGTTTGCTTCCCTCTATTTTTCCCTACATAATCCAGATTGCCTTTTAATTAAAAAATAAGTCAATCATTTTTTTAGAGTAGTTGATTGATTTTTTAATTAAGAGCTGAAATGCACAAAACATTAGCAACTTGACAACCCCGAGTAATGTCGCTACAGTTTGTGCCATACAAGCACAGGAATTCTGACAAATTCTATTTCATGAAATTCACATCAAGAAAGACAAAATGTGTAGTGCATTTGTAGTTGTAGACACACCATTATTAGGTGTATTCTTTACTGGAGAGAGTCTCTATATGACTAAGCAACAAGGAGAACTCAATTTCCTACTTAGAAATTTACATGTTACAGAATTACTCACAGAGTAACTTTGTATTCCATACATTTCAAACCTTGGCTGTCTTTCCTTTCCACATACAGCCCGTGATCAGTGTTGAGGAATATGTACATATGTGTATGGGCTACTCGCTCAGTCAAGTCCAACTCTTTGTGACCCCATGGACTGTAGCCTGCCAGGCTCCTCCATCCATGAGATTTCTCAGGCAAGAATACTGGAGTGGGTAGCCATTCCTTTCTCCAGGGGATCTTCCCGACCCAGGAATTGAACCCACATCTCCTACACTGCAGGCAGATACTTTACTGTCTGAGCCACCGAGAAGCCCATAGAATATGTTGAGGGATATGTTCATATCCAATAAAACCTCTGACCCTGTATCTTCGGGGCACAACACCAGGAGGGTCAACACAGTGGGAGAGAGGAAGCCTGGAACCCAGCACTATGCTGGGATGAATGGCGGGAAGTCACACCTGGATGAGCCTTGAACCACATTGATGGCCCCATGGAATCAAAAACATGCATCCGCTACCCAGGTTCACCTGAGCTAGATCCAAGAAGTCCCCACGACCACATCAACACCATCTGAACGGGTGAGAGTAAGACCAAGAATGGGCTTTGCAGGTGGCTCACTGCATAAAGAATCCGCCTGCCAATACAGGAGTTGCAGTAGATGCAGGATTGAAATCTAGGTCAGGGAGATTCCCTGGAGGAGGAAATGGCAGCCCACTCCAGTATTCTTGCCTGGGAAATCCCATGGGCAGAGGAGCCTGCTGGGTTACAGTCCATGGGGGTGTAAAAGAGCTGGACATGACTGAGCACCAAATACGCAGGACTGAGAACTGGAGTGGAAAGAGCTGCCTTATCCAAAGTATCTTTGGTTAATATCTGGTTTTTTCAGACTTTACAAAGACTGCTGGCCATGGGTACACATATCTAGAGCCTCTCTCAGAGCCTTGGATATAAGCTGTTTAAGTGAGAGGCCCTGAAACTTAACTTTATGAACATTTTTGAGTAGAGGAATGTTTTCCATCCATCATAATATGCTTCCTTTTAATTTTCAATGTCTCATACTCCTTTGTCACAAAAGCCTTGAATGCTCAAGATTTACTTAATCGACTATTAGTTAAGGTATCTGTTGCATATAGATAGCTTCAGGAGAATTAAGTAAAGAATCATAAGGCCTTTAAGATACTTAATTTAGCTCTCTGACCCTAGATTTTTTTCAACTTCTTATTTTGTGTGGGGGTATAGCCAATTAACAAATAACTTTGCAATAGTTTAAGGTGAAGAGTGAAGGGACCCAGTCATACACATACATGTATCCATTCTGCCCTAAATCCCACTCCCATTCAGGCTGCTGCATAATGTGAAGCAGAGTTCTACATGCTGTACAGTAGGTCTCCGGTCCTAGATTTTAAAGAAAGCAGAATCAGAGTTGGACAAGCAGACACCCACAGTCACAATTATAATACAATTTAATTAAGACATTAAAATGCAATGAGTCACCAAGGGACACCACCCCAACTTGGTAAAAAGTGAAAAAAAAATTGTTATCCAGTTGTTTCATTTTCCCACACAAACAACTGCTTTAATGTTTGTGTTGGAGAAATCCGTATTTTCACTTCTGTAAATGAACATAATCCTACCCCCATTTAGATTGTAAACTTAGTGGAACAGAAATTGTGTCCATTTAGCTTAGTCCTATATCCTCAGTTCCCAGAGTATTAGCAGACATACGGTAAACAGCATAGCGATATTTGACAAATGAATGAAATTGTTGTTGTTGTTTAGTCACTAAGTCATGTCTGACTCTTTTGCAACCCCATGGACTACAGCCTGCCAGGCTCCTCTGTCCATGGAATTTCCCAGACAAGAATACTGAAATGGGTTGCTATTTCTTTCTCCAGGGGATCCTCCTGACCCAGGAATCAAACCTATGTCTCCTGCATTGGCAGGCAGATTCCTTACCACTGAGCCATCTGGGAAGCCTGAATGAGATTAAAGGATATCAGTTATCCAGCTTCTGCTATGGCACATGCTAATACAAATTTCCCATTGCCTTTGTAATAAATTGCTCTAAACTCAGTGGCTTAAAACAGCACGAATTTATCATCTCACAGTTCTCTCTCTGTTGTCTTTTTCAGTTTCTCAAGGCCTCCTGCTTCCCTTGGCTCATGACCCCATCCTCCATCTTCAAAGCACATCTTCTTCTTCCAACCTCTGATCCTCTTGTCCCATCTCCTTTTCCAGACTCTGATCCTAGTGTCTCTCTTATCAGGACCCTTTAGATTTCATTAGATCTGCCCAGATAATTCAAGAAAATCTCCCCATCTCAAGATCATTAACTTAATTCCATCTGTAAATTTCCTTTTGCCATGTAAGTTTAAGTGTTCAAAGGTTTGGGGGCCTAGGATGTAAATATTTCTGAGGGCCATTATTCTGTCTAGTAAATAAGTAAGAAAATCACTCCGAGAATGTTTGTTTTCCTAGGAACAATTATTAGAACCAAGACAGTTTAGACCTTCTGAGCTAGTGTGTCTTCATTGAAACCACTCTTTTACTAAAGTAGAAAAGAAATTTTTTTAAGTATTTTAGTGTCTAGAAAGATTTACTGGACACAGGGACCACAAAAAGGTATATATTCATACCAAGAGGTGGTACAGATGTTGGGAAAATTGGCTCTGTGGTTAGGCTCTCTTTATTTTAGCAACTTAACATCCAGATGAGTGAATGTATCATAGATATGATTCCCATCACCGCAGCTCTATCAGGTCTTTACTTATTGCCTATTCAATTCTGGGAGGCACTCAAAACACTCTATTAATAAGGACTTATTTCCTTGTCTCCATTGCCTTTCCTCTTCTCTGCATGAATTACACAGAAACTAACTTCACTCAAGTGTCAAGATGAAGATATTTGTTTAATGATGCTTCTCAGAGAGCTGATCATTTAAAAGGGCATACAATAATCCCTGAAAACATCTTCAGGAGAATATGGGTTGCAGATTGCCTCAATGTGAACAAATAAGCAGCAGAATTCTTGACACATTCTAGGTGCTCAATAAATATTTTTAAACTAATTACGTGTTTATAGATAATGAGGATAGAGTGAGGATCCTTTCAGTTCCACTGAGCAGCTAATTTCTTTCTTTGTTAATTTCTTCTGGACACACTGGCTGGAATGTATCAGTGAGTCTGAAGTCACAAAGTCTACTATTAAATGATGAAAAGATAGAAAAGAGAAGGGAGGGGTCCCAGGACCTCTTGGACAATAGACATTAAAAAAAAAAAACTCTTTTGAAACTTGGTGTCTTCCATTGCACATTAAAACATCACAGTATCATTTCTCTGGCCTGACTCAACAAAGTGCCACCACTGAGTCATCTGACCACTTCCTGGGTTTTCCCCCTTGAAGCCTTCACACCCAGGGTCTGCTCTTACCCCACCCTGCCAGGCGATGATCTCAACAGGGTTCATTAACTACAGCCTTGACAGACCCTACTTATGTCATGGTCCCTATGGAGACCAGGATCCCATCTCTGGAGACTGACACGGGGGAGGGTTTAAACAAGGGCAATTAGTTGGGAATTTTTTCCTACGTGTCATCTGTGAGAACCATCTGACCTCATAAGCCAGACTTTCTGTGGTGGAAAGGGTGGTATGTGCCTTGCAGGAAATGAAAAAATGACTTCAGGGCACTACATACATGATTAACCAAAGGGTAAAGTGTAGCGCTGGAATCTTGCTTCAGATTTTTAAAGTAGAAAGACAATTAGAGGAAGAGAGAGAACAAAGGTCTCTTGATGAAGGGTGGGGTGGATGACACGTCTAAGGGAACAGAGCTGTGGCCTCACTCATTCACTCACTCACTCACTCAGCAGGTATTCATGAAGCCCTTGTTATGGGGCAAAGCCACTGTTCTAGACCTTTCTCCTCCTCACTCTTATTTGTTCCTGCTGCCAGCTCTTTTTCTGTTGTTCCCAATTTGAATATTTTTCATACTCAGAGCAGTATAAACTTCTCTTCATCACCAGATTCTTTGATCTAAGAACAATAGCAGCCCTTTGAATAGCAGAATAGGAATCTTTGTTTCATAATTTCACTTTTTCTAGAGACTTTGAACATAACCATGTCAGGAAAAATGTGAAGTTAAAGGGTTCCCACAGTTTGACCACACCCTGACCTCTTTGAGTCCTCTGATTTCCTTTTCAAAGTGTTTTTCTTTCTTTCTTTCTTTTTTTTTCTTTTACACAATTTGGTCACACTCCTTTGAGGCTAATTATAGATGGCCTTGCAGTCTTCACAAGATTTGCACATGACAAGTTCTGATTTGCTTGTTAGTCAGTGAAGGCAATCTTCAAAATGAAGCTTCATAAATAACCAAAAGGAAGATTTTATACTCAAGCAGTAAAGCTAATTTATACTTAGAAGGATTTTTTTCCATGATGTATTATACAGTGCTAGGCATAATATTTTAATCTCCTATACTTCAACACACATTTCAGCCACCCTGATTTTGATTGACCTGTGACATCTGGGTGATTCACATTTTGTGAGACATACTGCACTACATCATCTATTATAGGCTGTAATGTGTTATGATGCAATCTCTTAAGAGTCTTCCCCTTTGTCTTGCACACATTTGCACACACACACACATGCACGTACACAGATACACTGAGATGCTTATATTCAACAGTCTCCAAACTTGAACGATATCTCTCCCTCTCCCTCCACTATTCGTTCTGCTGGTGGAACAGAAGCAACTCCTCATTTCTGAGAGACTCTAAAGATGTGTTTGTATAGACAGCAACACATGCCAACAGCCTAAATATAGAATAATCTTCCCAGCGTCCTCTCAGCATAAAGTACCAGAAATGACCTGACAGATAAATAACCTATCAGGAGAAAATGCACTGCGATAAACAAGGTGTATAAAGATCTAGGTTCTAGAAATAGTTCAACTACTAATTAGTATTGTGACCTTCTGGATGGAGATCATCTAACCTTTCTGAACCTCTTAAGCAAACTATTACCTTTCCTACCTACTGCCCAGATTACAAGGACAAAATAGAGAAATGCAACTTGAACAAACTTAACCCTCTGCAGAGACAACTTTTAAGGTCCCTTTTATCTGTGGATTTCCTTTAAAATGAAAACTTTCTTCTGTGCTTGAGTTTATCAGTTGGGTAACCATTTTAAAAATGGGGATTGATTAACTTTTAAGACAATCCATCACCCTTCTTAAAAGAAACAATATGAGCCACTACAAAATCCTTTTGTTTACATTCCAAGATTCAAATTGAGGCCCCTTGTGTAACACTCAAAACTCTTCACCTCTCCACCTAATCAGACTTGGACATGTTACAAAATACCAACAGCTTGCCAGGGCTGTAAGTATAACCATCCTTCAAAAATCCAGGTGGACCTAGCCTTTGCTTTTCATCTGATTTCCTACACACACAACCAATGAAAGAGATGAAAAGGACAGATCCGTTTTTAAATTTGTTGTTTCCTGACCCCGGTGGTGTGTTGGCACTGTGTTTTGACTGCACAGACAGGAGCACATTTATAGGGAAGAATTCTACCTCAATTCTTTTGTTTGGCTCATTACAATTGATTTGTTACTTGTATAAATGCAGGGCTATTATAATAATTAGCACAGATGTTAATGTAACAAAACAGTGTTTTCCAGACTAAAGTAATATCCGAATGCAAGCCTAGTTTTCCTCCACTAATGAGTGAAGTCCTTTCAGTATCTTGAAAGGGAGAAAGTTCTTAATTTTCCATCTTAGGCTGAGTTTCCTTTACTTTTATTCTTTTTTGGGTCCTTGATTGAACCTTTCCAGGTCACAAGAATGTTTGTATTATTCAATGCCAATGAAGTGACAAATACTCTTGCAGAAGTCAAAGGCAGGATTTGAAGAGTGCAGGTGTTGGGAAGTTTGCACACCATGCGATCTTTGACTGTGGGAGTCATTCCAGCTTATGGGAAGATAGCAGCCCTTGAAGGACTGGAATGACAGAAACATATTTGCAGCTTGCTGCCAAGCCATACAGATGTGGAAGGAATGTTAAAATTCATCTGAGAGAGACATGTTCAAGACTACCTGAGCCACCTCCATGGCCCTTGTCCCTGGTTTGTTAGAGCTCAGGCTTACACACCCGCCTAAAAGTGTGAACACCCCTTAGGTCTTTGTAACATGGATCTGTGTGCAACATTTGATAGCATTTAAAAAACATACAGTTACTGCTCCAAGTCAGGTCCCTTCAGCTGCTTTCTAGTCAAGGAACAGAGATGTAAACACTTCTCGGTGAGCTGGAAATCCCAGGGATACTTGGATCCTGAGCTTTGGGTCCTTTTCTATCCGTTCCAGGCATGTTCCAGCTGAGAAGTTTAGGGTTCAAAGGACAGGTAGTGTAAAAAAAATACCAGGTTCGTGTTAAAAATTCACCCTTGTAATACTTTGAGGAGTGGTGATTTGAAGTCAGCAATGAGGTGGCGCTAAGTGGTAAAAAACTGCCACCAATTCAGGAGACCTGGGTTCCATCCCTGGGTTAGAAAGATCCTCTAGAGGAGGGCATGGTAACCCACTCGAGTGTTCTTGCTTGGAGAATCCCATGGCCAGAGGAGCCTGGAAGGATACAGTCCACGGGATCGCAAAGAGCCGGACACGACTGAAGGGTTTAACACACAGGTACAATGAGAAATCATTCATCTTCTGTGGTGAACAAAATGTGACAATATGCTTTGATACTCCTATTTAGCAATATCAATTGCCTTTTTATGTATAAAAATCCTGAATAATGAGGGGTTTTTTTTGCAAGTTGAACTGCAACTCATTACCACTGGGCTTTTGAATTGGGAGAAAATGGTGCTGAAGTAGTTGCCGCAGTCTTTGCGGTGAAGAGAATGACAAGGCCACAACCCAAGCTCTTTCTCCTCTTCCCTGAGGCCTGAGACCCTGTAACAGCAGCATCATTGTGTCATGGATGGTCTCCTGCCAGGCTGCCCACCAAAGCTGGGGGTCCCTGGGGGTTTCATAGCTCAGAGGCTTTGGAGTTGCAAGTCAAATTCTTCACACGCAGCCATTATCAGAAACATTCATCATCTTCAGAAAAGTTGAACAGGAACAATGGTGACTAGTTTTTAATAATTTATTTTGGTCTGTGGTTAATTCATTCTCTCCCAGCTTCAGTTAGCCGTGTAGTCTTCCGGTCCCATGAATCCTTCCTTCTGTTGCGTGAACCCTCATTTCCCTTTTGCCCTCCAGGTCTGAGTCTGTCTTTCTCAGAAGTTCCCTTGTGGCTCCTCCTTTCTTGCAGGAGCCGCTCCGTTGTGGCACCATTATATTTGCACTCAGGCTGGAGAATGTGAAGTTCTTTCTGAAGATTCTGACCTTCCGGTTTTCTCCTCCTTTTAGGAAGTCAGAGCTTGCAGCATCTTCTCAGAGCAGTTTTCACAAATCACACCACTAGAGATGATAAAGAATAGTTAAAGGACCAACTTGACATAGTAAATTATCACAAATATGAAAAGTGCAGAGGGAGTCCAGCTCAAGAAATATCTCCCTTAGAGATGCTATTATTTTCTCCTCCTTCTTTCCTTCCTATCCTCCCTCCTTCCTTCTTTCTTTCTTTTTTTCCTTTTCAAAGGTCTGTTCTTGTTATTTAGTAGCTATGTTGCGTCCGATTCTTTTGTGACCCCATGGACTATGGCCCCTCCAGGCTCTCCTCTCTCCATGGGATTTTCCAGGCAAGAGTATTGGAGTGGGTTGCTATTTCCTTCTCCAAAAGGTCTATTCCTTCTCTAAAAGGTCTATTAATCATGAAATTTTTACACCTTATTTTATGTTCCAGGATATACCCCTTGGTTTATAGTTTATGGGAGCTTGAATAGAATTTGTACCCTGCTATTGCACTTGGCAGGCTACAGTACCTGGGGTGGCAAGAGTCAGATAACAACTTAGCGACTCGAGAGAGAGAGATTGTGTGAAAATTGTATACATCTTAACTATGTTGAATTGGTTCATAGAGTTATTCAAGCCTATTTCCTTCTAATTTTCTATCTATTCATTCTATTAATTTCTGAGAGTTTGATATTGAAACTTCAACTAAAAATCTTAATTTATCTACTTAAAAAATATCTATAATATGTAGTGAAACTATATGTAACTTTGTATTTTCCAAGTCTCCTATAAATATGTTACCATACTTTCATACTTAAAAAAAAAACTTTTAAAAATAAATCAAAGGTCTATTAAAGTCACTTCTATTAATATGTGCTGGTGTGTCAGCTGACTGTACATTTAAATGAGGTGATTTGCATAGATTTTGATAAAGGGATCATGAACAAAGGTGTGGGCTGGGATAACGACACTAAAAAGATAAAGTGTAGAATTCTGGGTCTTATGAATGGATAAGGAAGTTGTGGTACATATACACAATGGAATATTATTCAGCTATAAAAAGAATGCATCTGAGTCAGTTCTAATGAGGTGAATGAAACTGAAGCCTATTATACAAAGTAAAGTAAGCCAGAAAGAGAAACACCAATACAGTGTATTAACACATATATATGGAATTTAGAAAGACAGTAATGATGACCCTATAAGCAAGACTGCAAAAGAGACACAGATGTAAAGAACAGACTTTTGGACTATGTGGGAGAAGGCAAGGGTGGGATGATATTAGAAAATAGCATTGAAACATGTATATTACCATATGTAAAATAGATGACCAGTGCAAATTTGATGCATGAAGCAGGGCACTCAAAGTTGGTGCTCTGAGACAACCCAGAGGGATGGGGTGGGGAGGGAGGTGACAGGGGGTTCAGGACGGTTGGACACATGTGCGCCCATGGCTGACTCATGTCAATGTCTGGCAAAAACCACCACAATATTGTAAAGTAATTAGCCTCCAATTAAAATAAATTAATTAATTTAAAAAATTCTGGATCTTAGTCACAGTGAGGCACCATCACCACTCCTAGTCCTAAAGGGATGACAGTCAGAAGCAGTTACAAGAACCCAGAAAGGGAGCTATATGAAGACCTCCTGGGAGGAAACCATGGCCTTAAAGAGAGGCACATGGACAATTCACAGCAGCCTGATTCATTTTCAGATGTTATTCTCTTAACTTTCACTCTGCAGCAGGGGCCTCCCATAGGCCCACACAACTGGCAGTCAAATACTGGAGTCTATTATACAGAGTGAAGTAAGTCAGAAAGAAAAACACCAGTACAGTATACTAATGCATATATATGGAATTTAGAAAGATGGTAACGATGACCCTATATGCGAGACAGCAAAAGAGACACAGATATCTCTGTATAGAACAGTCTTTTGGACTCTGCGGGAGAAGGCAAGGGTGGGGTGATTTGAGAGAATAGCATTGAAACACGTATATTATCATATGTGAAACAGATCACCAGTCCAGGTTCGATGCATGAGACGGGGTGCTTGGGGCTGGTGCACTGGGATGACCCTGAGGGATGGGATGGGAAGGGAGGCGGGAGGGGGGTTCAGGATGGGAACACATGTACACACATGGCAGATTCATGTCAATGTATGGCAAAACCACTACAGTATTGTAACTAACCTTCAATAAAAATAAAAATAAAAACAATAAACAAATACAGCACAGGCTCCCAAGGTACAAGGCCAGGAGGGGGTGAAGAGTGGGCATCAAGGGACAAACAGGAGATGCCACGCAACTGGAAAAGGAGCACCCCTGATGATATGAACATGACCAAGGGGAAGGCCTACTGTTCAGGAAACTCGCATCCCTGGAGGGGGCAGTAGGAAATGTGACATAGGATCACAATGTGGCCACAGAGAAGAGGGGGAGATTTAAACCAGACCGAGAACTGCAGTGACAGGGAAAAGGGGGGCAAGGTTGGGGAGCACTGACCTCAAAGGATTCTCAGAGGAAGCCTGGCCTCCACTAAGTCTGTAACAGAGATGGGCGAGGGAGTGTTAGGGCAGATGGAGCCGTATAAGCAAGGCCAAGAAGTGAGAGACTGATTATAAATGCAGACCCTGGGCCATATAATGAAAATGACAGGTGGCTGGAGATGAAGCTGGAAAAGAGGAAAAGGACGGTGTCCTGGGTGGATATGCTTGGAGCCTGAGCTTTATTCTAGAGAC
The DNA here is from genome assembly GCF_023699985.2 of Odocoileus virginianus. Lineage (NCBI taxonomy): Eukaryota > Metazoa > Chordata > Mammalia > Artiodactyla > Cervidae > Odocoileus > Odocoileus virginianus. The sequence continues at coordinate 29,542,650 of NC_069696.1, read as the reverse complement.
AATAAATATCCACTGCAGTATCTTCAGGAGGAGACACAGCCTAAGGTCACTGACGGATTACACCGTGGTACTTCATCATAAAAAGGAATGAAACTGGATCATTTGTAGAGATGTGGATGGACCTGGAAACTTTCAAAAAGTGAAGTAAGTCAGAAAGAGAAAAATACTGTATGTTAATGGATATATGTGAAATCTAGAAAAAATAGTATATATGACCTTACTTGCAAAACAGAAATGGAGACAGAAATGTAGAGAACAAACATACAGATAGCAAGTGGGGAAAAGTCCTTGCACTTTTGTGCCATATACCAAGGGGAAGTGGGACAAGTTGGGGGATCGGGATTGACACATACTTATACTATGCATAAAATAGATAACTAATGAGAACCTACTGTACGGCACAGGGAGCCCTGCTCAGTATTCTGTGGGGACCAAAATGGGGAAGAAATCCAAAAACAGTGGGTTATATATATACGTATAGCTGATTCCCTTTGCTGTACAGTCAAAACTAATACAATACTGTTAAGCAACTAAACTCAGATAAAAATTAATTTTAAAAAAGCAATATTTTAATTGCTTTTTAAAATAACAATTTAATAAAAAAATAAAAAATAAAATTTAAAAATAAATTTAAAAAATTTTTAACAAAAAAAATTACACTGTGCAGTGAAGCAATATATGAGGTAAGATTGGGGCCTAGAGATGAGTCAGGTGTCTAACAGTAAAACAGGGCAGTGGAAGCAAAAAGGGACATACAGGGGACTCCTGCCTGAAGTTCTAAGTTCAGCTCCACACATTCTGGCTTCTTCTTTCTGAACCACAATAGGTACATATTGGCTCCCCAGTCTAAGCTGCTCCTCTTCCTGATTTCTGCCAAGCAGAAGTACCCCTTCCCATCAGCAGAATCTTCTGAACGAACTCCTATTTTCCTTTTTTCCATTGCGTCTCTTTCTCTGTGATGAGGCCCAGTGCCTTCCTCTAGGCTCGCAAGTACTCAGTCAATGCCTATCTGCTGACATTTATTTTATTACAGTGCAATGACTTGTTGGCTCTGTTTGACCCACTGAAAAAAGTGAGGCTCTTGAAGACTGAGACCTCATCCTCCCCACTTTGGTGTCTGCGGTCCCCAGTCCCCAGTAGGTTTGAGTGCATATTTACAAAGTTGAACTCAACTTCTGACCTGCCTCCTTCCGGTTTAAGTGCCCAGTTTTCACAAGAATGAAGCTGGGCAAGAGACTGACTGGCTTCCTGACTGGCCAGGTTCACTGAACCTACACTGAGGCTCAAAAGGGTGACAGATGTTGTAACCAGATCACCATCACAACTGGATTTCCACCCAGCTACCTGAATTATCTAAAATTCCCTTGACCCCAGGGTTATTTTTGGTCCTTATAAAGACCTAAGAGCAACATTAAGTGAAAAGATATTTTGGATAAATTTGTAAACTATGAGGAGAAATATAGCATTTCTATATGTCTGTATTTCTAGCTATCTGTAACTAATAGTTAATTTCTTTTAAATTTTTTTTAAATTTATTTTTTTTATTTTATGGCTCCACTGCACGCCATGTGGGATCTTAGTTCCCCAACCAGGGATCGAAACCACACCCCCTGCACTGGAAACATGAGTCTTGACCATTGGACCACTAGGGAAGTCCCAATAGTTAATTTCTTATATCCCTAGCTTAGTCAGTTCATGTATAAAGACAGGAAACACTTGAAAAAACATATCTTTGAGATCAGGCAAAGTCTCCAGTAAAGCCTGAAGAGCAGGGATATAAATATGTAATACTAGCTCTTCTGGTCTTCTCTCCTAAGGAATCCATCAGAGGAGATGAAAGAATTCTAACAAATAGCAGGGCCTGACAATCCTAAGGGACACAGTAGTAGAAGGGTATATCACAAGGAGATAATTATAAGGAGGGTAAGGAAATATAGTAACAGAAGCAATATATGGGTATGCATTTGGGGCTAATAGCTTATCCACCCTACCTTTAATGTTCAGGATAAGCCTGTAGGGTAGATTTTTATCTCCATTTTGTTGACAGATTTACTGAAGTTCAAAGCAGTTCTTTCAATCAGCAGCCATTTACAGCATCCCTACTAAGTGCCAGGCCCTGTGCTAATTCAGCACATTTTCCAAGTCACTCAACAGAGTAGAACTCTGAACTCTCATATGTCTTTAGTCAAAAGATTAATCTTATCCCTACACTGTTTTCTTTTTCCAACTCACTTCGTTTAGCTTTGAAGCAACATTACCTTACAGAACAAGTAAACTTTTTGGAACACTGTGTTGCTGTATATTTTCAGACTTACAAGGTTCAGATAGCATCTCACCTGAACTTCCCAGTATTTTAACATCAAGCCTGCTGAGGTTGCACACAGTCTAATCCAGTCTTGGGTGCAGTTCTCTATGTGGGCAGAATGCATATGTGGCAGGTTAATTCTTGCACTTTTAGTTATGTTGTTACTGGGACTTTAATATGTCTTGAGTTTTGATAGATCATTTGCAAAATTCATGGTAGCTATTTCTCTGGCAAATATAAGCACAACGGATGCCTAAGTAAACTTTGGTCTCCTTCATATTGTGCTGACCTTTCATGGCTCCTTCATGGCTCCCTGTGGCCTGATTCAAGGCAATTTATAAGAAAAATATATCCACTTCTCACACCTCCCACGTGTTTTTGCTTGAATGGGACTTCCATGAATGATGGTCACCAGCTTGGACCATCTATTTTCTTTCTTTTTTTTGATTGTGCTGAGTTTTCATTGCAGCACGAAGCTCTGGCAGTATGTCCGTGGGCTTAGCTTCCCAACCAGGGATTGAACCCTCATACCCTGAATTGCAAGGCAAATCCCCAACCACTAGATCAGCAGGTAAGTCCCTCCACGTTCTTTTCAAATACAGTCAGGAAAGCGTAGGAAAAGGTCACAGTGTCCATCACTGCATGCTTAGCTGCATATGTGGCCAGGCCTGGTGCAAACCATACTAGAAAAATCATTTTAAGTTTTTAATTTTTTACTGAAGAATAGTTGATTTGTAATGTTGTGCTAATTTCTTCTGTGCAGCAAGGTGATTCCATTCTACATTTACAGATATATTTTTACACCCTTTTCCATTATGGTTTATCATAGGATATTGAATATTGTTCCCTGTGCTATATAGTAGGACTCTGTTGTTTAGCTTTCATTTACTAACCCCAACCTCTCACTGCTTCCCTCCCTCAATGCCCTCCCCTCTGAAAACCACAAGTCTGTAGAAAGCATTTTAAAGCAAACTCCTAGAATGTGAGATTTTGGGTTTGATATCACAGATAGATGTTCTCCTCTTTGTGGGCTCCATCGTCCCCCATCCCTTTCTGTCCACCCAAGTTAGCTTTCTGTAAGAAAAGGAGTTTTTTCTTTTTTTTTTTTCAAGTCAAAGTTGGAGAATTGAATTAAACTTATTTGGTATTTTCTTAAAATGTGATGGGCAATGAAATGATTGCTAAGAAAATTCAAAAGTTGGCAGATTTGTCTTCAGTAACCCAGTTCCGTTAAGACTTCCCTGTGGACATTTTTTGCCCTAGAATCAATCTCCCGGATCAATGCCTTGAGAACTCCCTATCTTGTCTCACTCTTCTGCTTCTTTTTCTGTCCCTTCCCAACCTGGCCTTTTTCCTTACTGCAAAAGTTAACTTATTCTCAACCTTGTACCCTTAAGTTTCTGTCTTTCCTGTAGAGTTACTTGACCTTCCCTCAAAGGGGGAAAAAAAAGTCTAGTTATTAAAAATGAAAGCTAAAAAAAGCTTAAAAATAAAAACTAACTTTTTTGCTTTATTATTGAGCATTTTGAGTACTTGTAATATGGTTGATAGCATGCTAAGCCGTTTACATGTGTCGTCTCATTTAGCCCTTATAACCACTCACATACTGCAACAAAGTTCAGCCATTGATTCATTCAATCAGTTAGCTGTTTAAACAATAAGCCCTGAATGTCTATTGTATGTGAGGTAGTTTTCCAGCGTTTAACACGACACAGGTCTGATGGAGCTTAAAGTCTAGACAAGGACACGGATAACACACAAGGAGACAAATTAGATCATTTCAGATAGTGATATGCAGCATAAGGAAAATAAAATAGGGCTGTGCAATAAAGATGGACATTAAACAAAATTATGAGAGAATACTTCTTTGAGGCAGTGATTTTTTTAAAAAGATTTATTGACTGATTGATTTTTGGCTGCACTGGGTCTTCGTTGCTGCCCTTGAGCTTTCTCTAGTTGCACAGAGCGGAGGCTACTCTTTGTTGCTGAGCACCGGCTCTAGGCACGTGTGGGCTCAATAATTGTGATACATAGGCCCAGCTGCCCCACAGCATGTAGGATCCTCCCAGACCAGGGATCGATCCCATGTCCCCTCCACCAGCAGGCAGATTCTTAGCCACTAGACAACCAGGGAAGCCCCAACATAGTGATTTTTAAGTTCAAACTTAACCAATAAAAAACTTAAAAATATCTAGAAAAAGAATATTCTATAAAAAAGGAGTAGTGATGATGGAATCTTGGAAATGTAAATAAACTAAGAGAAACAGTCAAAACACTGATGGGACTGGACCATAGTGAACAAAGGTGACAGTATTCAATTAAGGAATAAGATCACGGCTGAGTGCCAGCACCTATAAAGCCATTTAGGCAACAGAAAGGCATTTGGCTTGTATTCTGAGATCAGAATAAGAGAGTGGCATGGTCTGATGTATCATTTTAAAAGACCACCATAAGAAATAGATCTCAGGAGTCCAAGATCATAAACAGACATGTTGAACAGTCCAAAAGAAAGATAGTAGTGGCTCAGAAGCTAGTGGTAGAAGCAAAAGTGATTCAGTCTTCAGCACAGATAAAAGAGAAGTTTTGAGAGTAGAGTTATTAGGGAGTAGGATGAATGTGGGTGAGAGTGATGGGAAGAGAAATGAAAAATGATTCATAGCTTTGAGCTTGAACAGTTAGATTGTGTCATGAACAGGGGGGAAGATTGGGGTTTTTGCATCTTTCTTTCTTAATTGGGATTGAGTTGAGGGAAATCCAGGGTTTTGCTTGGCATGCCTTTTAGATATCTGGTAAAGATGCCAAGTTGGAGACGAGTCTAGCATTCAGGAGAACAGTCAGGGTTGAACATATAAATTGGGGAGTTATTAGCATTTTAATTTACAGGTGATATTTAAAGTCTTGGGACTGAATGAGATATTCTTAGATACAGAAAAAGAAGAAAAGAGAATGCAGGCCTGAGTTGTAAGTCTCTCCAAGATTTAAAGGCTAGGTAGAAAGAAAGGACCCAGCAGAGGAAATTAAAAGAGAGTAGCCAGTAAAGCAGGTAGGGAATTAAGAGAAAGTGAAGTCACAGGAAGCAGAGAGGAGAATGTGTCTCAAGAAGGAAAATGTGTTTTCCTGTGTCTGTTGATGCTGAGAGGTTGGTTAAGATAACGGCAGAGAATGACCATTAAATGACATGGAAGCCAAAGAGACTAAAGCTTGATTAGAGAGAATGGGGGCTGAGGAAATGAAAATGGCCAGAAAATCAAGGCTTACAGGATGGAGTAAACATGTTCAGGGTTTGAACTTAATTCAGCAATAGAACCTAAGGGGCTTGACTTCAAAGCTCGACTCAGAACGCATGTCTGCGTCAGGCAAAAGGATAGAAGTGATACCTAGTCACCCCATTCCTTCTTTTCTGAGTAACCAATGCTCAGTGACCTCTGGAAGCCAGTGATGTGTGGATGTTTACTGATCCAGAGAAGGGCTGTGACACTGAGGGGGAGAGTGCCAGGAAAGGTAGCGTGAGGGGAAATACTTTGAGAGAACACATTAAAGGCATGGTTTAATTATTTACATATGCAGAGTTACATTTCATACAGCATAATATCACTTGATTTCCCCAGCAATTCAGTCAGTTAGAAATCATTCTAATGTGTCAAGAAGACATACATCTGCATGGCAATTCCTGAGGAAGGCAGGGCAATGATTGCAGTTATGAGTCAATCATTTGAGAGATTAAAAAAATTTTTTTTGTTTTCAGATAGCGCAGTTCATCAACCTCTGTCTTCATACGAATACTTGAAAAATCCTATATTGTATCTATATCATGCATTCATTTATTCACCCACCCATCCATTCATTCATTCACTCATTCATCAGAAGTAAGTACACTACACATCTGGTTTTAGGCTTGTCACAGGGGCCTCATCATCAAATCATGGGACTTCTCCTTAAGAAACTTACATTTGTTGAAATGAAAATGTCTCAAAAGTACCCAAGGTCAATATTTGCTGTGATAAACATATATCAGTGTATCATGCCTCCCAGTGCCAGAGTCAACACATATTGGAATTTGCTGGTCAGAAGAAGTGTTATAGGGTTTAAAGAAGGGATCAGTTAATTTGTTCCAGATGAGATAAAACGGCTTCATAGAAATATTGCCATGTTGGCTTGGTGGAATCTAAAGTACAAAAGTAGGAAAAAAGAAACAGGGAGGGCTGCAAGGTATTTGGGATGGAGTCTTCAGACAGAAGGTGTGCTATAAGTGAGGGCATGCAGGAGTGAAACAATTTTGGTACACTTGTGACATGGCAATTAGCATGCCTGAGCACATTTGGAGGTAGAGGGTAAGTGAAATGAGAAACGAGATTAGTTCAGTTCAGTTTAGTCGCTCAGTCGTGTCCGACTCTTTGTGACCCCATGGACTACAGCACCCCAGGCTTCCCTGTCCATCACCAACTCCCGTAGCTTACTCAAACTCATGTCCATCGTGTCAGTGATGCCATCCAACCATCTCATCCTCTGTCATCCCCTTCTCCTCCTGCCTTCAATTTTTCCCAGCATCAGGGTATTTTCAAATGAGTCAGCTCTTCACATCAGGTGGCCAAAGTATTGGAGTTTCAGCTTTAGTATCAGTCCTTTCAATGAATATTCAGGATTGATTTCCTTTAGGATAGACTGGTTGGATCTCCTTGCAGTCCAAGTGACTCTCAAGAGTCTTCTCCAACACCACAGTTCAAAAGCATCAGTTCTTCGGCACTCAGCTCTCTTTACAGTCCAACTCTCACATTCATACATGACTACTTGAAAAACCATAGCTTTGACTAGATGGACCTTTGTTGGCAAAGTAATGTCTCTGCTTTTTAATACGTTGTCTAGGTTGGTCATAGCTTTCCTTCCAAGGAGCAGGTGTCTTAATTTCATGGCTTCAGTCACTATCTGAAGTGATTTGGGAGTCCAAGAAAAGACTGTTTCCATTGTTTCCCCATCTATTTGCCATGAAGTGATTGGACCAGATGCCATGATCTTGGTTTCTGAATGTTGAGTTTTAAGCCAGCTTTTTCACTCTCTTCTTTCACTTTCATCAAGAGGCTCTTTAGTTCTTCTTTGCTTTATGCCATAAGAGTGGTGTCCTATGCATATCTGAGGTCATTGATAATTTCTCCCAGCAATCTTGATAACATCTTGTGCTTCAAGTAGGTATTAGTAATAACTATTGTATGCAAAAATGATTTCTTTAAAGTTTCAGACAATGCTATGGATATTATTATTACCCCATTTTGAAGATGTGGAATTAAAACACTGAGATTTGCAGTCATTTGCCCTAGATCACAAACCTGTTAGTGGCTGAATTGGGATTTAAATCCAGGCAAACGGGCTCTGAGTCCTATCTCTCCAATGCCACATTGAAGGCTTTTGATGCAATTCCTAAAAGTTTGGTCTTTAATCTACAGGAAATGGAGATCTGGTGAGATTTCACATGCTATCACTTTCATAGACTTTCAGGATCCTTGAATCATTTATTATTATCATTTAGGATTCATTTATTCCCTGGATGGGCTTCCCCAGTGGTCCAACGGTATAGAACACTTCTGCCTGCAATGCAAAAGATGCAGGAGACATGGTTTTTATCCGTGGGCAAGGAAACTCCCCTGGAGGAGAACATGGCAACTCACTTCAGTATTCTTACCTGGAGAATCCCATGGACAGAGGAACCTGGCAGGCTACACTCCATAGGGTTGCAAAGAGTTGAACACAGATGAGCGACTGGGCACACATTCCCTGGATAGAATTCAAGGGATCTTTGAACTTAGATGGAAAAATTACATCTTTAGTTATACAAATGTCTAAGTGTACTGCAGCATTTCCTTAAATTATTAATTTAGGTAACAAACCTCAATAGTACCTGTGGCTGAGATATTTTCACAGACACATCAAATTTATTGCAGGTATCTTGAAAAATCATTGACAGTTCAGTTTAGTCACTCAGTCATGTCCGACTCTGCGACCCCATGGACTGCAGCACGCAAGGCCTCCCTGTCCATCACCAACTCCCGGAATTTACTCCAACTCATGTCCATCGAGTCACTGGTGTCATCCAACCATCTCATCCTCTGTCGTCCCCTTCTCCTCCTGCCCTCAATCTTTCCCAGCATCACGGTCTTTTCAAATGAGTCAGTTCTTCACATCAGGTGGCCAAAGTATTGGAGTTTCTTTCAGCTTCAACATCAGTCCTTCCAATGAACACTCAGGACTGATCTCCTTTAGGATGGACTGGTTGCATCTCCTTGCAGTCCAAGGGACTCTCGAGAGTCTTCTTCAACACCACAGTTCAAAAGCATCAATTCTTTGGTGCTCAACTTTCTTTAAAATCCAACTCTCAACATCTGAACAAGACTACTGGAAAAACCATAGCTTTGACTAGATGGACCTTTGTTGACAAAGTAATGTCTCTGCTTTTTAATATGCTGTCTAGATTGGTCATAACTTTCCTTCCAATGAGTAAGATCATGGCATCTGGTCCCATCACCTCATGGGAAATGGATGGGGAGACAGTGGAAACAGTGTCAGATTTTATTTTTTTGGACTCCAAAATCACTGCGGGTGGTGATTGCAGCCATGAAATTAAAAGATGCTTACTCATTGGAAGGAAAGTTATGACCAACCTAGATAGCATATTAAAAAGCAGAGACATTACTTTACCAACAAAGGTCCATCTAGTAAAGGCTATGGTTTTTCCAGTGGTCATGTATGGATGTGAGAGTTGGACGGTGAAGAAAGCTGAGTGCCGAAAAATTGATGCTTTTGAACTGTGGTGTTGGAGAAGACTCTTGAGAGTCCCTTGGACTGCAAGGAGATCCAACCAGTCCATGCTAAAGGAGATCAGTCCTGGGTGCTCATTGGAAGGACTGTGCTGAAGCTGAAACGCCAATACTTTGGCCACCTCATGGGACGAGTTGACTCATTTGAAAAGACCCTGATGCTGGGAGGGATTGGGGACAGGAGGAGAAGGGGGCAACAGAGGATGAGATGGCTGGATGGCATCACTGACTCAATGGATATGAGTTTGAGTAAACTCTGGGAGTTGGTGATGGACAGGGAGGCCTGGCATGCTGTGATTCATGGGGTCGCAAAGAGTCGGACACGACTGAGTGACTGAACTGAACTGAACTGAACTGATGGAGTAAGTGTCTTTTAATTTCATGGTTGCAATCACCATCTGCAGTGATTTTGAGCCCAAAATAAAAAAAAGTCAGCCACTGTTTCCACTGTTTCCCTATCTATTTGCCATGAGGTGATGGGACCAGATGCCATGATCTTAGTTGTCTGAATGTTGAGTTTTAAACCAACTTTTTCCACTCTCTTCTTTCACTTTCATCAAGAGGCTCTTTAGTTCTTCTTCACTTTCTGCCATAAGGGTGGTGTCATCTGCATATCTGAGGTAATTGATATTTCTCCCAGCAATCTGATTCCAGCTTGTGCTTCATTCAGCCCAGAGTTTCTCATGATGTACTCTGTATATAAGTTAAATAAGCACAGTGACAATATACAGCCTTGACGTACTCCTTTTCCTATTTGAAGCCAGTCTTTTTTTCCATATCCAGTTCTAACTGTTGCTTCCTGACCTGCATACAGATTTCTTAAGAAGCTGATCAGGTGGTCTGGTATTCCCATCTCCTTCAGAATTTTCCACAGTTTGTTGTGATTCACCCAGTCAAAGGCTTTGGCATAGTCCATAAAACAGAAATAGATGTTTTTCTGGAACTCTCCTGCTGTTTCAATGATCCAACGGATGTTGGCAATTTGATCTCTGGTTCCTCTGTCTTTTCTAAATCCAGCTTGAACATCTGGAAGTTCACGGTTTGCGTATTGCTGAAGCCTGGCTTGGAGAATTTTGAGCATTACTTTACTAGCATGTGAGATGAGTGCACTTATGCAGTAGTTTGAGCATTCTTTGGGATTGCCTTTCTTAGGGATGGGAATGAAAACTGATCTTTTCCAGCCCAGTGGCCACTGCTGAATTTTCCAAATTTGCTGGCATACTGAATGCAGCACTTTCACAGCATCATCTTTCAGCATTTGAAATAGGTCAACTGGAATTCCATCACCTCCACTAGCTTTGTTCATAGTGATACTTCCTAAGGCCCTCTTGACTTTGCATTCCAGGATGTCTGGCTCTAGGTGAGTGATCACATCAGTGCGATTATCTGGGTCATGAAGATCTTTTTTTGTACAGTTCTTCTGTGTCTTCTTGCCACCTCTTCTTAATATCACCTGCTTCTGTTAGGTCCATACCATTTCTGTTCTTTTTTGAGCCCATCTTTGCCTGAAATGTTCCCTTGGTATGTCTAATTTTCTTGAAGAGATCTCTAGTCTTTCCCATTCTATTGTTTTCTTTGTTTCTTTGCACTGATCACTGGGGAAGGCTTTCTTATCTCTCCTTGCTATTCTTTGGAACTCTGCATTCAGATGGGTATATCTTTCCTTTTCTCCTTTGCTTTTCGCTTCTCTTCTTTTCACAGCTATTTGTATGGCCTCCTCAGACAGCCATTTTGCTTTTTTGCATTTTTTTCTAGGGATGGTTTTGATCCCTGTCTTCTGTACAATGTCACGAACCTCCAACCATAGTTCATCAGGCACTCTATTCAAAATTACAATAGTCATGAGATCTGCTGCTAGATCTCATTATTTAATGCATTAATGAAGACACATATTTATTATATCACAAATTTGCTTTTTAAATGTTGATAACTTTCTCGCAGTATCATTGGTTTCTTTTGTAACCCTCTGTATTTAAAAATGATTATCTCAACAGTCCAGTTGTTAAGACTCTATGCTTCCAGTGCAGGGAGCATGGGTTCAATCCTGTGTCAGGGAACTAAAATCCCACATGCCATGAAGTGTAGCCAAAAATAAATAAATAAAAATAAAATAGCATATTCTCAAGCTCTTAAAAAATTTTTTTATTTTAAATCAAGAGAAGGGATCCATAGGCTTCTCCAAACTGCCAAAGGAATCAAGATACACATTAAAAAAAAAAGTTGAAAAAAAAACAACCTTGATCTAGTCCAAATTCACATGTAATACAGGAATCCCCATGGTTCCATTGCTTAGAGGCAACTGGGTAGATTTTGTTTAAAATATCCAGTGATTGGGGAGTTCACTATCCAAAAAATGAATCCTTTTTATTTCTTAAAAGTTCAAAAGTTTTTAAAAACTCTTTTTTATATTGGAAGTAATAACTGCATAGTTAAACTTTCTCCCCCCTCCCTCTTTTCAGAACTACGCTCCCCTCTTGAGCTACGTTGCTTTTAAAAAATGTGAACTATTTCTGTCTGGTTTCTTGGAGATCTGTTTTCCTGAAGGCCAGGATATGTTTCTGACTGTTTCCAAAATTCCCACCCCTCATGCTTACAAATCTCCTAAATATCGGGATGCTGGTCTCACAAGTTCCCTGGCAGTGACACATCACCATCTAGTCCTCCCTTGAAATTCATCATGAAATTGTGTTGTTAGTTCTCATTGCTTCCTCAGCCATCTGAGACATGAAACTACTGGGAAAGAAAGTCAAGAATTGATCAGATACTTGCTTTTATCTTCCTGGAATCTTCCCCGGTGGTTCAGACAGTAAAGAGACTGTCTGCAATGCGGAGACCTGGGTTCGATCCCTGAGTTGAGAAGGTCCTCTGGAGAAGGAAATGACAACCCATTCCAATATTCTTGCCTGGAAAATCCCATGGGCAGAGAAGCCTGGCAGACTACAGTCCATAGGGTCTCAAAGAGTTGGACACGACTGAGTGACTAACACACATACATGCTTTTATCAACAGCAGGACAAACCTTCCAGTGCTGTCTAGATAAAACTTCAGTCCTTCCCCCATCGCTTCTAGATTCTGTTGCCTTGTCCGTGGCACTGGCTGCCTGCAGTAAACCCTATGCCTCTCCAGTCTTTGGCCATTTGGTGTGACATTTACTTCATGAAGATATCAATTCTGTTTCTCATCATCAAAGGGCCAATGGTCTCCACCTATTTCTACACCTTGCTTCATGAATTTTCATACAAGTGCATGCCTTCCTGACAAGTTAGATCCATTTCTTTTGAAAAAGTGTGTCTTTCCACTGCCATCTTCCAGTTGGCAATCGTCTCCTTCTTCCCATCAAGCCACAGTGATTTCTGTTTTCCTTGGCTGCCACTGTAAATTTGCAGAAAGGAAAGAATGTGCAGTTCCTGGGGACTATCTATGTGGGGTTGGGTGTAACCACAGAGTCAGAAAGGACTGCTACAGGCACCGCTCAAAGGAAACTTGGCAGTAGAAATCTACTTCCCATCCCCTTACCACAGCTGTGAATGCCATTGTCAAGCAATTTATACTGAACTTTAAAAAAGTGTTTAAAGACAGAAAACTGTAGTAGGAGTTGGTACAGTCAGTGCTTTTTTTTTTTTACACTTCTCATTTGTTCTCTGGTGTCTGAGATGTAAGTTCACTCAAAAAAATGTTAGGAACCAGTTTTACTCCAAATGCCAAAAGAACAGCACTCTTAGTTATTTTCTGACTATAGAGCCCCAGAATATTACGTAACAGGAACTCATCAATCCGACTTCTTTCTCTCCACCAAATGTTTTGCTTCCATTTCCAAGTCTGAAATCAAATCTTTCAGGAAAAAATAAGATAAATAAAGGTTGAAGATGCAAAGTACCCAGTTCTGGAGTTCCCTATTGTAAGGGAATGAAATACTTTTTTCATAGTATTAATAATATTTCACATATTTTTGAATTATATTTCTATAGAATAGTGATTCATAACATGATGCATTTTTGGGTAGAGACTGGGATAAAACCAGTATAACTTTTTTAAGTTAATTTTTTTAGCCAGCTTGAAAATTTAATCAACTTGTATTTGGGGGAAGACATTAAAACACCAGTTCATGCACTGATATATTTCTCTCTTGTCCTCTTCAAACATCATCACTTATAAACCTCAGATTAACACTAATTTATGAAAAATGATATTTATATGACAACACATGGTACAGTGACCTATGTTAAAACCAGTATAATTTTCAGAAGTTAAGAGCCCAAAGTAGTAACAGATCCTAAGTCTTAGAATGCCTGCATAGCTGGAATATTTGAGCATGGAAGATAAGATACACCAACTGTCACTCCTGGATACGTTTTATGATTGCCTATTTGAAAGGCAGTAGAAAGTAGGAGTCCAGAGACATAACTTTAAATGATTATCACATATCCAAGAGTAAAGACACTAGAAGACTTAAAAAGCATTTACTTTCAGTAAAATGTACCCATTTAAGCACCTATTTTTTAGTTTGATGATTTTTACCAAAGTTTTACTTTCATGCAACCTTCACCACAACCAAGGTATCAAAAGGTATCAAACTAAGTTTTGTTGTTGTTTTTTTTTACTTTTAACCATATGTTTATTACTTAGAACATTCTTCATCTCTTGTATAGGTAAGTTTCCATGTGGAAGAACTACCACTTAAAGAACTACCTTGAAACATTTCTTATAGTGCATGTCTACTAATGACAAATCCTCTCAAATTCTGCTTTTTTAAAAAAAGTTTCATTTTGCCTTAATTTTTTAAGGAATATTTTCACTGGATGTAGAATGCTGAGAGGGAAGTTTTTGATTTCTGTCTTTATTTCCCTAACATTTTAAAGATGTTGCTTTATTGTTTTTCTGGCTTACAAAGTTCTGCCAAGAAATCTTTGGTCAATCTTATCTTTTTTCCTTTATTCAGACTCCTTTTATGGCAGAGGACACAAATAGTGTGTCTTGTCTTTTAGCTGTTTAAAAATTTTTCTTTTTATTCCTGGGTTTCAGTAATGTGATTATGCTGTGTCTTGGTGAGATTTTTTCTTTTTTTAATTTTAATTAAAAAAATTTTTTTGTTTTATATTAGAGTGTGGTTGATTAACAAAGTTGTGTTAGTTTTAGGTGTACAGCAAAGTGAGTTTTCTTGTGCATTTATAGCCTCTGGGCCTGTTTATAATTCCCAAATCCATGGGTTTATAGTTTTCACTGAACTTAAATTTTTGGCCATTATTTATTCAAATATTTTTCTGCACCTTCCCCTTAATACACATACTGTTCTTCTGAGAGTCCATTGCAAATGTATTGGGCCACTTGTTGTAGATCACAGAGGCTCTGTTCATTTTTTTTTTTTTTACAGCTTTTTTGTTTTCATGTTTCATTTTAAAGTATTTCTGTTGGTATGTCTTCTTGCTCACTGACCTCTTATTCTGTTGTACCTAATTTTCTGCAAATTTTTTTCTGTCCATTTTTTTAAAATTTCAGATACTGTATTTTTTTTTTATCTCTAGATGTTTTATTTCAGTCTTTTGATATTATCCATTTCTATGTTATATTTATGTTTTCTTTTAAATATTTGAACATATTTGCAATAGGCTTTCAAACATCTTTGTCAATGTCATCAGGTCGGCCAGCTCCAGGAATGTTTTTCTGGACTAATTTTTATTCTGGCCGTGGGTCACATTTTCCTGTTTCTTCACATGGCTAGTATTTTGGGGAGAGTACTAGATGTTTTGAATTTTACACTGTTGAGTTTCTAGATTTTGTTTCTTCCTTAAAAGGGTAATGGACTTTATTCTATCAAGCAAAGTTTCTTGTTCAGGATTGAATCTTCCTCTGAGTTGAGAGTTGCCTGTTCTCTAGGACTAGAATACTCCTACTGCTAAGGCATGAGCCTTCTGAAATCTCCAGAAGTCCCAGACTTCAACCCTTGCTGAACTCTGAGAATTGTTTGGGCTTTTTGTTGTTGTTGTTGCTGTTGTCCTTCCAGACTCACAGAGTTTCACCCTAAGCACCCATAGCTCATTTTCATCAATAGACTCAAGGGGACCACCTACCACCAGGCCCCAAAGATTTCTGGAGCCATTTCTCTGTCTACCTTCTGTTACTCTCTGATTCTGTGATTCACAGATATCAGTTGCCTTGACCTCCTTAAACTTACACCTGTCTTCTCAGCTCAGCAAGTCCACTATGCTGTGTTTGGATTGCCCTTTCTGCATCATTGTCCAGAAAGTATTTCTAGGCAGAAAGCCAAGGTGATCACTGGGCTCATCTCATTTGTTTCCCTGCTCTCAAGGATCATATTCTGACCTGCTTGCTGTCTGACATCTGAGAACTATCATTGCATTGATTTGTCCCTAGTTGCTCATGATGGGAAAGTGGATCTAGTCCCATGACTAGCAAAAGAAGTCTCAGCCCATGACATTTTTGAAGAAGCTATTTTCACAGAGCTCTTTGACATGATACAATATAAAATCATCAAAATTACAGATTTTTGTCATTATTTAAGCATTACCAAGCTTCTCTGGTGGCTCAGTGGTAAAGAATCTGCCTGCAGTGCAGGAGACCCAGCTTTGATCCCTGGGTAGGGAAGATCTTCTATAGAAGGAAATGGCTACCCACTCCAGTATTCTTGCCTGGAAAATCTCAGAGACAGAGGATCCCAGTGGGCTAGAGTTCATGGGGTCGTGGAGTTGGATATGACTGAGTGCCTAAGAACAAGCATCACCAACAGGAAGAAACAGATATCTTCGCCTCATCTGGGCACGCACATATCAGTTCAGCTCACTTCAGTCTCTCAGTCGTGTCTGACTCTTTGCGACCCCACGAACCACAGCACGCCAGGCCTCCCTATCCATTACCAACTGCCAGAGTCTACCCAAACCCAAGTCCGTTGAGTAAGTGAAGCCATCCAGTCATCTCATCCTCTGTCGTCCCCTTCTCCTCCTGCCCCCAATCTTTCCCAGCATCAGAGTCTTTTCAAATGAGTCAGTTCTTCACATCAGGTGGCCAAAGTATTGGAGTTTCAGCTTCAACATCAGTCCTTCCAAAGAACACTCAGGACTGATCTCCTTTAGGATGGACTGGTTGGATCTCCTTGCAGTCCAAGGGACTCTTAAGAGTCTTCTCCAACATCACAGTTCAAAAGCATCAATTCTTCGGTGCTCAGCTTTCTTTTATAGTCCAATTCTCACATCCATACATGACTACTGGAAAAACCATAGCTTTGACTAGACAGACCTTTGTTGACAAAGTAATGTCTCTGTTTTTTAATATGCTGTCTAGGTTAGTCATAACTTTCCTTCCAAGGAGTAAGTGTCTTTTAATTTCATGGCTGCAATCACCATCTGCAGTGATTTTGGAACCCAAAAAAATAAAGTCAGTCACTGTTTCCACTGTTTCCCCATCTATTTGCCATGAAGTGATGGGACCAGATGCCATGATCTTAGTTTTCTGAATGTTGAGCTTTAAGCCAACTTCTTCACTCTGCTCTTTCACTTTTATCAAGAAGCTCTTTAGTTCTTTTTCACTTTCTGCCATAAGGGTGGTGTCATGTGCATATCTGAGGTTATTGATATTTCTCCCAGCAGTCTTGATCATATACCCTTTATTGCCAAAGAGAAGGATGCCAACAGCTTGAAAAAAATGGGGTGGACATCAGAGATAGAGTGAATGGTGGAGCAAGATTTAAGGAACATCTGATTGATGAAACAAATGTAATAAAAAAATTTTTATTTGCATTTTGCTCATTTAAGAAAGTTCATCAATCTCTCTAAGCTTTTTTAAAAATTGAAATATAATTCACATACCATAAAATTCACCTTTTTAAAGTGTACAGTTCAGGGGACTTCCCTGGTTGTCCAGTGGTTAAGAATCTGCCTTCTAATGCAGGGAATGCAGGTTCAATTCCTGGTCGGGGAACTAAGATTCCCACATGCCTCAGGATGACCAAGCCCACTTGCCACAACTACTGAGCCCATGAGCCACAACTAGAGAGAAGCCTATGTGCCTCAACGAAGAGCCCAGGTGACTAAGATCCTATGCAGCCAAAAGTAAACAATAAATAAATGTTTTAAAAATAATAAAGTGTACAATTCAGTGGTTTTTATTATATTCACAAACCATCATCACTGTCTAATCAGAACACTTAAAAAAGAAACCTCATATTCATTTGAAGACCATCGCCACTTCCCTTTCTCTCTCAACTCCTGGAAACTACCAATTTGCTTTCTGTCTCTATGGATTTGCCTACTCTGGACTTTTCAGGTAAATAGAATCATACAATACGTGACCTTTTGTGTCTGGATTCTTTCCTTTAGTACAATACTTTTTCCAGGTAGTTTCTTTTTTTGTCAGCACAGCGTTTTCAAGCTTTGTTCATGTTGTTGCAGGTATCAGTACTTCATATCTTTTTATGACTGAAAAATATTCCAATGTATGGATATACATTCTGCTTATCCATTCATCGACTAACTGACATTTGAATTGTTTTCATTTTTGCTTATTTATGAATAGTATAAGCCTCCATGTACAAGTTTTTGTCTGGTCATATGTTTTCATTTCTCAGGAATAAAATGGCTCAGTTATATGGTATCTCTATGTTTAACCTTCTAAGGAACTGCCAAACTGTTTTCCAAAATGGTTATACCATTTTACATTCTCATCAGCAATGTAAGAGAGTTCCAGTTTCTCTAAATCGTTTCTAGCTGGTTATAGCCACCCTTGTGTGTGTGAGGTGGTACCTTCTTGAAGTTTTTTCTTTTTTGTTGTTGATAATATATTAATTGATTTTTGGTTGCACTTGGTCTTTGTTGCATGTGGGCTTTTCTCTGTGGGATGAGCAGGGGCTTCTCTTGCTGCAGAACACAAGCTCTGGGTGCGCGGGCTTCAGTAGCTGCAGCACAGAAGCTTATTAGTTATGGTCCAGGGGCCCTAGAGCATGCCGGCTCCCGGAGTTGCGGCACACAGGCTTAGCTGCCCCACGGCATGCGAGATCTTCCCAGACCAGGAATCGAACTGGTGTCTCCTGAACTGACAGGCAGATTCGCATCCACTGTACCACCAGAGAAGTCCCTCCTTGAAGTTTTGATTTGCATTTCACTAATGACTAACAGGGCTTCCCTGGCGGCTCAGACAGTAAAGCGTCTGTCTGCAATGTAGGAGACCCGGGTTCGATCCCTGGGTTGGGGAGATCCCCTGGAGAAGGCAATGGCACCCCACTCCAGTACTCTTGCCTGGAAAATCCCATGGATGGAGGAGCCTGGTATGCTACCTTCCACGGGGTCACAAAGAGTCGGACACGACTGAGCGACTTCAATTTCACGAATGACTAATAATAATGTTGAACTTTTTAATTGGTAATTTGTATATTTTACTTGGAGAAATGTCCATTTAAATCTTGCCTGTTTTTTCATTGTTTTATCTTTGCTTGTTGAGTTGTAAGAGCACTTTATGTGTTCTACAGGCTAATTACTTATCAGATACAGGATTTGTAACTATTTTCTCCCCTTCTGTAGGTTGTCTTATCACTTTCTTTGTGGTGTCCTTTGAAGCACAGAAGTTTTAAACTTTGATTAAGTTCAATTTATCCATTTTTTTCTTTGTTGCTAGTGTGTTGTTTCATATTTAAGAAACCACTGTCTAATATTTTCTTCTAGGAATTTTGTACCTTTAGCTGTTATATTTTGATCTTTGATTCATATTCAGTTACTTTTTATATATGGTGTGAGGTATTCTCAAAGCATTTTGAATGTTCTGCTGCTGCTTCTGCTGCTGTGCAACCCCATAGTTGTGTCCGATTGTGCGACCCCATAGACAGCAGCCCACCAGGCTCCTCTGTCCCTGGGATTCTCCAGGCAAGAATACTGGAATGGGTTGCCATTTCCTTCTCCAATGCATGCATGCATGCATGCTAAGTCACTTCAGTCATGTCTGACTCTGCAACCCCATGGACAGCAGCCCTCCAGCCTCCTCTGTCCACAGGATTCTCCAAGCAAGAACACTGGAGTGGGTCACCATTTCTACACTGCTGGAAGTATTTGGAATGGTCCATATCATTGTCTGGACTACAATGATCCACAAATTAAATACTCTGATTTTTGTAAATTTATGAAGATGATATCACTCTACTTTCAGTTAATACATAGATCTGTGTAATAATCATTTTTATTCTCTCTCTTTAAAAAATACAGAATACAGACAACTCTGTATTTTTTAAGCTTTCTCTTTGGGGCATTTTTTTTTTTTTTGCACACATACTAAATAATAGATCTGGCCAAGATATGTTTCTTAGTCTCAATTATAGAAAATCCTCAGTTAAATTTTGAATAGCTCTCTTAGTACTCTATTGGAAAGTAGATGTGATAGTATTTTTAGAATCTAGCTCTAGAACACTGGTACCCATAGTTTTTCTGGATATAAAGATTATTTATATACCTGTAAGGGTCAAATAATGCAACTGGAAACCCCAAGCCTCTTTTAATCAGGTTAAGGATGAACAGTCTCCTTAGTGTCAATTTAATCATTACTTGGAGATTTTTTTAAAAAATGAATTATTTTAAATTTGCTGTTTTACCATAGCTACATCAAAATGGCTTTGTGAAAATATCTTTTATTTCCCCAAATTCTTTTTATGACACTCATTTTAAACGACTTCAGTATATTCCATCAAGTGGACATAGCATCGTATATGTAGTTATTTTCTTTTGTTTTAAAATATTATGCTTTAAATGAATTTTAAGTTGATTTATGTTATCCTGATGACTACACCTAATATTTAGGTTAGCTCTTAGCCCAGTTTATTGGCTAGAGCTGTCATAGTGTAATAGTGTATTTTTTCTCTCTCTGGTGGTCAATTTGTAATGCTTTTTGTAATAAGCAACTATTTATTTATATGCCCAAAGGATAGTTGGTTGTATTAAAAGAGCCATTTATAGAAGTTATTATTTCTCTAAATGTGAGTTTCTATATGGTTTCATTTAATCATTTGTATTTTTATTTCCCAAAGTAAGGGAGCAAAATAGTAAATGTCTGTAAAAGTGGGCCTTTTAGCCTAAAAGAACAAAAAGTTACGCATGTATTTGGCAAAGGTACATAGAGATATTGTTTATTTGGATGAGGCAGCAACCAGTGAATATAAAATAGTGATTTTTGAAACTTTCACCTATATGGCATTCATTGTTCTCCCATACTTTCTTGCAGAGTCTCCAGTGATATTGATCTCCACTCTGTTCTTCGGTCCACAGCGCAAATCACAGGTGCTAGGACAGTTTGCCCTGTGAAGCTTCCAGTAGAAAAAAAAGCAGAATGTCTCATACAAGGGAAGGAAAGAGCAAAGAAATACTTAAGCTCACAACTTAAAATATACAGGGCATTTGCTTATTTGCTTTGTCAATATTAGGGAATTTCAGGTTACAGGATATTAGCTGAGGCCTTGAGAAGCCTTAAGAGGCCCGAGTAAGATATTAAAATCAGTTAACATTTAAGAATCATTGAGTTGTTTTCCTTATTTTTCAAGGCATATGCTAATCATCAGTTGGAATTAAGTGTTTCCTCTCACGGAGTACTATTCCATAGTTAAGTAAAAGATAGGATTTCCTTTGAAGTATATGATCACTGCTTATTACAGGGGAACTGACAAGAAATGGCATTCATTATTTTTTAACCATATAGAAACTTGATTTAAGGGTTCAAAAGGATAACATTTATTTTAAGCTATTGTTAGTGAACATGATGTTTTCCTAGGACTATATTTTCATTTACTTTTGGCATATTATCCATTATTTTATTTAATCATTCAACTCTTTTATTTAGCTCAAATTCTCTCATTCTCTCAATAAATTTGCTTATTGAACATTCTTTGAATAGCAGCCAGCACCAGGCACTGGAGTCCATGTTACTCTCTGAGAGACCCTTGGGTTGTTTGGTGGTTTAAACAATTTGATAGGAATATACTCAGCTACTGTGTTCAAACCATAAATTGTGTGGGCTTCTGAAGTAGGAACTACACTGCATTTTTCTTTGTATCTCCAGTTATATGGAGATACATTTTTGTCAAATTAAATTGGGGCTTCCCAGATGGTACTAAGTGGTAAAGAACCCATCTGCCATTGCAGGAGATATAAGAGATGTGTGTTCGATCCCTGGGAGGGAAAGATCCCCTGGAGGAGGGCATGGCAACCCCTTTAGTATTCTTGCATGGAGAATCCCATGGACAGAGGACCCTAGTGGGCTGCAGTCTATAGGGTCACAAAGAGTAGAACACAACTGAAGCAATTTAGCATGCATGCACGCACAAATTGAATTGAGTAGAATCCTTGAGTGTTAGACTTGGAAATGTAGTGTCTAAGAGGCTTATAGCCGTAACCTAGAGATCACTAAAGGTAGGGTGATGAGGCAGATTTCTGGGAGTTTCCTACTTGTATTTCAGCTAGAGTGGCCTCCCTTTTATCTATTGGTCTTCTGTATAAGATTGCATTTTTTAAAAATGTAGCTACTGCTAAAAAATATTAGAAAGCCATTGATAATTCATTTACTTCAATCATAAATGAAATAAATCTATTTTCAGCCATCTACATCAGTTACAAATTATGTAAATCTTTCTAACTAGATAGAGTTCAGATAATGTCCCCTGCTTGCCTTTTCTTTCTTTTTCCTTTTTTTTTTTGTTGTTGTTTAAAAAAGAAAGGAGGGGGCAACAGCCTAAAAATAATTTTTTCAAGAAATGATGAAGCAATAAAAGTACAGAAGCCTTTGAAGATTGCTAGCAAGTTATGTCAGTGTCTGTAATGTGAAACTGCTTGAGGTCTCTTCAGTGCTGTGTGCCCTCACACTGTGAATGAATTCATTAAAACAATGCAGAATTCATCTGGGGCAGGAAAATAAGGAAACTAATTTTTAAATGACTAAGGACTGAGGATAAGCTTCTCTCTTAATTTCCCTGGCCTAATGGAGAACACATACATATGCTATCAGCTCATCTCTATCATTAAAAAGAAGTTAGAACCAGAAACATGAACAATCACATCAAGGCTTGTCAATTAAAAGACAACCCAAGAAAGATGTTTTGAAGATTGCTGATCTTGTCAGCTTCCATCAAAAGTGGGACAAAATCCAGAGAGCAAGGCTTTGGTTAATGATGAGATCTTTGTTAAAAATCAAAGAAAAAACTCTTTCCTACAGGTAAATTGACCTTGGTATCATTTGCCTTAAGAGAATACTTCCAGGTCATCAAACAGATCATGGATGATACACTCTAACTTATGAACTCTAGGTACAAGTCAGCAAGACTAATTCAGAAGTATGGGGGTTAAATGTCTTGAGAGGTGTATTTCACCCTTCTGAAGCAGGAGATTATAGAAAACACTCCAATAAGCATTTTTCTTACAACTAAGATTGTGGAATATTCTTTTAACTTCAGAGAATGGAATGCAACTTTCTGATGGATTTTCGTCTTCAATTTTCAAAACAGTTTCATAAGGCGTGGCCGGGAATAAATGCTATTTACAAATTCCAGAAGCCCATGAACTTTCTTCTCTTTACAAAATGGCCAGCTGAATATTTTGAACTCATGTGTCTATCAAAAATGTATAAGAAATAAATTTCTAAGTCAGCTAAGGCCAAGTGATAGTTTAAAAACACAATACAAAAGGAATGAAATGAAGGCAGTCTTCCTAATACCTTTTGAAATGACAGGCCAACCATGTCATTTTAGTATTAAAAAGTCAGGATGATGAAGGAAGAAGGTTGGGCAGCCTACCAAAACAGAGGAGGTAGCAGCCAAAAGCAAGTATTGTTCTTCTTCCATCGACATAGAAAGGCTGCAAGAAGGGATAAACAGCAGTGAATTAAGGAAGCAGGATATATGACACAGACCAAGAGATTATCATACGAAGTGAAGTAAGTCAGAAAGAGAAAGACTAATGCCATATGATATCACATATATTGGAATGTAAAATATGACGCAAATGAACCTATCTTCAAAACAGAAACAGATTCACAAACATAGAGAACAGACGTGTGGTTGCCAAGGGGAAGGAGATAGGGGAGAGAAGGACTGGGAGTTTGAGATTAGCAGATGCAAACTATTATATATAGAGTGGATTAACAACAAGGTCCTACTGTATAGCACAGGGAACCATATTTAATATCTTGTGATAAACCAGAATGGAAAAGGATATGAAAAATATATATATATTTATAACTGAGTCATTTTGCTGTACAGTAGAAATTAACACAGAATTGTAAATGAAATATACTTCAATAAAATTAATTTAAAAAAGAATATATAACACAAAGCATTTATCCAGATGGGAATTGAGTAACATAGGCAATAGGTAACATGGGAGGAGATGAACTGATGTAGACCCTCTCTTTATTGTGTTCTATCACAATAGAAGGTAAAATAATATGAATATTTTGGCAAATATTCATTTTTTCACAATGAAAATAAGTGACTACTAATGCAGAGTATTTATTTTCTGTGAGTATCTAAAATGTGTGTTCTACATGTCTTGATAAGAAATAAGATCTTGTTTGTTAAGTACATTTTAATTCTAATTGTATTTATTCCATAAATATCCCCTAAAAGACAAGGTACCTTTGGTTGCAGAGCCATAATCTTTGAATCCTTGTTAAGATCTGTCAGAGTCTTATTTTGTACCCTTCTCTATGGTGACAGTTTTGTAAAATAAAATGCTTATACTTTAAGAAGTTGTGTAGGCTTATTGTTGTTCGATTGCTAAGTTGTGTTTAACTCTTTCGCAACCCTATAGACTATAGCCTGCCAGGCTCCTCTGTCCATGGGATTTTCCAGGCAAGAATACTGGAGTGGGTTGCCATTTCCTTCTCCAGGGAATCTTCCTGACCCAGGGATAGAACCCAGGTCTCCTGTATTGGCAAGCTGATTCTTTTACCACTGAGCCACCAGGAAAACCCTGCATAGGCTTACAACAAAGCTTAAAATAAAACAATGTCTGCTCTAGGAATTCAAGCTCCACTTTCTACAAAGGCAACGACTTTCAACAGAGAGTTTATCTGTTTCCACAAATGCTAACGCACGTCTGTCGAGCTTGTGTGTGCGCACACACATACACACACGCAGCTGGAGTAGGAATAGGCAGGCTTTCCCACGTGAACTATAGATTCCGCCCTCAGAGCTGTCTCAGGGCTGTTCCACTGAACAACTTGCAGGAACACCTTTCTCATTTCTCCCAGAGGTCTCATGAGATGTGGCTCGGGCCCAAGCTGACCCCCAAATCAGTTTGGATGGAATATAATGCTCACAAACTTGGACCCTAGACACAGGCTCCAGCTTTTCTGGGAGAAATTTTAGATACTACTTGCTAATTTGGATGGTGTTATTGTTATTCAGAGTTCATCCTTCTAATTTGAGTCACATCTGTGACTGCTTAGCTGAACTGGGAGCCTCAGCATTGAGCTCTGTCTTCATTTGCTCAAGGGACACATGGTGTGTGTAGGAGCCATCATGCTTTGTTTTTACAAATCAAACTCTTAATTAATTACTGAACATACTGCAATCCACTAATCAAGCTGTATTTTTGAGACATTTCTGACTGATAAATATCTAGTCATCTGGCTTTGCAATATCTCCTTTTGTCCTTGCTTTAGACAAAAATGGTAGGAGTCAGTGGAAATGTTTCTTTTTATATATGATCTGTTCATCATTAGGCAGGAGTTTGGAAGAAAACAATTTCCCATAGAACTATGTCCATATTCTTCTGGCCCACACTGAGAGGCAATGTTTTCCAGTCAGATTAGGTACGGAACACAAAATTGTTAAGAGCTTGGTTCAAATTCTGACTTGGCTGTTTCCAACTAATGAACTTGATTTTTTTTTCAAACTTTAAACTTTTTACTTTGTATTGGGGTATTGCCAGCTAGGGCTTCCCCAGTGGCTCAGCAGTAAAGAATCTGCCTGCAAGGCAGGAGACTCGGGTTCGATCCTGGAGTGGGGAAGATCCCCTGGAGGAGGGCATGCAACCCGTTTCAGGATTCTTACCTGGAGAATCTCCATGGACAGAGGAGCCTGGAGGGCTATGGTCCATTGGGTCACAAAGAGTTGGACACGACTATAGCAACTGAGCATGCACGCATGCGTAGCTGATTAACCATACTGTGATAGTTTCAGGTGAATAGCAAAGGGACTCAGCCATACATATAGAAGTATCCATTCTCCCCCAAACTCTTTCCCATCTAGGCTAGCGCATAGCCTTGAGTAGAGTTCCATGTGCTATACAACAAGTCCATCCAACTTATGGAACTTTAAATCTGTTTCTTATTTGTAAATTTGTTTTAAAAATTAAATGAAAGAAACCACATAAAGCACACACTTCTGTGCTGGCCATCTATCTGGCAGTGACATTTCCAATCATCCATTCATACATTGATTCCCACAGATATTTATGGAGGATCACCTGCAATTTCCTAGGCTTTTAGGCATGGAGAAAAACAATTGTAGACAAGATAGAAAAAGTACCTCTTTATATAAAATGCACAGTCTGAAGGAGGGGGTATCTTAATAAATCAGAAACAAATAAATAAGCTAAATAATTGCATGTGTTTTATAATATTTTCTATTTTGTTTTTTAGATAATTGTGTATATATCTCATTTTCCATGAGATGAAAAGTTCTTATCTTTTATTTGTCAAGATCACTATTGTACAAATTAGGAAACCTATCCGTTGAATAAATAAATGAACAAATGCAAGAAAATCTCTAACTTGTCTACATATTTGGAATGGCTTTACAGGAATATTTTAGTAAGCACAACTATTACAAAATTAAAAGCATTCCTGAGATTCTTAAAGAGGCAGTAGAGTGCAAACATTAAGAACAATAAATACCCTGCATCCAGTTTTCCTAGGTTCAAACCACAGTAAGGCTATTCCATAGCTATGTGACTTCAACACTCTGTGCCTCTGTTCACCAAGGAAAATGTGGATAACAAATACTTCTGTAATATAGTTGTCATGCAGATTCAAAGAATTATTTCATGCAGAGCATTTAAGAAACCATGGCATATGGCAAACATTCAATAAATGTCAGATTTTTTCTTTAACTAGAGAGCTATTTCTCCAACTGGACTCTAAACAAATAAGGTTCTTGGGAATTTACTTAGAAGTAGTCTAGTTTGTATAAGAATCTTACATTTTGTGTTTTTATTCTGATGAAAAAAAAATTTAAATATTAAAGTTTATTTATTTTGGAAATCTACCATCCAGTTTCAGTGCCCATATTTGCACTTACACTTAAAGCTGCTTTGAGTGATCACCCGATATGATAATGTTTAACTTCTAGTTTCTCAAACCGGGATTCCATATATTCTTGAGGACAAAATTTCTCAAGATGAAAAATACTACTTTGGAGCCTCAAGCATATATGTGCCATAGGCCATAATATAAATGTTCACAATGTAAAACTCAACTGTCGTTCAACATGTTTATCATAGCCCTCATTCATGCTTGTCTCCCACGTCTCCCATTTCTTTTGGATACTCTGTCTTCAAAGCACATACACTTCTGGGCCACATTTGTGTTTGGATAATGAGGGAGGCCAGTGGCTACTTCCGGCCAACGAGTGATGAGCAGAATCGACAGGTGTTACTTCTATACCAGAGTGTTTAATCGCTGGTGTAAGAACCCACTTTTCAATTGGTTGCAACCTTGAGCCTCCTTGCCAGCTTGCATGGGACATGTAGCATACATGAGAAATAACTTCTTTGTTGATTGAAGGTATTGGTATTTTCATGTTGGTTTCTATAACGGCAATCCAGCTGGAATGTAATTTAATTGCACCTATTGTGTCTAAGCCATGATGATAGCTACTGTATAAACCAAAAGTAAGTCAATTTCCCAGTGAAGTCTTTTTCTCAGTTTATACCTGCCAAATTATTCTGAGATCTGAGTTAATGTAAACCTTTTATTGGATTTTCTTGGTGGTCCAGTGGTTGACAATCCACCCTCCAATGTAGCAGATGAGGATTCGATCCCTACTCAGGGAATTAAGTTCCCTCATGCTACAGGGCAACTAAGCCCATGTGCTGCAACTAGAAAAGCCCGTGCACTGCAATGAAAACCCAGCACAGCCAAAAATAAAAAAAAATGTAAACCTTTTATTATCTTGGACTTTCCTGGTAACTCAGCTGGTAAAGAATTCACCTGCAGTGCAGGAGACCCCGATTCAATTCCCGGGTTGGGAAGATCCCCTGGAGAAGGACTAGGCTACCCACTCCAGTATTCTAGGGTTTCATTGGTGGCTCAGCTGGTAAAGAATCTGCCTGCAATGTGGGAGACCTAAGTCTCCACACCTGGATCTCCTGGGTTGGGAAGATCCTCTGGAGAAGGGAACAGTTACCCATCCAGTGTTCCGTCCTAGAGAATTACATGGACTATATAGTCCATGGGGTCACAAAGAGTCAGACATGACTGAGTGACTTTCACTATCTTAAACTTTCAATCAACTTGTAACTCCTCATGTTCATGTTATTCTCCCTCATCAATGAGGACAATAATAAAACACCTACAATCTCTATCCTTTTCACCAGATGCTAAGTGAAGAGTAAAGATTTTCTCTTAGTTTCCCAAGAGAAATGGAGAGCTGCCACAGGTGGGGGGTGGGGGCGGAAAAGAATACTGTTTGGTAAGATGATATGCTACTTCCAGTCTGGATTTCTGGAGTGCCTGATGGTGGTTCCTAGTGGCAGCTTGAGGTCGATTCAGAGAGCCTCAAGCCCTATGAAATTAATAGTGGTTCCCTGATGCTCCATTTCCTGGTCATGGTCCTAAGCAAAGACATAGAGATCCATCAGAAGTTATATTTGCTCACATGCTCAGTCAGTCACAAGACCGAACTGAGTCCACTGAGCCAATTTGAAGTGCTTTAAAAGAACAGATCTTCTGAATATTTGCCTATAGCATTGCTCTGGTAGCAACTGTAGGCCCAGTGAGCTAGTGGGAAAAGCAAATGATCTTGCTTTTATCACCATGTCCTCTAATAATACCTCTGCTCTGCTCTGAAATGAATCCTGGGCCCCATGCTCTACAGGTTTTTCCTTGTCTCCTAGCTCATTGTCCAACTCTCTCAGAGATCATCGTCCAAGGAGTTGAAATTTATATACCAATATTTTCTTGTGTCAGGACCTGAACTCAAAGAAAGAGACTTAATCACAACCAGAAGATTTACTTAAAAAACCACCCCCTCCCAATTGAGTCCAGGTTAGGTACTTAAAAAAAATTTTTTTCCCAAAATGTAAAAGTCCTCGCTCACATTTAAAATACCAAAGCATGAACTTTGAAGTGAGATACTTTCTCTTTAAGCAACATTTATACTTTATACAACACTGATTAATGCATTCAAGATTTTTTTTCTGGAATACCAACATATGCAAGCCACCATATTCAACAAGAGGGAGAAAGTGGAAAGAAGTAAGGTGGGAATGTTTTATGGAAGCGTGAGCATGAAGGATTTGGAAGACATGTCAGAATGTTTAAATTTATTCAAGGGCAATAGAAAACCATTAAAAGTTTGGGAATGTGTAACAGGTAATATGTGCATTTTAAAATGACCACTTTGACTGCATCAAGATGGTGGGATCAAGACTGGGAGTAGAGATAGAAGTAAGGAAGTTGTTTTAGACAGTCAGATGAGACAGAGTGGTGACTTTGACTTGAAGATCAAGAAAAACACAATATGAAGGTACTAATTTGAGAGTCAGCATAGACGTGGACATTGAAACCCTATGAGCAGTTCTACCCTATAGCATGTAGAACATATGGTGAGAACATGATTAAGGACAGAAGCAAGGAAAACATCCCATGCTTAGGGACCTGTCAGGAAAAAGACCTGTGAAGGAAACCAAGAAGTATCAGAGAAAAGATATACCAGAGGAGTGTGGTCTCAGACCATAGGAAAGAGATTGTTTCAGAGACTAGTGTTGAAAGATTATATAGGTTACGGACCAAAATATTTCTCTTAGGTTTCTCAACCTAGGAGGTTTTTGTTGGAGCTCATAGTGTCAATGGACCATGGTAGGAAAAAATCAGATTTTGGTAGGTTGGTGAGTAAAAGAGAAGTAAAGAAGTGAAGAGGATAAATATACATAGTTCTCTGAAGAAACTAAGCTTTGAAAGAAAAGAGAGGAAAAGGAGATATAGGCTCAAGGAAATTTTCTTCAGTTTGCTGTTAATTTTAAAGAGAGAGATAGAAGATCTAGAGGAAGCAGATGGAAGGATTTTCCTAAAGGGACAAGAGGGAACAGGTGCAGGGATTAACATTAGACATTAGGATTTATCTCTTCCATTGTAACTGAAGGGAAGCAGAAAGGATGGCTCTGGAGATGGTCAAATTTCTGGGTTTGGTAGTCTACAGTTAAGGGAGTTATCTTGTGGCTATTGTCCTTTTGGAGTGGAGGTGAGATAATCTGTTGTTGAGTGGTGAGGTTGCAGTAGAAGTTTGGGGAGAGAGCACGAAGATTCTTTGAAATGGATGCTGTAAAGAACCGAAGAGAAAACTGATCATGGAAATACCCAAGCTTCCTTTGCAATATGGGAATGATCATATCTTGCTCACAACTGGGAGGGGGGTTGTTAAATGAGATGGTATATGGAAATTTGTATCTGGTCAGTACAAAATAACTCAGTAAATAGTAGCAATTATTATTATCAATATCATTATTTTCCTTTTCCTTTCTTATGCCACAACACTAATTCTAGCTTTTATTTGCAACTCCACTTCTTTGAAATTTGATCCATTTGGTTTCTCTTGGTTTCCTCCTTCACTCCACTTCCAGGCTCTTGCTTTCAACTCGTCACTTTAATCTCTTTCAACACTTTCAGCTTGCTGGTTTTACATAATGCCTTTTTGATGCTGTCCCTTCCAAGCTGCCTGGCCCCCAGCATATCTCCTGATTATTCCCCTGTAAAATAGCTCATCATCTCTCTCATGAGCTCATCAACAGAACTCAAACAATACCAACGGCAGGAAAATCATGACTGTTCTGTGGTTAACCAAAGATATTTGCAAGAGAAACCCTATAAATGGCTCTGAGTTTCAATAGTATGATTCCATGAAAACAATCAAATAGATTAGAGGATCTGATTTAAGCATTTATAAGACTATGAAGCTGAAAGTCTTAGAGATGTTTCTGGTTCTAGCATGCAAAATGAAGTATTTTGCCTTTTATATATTTGCAATAGCCACCCCATATATTGGACCATAAAAAAGGCAGAGCCCTGAAGAATTGATGTTTTCACTGTGGTGCTTGAGAGGACACTTCAGAGTCCCTTGGACTGCCAGGAGATCAAAACAGTCAATCCAAAAGGATATCAACCCTGATTACTCATTGGAAAGACTGATGCTGAAGCTGAAGCTCCAATACTTTAGCCACCTGATGTGAAGAGTTGACTCATTGGAAAAGACCCTGATGCTGGGAAAGACTGAGGGCAGAAGGAGAAGTGGGCAACAGAGGATGAGATATTTGGACGGCATCACTGACTCAATGCACATGAGTTTGAGCAAACTCAGGGAGTTAGTGAAGACAGGGAAGCTTGGTATTCTGCAGTTCATGGGGTTGTAGAGAGCTGGACATAACTTGCTGACTGAACAACAGCAACAAATCCATATCTTAGGTAAATCTGTTTTTTTAAAGTTCTTTTTTTGTAGCAAAGCAAAGTTGATCTCAACAATTCTGCCTCTTCTACTGTTTGAGCTGCTGTCAAAAAAACTTTTATTGTCTAGTGCCTTTCTCCCCAACTAGAGCCCTTAGCTTTAGCTCATGACTTTCTCTGTGCTCCATGACTGGAACACTGGGGTTCTGACTCTGACTACCTAAAGTTTATAGTCTAAGAAGACTACTAGGGCAACTACTCTTCCTTTCTCAACTCCTTTCCTCACTTATAATCATGTCTAAGCCTGTCCCTTCACCTGTTACCACTTCTAAGTGAATAATGTGAAATTGAACTCTTTATAAATAAGTGACCAAGTAAAAAGACCCACAATAGATGATCACTGAACACTATGGAGAAACTAATCTCCGCTTCAAAAAGTGGTAAGCCCTTTTCATTGGCTGGTGATCCACAGTTATGAAACAGGAGGAAAGGGGGAAGGGCACAATGTTTAAAAGAGTGACAGAAACAATGGATGTGACAAAGACTGGTTAGAACCAACTGGGTCCAAGATGGCAGAAGATTCCACTTCCTGTAGACCTTGAGCCTTATTATATGCTTATTGCAATAATACTTGGCATGCTAAATAACACACCCACCAGTGCCATGACAGTTCTGACCACAAAAGCTCAATTTTGGGGGGCAATGGGCCAATTCCTGGAAATCCCTACCCCTTCCTCAAAATAATTGAAATAATCCACCCACTCATTAGCCTATCTAATTACTCAACTGTTAAAAACTAACCATGTCATATTTTGAGGCTCT
Organism: Odocoileus virginianus; assembly: GCF_023699985.2. Taxonomy (NCBI): domain Eukaryota; kingdom Metazoa; phylum Chordata; class Mammalia; order Artiodactyla; family Cervidae; genus Odocoileus; species Odocoileus virginianus. Next base: position 29,511,081 of record NC_069696.1, on the reverse strand, counting down.
CCCTCTTCTTCTGAGATGGCCCACACTCTGTGGAGTATGTTTCTCTCTAAATGAATCCATGTCTTACCTATTGCTTTGTCTCCAAATTCTTTTATGACTAAGTAAAAACCTTAAATTCACCCAAATCAGCTGTATGTCATGAAGTTGACTGTGCATGGATCAAACTCTAACCCTCTTACAATTCACCCCTTGGATGCATTTTTAGGGGTACCTAGTATACAATTCACTTGATTATTAAAGCAGTGCAGCTTCATCACCACTCACTGTGTAGGAAAGCGTATAAAAGCCTGCTATCAATTTAAAAGTATGCACGGAGTGTGTTTTTGCAACCTGGCAGAGAGCAAATCTAGACAGACCAGAAACATCCTCAGCCTCTCTATCTCAGTGAACTTGGTTGGGAAGAAACTGAGGATGCAGGTACAAAATGGCTGAGTGATTTTTTTTTCTGACCAACAGAGCTGCTCGTTAACAACTTGAAAGAATGCCTAGATCCAAAATAGTATTAACCAAGTGTTTCTTCAATATGAGATCATTATGTTTCTCTTCTAAATCCAAATACTAATTGCAACCTTGCTGTGAGCACACAATATTAGGGCCATCATAGCCATGGCAACAGAATGCAACATGAAGTGGGATCCTATCATTGGTACAGCCATCGTTAGTGGCTTGGGTGGCTAGAGGAGCACTTTCTTACAGCATCTCTAATGTCCAGCTCCAAGGACAGGATCGCACCACACACCTTTAGGCAATTTTGCTCTACAGGTTCTGTGATCTTTGAATGTTTTGTGTATCTTTGTAGTTAATTTCAATACAAGGTGGCTTGTTAATCCACAGACAAAAGTACAAGCACAAATGAAAATTTCAACAAGCACTTTACAATGGCCATTTACATTTCAAAATTAAACCCCTAATAAAAACTTTTGTGTACTTATAATTGGACTGATTTTTAACACCCAATGATAAACATCTATGTAAATAGCCTCCCAAAGATTTTACACTTAAGGGGAAAAAAAGCACTTTAAATGAGCTGCTTAAAGTCACCTTCTCTGCTTTGCATGATAATTGTAATGCAAAATAATAAACAGCACAAGGCAGGGTACAACACTACCAGGATGATAGGGTGCCATTTATATGAAGATAATTAGGCATTTAAAACCTACCAATACTAATTTTAAAACCTACCAATTAAAAAAAAAAAACAGTGTGCTTACAGTAAACTCATTGAAATAAATTTCCATTTGCCTTTGCAGGGCTTTCATTGCAAAGATGTCCATAGTTTGTGCTGCCCCAAGGACGCTTGTTTTTGCCTGGAGGAAGTAAGATGTAGATTTAGAGTTCATAACCGTCTATCCTTCTATAAAAACAAAAAAGCATTTTCTATAGATTTGCTATAAATATCTGAACCATATGCCATTGTTAAAAAGAAAGGAAACAGTTGTGTTGGCGGAAAGACTTGTTACTATTAGGAAGGTTGAGGTGTGAACAAAACTCCCTACTCATTCACTTCAAGATTTCACTGAGAAGAGCAAAGTAGACAATAGGACCTGCCTTCCACAGTCAGAGGCAAATATATCGGGCTTTGTTTTCATACGCATCTCCTCAAAAAGAGAAATGAAATGATCCTCAACATTGTAGAAGGGAAAATGTGTATTACTTTGGAAACAAATCCTGTAAACTCTTTTATTTTGTCAAGCAGATTTGAAGATATATTTCCCATCCATATCCAATTCTATTGCACCATCTGTAACATTCCAGTACTCTATTTGAAAGAAAGAAAAAAGAAAGTGAAAGTGGCTCAGTCATGTCTGACTCTTTGCAACCCTATGGACTGCAGTCCACCAGACTCCTCTGTCCATGGGATTCTCCAGGCAAGAATACTGGAATGGGTTGCCATTCCCTTCTACAGGGAATCTTCCCGACCCAGGTATCAAACCTGGGTCTCTTGCACTGCAGGTGAACTCTTTACTATCTGAGCCACCAGGGAAGCCCTTTTTATATATGAATTATAAACTCCTTTTATATATAATAAGCCCAAATTACCAATGGCATTTTTCACAGAACTAGAACAAAAAATTTCACAATTCATACAGAAACACAAAAGACCCCAAATAGCCAAAGCAGTCTTGAGAAAGAAGAATGGAACTGGAGGAATCAACCTTCCTGACTTCAGACTATACTACAAAGCTACAGTCATCAAGACAGCATGGTACTGGCACAAAAACAGAAATATAGACCAATGGAACAAGATAGAAAGCCCAGAAATAAACCCATGCACCTATAGGTACCTTATTTTTGACAAAGAAAGCAAGAACATACAATGGGGCAAAGACAGCCTCTTCAATAAGTGGTGTGGGGAAAACTGGACAGTTCCATGTAAAAGAATGAAATTAGAACACTTCCTAACACCATACACAAAGATAAACTCAAAATGGATTAAAGACCTAAATTTAAGACCAGAAACTATAAAACTCTTAGAGGAAACATAGGCAGAACACTTGATGACATAAATCAAATCAAGATCCTATAAGACCCACCTCCTGGAGTAATGGAAATAAAAACAAAAGTAAAAAAGTGGGACCTGATGAAACTTAAAAGCTTTTGCACAGCAAAGGAAACTATAAGCAAGGTGAAAAGACAACCCTCAAAATGGGTGAAAATAATAGCAAATGAAACAACTGACAAAGGATTAATTTCCAAAATATACAAGCAGCTCATACAACTCAATATCAGGAAAATGATCAACCCAATCAAAAAGTGGGAAAAGGACCTAAATGGACATTTCTCCAAAGAAGACAAACAGGTGGCTAACAAACACACATAAAGATACTCAATATCACTCATTATCAGAGAAATGCAAATCAAAACTACAATGAGCTATCACCTCAGTCCAGTCAGAATGGTCATCATCAAAAAGTCTACAAAGAATAAATGCTGGAGAGGGTGTATAAAAAAGGGAACCCTCTTGCACTGTTTATGGGAATGTAAACTGATACAGCCACTTTGGAAGACAGTATGGAGATTCCTTTAAAAACTAGGAATAAAACCATCATACGATCCAGCAATCCCACTCCTAGGCATATACCCTGAGGAAACCAAAATTGAAAAAGACACATGTACCCCAATGTTCATTGCAGCACTATTTACAATAGCTAGAATACAGAAGCAACCTAAATGTCCATCAACAGATGAATGGATAAAGAAGTTGCGGTACATATACACAATGGAATATTACTCAGCCATAAAAAGGAATGCATTTGAGTCTGTTCTAATGAGGTGGATGAACCTAGAGCCTATTGTACAGAGTGAAGTAAGTCAGAAAGAGAAAGATCAATATTGTGTACTAATGCATGTATATGGAATCTAGAAAGAAGGTACCTAAGAGTTTATTTGCAGGGCAGCAATGAAGAAACAGACATAGAGAACAGACTTATGAACATGGGGAGAGGGGAGGAGAGGATGAGATGTGTGGGGAGAGTAACATAGAAGCTTACATTACCATATGTAAAATCGATAGCCAACAGGAATTTGCTGGATGGCTCAGGAAACTAAAACAGGGGCTCCGTATCAACCTAGAAGGATGGGATGGAGAAGGGGATGGGAGGGAGGTTCAAAAGGGAGGAGATATATGTATACCTATGGCTGATTCATGCTGAGGTTTGACAAAAATCAACAAAATTTTGTAATTATCCTTCAATAAATAAATGAATAATTTTTTTTAAAGGATGATAAAAATCCCTCCTTTCATAAAAGGACCAGTACAGGAAGTGCATGGGACTTCACAGGTGGCTCAGTGATAAAGAATCTGTTGGCCAAGCAGGAGACTCAGATTCAATCCCTGGGTGGGGAAGATCCCCTAGAGAAGGAAATGGCAACCCATTCCAGCATTCTTGTGTGGAAAATCCCATGGACAGAGGAGCCTGGTGGGCTATAAGTCCATGGGATTGTGGAGTCAGACATGACTTGGTGACTGAAGAACAACAGCAGCAGAGGAAGTGCATACACCATCTTATTATGATGAAGGGCTCAGAATTGTAATTAACTGGCTTTACAAACTTGGTGTACAATAAAGATCATTTGAGTCTTAACAAAATTTACCTGAAAATGGGTCATGACTCTCATGTGAAAGCAATGAAAATATCATCTCGCTTTTCCAGATATACAAAACACGACCTGTCACTTTAAACCTCAAGAAAATTCAAGCACTCAGGCAATAAAGAAATTCCTAGCAAATAGATCTGTAATTTTTTTTTTAAATATCATTAGTGCTTCATTGATTCATCCATTCATTCATTCACTCCATTCTTCAAACATGTATTAGTCACTCACTTTGTGTCAGGTTACATTGGATGCTGGCAGTACAAATAATGAATTTAACACTCAGAGATGAAACAGTAACAAGAAACTTTGATAAAAACGGGGGAAATTATGAGTGAGTTTTATACAAAATGTGGTGGAAGCAGGAGAAAATACTTTAATCTGCTTTTATAAAGGAAGAATTCATAATAATAGAAAGTGTTGAAGGATAAGCAAGCATTTGCTGTAGGATGAAGAGAAAAAAATAGGCATGGGTTTTGATGCAGGCAAGTAGTGATACCTAGAACACAGGGTGTTCATCTATAGGATATTTGCTGTGTTCCTGTTTACCTTTGATTAAATCTTATTTGCTCAGCCTGTCTAAAAAGCTTTTTGTACTGGAGTAGGGTCAAATTGTTAACTTAGATAACTTTGAAAACCATGAGAATTATTTTGAACATCGTTGAATTTAAGTGCACAGAAGAATCAGTCTCTATCTCTCAGATTTGCTTTCCTTAGTGGTGGTTCCATTTTTAAGGTTACACTCTGTGTGTGACCCTAGAAACCCAGCAGAAATTTGGATTTGTTTACAGGATGATTTTTCCAAAGGAAAAATTGAGATATTATCCCTAAACTGTTAACCATTTTCCCAGAATCATTTATTGGATCGTCAAGTTTGTTTTGTATATACTAAAAAAATTGGAACAGCAAGTGTTCTTGACAATATATTTGTGCGAATTCATGAATTAAGTCAATAAATATCTATTGGATGCTTCCTATGTGCCACACCCTTTTCCAAAGATTTATGTATGTATCTTTGACATACTTTTATTTTTTTTTAATCTTTGCAGTTTGTTTTATTGTCTGGTAAGTCGGATACATAGTTGTGAAACACATAGTTGTGAGGATACTGAAGAGTTATTTTATGCTCAGAAATAAAAGATGTTGAATTGACCGCTGTGAGTACTTGTTCCCTTTCAGTTCTCTTTTAATTCTTCTCATTATGTCAGCAAAAAGTCCGTTTGGTACCTGGTGCCTATATCATACCTCTTAATAAAGAGAGCTTCAGGTAAGAATGCATTAAGATAACATCATTTTCTTCATTAAATCCCATATATTTCCTTTAACTATATATTCAAGCATTTTTCAATTTTGTTGTTATTATTAAAGGGATTTTTTAAAATAAAAAATATACTTTCTACTTAATTATTGCTTATATACGATATGGCTATTGCTTTTGCACACATTCATATCTAATCTTTCTTCTAAATTATTTTGTTAGTTTGGATAGTGTTGTGTTTCATTCTCACTTTTTTTCTAGGCAGACAATTTTATAATTTGAAAATTATGATTATTTTATCCTTTTCTTTCCAATATCTTTCCAATAGTTATTCCCCTTATTTCTATTCCATGTCATACTATCTAGGACTTTGAAAATAGGCTTATTTGACATCAGTGATAGCAGTTTTACTTTTTATTTGCTCTTAATTTTAGTGGGAATGCATCTTCTTTTTCACCATTAAGTTCCATATGGATATTGATTTAAGAGATTTTGTGAGGGTTTTTTTTTTTTTTTTTTTTTTTTGTCATTCAGGGAAATATTCTTCCATTTCTAGTTAAGTAAGAGTTGTAGAAACATGACTTTTTATGTTTTTAATACAACAATAACTTTAGTCTTTAATGTATAAAATATTGTGATTTCACAAATGACAACAGAACCATGACTCTGATCAAATTTAAATTGGTGGTAGGAACTTCGTTTTCACAATAGTAGTTTGATTACCTTCATCTGTCTCCTTCTTGACCACCTCAAACTAGACTTTACATGGGGAAAATCAAACATTTGACAAATGTTTCATTTTGTCTGAATATTTTATTGTGAGAGTGCTTACACTTTAACAAATTTTTTTCTTAAGTACAATAGTTACTAATATACTCACCATTTAGATTTAACCATGGGCAACATTTTAACCATACATATATGTATGTACATATACTCTTTTCTTTTTGATTGGCAGATATTGATGAAATAAAATTTTTGCCAGATGGTCACTCTGGAAGATTATACATCAAGAAGCTAAAAGTGCTTTGCTTCTGAAAAAAATATCAGAATTTTTTTAAATTAGATTAGGATTTACAGATTATCTAGTTAGAACATTTTTATCAGATTTATTTTAACGATTTATTTGTATAAGCTACTAATTCTTTATTTAGTGTTAGTCTAATAGTATTAGATAAGGAAGGGCAAAATTCTTAGTCTTCACTGTCTTTAACGTATGTGAAGTTAACATATCATATAAGAACAAAGAATGCCCCCAAAATAAAATATATTAACATATATGAAGTTCAGTCAGATTTCATGTTTCAGAATTTCTATTTTACTTTGTAGTCATTAATATTTAGTGAAATAAAACCAAAGTTTTGTCTTTTTTATACTGGCTTTACTTGTATGCTATTGAGTTACAGATGATGTGAGGTTGTCAGATGCACTTGAACAAGGAGAGAATTTAGAGTTTAGAAAAATCTATGTAGGAAACAGAAGAAATAAAAGTTAATAGGTTCCCTCAAAATTCAGAGGAGATGAAAAATAGCCTCGAGTGTCTTTCAGCACCAGATAAATGGTTAGAAGTTAATTGGAAACTTTTATAACTTTTAAAAAAGAGGGGGACATCATCATAAAGAGGAAAATGATCATACCTTTTCTTGGGCTTTTTTGTCTTTTTCCTGTTTTGTTTTATTTTGTTTGTAATATACACACATGTAGGGCTCTAACAGCTTTTTTTTATAAATCCCTGTCAGGCATGAAGGTGAGAGAAATTGACTTCTTCCACTGTTCATCTCAAAGCCACGTGACTTGCCTTGGCCTTTTTTGTTATCTTTGAAATTAATGCATACTGAGTAAAATAGTGTATCAGACAAATACAGAAATAGATCTTGACATACCAAAAAACCTGTATTATTTCTTCTTGCCAAAATATTTGAATTTAACAAAGCTGAAAATATTTAATTATCAGGCAATAATAAATTGATTCTACCATTATTGATTTAAATTATTTTTACATATCTTCATAAATATACCCAAAAAGAGGAAAGTATAGGACATATTAGAAGTGGAAGTTTTATTGCAATGTTAATAATAGTTCATATTTAATTGAGATCACAGCTTTAATCTTATCTCTCTCCCACCAATGGCTCGTTTTTATTCTTATTATCTTGTTTTCGGTACAGAATTATCACCCACTGGTTTTCAATTACAGAGATGCCCATATTGATTCTACTCTTGATTTTAACTCACAACTGAAAAATTACTCATCTAGTCCTACAAAGCTGTATTCTGTAGCTAGTTTAAGCTCTTTTATACATTTATGTGGACTCAAAATACGTAAAGATAAAACTCATAAACAGAACTGTTCAGTTATACGAAGCTATTGAGAAACAGGCTTTAAATTATTTTAACTCAAATCACTATTAAAATGTAAGAAGACAAATAGTAATCAAAAATGTCATCACCATATGGAGGAAAACTTGATGTCAGTCACAGCATTTATAAAGAACAGGTGGTGCTTAAGCAGTCAAAAACCCCTTATGGAATTACACAAATGTAACCTAAATTCCATAGATCTGTAGTAAAGCGATGTACATAAATTAGACAAAAGATCTTTCATTAACACATACATGCTAAATTGTTTGACTGTAATTTCCGAAGTTTCAAAAGGAATGAAAATATTCTGCACACCAAACTGTTTACTTCCACATTTTCTAAGGAAATAACTGTATCCTTTGTTTCCTGTCAAAGACTGTGCATGTTATTTATTTTAAAAGGGATCTATGTCTATGAAACCACCATAGGTGTTCTAAAATCCTCTGTTTCAAGGATCTGGCAACAAGAATGGGGGGAGAGGGTGGACAGTGGGGCCAGCCTGGTTTTGAAAACCATCAGCTGAGCCATCTAGAGTTTGATTGGTCCAAAAGCATCTAGCCATAGCATCTGCTGTCCAGAGGAGCCATTCTGAAGATCCTCAACCTGAGAGCAGTGCTGAGTGTGCCAATCTTAAGCCAGAACCAATGTTTCTGAATTCAAATTTTACACGATTCACAGGAAGCCATTTGGGGGATAAAGAATACTGTTAGGAGTAAGTGAAAATATTGAAGCAAAAATCATAACTTCAAAATGGTTTAAGGAAGAGCAGATTGATATTTTGACTTGTGCTTTTATAATATTCTAAGAAAATCTCTTTATACTTTGGCATTTTCAAATAATATTGATGGTGATGCCATTGATAATTGGAATAAAAGTCTCATTTTGAAAAAATGTTCTGGGATTTTATTTCATTTGAAGTCATCTATCTGACTTGCTGCTGCTGCTGCTAAGTTGCTTCAGTCATGTCCGACTCTGTGCAACCCCAGAGACAGCAGCCCACCAGGCTCCCCCGTCCCTGGGATTCTCCAGGCAAGAACACTGGAGTGGGTTGCCATTGCCTTCTCCTATCTGACTTGAGGAGAACAATTACTGGCTGCAGATTTTTCACCGTTAGTAGGTGAGCCTTGTAATTCCCCTATCCGAATTCTTCTGTATTAATCTAATTTCTAGACTGAATAGCGCAAAATCCCAGATGGCAGGCTAGAGTGCTACTCAGTTTGTTTCACAGTTTTATTCAGAATTCACCTAAATGTCAACTCTCCACTAATTTTTTTCTTTAATATGAAAAGAAAACTCAAGGTTAATTTTTTTTTGAAGAAAAAAAACTGAGTTTCTTTCAACTGCACGGACACATGAAGTAGAACTCAGGCACAAGGATCAGAACTAAGCTGCTTCCATTTTTTATGCATTTTATTGCTTTTAAGTCCATTTCCTTTTAAGAATGTGTTAAAAATATGATAGTTGCTTATGAACTATTAGGTTTCCTGATAACTTCTTTCTGCTTAAATGATGTTATACCCGACCACAGATTTCCAAGTTAGTTTGTATGGCTAAAACTTGCAAATTCAAAGTTATTGCCCCATACAAAATCACTTCAATCACAAAGCAGGATTGAAATTAACATTTCCATGCACTGATTCTTATAGCACTTATTCTGTTCTTCCCTTGGGATGCTCACCACTTTCTGCTTGGTTCAGTGTCCATTTTCATACCTCCAAATGTATTTCTATTAGTCCTTTGTTTATGGACTTTTGCTTATGTTTCTATCCCCTCCACTGTGTCTCACAGCACCTAGCGGGAAATCTACTCAATAAATATCTGTTGGGTAAATAAAACAAGGGGCTTCCCAGGTGGTACCAGTGGTAAAGAACCCACTTGCCAGTGAAGGAGGCATAAGAGATGTAGGTTCAACCCCTGGTGAAGATCCTCTGGAGGAGGGCATAGCAACCCACTCCAGTATTCTTACCTGGAGAATCCCATAGACCGAGGAGCCTGGAGGGCTAAGTTCATAGGGTTGCAAAGAATCAGACAGGACTGAAGTGTCTTAAAGCTCATGCAAATAAAAGAAAGGATGAAGGAAAATATGTTACATTAGCTTTCTAATATTTTCTCTAGGATTCTACATTTAAAGTTTATTAAATCAAGTACAATTGTTCCTTCAGTCATGACTGGTTTTGTTATTCAGCTTCTGGTTCTGGGACAACTTTGAACATCAGTATTTAGGGTAAGAATTCTCACATTAAGAATATCTTCATATTTCTAGATTTGTTTAGGTAGATTCAGCTTTAACATAATTTTTTAGTCTGTAAAAGAGTATACTATACTACTTACCCAACAATTCATAGCAAGTGAGGAAATAATTGTTTCTAGATTATATCAAATAACTATAAATACTATTTACAGTGAAGAAAAGAATTCCTTTCCATTTTTTTTCAGAATATTCTAGGGCACAATAAGTTGCTGAAATATAAGTGAAAAGTAAAAGTGTTAGTCGTTCAATCGTGTCTGACTCTTTGTGATCCCATGGACTGTAGCCCGCCAGGTTCCTCTGTCCATGGGATTTCCCAGGCAAGAATACTGGAATAGGTTGCCATGCCTTACTCCAGGGGATCTTCCATATCCAGGGATCCAACTCAGCTCACCTGCATAGCACAGATTATTTACCACCACAGAAGCCCCAAATATAAGTAAATAAATACAAAACATGTGTAAATTATGTAAAACAAAAAAAGAGAAAATTGGAGACAGGAATATACATTCTCCTGTTGAAACAATAATACAATATAGAAACAAAAAACAATGACAATTGTTGACATTTTTTACAGCTTACAGTTGTTCCGAGGAAGGCATTACTAATTTCTTTTTTTTTTTTTTTTATCACATACCATAGCTTGCTGGAATCTTAGTTCCCAGATCAGGATCAAACCAATGCCCCCTACAGTAGAAGTGCAGAGTCTTAACCACTGGACTGCCAGGAAAGTTTCTTACAGTTGTTCGGAATGCACGGTGCTAAGTGCTTTACATACAAATTCCAACTTAATCCCAACAATCATTCTATACTGTAGGTACTGTTATTACACTGAGATTGCTGAAAGCCCATCAATATGACCGGTGTGGGGCGTCATAGCCAATGAAAGACACCTATGTTTATTTCCTAGGTTAAATTTTTTCCTCCTCCTTTTACTGATAAACATAGGGCTGTCAATGCCATTCAGTCACCAGCAAAATTTCAAATAAAATCTCTCTGGAAACATGCATCAAGGTAAGAGACTTGAGTGTCAACCCCTCACCCCGAGGATGAGAAGCTGGTGGCCTTCACAGAAGTAGGAATAATTTGACTCCATCTGCAAAGTAACCTTTTTCTGGTAATCAGGGGATCTTCCCCCCACTGGGTTCAAAGGCCTCCCCTTTTCTTTGTGCAATTTCTAAAGCATTGTGCAATACATAAAGAAAAGACCAATAACATATCATTGCCTTGGAAACTGCCGTGAAATTTGACAGACTGTAGGTTGTTCAGAGCAAATGTTCTGTTGCTGCAGTCCGCGTAGTAGCAGTGACTGGCAAAGTGGCTGAATGTTCGTCTGCTGATCTTCATGTCAACTTAACTTGTCATCCCTGCCCTAAAGACGGGGCAGGGGAGTTCGTCTTGCTTTGCTTTCTTTACATAAGGGCACCTGAATTATTTCATTCCCAAATGACCCGAAACGAAACACAAAGATAAAACTAAAGACAAAATAGCAGCTTTCTGGGGGTACTTAGCCCTAGCTCATGGAGAATTTGCAACCTATGCTTTTAATAAATGAATTCTAACCATATAATCTTGGGAAGCTCCACTGCTTCTCTTAAACATGATTGTGATTCTTAACTGTCTTTAGCATGGCAAAAGGTAAGGGAAAAGACCTTCTGAATTCACAAAATGCCACTCACTGTGGTCCTTTCTAATGAATGTCTAGGAAAACAAATAAAACTGTGCATCAAATCAGGAGGGGAAAAATTTCAGGAATGAAGGTAGGGAGTTGGTCCTTGGGAGCTGTTTTCCAAGAAGTGAATGTAACTCTTGCTAGTTGTACCATTTTATTTGTTTGTTGATGGAAACACTGAAAATAAAAATAAAAGTGATCCTTTTGTGATCCTGTTTGGCCGTGACAGATTCCTTCAGCATTGCCATAGTAACTGAAAGAAGTGCATTTATGAATAGACTTAGATTTCTAAGGCTTGAGTTTTCTGCCAAGAAGAGAACACGGTGGAGAAAACAGAGGAAAGTCAAGGCAAAGGGAAAGAAAACAGACTGAGGTGTGATCTCCCAGCTCTCTCATTTGCAAAGTGCCTGCCCACACCAGGTCAAGCCAACTCACCTTCTGGGGCCTCCTTAGATTTTTAGAGGTTGAAATTAGTCCTCTTTCAGCAGAATAAATCTAGGCAATTTCTTCAGCTCCATTTGATGCCAGAAAGGGGAAAGCAATACTAGGGATTATCAAAATTTATGCCTAAGAAAAAGAGAATCTCCTCAAACATGGTTACATAAGGACATGGAACAGATCTCCTTTATCCATTCATCTGTCATTGGACATTTAGGTTGACTCCGTGTCTCAGCTATTGCAAATAGTGCTTTGATGAACATTAGGTCCATGTGTCCTTTTGAACTATGGTTTTCTTAGGGTATATTCCCAGCAGTGGGATTGCTGACTCAAATGGGAGGATTGACATGTATACACTACCATATGTAAAATAGATAGCTAGTGGGAACCTGCTGTAAAGCGAGGAAGCTCAGCTCGGTGCTCTGTGATGACCTAGATGGGTGGGATGGCGGTGGGGATGGGAGGGATGTCCAAAAGAGGGTGACATATGCATACATATAGCTGATTCGGAGAAGGCAATGGCAACCCACTCCAGTACTCCTGCCTGGAAAATCCCATGGACGGAGGAGCCTGGTGGGCTGCAGTCCATGGGGTCGCTAGGAGTCGGACATGGCTGAGCGACTTCACTTTCACTTTTCACTTTCATGCATTGGAGAAGGAAACGGCAACCCACTCCAGTGTTCCTGCCTGGAGAATCACAGGGACGGGGGAGCCTGGTGGGCTGCCGTCTATGGGGTCGCGCAGAGTCAGACACGACTGAAGTGACTCAGCAGCAGCAGCAGCATAGCTGATTCACTTCATTGTACAGCAGAAATTAACACAACATTGTAAAACAATTGTACTCCAATTTAAAAAATGGGGGCTTACACTATGGAAAACAGTGTGGAGATTTCTTAAAAAGCTGGAAATAGAACTGCCATATGACCCAGCAATCCCACTTCTGGGCATACACACCGAGGAAACCAGATCTGAAAGAGACACGTGCACCCCAATGTTCATCGCAGCACTGTTTATCATAGCCAGGACATGGAAGCAACCTAGATGCCCATCAGCAGATGAATGGATAAGGAAGCTGTGGTACATATACACCATGGAATATTACTCAGCCATTAAAAAGAATTCATTTGAATCAGTTCTAATGAGATGGATGAAACTGGAGCCCATTATACAGGGTGAAGTAAGCCAGAAAGATAAAGAACATTACAGTATACTAACACATATATATGGACTTTAGAAAGATGGTAATGATAACCCTATATGCAAAACAGAAAAAGAGACTCAGATGTATAGAACAGACTTGTGGACTCTGTGGGAGAAGGCGAGGGTGGGATGTTTCAAGAGAACAGCATCGAAACATGTATATTATCTAGGGTGAAACAGATCACCAGCCCAGGTTGGATGCATGAGACAAGTGCTCGATCCTGGTGCACTGGGAAGACCCAGAGGGATCGGGTGGAGAGGGAGGTGGGAGGGGGGACCGGGATGGGGAATACATGTTAATCCATGGCTAATTCATTTCAATGTATGACAAAAACCACTGCAATGTTGTAAAGTAATTAGCCTCCAACTAATAAAAACAAATGGAAAAAAAATAAATAAATAAAAATAAATAAAAAATGGGGGCTTAGAAAAGAGCTGTGGCCAGGCAAGTAACACACTTCATAAGTAAAATGACCTCTATAAAAGAAAAATCACCCAGCCACCTTGTCCTACTTTTTATTTGGTAAATGATTTGAGAAATATTTCTCCAAACAATAATAAGAAAATAAATAATGGAAGAGAGACGATAGATGGTAACTGTTGTGTTGGAGAGAACAAGCATATTGGCCTAAGATGGGCAGTTAGTTTCTGGCATGAGGAATATGAGCTCATTGTTGCCAGATCTTCCTATTTTTCAAGAGAAGCTGGAAGTCAGAATTTTTACATGAAATTTTCTGATATTTTCATTATGCTCAAAGATTTTAAAATGCAATTAGGCTCAATGAAATATGCCAGAAATTATATTTAGCTCATGGATGAATGGTTCGTGACTCCCAGAGTCTGACTCTAAACTCAGAATTGTGTCTCTAGAGCACAAGCCAGTGATAACAAGGAAGTGACCGGAGCTGAGGGAGATTCAGGAGACGGAGAGAGGCAGAGGGGATGATGTCATCCAAAGCCTGGAAGAACTAGGACCATGCTGAAAGACAGACACCACCAGTCTCCAGGGCTTGAGGTAGGAAACAGATACCTTGGGCTTCCCATTTGAATATTCAGTCTTTTTGAGTGCCTGCTCTATGTGAGAAACTGCTAGACAGGAATCCTCCCTAGGCTGCTGGGTTTTCCAGCTTGATTCTAGTGTGATTTAATTTTTTATTAAGAAATAATAAACACATTAGGATTAGACATACTCACACATATAGGATTATATGTAGCATATACATAAAGTTTAAGGAATCATAATAAAATGAACATTTGTCCATCCACCTCCCACTTTAAGAAACAGACCATTGTGGGGATTTTTGAGGCTCTTTGTAAGCCTTTCCTCAATTGCATCGCTCTCTCCTGCCCAGATGTAACTCCTGAATTTTGTGAAAATATCTCCCTTGCTTTTTTCCCCTTTAGTTTTTATAGTCTTGTGCAGTTATTTACATTTGTTTATATATGGTGACTTCTCCTATAGTTGTTTATAGTATAACATACTATATACACTGTATATAATTTATCTGTGGGTGTGCTCAGTTGCTCAGTCCTGTTCAACTCTTTGCAATACCATAGACTCCTCTGTGCATGGAATTCTTCAGGAAAGGATACTGGAGTGGGTTGCCATTTTCTACTCCAGGGGATCTTCCCAACCCAGGGATCAAACCTGCATATCTTGCATCTCCTGTATTGGAAGGTGGATTCTTTACCACTGCACCACCTGGGAAGTCCCATAATTTACCTACTTTAGAGTATATACTCTATTTCCTCTCTCAAGTATGGAGGATATACTCTAAAGTATATATTATATATATTATGTATTAGGGGTGTCACAATAGGGGCACACAATAAACGATAGGGGTGTATACATAATACATATTATGTTATATATAATATATATAATACACTGTATAGTATTTAGTGTATTTAAATTATTTTAAATGAAAATATTTTCATATAATATGCTAAATATACAGTATAATATTTTTAGTATATATCATATGCATGCCTGTGTGCATGCTAAGTCATTTCAGTCATGTCCAACTCTTTGCGACCCTATGAAATATAGCCAGACAGTCTCCTCTGTCCATGGGATTCTCCAGTCAAGAATACTGGAGTGGGTTGCCGTGCCCTTCTCCAGGGGATCTTCCCTACCCAGAGACTGAACCTGTATCTCCTGTACCTTCTGTATTGCAGGAGGATTCTTTACTGCTGAGCCACTGGGGAAGCCTATATAATATTGTGTACATATAGTATATTTGTTTACAGTTGCAGTTTATAAATATTTCATTTTCCAATTATTTGAATTGTACATAAAGGAAATCAGTCCTGCGTGTTCATTGGAAGTGTTGATGAAGCTGAAACTCCAATACTTTGGCCACCTGATGCGAAGAGCTGACTTATTGGAAAAGACCCTGATGCTGGGAAAGATTGAGGGCAGGAGGAGAAGGGGATGACAGAGGATGAGCTGGTTGGATGGCATCACCGACTCAATGGGCATAGGTTTGGGTGGACTCCGGGTGTCGGTGATGGACAGGGAGGCCTGGCGTGCTGCAGTTCATGGGGTCGCAAAGAGTCGGACACAAGTGAGTGACTGAACTGAACTGAATTGTACTCTATATTTTTCAGGCTTGGTTTTTTGTTGTCATTTAACAATATTTTAAAATTCATTCACACTGACATTTGTAAGCTGTATTAGTATAGTCTTATCACTATCTATTCATTCCATTGTATTATGAAGTGTGTACATCCATTCTTCTGTATGGAGTCATATGATTGTTTCTAATTTTTTTGCTGTCATGAAGTATGTTGTTATGAATGCTTTAATCCATGCTTCCTATTTTAGTCGGTGTTCTCCACAGAAGCAGAACCAGTAGGATATGTACAGAGACATACCTCATTGTATTGTGCTTTGCTTTACTGCACTTTGCAGATACTGCATGTTTTCCAAATTGAAGGTTTGTGCACCCTTGCCTTGAGCAAGTCTATTGGCACCATTTTCCATCAGCATTTGCTGGTTTCATGTTTCTGTGTCACATTTTGGTAATTCTCATACTACTTCAAACTTTTACATTATTATTATATTTGTTATGGTGATCTGTGATCTTCAATGTTATTACTATTGTGACTCACTGAAGGCTCAGATGTTTGTTAGCATTTGTTAGCATTTTTTAGCAATAAAGTATTTTTAAATTAAGATGTGTATCTATATTTTTAGACATAATACTATTGCACACTTAACAGACTACAGTATAGTGTAAACATAACTTTTAAATGCACTGGGAAACCACAAATTCATGTGATTTGCTTTATTGCAATATTTGCTTTATTGTGGCTATCTGAAACCAGAAACAGAAAGAGCAAGAGAGGCAGAGACAGACAGAGAGATTAAAAGAAATTGGTTCATGCAATTTCATGAAATTACGGTGACTGACACGTCCCAAGATCTGAAGTCAGTAAGTTGGAGACCCAGTCTGAAAGCTGGCAGATGTTAAGACAGAAGAAAAGCTACCCATGTTTCATTTCATATCCGAAGGCAGGAAAAGACCAACATCTTAGCTCAAGTGGACAGGCAGAAGGAGCACTCTTCTACCCATGGGAGGGCCAACCTTTTTTCCTATTCAGGCTTTCACCTGATTGAATGAGGACCACCCACATTAGGGAGGGCAATCTGCTTTATTCAGTCTACCATTTCAAATGGTAATCTCATCCAAGAACACCCTCATAGACACACCTAAACAATGTTTGGCCAAATATCTGGGCACCCTGCGGCCAATCAACAGATAAAATCAACCACCACATTTTCTGATCCACTTGTGCAAGAATTTCTCTAGGAAATATATACAGGAATATAATTGAAGAAGCATTGAGTATGCACATATTAAACTTCAGTTTGGTTTCCCAAGTGGTTATACCATGTACATTTCTACTAGAATGTTCCACATGCTTGCCAACATTTCTATCAGCCTTTTCGAAAATGTGGTGGATATGAAGTGGAACCTTACTGTATTTTTGATCTGCATAAGCTAAACATCCTACTATGAAAGTAGAAATACAGAAGCAGAATATGCCCAAAGAAACTAAAAAGAAGAAAATAATAAAGAGAGGGGCAGAAAACAATATAATATTTTTTTTTAAATACAATAGCAAAGAGACAAAGCTAGAGTTTTTGTAAAATATTCAAAAATATCTTCTAGGCAACATCATATCAGAGTCCCCACCAGTAGATAAGGAAAAAAAGTCTTAAATCGTCTAAAAAAATAACTGCTGTTATTCACATATGGTTTGATTATCTGCATAGAAAGCCCCAAATAATTCATTTATAAATAATAAATTTAATAATTTATTAAAATTAATAGGAAAGCTTAGAAAACTTTCTAGATATAAAACTAACATATAAAGGTGAATTGTCTTTCTATAAATTACGTAGAAGCACCTAGAAAATGCAATAAAATAAACTATTTAGAATAGTCACTAAATTGTAAGTCATACATTAATAAATCTAAAAGTGTTTAAAAAAATAAAGGCACTTTCCCCTCCTCATCATGGGGGGCAGATAATTTTAAGCAGATAAAATTTAAACTTTATAAAAATACTAAAGTGAAAACTGAAAGTGTTAGTCATTCAGTCGTGTCTGACTCTTTGTGACCCCATGGACTGTAGCCTGCCAGGCTCCTCTGTCCATGTAACTTTCCAGGTAAGAATACTGGAGTGGTTTGGCATTCCCTTCTCTAGGGAACTTCCCAACCCAGGGATCAAACCTGGGTCACCTACATTGCAGGTAGATTCTTTACCATCTAAGCCAAAAGATACTAATGAAGATGTAAATAATATAGAAATACATCATGTTCTTGGATCCTAAGATGTAATATTCAATATATGGATTTCATGTTATTCTAATCAAAATCCTTATGTGTTTTCATAAAACTTGGCAAATTGTTCATATATATATACACACGCACACATATACACATACATATACATAAATATATGTATATATATGAAAAAAGGGTGAGGAATAGCCAAAACACTTTTACAATGCCTTTCTCCACCAGAAATCAAAACTTACTATCACAGAATGGCTAGCACATGCTCTACTCTGACTGTTCAAACTTTGAGTATCTCCTAGATGTGTTCGCGTTCCAGCAATATTCAGGTCACAACTCCCCAGCATGTATTCTTTCCCTGGCCCCCCAGGGTCTTGCCCTATGAATGTGCAGCTTAAGTTTTCAATCACTAACTCAGAGAGAACATTAAGCATATTTCTGGAGCTCTTGTCTACTGTTAAGAGACAGTACTCTCTGTCTCTCTCTGTACTCTCTCTGGTACTTTGTCCATCAAATTCCAGCTGCTTTTCACCTACCTAAACAACAAACCCTGTCTTTTGCAGAGAGACTAATATGACTCCCTT
Organism: Odocoileus virginianus; assembly: GCF_023699985.2. Taxonomy (NCBI): domain Eukaryota; kingdom Metazoa; phylum Chordata; class Mammalia; order Artiodactyla; family Cervidae; genus Odocoileus; species Odocoileus virginianus. The sequence goes on along the minus strand of NC_069696.1, from coordinate 29,492,417 downwards.
TCTTACCTAGGGACAGTACCTCTAGGTAAGAAGGCTTGTGAGGCTCACCTTGCTCATACCTTTCTTCTTCTGCTGTTTAGTCGCTCAGCTTGTCCGACTCTTTGTGACCATCTGGACTGTAGCCCGCAAGGCTCCTCCGTCTATGGGATTTCCCAGGCAAGAATACTGGAGTGGGTTGCCATTTCCTGCTCCAGGGGATCTTTTCAACCCAGATATGGAACCCACATCTCCTGCATTGGCAGGAGAATTGTCCACCGCTGATCCACCTGGGAAGCCCATCTTTCCTATAGAGGATCCAGTTGCTACTGTCCAATTACTGAAAACAACAGTTCAAATATTTTGTTCTGTTTTTCAGTTGTTCATAGCATTAATTTTATTATGGTACCAGTTAACCTATCATGGCATGACTCGAGAAATCTGAAGACTTCTTTTCTAGCTGGTATGGCAAGAAGTCCCAGGTTAATCTGGTAAATTTTTGGCAGCAGTTCTGGCATTTGTTTTTTCCTCTAAGAAACCCGGGTTCCCTTATGGAAAACAGTATTTGAAGGCCACAATCAGGATGAGAGGAATTCACTGCTACTGAGTTATTTTTGTTTCTAGAGCAAAAGTCCTCTCAGTTCCCCGGACTAAGATCAATCTATGTTTGTATTTACTGTGCTGTGCTAAGTCGCTTCAGTCGTGTCCAACACTTTGTGATCCTCTGGACTTTAGCCCACCAGGTTCCTCTGTCTATGGGATTCTCCAGGCAAGAATACTGGAGTAGGTTGCCATGCCCTCCTCCAGGGGATCTTCCTGACCTAGGGATGGGACTCATGACTCATATGCCTCCTGCATTGGCAGGTGGGTTCTTTATCACTAGCTCCACCTGGGAAGCCCAGTATGTATCTACACCTATAGCTATATCTAGACACACAGTGAATCATCCTATTCTCTATTGCATCCACTCTATCAGACTTTTTACCCTATTTATCTACCAACGTTTACATTATTAAGACCATCAATGGGCTTTCCTGGTGGTCCAGTGGTTAAGAATCTACGTGCCAATGCAGGCCACACTGGCTTGATCCCTGCTCTGGGAAGATTCCACATGCCACCTGGGCAATTAAGTCCATACACCACAACTACTGAGCTTGCACACCCTAGAGCCTATGCTCCACAACAAGAGAAGCCTCCTCAATGAGAAGGCCCTTAGGTCACACCCCAAAGAAGAGTAACCTCCACACACCACAATTAGAGAAAGCCCACACACAGCCATGAAGAACCAGCATGGCCAAAAATACATAAATAAATAAGTCTTTTTTAAAAAGGTCACCAATGTCCCATTTTCTAAATTCCATAGTCAGTCTTCAGTCTTTCATTGTTTTCAGAGTTATCAGAAACTTCTGACACAGTGGATTCTTCTCCCTCCTTTTTGAAATACTTCATTCCTTTCTTTTCTGGGACACATCCCTTTCTACTCATCATCACCACATGGAGAGTCCAGGGTCACTCATATCTAACATGTTCAAATATGGACTCTTGATTTCCCTTCTGAAATTTTCTCCTTACATAGTCTTCTTAATCTCAATAAATACTAACTCCACCCTTCCAGTTTCTCAGATCAAAACCTTGGAACAAGTCTTGACTCTGTTCTTTATTCCAAACCCGAAATTCTGTCCATCAAATGTAATTTTTATGGCTCTATCTTCAAAATACATCTAGGATCTGACCACCTTTCACCACTTCAACCACCACGATCCTAGTATAAGTCACCATTATTTCTCAACTAGATTATTGCAATCATCTCCTAATTTGTCTCTGTTTCCACACTTTGCCCTTAGGCAAGAATAAGCCTATTAAAATGTAAGCCACTTCATTCCATAGCACAAGCACACTCAAAGCTTTTTTAGCATCTTCCTATCTTTGCAGTGTGGGCCTCCCTGGAGGTTCAGTGGTAAAGAATCTGCCTGCTAATGCGGGAGACTTGGGTTCCACCCTGGATTAGGAGGGACCCTTGGAAAAGGAAATGGCAACCCACTCCACTATTTTTGCCTGGAGAATTTCAGGGACAGAGGAGTCTGGCGGGCTACAGTCCATGGGGTCACAGAAGAGTCGGACATGACTTAGCGACTAAACAGCAACAACTATCTTGCAGAGTAAATGACCAGTGTTAACCAAAATGGCCCACAAGATTGCGTGTATCCCTCCTCCAATTTTATTTTCTTTTCCTCTACCCTCACTGACTCTACTCCACCACTCTGCCCTCCTCGCTATTTCTTGAGCGTGTCAAGGATGCTTCTGTATTAGGAGTCTGAACTTGCTATTCCTACCACCTCAAGTACCCTTTTCCCATATATTTTTTTTCCTTTTTAGGTCATCCTTTCCATAGCATTTGTCACTATCTATGATAACATGTATTTTACTTATTTCTAGGTTTCCTGAATATTCTTTGTCCCTAGACGCTAAGGGGGTCAAGGAGAATACCTGGAATACTGCAGGAATTTAATACATATTTTGTTTAAAAAAATGAACAAATGAGTTTACTGAGCACCTATTATGTGCCAGGGACTGCGCTACTTGCTAACCCCTGTATATAACATATAAACCCCTCCCCGTAAAGAGAAGTAGGAGAAGCAAATGGTCAATTTCCTTATAAAACCCCTGATACTGTTTTTGCACTTCCATGCACCTAGGCTATAGGTATTCCCACACATTTCTTAAAGTTTTATAGGTGAGTACCTTTTGACCTTTGAGAAAACCACGCTCTAAAAATCGTCCAGAGGGCCAGCTCTGAGAAAACCGAACTGGGGATTAATACCACCTCTCTCTGTGGCTTTGGGTGAATCCAAGAACCTTTCTGCTTCTGTTTCCCCAGCTGTAAAATAGGATTAATAGTTCTGGCTTCATGGGAGTCTTTTGAGGATTCTTTCATTCATGTAGTAATATTTATTGAAAATGGTAAGTGCTAAGTAGTATTATGCCTAATTAATTAGGTCCTCATCTCCCTGGTGTGGGTTATGGTGTCTGGCTGGTCATTAATAAAATATGCTGGAAGCTTTGCAGATTTTCTTTTCAGAGCTCTCCTGATAGCTGCATAAGCAGAGCACGAATTGGGCATTGAACCTTGTAGTTAAATACATACAGCTGTGAGTTCCACTGCGCTCACATTTATTTAGTTCTCAGACAATACAAAATTGGAAGGTGCTGAAAACACTAGTTAAGAAAGAGAAATACTACAGAGAATTCTAGGGTGGTTAGTAATAAAGCCAAGAAATAAAATTAAGACTCAATTTGGATTTGCCAGATAATACTAATGGAAATCCTAATACCTCCCCTGAAAATCTGAGTGGTAGTGAGATCATAGTGAAATAATAAACAATAGTATAACTAATTGTTATGGATGACATTATAGAAGAAATTATATAAGGATATTGGATAAGACACCACTTATGGATGATATTTATATTATTGTTACAACACTTCACAGGAGAAGATACTTTTCAGAGACTATTCTTGTAGTCTCTGAATCTGTTATTGTTTGAGTTTCCCAGAAAGAAGAGTCTTTGTGGTCTTATTTTAAAATCCAGTGCAATCCCAGACAGCAGGAGTGAGCATAAATAGAGGGAAGAACAGAAGGAAGGAAAAACAATGCTATGGTATGTTACTGAGCTGGCTATTGCTATATGCAATTGATTGCTCAGCCCATGGGACCATGCTCCTTCAGACCTTTTCAGGAAACACAGCAAGGCTGTACAATTTCAATACTTAGACCATACATTCATTCAAACATTCCCACAATCATGAGCCTTCTAATCCTTTCTTCCCTACCATGCCAAGGAAGATCTGGTGTTTTCATTTCCTGTTGATCATCGTTACATACAAGTTTCAAGGAGCCATCATGATAAACTATTAGGGCTGGTTCCAGGGATCCTTGACAGAATGTTGAATCCTAAATGATCCCTGTCAATAAAATCTCCCATGTTAAGGCTTATATTTCAACCCTTCCAATTGTCCTTCTCTCCCCTCAAATCAGAACATATTATCTAAAGTGAAAGTGACAGTGTTAGTAACTCAGCTGTGTCCAACTCTGCGCAACCCTGTGGACTGTAGCTCACAAGTCTCCTCTGTCCATGGAATTTTCCAAGCAAAAATACTGGAGTGGGTAGCCAGTCCCTTCTCCAGGGGATCCTCCCGACCTAGGGATAGAATCTGGGTCTCCTGCACTGCAGGCAGATTCTTTACCACAAGAGCCACCAGGGAAGCCTAATATTATCTAAAAATATTGTTTAATATTGGGTTGGCCAAAAAGTTTGCTCAGATCTAACCCTAACTCTAAGATGTTGCTATAATCTCCTACCAAATGGCTGTTACTGAATCATTGTCTGCACTTCCATGCACCTAGTCTATTGGTATTTTCACACATCATACTACTTAGCATTTAACATTTTCACATGTCTGAAACCTTTTCTTAGAATTCTGTCCACCCTTGGCTGGATTCCACCCCCTCCACTGCACCCCCTTCCCCTCCCGTATCTATGGCTCCTTCTTATCCAGTATCCTTTGCCAGTTCCTCTTCATCAACTCATCCCTTAAATTACCATATTTCCAAGGCTCCTTCCTTGGTCATCTTGTTTTTTCTTCCTGCAATAAATAGGTGCTGTGTGTGCTCATATAAACCTCTGACACCTCTGACTTCAACTACCAGATCCCAACTCTTCATCTCTAACCCAGAGCACTCGGAGAACTCTAGCTCTGTGATTTCAATTCTCTGCTGAACATCTTTACTTGGATGTATGTAGGCTCCTCAAACTGAATATATCCCAAACAAACCCCGTCTTCTTTTCCTTCCAATCCCATTTTCTGCTGTTTCCATAGTTTGATGAGTGGATCTCTTAGGGAACCGTCTACCCAAATCAAAGATCTAGGGGGAAAAATAAATCTGGATGTTTTTCTTCTCTTGGGTATGTAAACCTCCAAAGTATTCTAATTCCTAAAAAAAGAAAAAATGGATTCACACTTCACAGATTTTTTTAATCATTCTTTTTTTTTAATTTGTTTGTTTTAATTAGAGGCTTTTAGAAGTAAATTCATTATGCCTCAAAAATATTTTTTAAGTCAGTGCCCAACACGTAGTTACCTCTAATCATTGATTTTCTGTCTTATTATCACTCCCATATTGGCTTATTTTTTCTTGAATTAACTCAGCCCTTCACTTCTCCCCTATCCTCTAAATCAGCGATTCCACAAACCCTGAGCCACAGACTGGTACCAGAGGGTGGCCCATTAGGAACTGGGCTACACAGCAGGAGCTGAGTGGTGGGCAAGCAAGTGAAACTTCATCTGTATTTATAGCTTCTGCCCATCATACACATACCCCCATCAATGGAAAAATTGTCTTCCATGAAATCAGTCCCTGGTGCCAAAAAGGTTGGAGATAGCTGCTGTAAACCCTCCCACTTTACTCTGTGGGACTGAGCGTCTTAAAGAAAAAAATTTCAAGACATCACCAAGGTCTTCAAAAAATATTTCCCATACTTCCTTCGCCATATCTGAAATCTATCTCTTACTAAAGTATATAACTTTCCCTATAATTCTGCCCCTACCCTGCAATTCTTTGTCATCTACATATCTCAGGATTGAATTGTTTCACTGTATCCCTGGTTCTTAGCACTAAACTCTGTATATAGTTGAAATAAATGTTCTGATTGAATGGGCCCATCCCCCTCCCCTGCCTTAATTCAGGTGTGCATCAGCTATAACTTGGAAGACTGAAAGTGTGGTTGATCCTCATTATTTGTGCATTCTCTATTTGAAAATTACCCTCTTTTGCCCAAATTCGTTTATAACCCCTAAAATAAAGATTTCCAGGCTTTCACAGTTGTTCCTGGATGTACTCAGAGTGGTGAAAAATTCGAGTCTCCCAGTGAGCAGTGAGCGTTTTCTCAGCAGAGACTGAACGAAGCAGAGTTCTTCTCAGGCTGTAAACAAGTTTCCTTTTGGCAGGCTATTCACTGCCACAGTTTTTGCATTTTTGTGCCTTCTCTTTTTGGTGATTCTGCTATTTAAAATGACCAGTGTAGTATAGAAGTGCTGTCTAGTATTCCCAAGCACCAGGAAGGCTCTGGTCTTAGAACAAGCACGATTCAGGCATGAGTAACATTGCTGTCATTTCATCGCTGCCATCATTTCAATGTTAATCAATCAACAGCAGGGTACATTCAGAAAAGGAAGATGAAATGTGTTGATCTGTACAGGAGGTCCTCCAGAAAGTGCTGCGGTACCATCTATAGTACATGATGAGGCTACGGGAAAGATGGAAAAGAGGATACGTGTGTGGATTCAGGAGATGACAACCACTTTTATGTATTTATTTTGTAAAGGTTTATTTATTTAATTTTATTTTTCGGCTGCGGTGGTCCTCGGTGCTGCACGTGAGCTTTTTCTAGGTGCGGCGAGCGGGGGTCACTCTTTGCTGCGGTGTGCAGGCTTCTGGTTGCGGTGTGTTCTCTTGGTGTGGAGCACAGGCTCTAGGCACACAGGCTTTAACAGTGGCAGTGTGTGGTCTTGGTGGTTGCAGATCACAAGCTCTAGAACACCAGCTCAGTAGTAGGGGCACACAGGTTTAGTTCCTCCGCAGCATGTGGGATCCTAGTTCCCTGAGAAGGAATCGAACCCACGTCCCCTGCATTGGCAGATGGATTCTTAACCACTGCACCACCAGGGAAGCCTTACAATTTTAAAAATTATGGTGGACAACAATATTGTGAGGCTGAAAGCCAAAGAAAGAATAGTCACATTATCCAAGGTCAGGAAAGTGTGAAACCCTTCTCAGCTAGAAATGCTGCCTATAATTGAGCTTTTTTTCCCTCTTGTGATGAGACTTTTTTACATTGTAGTATTTACTGTTGTTGTTCAGTTGCTAAGTTATGTCTGACTTTTGAGATCCCATGAACTGCAGCATGCCAGGCTTCCCTGTTCTTCGCCATCTCCCAGAGTTGGCTCAGTCTTGTCCATTGGGTCAGTGATGCCATCCAACCATCTCATCTTTTGTTGCCCTAAGCTCTTGCCCTCAATCTTTCCCAGCAGCAGAGTCTTTTCCGATGAGTTGACTCTTTGCATCAGGTGGCCAAAGTACTGAAGCTTCAGCTTCAGCATCAGTCCTTTCAATTAAGATCCACAGTTAATTTCCTTTAGGATTGACTGGTCTGATCTCCTTGCTGTCCAAGGGACTCTCAGGAGTCTTCTCCAGCACCATAGTTCAAAAGCATCAATTCTTCATAGATTTATAATATCGTGTTTCAGATGTACAGCACAGTGATTCAGTTATACATATATGTATATATGTGTATATTTAAGTATCTTTAACATATGCGTTATATAAGGTATCTTTAAACATAAATACATATAAAGTCAGGCTATATGTTGATTGGTTGGTGAAAATGTTGTGACCAGAGTCCTGCAAGGAACCCAATCCTGTACTTACCCCTGAGCCAAGGACTCAGGGCTCACTAATTTATTGTTCGCAGTGACTTTCTAGAGCAAACTACTACAAACAATGAAAACCAGTCCTAATCCCCCCAGCCTGGCCCCACTGTTGCTTGAGGGATCTTTCTAAAATGAAAATCTAATGATGTCAATGCCTAGTTTTAATGCTTCAAGCCTCACATAGCTTTCAGAATAAAGCTCAAATTCCTTAGTTTAGAATATAACTCAGGCCTCATTTCCTATCAAAGCTACCACACACATTATCCTTTCTTCCAGTTATCAGAACCTCCTGAGTTTTCACCAATTCTTCTGTGCTCATTAGATCTTCCCATAAAGTTACACATGCTGTTTCCTCTGCTCCAAAAGCCCTTCCTGCCGACCCCCCACCTCCCACTTCAGGTAATGACTATTCATCTTTCTAATCTTATCTGGAGTGCACTTTTCTCTGGGCTTTCACTGACCCACCAGCCTCAGCCAGGTGCTCTTTCTCTTTGCACCAGGAATACCTCTAGTATATAGCACACACTGTGAGTCTCAGTTTTCCTAATTCTGTCTCTCTCACTGGACTAAAAATCTTTCAGACCAAGAATCATGTCTTTTTCAATTTTTTTCTTCCTAGTACCAAGGACAGTGCCTGAAATATTTAGCATACAGCCAAAACTAATCATTTATTCCTGTTGTTCAGTCACTAAGTCGTGTCTGACTCTTTGTGACCCCATGGACTGCACACACCAGACCTCTCTGTCTCTCACAATCTCCCAGAGTTCACCCAAGTTCATGTCCACTGAATCGGTGATGTCATCCAACCATCTCATCCTCTGCTGGCCTTTTCTCCATTTGCCTTCAATCTTTCCCAGCATCAGGGTCGTTTTCAATGATTGGCTCTTCATATCACGTGGCCAAAGTACTGGACCTACAGCTTCAACATCAGTCCTTCCAATGAATATTGAGGGTTGATTTCCTTTAGGATTGATTGGTTTGATTTCCTTGCTATCCAAGGAATTTGGTGGGTTCCAACATCTTCCTGTCAACAGTTGTTCAGCGGCTAATTTTGATTTTGGTGTTTGCAGGAGATGATCACAAGTCCTCCTATACTCCACCATCTTGAAAGAATAAGTAAAACTATTTATGTATTTAATGAATTCAAAATGAATACATGAATGACTAGCTTTGAAATCTACTCCCTTCAAATATTTGAGGAACTTTCAGGCTAAATATTTTATGTTCATATAACTCTCAGTAAACATGTTCTCTAGAACTTTTTTCCTATTTTCTCTCCAAGACCCATCCTGGGTCCCACCCAGTTGTTCAAAAGTTCATTTTAAACTATGGTATGTCTAGAACACTGTGAGCCATACATGAGGAATGGTATAAAGTAGGTAGAGTAAAATGGTCTTTTATTTCCCTTGATTAGTAGTGTACATTAAGTAAAAATGAATAAATAAATGAATGAGTATGAATGCAGCCTTAGGATTTCTTCTGAGACTTCCCTGGTGGTCCAGTGGTTAAGAATCTGCCTGCCAACACGGGGGCACAGGTTTGATCTCTGGTCCAAGAAGATTTCACTTGCCACAGAACAACTAAACCACAATTACTGAAGCCCATGAGCCTAGAGCCCTCGAGCCACAACTACTGAGCCCACACCTAAAGCCTGTGCTTTGCAACAAGAGAAGCCACTGCATTGAGAAGCCTGAGCACCGCAATGAAGAATAGCCCCTGTTTTCAGAAACTAGAGAACGCTGATACTCAATAATGAACACTCAGGGCAGCCAACAATAAATTAACTACAAAAAAGATTTCTTCTTCCTCCTACTTGTTTTTGTCCACATTATCATTCTGCTAACTCCTATTGATATTCAGTTCAGTTCAGTTCAGTCGCTCAGTCGTGTCTGACTCTTTGTGACCCCATGAATTGCAGCACACCAGGCCTCCCTGTCCATCATAAACTCCCGGAGTTTACTCAAACCCATGTCCATCCAGTCAGTGATGGCATCCAGCCATCTCATCCTCTGTCGTCCCCTTCTCCTCCTGCCCCCAATCCCTCCCAGCATCAGGGTCTTTTCCAATGAGTCAACTCTTCGCCTGAGGTGGCCAAAGTATTGGAGTTTCAACTTCACATCAGTCCTTCCAATGAACACCCAGGACTGATCTCCTTTAGGATGGACTGGTTGGAGCTCCTTGCAGTCCAAGGGACTCTCAAGTCTTCTCCAATACCACAGTTCAAAAGTATCAATTTTTCGGCTCTCGGTTTTCTTCACAGTCCAAATCTCACATTCATACATGACCACTGGAAAAACCATAGCCTTGACTAGACAGAACTTGGCTGGCGAAGTAATGTCTCTGCTTTTCAATATGCTATCTAGATTGGTCATAACTTTCCTTCCAAGGAGTAAGCGTCTTTTAATTTCATGGCTCCAGTCACCATCTGCAGTGATGTTGGAGCCCAAAAGAATAAAGTCTGACACTTTCCACTGTCTCCCCATCTATTTCCCATGAAGTGACGGGACCGGATGCCATGATCTTAGTTTTCTGAATGTTAAGCTTTAAGCCAACTTTTTCACTCTCCTCTTTCACTTTCATCAAGAGGCTTTTTAGTTCCTCTTCACTTTCTGCCATAAGGGTGGTGTCATCTGCATATCTGAGGTTATTGATATTTCTCCCTGCAATCTTGACTGCAGCTTGTGCTTCTTCCAGCCCAGCGTTTCTCATGATGTACTCTGCATATAAGTTAAATAAGCAGGGTGACAATATACAGCCTTGACGTACTCCTCCTATTCAGAACCAGTCTGTTGTTCCATGTCCATTTCTAACTGTTGCTTCCTGACCTGCATACAGGTTTCTCAAGAGGTGGATCAGGTATTCCCATCTCTTTCAGAATTTTCCACAGTTTATTGTGATCCACACAGTCAAAGGCTTTGGCATAGTCAATAAAGCAGAAAAAGATGTTTTTCTGGAACTCTCTTGCTTTTTCGATGATCCAGCAGATATTGACAATTTGATCTCTGATTCCTCTGCCTTTTCTAAATCCAGCTTGAACATCTGGAAGTTCATGGTTTGCGTATTGCTGAAGTCTGGTTTGGAGAATTTTGAGCATTACCTTACTAGCGTGTGAGATGAGTGCAATTGTGCAGTAGTTTGAGCATTCTTTGGGATTGCCTTTCTTTGGAACTGGAATGAAAACTGACCTTTTCCAGTCCTGTGGCCACTGCTGAGTTTTCCAAATTTGCGGGCATATTGAGTGCAGCACTTTCACAGCATCATCTTTCAGGACTTGAAATAGCTCAACTGGAATTCCATCACCTCCACTAGCTTTGTTCATAGTGATGCTTCCTAAGGCCCACTTGACTTCACATTCCAGGATGTCTGGTTCTAGGTGAATGATCACACCATTGTGATTATCTGGGTCATGAAGATCTTTTTTGTACAGTTCTTCCATGTATTCTTGCCACCTCTTCTAATATCTTCTGCTTCTGTCAGGTCCATACCATTTCTGTCCTTTATCAAGCCCATCTTTGCATGAAATGTTCCCTTGGTATCTCTAATAATCTTGAAGAGATCTCTAGTCTTTCCCATTATGCTACACTTTGTACATGCTATTAAATATGAATTCTTTTGGATGAAGCATTTGTTATCCTTTTCAATTTCATGACATACGCATTTATCCAAATCATTGACAATAACGTTAAACAGACACAAGTACCTTGGCCTTGGTTTTATATCTGAAATTTGCCAAAATTATTTTAGAACAATTATTTACTTATTTAGAAATCCTCCTGACTGTATTATCAACTGAAGTGAAGTGAAAGTTGCTCAGTTGTCTCCGACTCTTTGTGACTGTACGGACTATAGAGTCCATGGAATTCTCCAGGCCAGAATACTGGAGTGGGTAGCCTTTCCCTTTTCCAGGGGATCTTCCCAACTCAGGGATTGAACCCAGGTTTCCCACATGGCAGGCAGATTCTTTACCAGCTGAGCCACAGTTCATAAAAGAGGCTATGCAGTATAGCACAGCATATAGGCAAGGAGCAGAGCTGTATTCAGATCTCATCTCTACACTTACTAGCTGACAACTCTGGCAAGTGACTTAACCTCTGTGAGCCTCACTTTCCTCATCTTAATTCAGAGGTATTGTGAATTACCATGGCTTTTGTAAGCATTAGAGATGTGTGTGCTCAGTCGCTTCAGTCATGTCTGACTCTGCAATCCTATGGACTGTAGCCCTCCAGGCTCCTCTGTCCACGGGATTCTCCAGGCAAGAATCCCGGAGTGGGTTGCCATGCCCTCCTCCAGGGGATCTTCCCGACCCAGGGATCGAACCCACATCTCCAATGTTTCCTGCACTGTAGGCAGATTCTTTACTGCTGAACCATCGGGGAAACATTAGAGATAAATGAACAAGAAATTCCTACCTCAGTGTGTGGCATATAGTCTATAAATGGCTAAAATTAGAGAATTGTTTGATGTCCTCCTGAAATCTATATCTCTACGACATCATATTGAACTTTGATTAGTAACCACATCAAAAAACAAAGACAAAAACTAATTAAGTCTAGCATTCAACCTATTGAATCAACCTGACCAGTTTTTGCTACCTCAAGTATTACGAAGATCCTTTCAGCACATAAATTGTTGGATGAGATCATTTGTTGCTCTGGTCCAGTTGATTATTGCTTATAGTCCACTCCTCACCAAGTAGAGGAAAATATGCATTTTGCATCACATTATTAGCACATGATAATGACCAAGGACAGTACACATGCACTAGTTTTCTGAATTACTGGTAGATGCTTGCATCCACTCTACTTTCAGTCTGACATTAGCAGGCTTTTGCTAATTTTAACATTCCTGCTAGCACACACCCAGAGTCTTGTATCTTTTTATCATTCAAGTTGGCTGCTTGCTTTGAAGTTCTTTTTTTCAGCTCATCCTAATTTCACCCCTAGCAAGTAGAAACATACAACCGGAGGACAAGTACCAATTTGATCTTGCTTTTGTTTTAGTTTGCTTCTTTATTTTCATTTTTTGGGGGAGCTGCCGCTTCTCATGACTTGCAGGATCTTAGTTCCCTGACCAGGGATTGAACCCAGGTCCTCAGCAGTGAAACTGCCTTGTCTTAACCACTGGGTCACCAGGGATTTCCCTACTTTGTTTCTTTAAATCAATATCAATCCCACTTCCCTGCCTCATCTTGTTCCTAACAAGATCCAAGAGGCACCTTGGTGTGATTTCAGCACAAATCCATACTGAATCCCAAAGATTGCCATGTTACTCCCTAAGTTCTTTCAAAATACCTTTTTTTCATTTTTAAAATTTATTTTTAGTTGAAGGATAATTGCTTTACAATGTTGTGTTGGTTTCTGTCATATATCAACATGAATCAGCCATAGGTATACACATGTCCCCTCTCTCTTGAATCTCCCTCAAAACAGCTTTTAAAATCTTCTCAAATTTTCCTGGGAATCATGGATGAGCTCAGTGTTCTGTTGTGCTTGTAATACACCATTTTCCACTTGTATAAAATCAGAACATTTACCTATTTCCAGTCTTCTGTCATCATATGTCTTTTCTGCAAATCTTCAACGGCTGCTGCTGACAGTATTTCTGAGATCACACCTGTAAATTTCCCCAGGTCCCTGGGGATAATTTCCTTGAATCTAGGGACTTGAATTTATTCAAAACAGCTAGGCACTCTCTCGTCATCTCTTCACCTAATTTGGGCATTATTTTCCTCTTAACAATGTTTGTTCTACTCTTTTCAGTTTAAATATCATTTTCCTTGATAGAGAAAATAGAAGCAAATTAGGAGATGAGTAGTTTGTTTTTTTTTTTTCTTACTGTAATCTGTTAGCATAATAAGATGAAAATCAAATACTGAGCCCATTTTTACCTTGTTCCTTTTTCACTCTAAGATAGATTTGAAAGGTTTTTTTCCCCCTAGCCTTGGCTATTTTACACTCAAGTTTATTCTGAAGCTCAGTTTGCTTGATGCAATTCTCTGTCTTTATTTTTCTGTTTTGTTTTCATTTTTGGTTATGTGTCTTTCTCTCAAACTTTTACATGATTTTAAACATGAACCCAACAAAACTCCCCATGCAGCCTAACTAGTTGTGCTTATATAATTAAATATTAAATTTGAAATGTTTACATTTGAGTGTGTCCCCATCCTCACCAATTTGAGCCACTGAAGCAGATTAATCTGTGGTGGGGTTGCCATTCAGAATATAAGCTGCCTCTAGAACAAGTTTTGTAAGCCAGGGTGACAAGCCGGCTGGAAGTCTATTTAGCGTGAGACTGAGGAGTTTTGCATGTCAGCTTGGCCCAGGAAAACCTCTCTCATGAAACAGGCTCTGTTCAGAAAAGGAAGAGCGATTCTGAGGATGATGTAGGGTGGTGGCTGTCACATGAATTCATTCCTGTCCTTATCTAGTTCTCAGGGAGAGACAGAGCTCTTAGCTGGGCCTATCAGATATATAGATAAACTTGGCTTACACTCCCAATTTCATGACATGAGAAAATCCAAATCTCTCTTTTAAAAAATATCTGTAAATTCCTAGAATTGGGTCATTTTCTGAATACTTCAAGAAGACTGTGTGTGTGTGTGTGTTGAGGGAGCAGCCGCAGAGCCTAAAATCTTTTGCAAGAAGCTTAGAAGTCAGGCCCAGAGACATACGAGTTATCAGCATCAACGTGATACCTTTGAATTGACAAGAGTAGTGAATCTGGGGCAGGAGCAAGTTCTGGAATCTCTCTACACACACAACCACAGACACATCCAGATAGACACACACATACATGACCCTGGTGAATAGGCAAGTAGATCACACAGTGGGTACTTGATAAATATTTCTAATTGAATAAAACCATTCAAATGGAGGACATGGATATAAGTATGTCTAGCAATACTTTATTTGGTTGTCATGAATTCTAAAATGACAAAATTCTCTTAACTCTTTTTCTCCCAAATTCCTTGTGATGTCCACCTGACCAGGTCACCCTCCCTTATATTCAGAATTAATTTCAGACATGCAGCTCCCTCTGTCAGTACCTCCTCTTTCTGTGAAATGACACAGTCAGCAAGCAAGCCAAGAAATTATTCGGCATCCCACTTTTAGCAGAATGATTTTACTAGCAGCTCCCTTGATAACTGAAGTCTCAATATCACTACATTTGACCTCCTTGCCAGTTATGTTATGTGGGTTAGAATTATATTTAAGTGAATTTAGCATATTAGAATTAGAAATATATTTATTTGTCCTTGTTTTTCTTTTTAATTTTACTGTGTCCAAAACATCTTCACATCATCAGTTTTCTTAATATTTTAATTGGTGGAAAATTGCTTTATAATATTGTGTTGGTTTCTGCTGACAATGCAATCAGTCATAATGTTAGTTATATATATGTGTATATATATCCCTTCCCACTCCTCCCCCATCCCACCCCGCTAGATCACCTCAGAACACTAGGCTGGGCTCCCCGTGTTATTTAAAACTTCCCATTATCTGGGCTTCCCAGGTGGGGCTAGTGGTAAAGAACCCATCTGCCAATGCAGGATATGTAAGGGATGTAGATTCTATCCATGGGAGCAGAAGATTTCCTGGAGAGGGAAACGGCAACCCACTCCAGTATTCTTGCCTGGAGAATCTCACGGACAGAAGAGTCTGGTGGGCTACACTCCATAGGTTGCAAGGAGTTGGACATGACTGAAGGGACTTATCATGCACTAACTAATTTATGCATGCATCATCATTCTTCTATGTCATGTTATAAAATACTAGCTGTTACAAAGGAAATATCCAGCTCCTTATCCTGTTCATTTCTGCCTTATCCTTCACCAAGGAGTAAACTTCATGTTGGAAGAAGTGCCTCATTATCTTCCAGGGCTCTTATTGGTCTCCCAATTTACCCACATCCAAAGACACTTGTAAATGAAACTTTGTCTATCACCACAATACCTACTTGCCTTTCTGACAAATTTTAAGACCCATCAAAACCTAAGTGGCAAGAGGGCTTTGGTAAAGTCTTCCATTTACTTCCTTCAAACTAGTTCTCATCCCTGTACGTATTTCCATCACAAGACCTTTTATACTATTTCCTGATTCTTTTGTGAGAGGTAAAAAAAAAAAAAACAGCATAGTTCAAACATTTTCTACTGGCTGCTAAAGAGATTAGTAGCCCAGCTAGATCTGTTTCTCTCCTTATTTCTAAGATTTTCTCTAGCAGGTTTAAAGCAGAATCAAGAGATAAGGATGTCTTGAAGCAAAATTTCATGGGGATTATGGAGTTGGGGGAGGGGGAGAAAGAAATACTTTCTGAGTTTGGAAGAGAGGCAGGAATGCCTGCAGTGAGGGTAAAATGGGTGAGAATGGGGTTTTTAGAAACAAAGATTGTACTTCATTTCTTAGAGTTTGAGAAACATAAGTTGACCCTCTTCAAAAGTACTTTTTTGGTTATCTGACTCTGCTTCTGTAATTGCTCGGAGACTGGATCACAAGGGATCATGGTTTCCATCGAGTTACATTTTGTTTATCAGGGTCCTTGATCTCTTCTGTAAGCTCCTTAATAGGGAGGGGCTAAAACATTAATTTCTACATTCCACGTTCTTAGCCCATAGTAAATATTTAATAAATATTTGTTGAGCTGAAAATAGAAGTGTTTTATTTAACAAATGAGGAAGTCAGGTGGTCCCGCAAATCTGTACAGCTGTGCCCTTAGCAAACCTGAAGTCCTTAAACCTTTAATGTCATCAACACTTTAATACAAAATTTTCTTTTTTAAAAAAATAATTTTATTTATTTATTTGGTTGGTTTTGGCTGTGTGGGGTCTTCACTGCTGTGTGGGGTTTTTCTCTAGTTGTGAGCGGGGGTTACTCTCCAGCTGTGGTGCATGGGCTTCTCATTGCTGGGGCTTCTCTTGTTGAGGAGCATGGGCTCTAGGCAATGGGCTTCAGTAGTTGCGGCTCCAAGGCTCTAGAGCACAGACTCAATAGTTGTGATGCACAGACTTAGGTGCTCCGCGGCATGTGCAATCCTCCCAGACCAGGGATTGAACCTGTGTCTCCTGCATTGGCCGACAGATTCTTTTCCATTGATCCACCACTGAAGCCCTCAAATTTTCTATAACTAATGCCACTTTGTTGCTGCTAATTTTACTGGAAACTAAATCAGAGGATCTTCTAATATGATTCAACACTATGAAACAGCAAATAATTACAATAGGAGATTTAGGGAGACACATATAGGACCTTCAGATCCTAGGGCCAGTTAAGCATAATTGTTAAACCCATGTGCCCTATAGCATACTGCTCCCTCTATCCAATAAGTAGGTCTGTTATATAAATGACCTTTCTAGTCAGTTCAGTACAGAGTCTGTGCTCTAAAAAATTTAGGGTGCTCGTCTCCCCAGAAATATAATGCAAAGATTTCTTTCAAGTACTAACCAGAAAAACAAAAGGAATAATAACAAAGTTCTGGTTTTTTCATATGATGCAAATTGAATTTTTAAAAACTATCCAGTATAAAAAAATTTTCACAAACTTATTTTTGTTATTTGTTTGGTTCAACTCTGCTGGTACCCTTCCTACGAAAAGAGCAATTTTTTTTTTTAAGAACTAAAAATGACAAAATTTTAATCATAAAGTTAATTTTCTATCTTCCTCTTACTGGTGGTGAAAATTTGTCATGATGAGAAGCTTATGCATTTGAGTTTGGGGGACTTAAACATTCTTTGAGGCTAGGAATTTGAAATCTAGAGAGCCCCCAATAGAATTTTGTCAAATACCATTGTTTTTAGAAAAGCAATCTAGACTTTTAGACACCTGTTCTAGCATACTTTCAACCATACCCAATATTTCAATATAATTCTAAGTTTTCTAGAGCAAAAGGGTTAAGAAAGTTTTTCTATGCCTTGTTTGATGTTTTACCTTACGCACAGTGAGAGGAGAAAATATTAATCACTCAAGTATTTACTGGGCTTCCCTGGTAGCACTAGTGGTAAAAACCCACCTACCAATACAAGAGGTGCAGGAGGCATGAGTTCGATCCCTGGGTTGAGAAGATTCCCCTGGAGGAGTGCAAGGTAACCTACTCCAGTATTGCTGCTTGGAGAAACCCGAGGACAGAGGAGTCTGTCTGGCTACAGTCCATAGAGTTGCAAAGAGTCAGACAAGACTGAAGCGAAACTTAGCATGCATGCAAGTATTTACTGAATCTCTACTATGCTCTGAGAATTATATGAGGGGTCATGAGAAATGCAGGAAACAAAAAAAGAAAGTATTATTCCTGTCAGCCTTGAATTTATTGCATTGTTGCTATCGACTATAGAAAAACTATAGCAGCTTAGAGGCTGGAAATAATCATTATGCTAATGATAATTCATTATAATAATCATAATACTATCTCTTATTTGTTTCCAGTTAGTTTTCAGGAGTATTGGTCCACGTGTAGACGTATTTTTGATGTATTCATCGGGGGAGGTGAGCTCCATGTCTTCTCATTCCTCCATCTTGTACAGGAACCCTATTTTTCATGACTGTTTGTTGCTGGCTGCAGCAGCAAGGCTTCTTCAAGAGTCCAGGGTGGTTTTCCTGCCCTCTCCAGCAGGGAGGGTGGTCAGTGGGCCGAGGCACCCACGTTCAGAGAATTGGGTGGGCATTACCGGAACTTGAATGTGTTTTTCAGAGAGGTATAGCACTTCAGATTGCCAAACTATAACCTCAGTTATCCTCATAACCCTATGTAAATTGCTGTTTCTTTCATTTTAGTGGTGATGAAACAAAATTGTCTCAGCAGAAACTTTGAGTGACAGACAGACATAAACTAATCGAGATGTAGAGTAACATCAATCTGAGGGAAATTGTTTAAAAATGAGAATTCTTATAGTAAACTGAACAAGGACAATCTAATAGTAGCAACACTGAAAGACTGTAATGTGCAAGAAAGTTGAATGTGAGCAGATATACAGTATTAAAATGATGAGTGGGAGTTTTCTAATGGCCTAGTGCTTAGGAATCCACACTTCCAATGAGGTGGCCTGGATTCAATCCCTGGACTGGAGACTAAGACCCCGTACGCTATGCAGGATGGCAAATTTTTTTTTTTAATAAATGAAAAAATAAAGCAAAATAAAATGATAGAGTGGTCAACCTTTTAAAACAATTTTATTATAGACTATACATATGTACATGTATAGACTATATGTATATAGACTATACATGTGTACATGCTCACACACTCAATCGTGTCTGACTTTTTGCAACGCCATGGACTTGGATCCTCTGTCCATGGAAATTTTCAAGCAAGAATATTGGAGTGGCTTGCCATTTCTTCCTCCAGGAGAGCTTCCTGACCCAGGGATCAAGTTCATGTCTCTTGAGTCTCCTGCACTGGCAGGCAGATTCTTTACCACTGTGCTGACATACAATAAATTGTGCCTATTTAAAGTGATAACAGATGTTACTAGACTTATTATGATGATCATTTCACCATGTATACACATATGAAACCATTGTGTTATACATATGAAATTAATATACTGTTATATGTCAATTATACTTCAATTTTAAAAATTATTGCATGATTTGATGAGTTTTGACATATATATATCAAACCACCACCACAATCAAAATAATAAACATATCCATCACCCCCAAAAGTTTTCTCCTGTCCCTCTGCAGCCTCTCACTTCTGCCCCTTCCCCTCCTCTCCCCCGTTTTTGCAAACACTGATCTGTATTCTGTCACTATAGTCTACCTTGGTTTTTTTATAATTTTATATACATGCAACCATACACTGAATATTTCCCCCCTCTGGTTTGTCTTACTCAGCATAGTGTTATTGAGAGTTATCCCTGTCATAGCATATATCAATGGTTGATTCATTTTTATTGCTGAGTAGTAATTTCATAGGATAGGCAGAATATAGATTGTGTATCCAGTCAGCGAACTTTGGGGCTGTTTCCAGATTTCACATATTACAAAAGCTGCTGTTATGGACATTTTTGTTCATTTCCTTGTGTGGACATATGCTTTTACTTCTCTTGGGCAAATATCTAGGAATAGAATGTCTGCATTAACTTTTCAGACACTGCCAAACCATTTCCCAAAGGGACTGTACCATTTTATATTCTCACCAGCATTATATGAGAGTAGTAATTCATCTGTATCCTCACCAACACTTGGTATGGTCAGTCTTTTTAATTTAGCCATTGTAACAGATATATAATAGAATCTCATTGTGATTTTAACTTCTGTTTCTCTGAGAACTAATGATATGAGAATCTTTTCTTTTTTTTATTTGCCATCTGTATATCTTCTTGGATAAAGTATGTGTTTAAAACTTTTTTCTATTTTTATTGTTGTTTTTTATTATTGATATATTAATCCTTTACATATTTTGGGTGCAGGTCTTTTCTTAACCAAATATACAATTTGAAAATATTTTCTCCCCTATCCCTGCCCCATTTTTTATTTTACTTAACAATATCTCTCAAAGAGCAGAAGTTTTAAGTTTTGATGTAGTCTGATTTATCAATTTGTTTTTTCACTATCAATTGTGTTTTGGTGCCATAGCTAAGAAATGTTTGCCTATCCAAGATCACAAAGGGTTTCCCTGTTTTTTTCCTGGCTGTTTTATAGGTTTAGATTTTACACCTAGGTCCATCATCCATTCTGAGTTAATTTTGGTATATTGTGAAGGAAGTCTCAGTTTTGTATCAGATAAATTTTCCAATTTATCTGTGGCATGGTCTGAAAAGAAGAGTAGTGGGAATTGCTCTGTTGGAGTCATTTTCAATACAATTGGAAAAAGCATTACGGGATTGATTAAGTAAACAACCCTGCATATGCAGAAGACAGTTCCAACTGGATATGCTTTCTATCATGCCATTTACCTATTTTCTGATTCTTTACCTGCTTTTCTGAAATAATTTTGATCATATCAAGGAAGCTAAAAGCCATAAAATTCACAAGGTGAGGAATTTCACATAATTTAAGGTTACTGGATCATATTTTCATGCAAGTTTCCACTGGTACTGTTATATCCGCTTGAAAAGATAAGAAGCATGGGTTTTCCCCCAATCCACTAAAAAGCTCATAAGTTTCCCTTGTGCAGCCCATCCCTTCTATTTGACACTCTAATTGATGTCTGGGGTGATATTTAGAGTTTTCTTTGAATTCATTTACTCCATTTTTCAGAAAAAAGATTCTCCTGAGTTCTAGCCTTTATATTGGGCTTCAGCTGGGAGATAGTATCTTTTCAAAAAAATAAAAGATAACTTACTGTCATATCCATTGTTCCCCATAGATTTCTTCTTTGTAGTTTAATCTTTATAATTAAATGTTTAACTAGGTGAAAGATAGGCTACCAGAGTTCTTTTTAGAATAATGACTGATGTCGCCTTATTCAAAATTGGGATCATGACCCCTAGGAAATCCTAGAGAGGTTTTTGGAATATATGGAAATTTCCAAAAGTATCTCAGAATCCTAAATTTTGTAGGGCATTTATCTAGCTTGCATGTAACCAGCAGGGTTATGTGACTTAAGAAAAAGATGACCTTTCCCATCTCTGGAGTCCTTCTCTGTCTTTTGTCATTCTCTGTCTTGAACAGATATAGGTCTTGGAATTGCATTTGGTCTTATCTTGACTAATACTTATACCTATGAAATGAATTGCTTGATTTTTGGGTAAGAAACAGGACATGAAATGAAACATGGATTAGAGGAGATTAAGGAGGGGGAAAACTTTGTAGACTTAAATTCTTATGTATAAAAATGATTTATGTACACCCAAGACTAGCAAATTAGCATCAAGCAATTATTTGTTCGGTTGAATTAATTTGCCAATTATATTTAATTTTGGTAGAGGTTTGCTGACAAGCACAATGGTCCCCTGTCCATCATAGTCCTGCTCATCCCTTATTCCAGGGAAAGCACAAAGGCAAAAAGTACATCCTTGCTGTTGTTCCTTTATAACTTCTTCAGGGCAGCAAACAGATACTTTGGCTACTCCATAGCTATTCTCCCTATCTTTCTTAGTAACAGAAACTCAAGTTTTTTCAGGAGGACAACGTATTTGTATTTTCAGCCAGAAAATTACATTCTCCAACCTCTTTCTACCTAAGGTACACCTCTGTGGTTAACTTCCGGGAAATGAGGTATAAGCATAATTGTGTTGTGGGGTTTCTGAGTGAGCAGCTTAGAAATGATTGGCCTCTCCTTTTCTCTTTTGTGAGAGAGTAATAAGCTAATTTGTTTAAATTGCTGCTGTTTGTGGGCACAGGGGGTCATTTTCTGTTATGTGCAACTGAACCTAATATTGCTAACTGATAACAATATGGCATGCTGATGACAAGCAAATTCTCAAGGAGGCTGTAAATAAACAAAATCAGAATCTCAACACATCCTGGGGCATCCCTGACAACTCTTTTCAATCTGAAACTTCTCTCTAAACCTCATCTGAGCCTTTCAGTCCGTGTCTAGAGTCAACCAGGAGGATGTATTGTTCGAAGTAGTGTTTTATTACAGAAACAAAGTTTATCATGTATTTTTCTTTATAAAATTATTTCATGATCATTATAGGAAATGTAAGAAACTCAAAAATATAGTAAGAAAGGACTTCCTTGGCCTTTCAGTGCAGGGGATGTGGGTTTGATCCCTGGTGGGGGAACTAAGGTCCCACAGGACACAGGAAAACTAAGTCCGCACACTACAACGAGAAAGCCTATCATGACAATGAAGACCTAACACAGTCAAAATAGTAATAAAATGCTTCTAAAAAAGGAAATAACGTAAGAAGTTAAAATGGAGAAAACAACCCATATTCTATCTAAAAATAGCTACAGTTAATCTTTTGATATATTTACTCCTGGTCTTTTTCTCTGAGTTTCTATAATGTATATGTATGTTGCGCATATGATTTTGTATTCTGTCTTTTTCCTCTTAAAGGATGATAAAAAACGTTTTGATGGTTATGTTATACTTTACTGAGCGGGTATAGCATTTTCTACTTAATCATTCACATGCTGTTGGATATTCAGGTTTTTAACTGATGATTGTTGTTGTTGTTCAGTTGCTAAGCCATGTCCAACTCTTTGTGACCCCATGGCCTGCAGAACTCCAGGCTTCATTGTCCTTCACTATCTCTTGGAGTTGCTCAAACTCATGTCCATTGAGTCAATGATAACAGATGATATAATATAGCAATAGGAAGGATTAGGTGTATCATCCTATTTAAATTGTGCATCACATGGTTTGATTCCAGATCTGGGTACATTTAGAAAGTACAATCCTACTTTTTAAATGTGTGTCTCAAGCCATGTGTCTCAAGCTTATATACTTACAGGCTCATTAAAATGCTGGTTGCTCTCCCCATCCCGAAGATTCTGATTCAGTAGATATGGGTTGGGCCCTAAGAATTTGCACTTGTAACACATGATCAGTTGATGTTGATGCTTTTAGAGCCATGGTCTTTAAAGACATTAGAAAAGATTGCTTCATGTCTTCCCATATATTTTAATTCCCCTCTTCTCCCCAGTTTCCAATCCCTAACTTTTCTTTCTTTTGCTAATATCTCCCCCCAAACTTCTAGGCTCCCCAAACTTTCCTTTATCTGTAAATTATGTGGTTTTTACTCTCTGTCAGTCTATCTCTTCCTCTCCACTTTCCTGCTAACCTCCAATTCTTGGCTTCTCTTACTTTGCTCAGATTTTTATAACATTAGCAGCAGTCTGGCCAAGAGAGACCCATCTCAAAGGTTGGGGCAGGGACTGAGCCAAAAATCATAAGTCTCTTTACACAGGGAGAAACCTAAGGACCCTCCAATATTAAGAAAATTAATTCCATCCCAAGTAATAAAGATGATTTCATTAGAATAGATTCCCAAAAGCAGAATTCCTGAGTCAAGAGATGAAAACTTCTTAAATCTTGATCTAGATGGAAAGGTTAAGAGCACAGATGCTAAAGTTTGACACACATGAGTTCAAATTCCATTCCTACTAACCGTGTGATTTGGAGAAGGTCAGTTAATCCCACCAAGTCCAGTTTCCCAATCTCTGAATGTTCATTGGAAGGACTGATGCTGAAGCCAAAGATCCAATACTTCGGCCACCTGATGTGAAGAGCCAGCTTATTGGAAAAGACCCTGCTGCTGGGAAAGGGTGAAGGCAGGAGAAGAAGGGGGTGACAGAGAATAAGATGGCTGGATGGCATCAGCAACTCAACGGACATGAGTTTGAGTAAACTCCGGGAGATAGTGGAGGACAGGGAAGCCTGGTGTGCCAGTCCGTGGGGTTGCAAAGAGTTTGACACAACTTAGCAACTGAACAACAACAAAGTATAAAAATTAATTATACTGTATTTACATATATTATAATTCTCCATAAAATTATACTGAATTTACATATATTATAATTCTTCATATGTAAAGTTTAAAAAGTATATAAATAGTATCTGATAGGGTGGTTTTGAGGATTATATATGACAATGAAAGTAATGCTTAGCAAATTTCCTGGGACTTACAGTTATATTGTTGTTATTATTGCTCTTGCTGCTATTGTTATTGTTGCTAAGTTACTTTTGGATGACTTTCCAGATCCATACTCCCATGAATAATGTAGTAGAGTAGTAACTTGGTAGCTATTAGGGTCTAACTACACTACACGGTTTTCATGTCTATGTTGAAGGGAAAAAGAAGTTCTTTCTAATTAATTGAGAAAGTCTGCTTACTAGGATTTGAAGGAAACAGTGGAACTAATGATTCACAGTATAAGACCACCTGA
Source organism: Odocoileus virginianus (assembly GCF_023699985.2). Classification (NCBI taxonomy): domain Eukaryota; kingdom Metazoa; phylum Chordata; class Mammalia; order Artiodactyla; family Cervidae; genus Odocoileus; species Odocoileus virginianus. Next base: position 29,468,181 of record NC_069696.1, on the reverse strand, counting down.
AATCCATTCATGATTCATGCAACATGAAGCCACACTAGATGGATAATTTCCTACCTACTGTAACAGAGAGTCCCTTGGACATCAAGGAGGTCAAACCAGTCAGTCCTAAAGGGAATCAAGCCTGAATATTCATTGGAAGGACTGATGCTGAAACTGAAGTTCCAATACTTTGGCCCCTTGAGGTGAAGAGCCAACTCATCTTGGAAAAGACCCTGATGCTAGGAAAGACTGAAGGCAGGAGGAGAAGAGGGCAACAGAGGATGAAATGGTTGGATGGCATCACAGACTCAATAGACATAAGTTTGAGCAAACTCTGGAAGATAGTGAAGGACAGGAAAGCCTGGCATGCTGCAGTCCATGGGTCTCAAAGAGTCAGACTTGCCTGAAACGACTGAGCACAAAAGCATGCAAGCTCTTGGAAGGGGGCTTCCCAGGTGGTGCTAGTGGTAAAGAACCTCCCTGCCAAAGCAGGTGACATGAGAAACGCAGGTTTGATCCCTGGGTCGGACAAGATCCCCTAGAGAAGGGCATGACAACACACTCTAGTATTCTTGCCTGGAGAATCCCACAGACAAAGGAGCCTGGCAGGCTGCAGTCGATGGGGCTGCAAGAGGGTTGGTCAGGGCTTAGCACACACACGCAAAAACCTGTGTATCAATGGACCCTTTGTGGTTACCAGCACATGAAGCATAGGATGGCATGTATCCTGTTTTTCTCAACCAAATATCTATGATTTTGTTGATTATGTTATTCTTTTCTTACAGCTTTTCCAAATGTGGCCTCATTATTGTTGACTAAAATAATCAGAGTTTTAGTTTCAAATTTTCTGTTGCTCTTAAGTGATGATCAGAGATTAAGCCAAATTTCTAGTTCCTCAGTTTATGCCTGCTAAGTCATTTCAGTCATGTGCAACTCTCTACGACCTCATGAACTGTAGCCCACCAAGAGATTCTCCACGCAAGAACACTGAAGTGGGTTGCCATTACCTACTCCAGGGGATCTTCCTGACCCAGGGATCGAACCTGCATCTCTTATTGGCAGGCAGATTCTTTACCACTAGCACCACCTGGGAAGGCCAGTTCCTAAGTTTACATTTGTCAAATACACACCTAATAGGAACTACTTTATGGCTGTAATACACATGCATATTTTGATCTGTGAAAATAAATGTGCAAATTCTTGGTGCAATCCATCATAAACTGCAAAACATGCTATCTTCTACTTGCTAGTGGTGAAATCAGAACAGCTTCAAAATCACAAACAGTCATTTGTTTAAGGAATGGCACGTATGGCTTCTGTTGCGTACATTAAAGTCTATTATTCAAGAGAAACATAAAGTAAATCTTGTGTGAGCTGAGTCGATTTTTGTCTTACCACACAAAAAGGCAGCTGGATAAAGAAGATGACCTTTGTTAAAAGGAAAAAAATCTTCAATACCTGGTGTTCACTGCCAGTGGGTGTTCTGGTGTTGGCTCTTAAAAGAAGCAGGAATCCTATTGTCATTTCTTCTATCTTTAATGATGAAATTTACTTTCAAGTTTGTGTTTGGTCTTAGGCTATAAAAGTCCAGTACCTCCCCGGCACTTGATTCTGGGTCATTTCTTGGGGACCCTCACCAGACTCTGAGACAAAATAAGCAGCTCCAGATAAAAAAGCTTCAAGCTTCAGGACTGAGCACTGAAACGGGTACAAGTGCAAGGCTGTTAATAGCAACCCAATTGATTTTGAACTTCAGGAGATTTGCCTTTCCCTGACTCTCCAGGCTTGGCTCTGACTTAGATTAAAGCTCTTTCTATTTAAATAGACAGGAACTGTCCTGGAGGAGAGGAGGAGAGAGAGAAATACATTCTAAATTACCAAAGCACAAACATGTATGCAAAAGCAATCAGGGGCTTTGACGGAAGAGTACAGTTTATAGTCCATCCCTAGATATTAAGACTATATTATTCTTAAGAATTTTAGCTAGAGATGAGAGTTAGGTTGACCTAGCTTATTAGTAGTTGAAGGAGTTTAGTTTGGAAAAAACATTCATGACTGTGTGTGTGTTAAGTTGCTTCAGTCATGTCCGACTCTTGCAACATTATAGACTGTAGCCCACTAGGCCCTTCTGTCCACGGGTTTTCCAGGCAAGAATACTGGAGCGGGTTGCCATTTCCTTCTCCAGGGGACCTTCCTGACCCAGGGATCAAACCCACATCTTTTCCGGCTCCTGCATTGGCAGGTGGGTTCTTTACCACTAGCGCCACCTTGACTGTACTTTAAGAAGGAGAATGGATTGTGCAGTTTGCAAAATTTTGCCCTCTAAGCACATACATGTTCTGAGACACTGAGAATATATATAACTGAAAGATCTTTGATAAGACTGTTAGGATTTCCATGGCTTCTCACCAGGAAAACATTGGTGAACTCTATTTGGTTATGTACTATATCCTCTCTCTCAGGCCCTTTTTTTCCCCCTTTGGCAAATTGTGGAATTAACATAACTGATTCAACTATCTTGTGAGGTACCAGTACGCATTGGTTCATTCATTCTTTCATTTGTTCTTTTGTGAATTCATTCATTTCATTAAAGAAATACCTTATTAAATACTTGATACAATATTAAAGGCTGGAGATACACATATAAAACAAAATTCCTGCCCTCACAGAGTTTCCAGTCTGTTGAATGTCTTCTAATACATCTACTTCAGTGGTCCCCAAAAAGGTCAGTGATGCTTCTAGTTTACCTTCCAACTATGCGGTTCAAGAATTAATACTCAGGCTGATTTCTGTAGCATAGGGATAGCTTTTGCCCAGGTGTCTGACACTTTTACGACCCCGTGGACTGAAGTCCACCTGGCTCCTCTGTCCACGGGATTTCCCAGGCAAGAATACTAGAATGGGTTGCCATTTCCTTTTCCAAGGGATCTTTCTGACCCACAGATCGAACCTGTGTCTCCTATATTAGCAGGCAGATTCTTTACCACTGAGCCATCTGGGGCCACATCTTTAACAAAACTAGGTATCAATACTATCAATACTACATAGCATAATTTTCTAAATTTCTGGCACTCGAGATTACATATGTGTGTGTGTATATATACATATATATAATTGTTTCACTTGAATTTTCACAATTGCTAATTACAATTTATTGTTGTATTATATAAATACATATTTTGTCATAATATATATACATATGTTATAACTGGCTTACATGTATCATTTCTCACTTTTCTACTAAACTGTTCATTTATTATTGATTTTGACTTTTTACCCTTTGTGGATTATACAAGTTTATCATATTTTCCTACTTTGTTGATTGTGTTTCTTTCTTATAGCATTGGGCATACAAAGGTTTAACATTTTTATGTAAACAAATCTGATTATTTTTATGGCCTCTGGATTTGAGTCTTGCCTTATAAAGCCTATAATATCCTAGGTTTATAAAATTTTTCTCCTGCACATTCTTCTAATATTTTCATTGTTTAACATTTTCATTTTTGCTTAATCCACTTATAATTTGTTTTCCTATATTTTGTTCTGTAGAAATCCAATATTAAATGTAAATTTATTTTTATAAGAATTTTCCAAACATTTTGATGGGTTACCTCAGTGGGAACATCTAAATAAGTCAATCACTTAACAATAAGTAGATTGTGTGTTTGATCAGTGATATTTTTCTTAAAGTTGTTGAATAGGAGGCCATATACTTTTACACGGAACCATGAAACAACAATGGTCTAAATGTTTCAACATTCTGCCAAAGTTTGGCATTAAAAGACTATTCATATACTGTCTTTTAAATAAAGTATACTTAAAAAGTGTAAATAAAATATATTGTCCTTTAAAAGGTAATGGAGAGGGAGAAAATTACAAGTTTCTCCATCATGGCGTACACTTTAAATCATATATGATGGATTTAGATAATAATTAAATTTTTTGGTCCCGAGTACCTGTACATAGCCTAATATCTACATATTATATTGTCCTGGGCAACCACATGTATACATGTTTTTTAACAGACAAAAATTTACACATGCACATATAAACATTTATCAACCCACAAATACATTGCTTCACCACAGGCATAAGCATGCATTGGAAAGAGTAGAGCAGATGAACAAACAAAACAAATAGGCAAAAACAAAATAAAAAGATGAAGATAATGTACATGCAGAAAAGATTAAGGAGGAATCCATGGGTGCACAGTGAAAGAAAGCATGGAAGAAAACAGACACACATGGAAAAATGTAGGGAATGATGGCCAGAAAGCTGCAAAGCAGTGGAATCATTTAACAGAAAACGCAGTTACATCAGCAAGTATTATATCTGACCTAGATTGTCCTAACCTTCTCACCTTCCAAAATTAAATGCAAATACAGGATTTTGTGGAAGGCCATGAATTTTTCTAGGACTGTATCTGGAATAGGCTTATTAAGGTAATGAAAACTTTCTCATTTGGCTAAGAATGAATTTACATGCTTGCTCTAAATAAGTATACACACCAAATATGAAATGAAGTTGTCTTAGAATATTGTTCTGTGTATAAGTACTAGCAGAAGAACAATATATTTCTTGGAAAGGGAGTATAATGTACAGCATCTAATATCAGAGAGTCATATCTAAATTTTCCTGCTTACAAATGATTTTTTTTAACTAAGAAAAAAAGGGAAAAAAAGAAAAAAAGGAATGCTTTTATCAAGGTTCCTTGCAGTGCATAAAAGGGCACTTAGTTGGGAAATATCGATTACTTAAATAATGGGCTTTTACACATTTAGTTCCCTATCTATCTACATGATAGGACCTCAGTTTGAATACCTGTGAGTAGAGGACTTTTCTGAGTCAATGCAACCAGATCTACTGACAGCCATTCTGGAAGATACTGCCCTTCCTGGATAACATACTTGGGAAACGGGCCTGCCAGTATATTAATCAAAGGTTAAGCATAACATAAATGAGATCTCCAAATTCAAGGGCAACCTTTGGCTAAAAACTGAACTTTTATCTTCTTAAAAATAATTCCCATTGTTCTATATGCCTTAATTGCTATAGGTTTAAGTAACAATGCTCAAAAGAATTACAGACAGTCTTTACAAACCAGCTGCAAAGAAAAACAAAACTTTAAATGCAAACATTGATAGAAATATTCAAACTAAGTAGTATTAATAAATACAAGATTTTTCCCAGTAATAAAGTTTCTGTATATTAGTATTCCGCATAATGTTAACATTTCTCCTATTAAACTGATTTTAAAGTGATTCTATATTTAGAAAAATAAATGCCATCTTAAAATGAAAAAAATAATTCCTACTGATACGGTAACTTACATGAGAAGTTAATGAGTGATATATGACCATCACAAGGCTATACATGATCCTTTTTGCTTTTTTCCTCAGCCAAGGAGAGGATGAGGCTAAGTTGTGAAGGTGACAAGTTGAGTGAATTTTTCAAAGTATTTCAAGAATCAATTACTATACAAACTCCTTGTTGACTTTCCTCCCATTCCCAGCTGTTGTTTATTATTTCTCAAAAATACAGAATCATCCAGGCATGCTATTTGCTAGTGGAGAGGGCACACAGATTTACTTCAGTTCTCCTTATTCTCCTTCCAGAGTCTACTAGAATCTTCTCAGATCTTGAACAGGAGGACACATCCTTGTGCACAGGGCTTTTTGAGATTTAAAAAAAAAAAAAGCATCTAACAGAAATGCACAGCTGTAGCTCTTATGGACAGGAATAAATCTCCTATTTCCACAGACTAACAATATAGGCTGCATCACCTTGGTGGCTCATATGGTCAAGAATTTGACTGCAATACAGGAGACCCACGTTCAGTCCCTGGATTAGGAAGATCCCCTGGAGAAGGAAATGGCAACCCATTCCAGTATTCTTGCCTGGGAAATCCCATGGACAGAGGAGTCTTGTGGGCTATAGTCCATGGGGTTGCAAAGAGTCAGACAGGACTGAGCCACTTACACACACCCCCACACACACACACACGTACACACTGTATGAGGGAAAGGTTTCTTTCTGGGTAACATGGAGCATTTGTCATCATTTTTTTCTGCCAAAAGTGTGCAGAGTAAATTTAGAACCCACAAATGCATTGTTTTCAGGACACTCCTGTCTCTGACAATTTCATTTCCCAGAATGCAAGGCCCACTCTGCCCTGTCTCCCCTTCCTGGGTTGAGCTGCAATTCTGACAGTCATAGACTTCAAGCAAATGTGGGGAGAGGACTGCTTGCTGACAGGAAAGACAGGAGCCTCTTCATGAATCAGTTCCAGGACATAGTAGAGGGAAGGCTGTTTTAGCGTGGGGTTGAGTGAGTAGAGGTCTGAGTGATGCTTCTTTTCACCTTTCCTTTTGGTTCAGCACCTTCAGAAGGCATCTTGATTAATGGTAATTTCGTACAGAATTTCATTAGTTATTGTGGTTGTTCAGCTGCTAAGTCATACCTGACTCTTTGCGACCCCGTGGATTGCAGCATGTCAGGCTCCTCTGTCCTCCATTACCTCCCAGAGTTTGCTCACATTCATGTCCATTGAGTTGGTGGTGCTATTTAATGATCTCATCCTCTGCTGTCCCCTTCTCCCTTCGCCTTCAATCTTGCCCAGCACCAGGGTCTTTTGCAATGAGTCGGCTCTTTGAATCTGGTAACCGAAACACTGGAGTTTCAGCTTCAGCACCAGGACTTCTAATGAATATTCATAGTTGATTTCCTTTAAGGTTGACTGATTTGATCTCCTTGCAGTCCAAGGGACTCTCAAGAGTCTTTTCCAGAACCGTAATGTGAAATCATCAGTTCTTCAGTGCTCAGCCTTCTTTATGGTCCAACTATCACATTTGTACATGACTGCTAGAAAAAAAAAACAGCTTTGACTATATGGACATTGGTCTGCAAAGTGATGTCTCTGCTTTTCCATATGCAGTCTAGGTTTGCCACAGCTTTCCTTCCAAGGAGCAAGCATATTTTAATTTCATGGCGGCAGTCACCATCATTAACTATTAGTCATTTGTTAATTCAACACATATTGTTGACCTAATATGTTTGTCACCCAGTAGATGACTACTAGATTAATCTCTCTACCTAAAAATGAATATTCATACTATGTACTAAGGCAGATACCCAGTTCAACTAAGATCCATGAATGGATAACTGTTCTCCATGTGTTGCTCAAAATACAGGCTCCCAATGACTTACCAAGTTAAGCAAAAGCTGTGCAATGATGTTCAAAGCCATATTCGATCCCAAACTACTTGTACAAGTTTTTGCCCACATTTTCCTCTTTTTTTATCCTTCTGGAAATCAAATTAGGCCCGACTTTCTGAGCAGAATCCTTTGCCTTGGACATTTGTTTGTTTTCCTACTACCTGCGCCCCCTATGTTGGGTTTCCCAGATATCACTAGTAGTGTAGAACCAGCCTGCCAATGCAGGAGACATAAGAGACACATGTTTGATCCCTGGGTTGGGAAGATTCCCCTGGAGGAGGAAATGGCAACCCACTCCAGTATTCTTGCCTGGAGAATCCCATGAACAGAGGAGCCTGGCGGCTGTAGTCCATAGGGTCACAGAGAGTCAGACATAACTGAAGCAGCTGAGCATGCACACACTCACTCTCTATGTGATCTTTGCATGTTGAAAATGTGTATCATTTAAATTAATTCTCAGTTCTTAAAACCTTTTCTGATATCCCCATTTAAACAGGAGCTTTCTTCTTTACACTCTTAAATATTTTGTACCTACTCCTGTAAAATTAACACTTTTATTCTTAGCATTTGTTCACTTCTATTGATATTGGAAGTTCTAATAGAGTAGGAACTGTATTTTGCTTGCTTTCCACTAACAGTAATTTATACCAAGTAAAATCTCAATATACATTAGAAGGGAAATGAATTAAATTTGGCATATTTCTCTGATTTGGTCTCTACCGGTATCTGACTTTTTTTGAGTTATATGTGTTGTCTTGAGAAAGAGCATGTCCATTGTACAAATTTAAAAAATAAATATAGAACTTGACATTTTCCCTCTTTCAATTATAATATGTATTCAAAGATGTTAATTCTTATGAGGGTAAAACTTTGATGGCATCCTTGGAAGTCAAAATTTCTGGAAACATACTGAAAACATGCAATTGTCTTTCTTTACTATTGGAAGTAGATTTGAGTCTTAGAAGGGTGCCATCTCTATATTTTAGAAAATGAAATATTGAAATAAAATATTGCAAAAAAAAAAGAAATAAAATAAAATATTGTAAGACTCATCTAGCACAAAACAATTCTTTTTTCTCCATGCAGTTAGCATGTATAACTTTCTTTTTATTTCTGATAAATGACAAAGTTTTTACTTTTGAATTTAAGAAATATGTCCTAATACACATTATCTTTTCCTCCTGGAGTAGCAGATTGAATTTGTCTAAAAATGTTCTAATAAAGAGTTCTGTGTATTTGACCTTATCCGTCGCATAAGTAGAAAAACTACGACTTACAGACACTGTTATTGTTATCTTCAAAAAAAATGAAAGGAAACAAAAAAACCCTTTGTTTTAAAATTTGCTTAGACTGAGTGCATAGACTCTATTTCCTGAAGTGTAGAGTGATATAGACCACTACATAAATAATGAAAGTAACTGTAAAACCTGTGTCCTGTTAATACTCCCTTGATATTAGAAAAGGGCAGTTCTGTCTTTAAAATACTACCCGTTTATTCCTATAACATTCAATCTCTTCTAGGAATTTCAAGTGCTTTTGAACTTATAGATTGTTTCAGATTATTCACAGTGAGTGGCCAGTTTCTCCTGGAGTTTCTTTGAATTGAGAAGCCCCCCGGGGATGCCAGAAGAGAAGAGAAAGGAAACAAATCTGACTCGCCATAGTCTAGTTAGTTTGCAGTTGAACGTGAGTGATGGAGCAGTGTGACCAGCAGCATGACCTTCAACTAGGAAGTGTTCCTCATGGACTTACAGTTAGGAGTCTTTTAATTCAGCTCTAGTCTTGTCCAGTATTAGATTTAATTAATCCCTCTGCCTTTCTGCAACCTAACTTAGAACAATAATACTAACAACTTCCAGAGATGCTCTATTGACTTAATTAACCTATGAACTCCTAAGTTTCAGCATTCAAACATATTATTGCTAACTGATGGATCTTGTTTTTGAGGGGGTGGTGATTATTTATGAATACGTATAGACAAATCTCATACTACTGTCAGTATTATTTTCATGAAATCATGAAATGTTTATTCTGACGTGGCTTTACTCTTTATGTCAAAAGACAAAGTGTTAAAGAGTTTAGAATAATGTCATTTCCCCCTTGCTTACAATAAAACTAATATAGAAAGACGAAATACAATCTTGCCTTAAATAATTATATTGGCTAAGGGCCAGTTGAAATAAGAATATTAAATCCCAATCGCTCAGATGGCAAGAATTTCCTCTTCACTCAGCTGCACATGCTGGTGCTGTTTCCACAGAAAGAGAAGTGATATTAACATCATGTTTTAGAAGAATCCACTAATTTTACATAGAATTACCTGTAAAAAAGTAATTCTACTGGAGACAGAAAAATAATAGTGTATGAATAGAGAAGCTTTAGGAATAGTTATTCTCCATTTATTCCAAGTTGAGTTGCAATCTATGTTTATGATCTGTGTACCTTTAGGGAGATTAGTCTAGTAGTATTTATTGAACACTTTCAAAATGTCTGGAAAAGATGGTCAGACAAGAACGTTGATTCCTGTGTTCAAGTGTCTCTATTAAAAAGAGACAAAGATCTTTTGAGGCTGCTCCAGGGACATTGGCTTAATGTAACAGTATTCCTTGAAAAGTACATGTAAATTTATAGTTTTGCAAATTGAATCATGTTTTATATATTTAAATGTAATCTCCATACCTGCTTTACAATATGAGTCTGTCTGTACATCCAAGGAGAATCCCTAAGATTTGAGATTTCAGTGATGAAAAATCATTTTAAGGGACACAAAAGAACCAGTTCCTCCCACTTCCGAGAGATGTGGTGAGTTTGAGGAGGAAACGGTGCGATTTTCCCAGTGTGCTTCAGAAAACAACCTTGAACTGAGTGTGCACCCATCTCCCATTTCTCAAAGCCAGCATTTGTTTTGGTGAGTCTGGGCATGCAGTGCCTCTAGGGTGAGGTGTTGATAAACTGCCCTGCAGGAGACAGTGGCTTCCTACCACATTTTATCTGTGCACTCCCCTCTCCCCAACCCACTGAGGTGACAGTCATGGCTATCTCCACCTCCCCAAAAGAAACTGCTGGCACTATAGCAGGCAAAGCTGGGCTAAGAGTAAGTCAGAACCCCTTTCTTGAAAAAGTGGCCATCCATGGGACATCTACTATGGTTTCATGCACTCCTCTTTAAGTCAGAACACATGTTACAAAACTAGATGTTTTTTAAGAGCACAGGGATATGTGCTGCAGTATAGCTTTGTAGATCCCTGTCTCACCATCTCAGAGGGTACCATCTTGCTCTTTTTACCTGTGGTAAGAAAGATACTGCGGTATGTGGCCAAACCTCTAAGTCTCTGTAAGGAGTGTTCCACTCCTTTCAGGTTCATCACTCACTGAGGGACCATGGATGCCAAACAAAACCGTGGGGACAAAGCTGCATGGGATCCCCAAAGATTTCCACACTCATGTGTGGGATCTAATTCAGAGCACCTCTGAGAGTATCTTCTGTTTGAGAGAACAACATTTTCCCTGAGTGTAAGAAGTAGGACACATTTAAAAATACTCTTTGAATCCCAGCCAACTTAACTAAAAAAATTTCATCCTATAAAATTTTTAAAACTAGGGTTTTACTGTACTTTCACGATTTTCACTTAATGGAATTGGCTATGGCCACTTACCTAAGCTCTGTAACGAGCAAGTAATAGAGAAACAAATAAATGTAAAGAGAAGTTTGCAAAAGGGGTGAACTTTTTGAACGGGGGATAATTTGATCACTTGCAGAAACCATGTAGAACAGACTTCAGGAACCTAAGGATGAGGGATCTGTGACTTGAAAATGGTAACATCAGAGGAAGGGACTGTTTCAAGCAGTAAATGAAGCAGGATACAGAGCTGGAAGAGGTAGGGGTTGTGATGCAAAGAGTAAAGATTCAAAATGGACTCAAAACCACATACAAGAGCTAACTTAAAGTGGACTATAGACATACAAGTAAAACTTCAAACTACAAAATGCAGGAGAATGTTTTGCAAACTATAAAAGAGAATTTGATAAATTGGATTTCATCAACTGAAATCTTTTGTTCTTTGAAAGACACTGTTAAGAAAAAGTCAAGCTGCAGACTAGGACAAAAAAATTTAAATTTTATATCGGATAAAGAACTGAAATCTAGAATACACAAAGAATCCTTAATCTTAACTAGAAGGCTTACAACCTAATTTTTAAAAATCAGCAGTAGAGGTGAATAAATATTTCTTCCAAAGAAAGCATGCAGATGAAAAAGAAGTGCAAGAAAAAAGATGCTGAATGTCATTACTCATTAGAAATTAAAGCCACAATGGATATCACTGCATACTCATTAAAATGGCTTAAAAAGTTGATAGCAATTGACCATACCAAATGTTGGCAAAAATGCAGAGCAGCTACAAATCTCATACTCAGTTGGTAGGAATGTAAAATGGTAGAACCAATTTGAAAAGCAGTGAGGCAGTTTTTAATAAAAGTAAGCATACACTTAATGTACAATCAAGTAATCCCATACCTAAGTTTTTATTGAAAAGAACTAAAAGCATTTAACCACCCAAAGACTTGCACGTGACTGTGTATAAAAGTTTTATTCCTAAAGACCAGAATTGGAAACTATTGTGTTCATCAACTGGTGAATAAACAAATTATGGTATATTTATAAAATAGGATAGTACTAACACGACTGAAGTGACTTAGCAGCAGCAGCAACTAGCAAAAAGAAAAAAAAACTGCGGATGTATACAGCATGGGTGAAAAAACCCAGACATAAAACTAAATGCTGCAAAGATACCAGTTCTATGAAATTTCGAAACAAGCAAAACTACAGTGAGAGAAAGAAAACTGACTGCCAGGAGCCAGGCTAAAAATAAGGGGATGCGAGGGGACTTTTTGGAGTAACTGTGTTTCGGTTGTGGTGGTGTTGATACAACTGTATCCACTGGCCAAATTTACCAAAAGATATACTTAAAATTCGTTAACTTTACTTCATGAAAATTACACTTAAATCTGATTTTTAAAATTGACTCAAAGTTATTCAACTTGAAACAAAACCAGTGAAGGAAGGAATTAAAAGAGACCAGATACTGTCATGCTTTAAGCTGAGGGAGATGGCTTGCTGGAGCAGAAATATCATTGTCTTACTAACTAAACAGGTGACCTTGGACAAATCACATAACTTCTCTGACCCCCAGTTTTCCCAGGCAAAATGAGGAGATTGAATGAAATGGTCTTTCCTTACAACTCTGAAACTGACAAAAAAGGCTTAGGTATTCTTATGTCAAGGATAGCCAGTTCTGAGGAGTATTTAATCAAGAATTTCTATTCTGTTTTATCAGACTGTATTAATACAAATGTAAAAAGGAAACTGATTTATGTAGCTTGACAATGTTTCAAATCAAGTTGAAATGGAAAGGCTGAATAAGCAAATTCAGGAAAGAAAGTGGCTCCCTAAATCCAGTTTTCATATAAAAAAATTCCTCTGATGTACTTCTATTTGCACAGAATATTTTAACAGTTCTGAGGATCATTCACTATCAACACAGACTGAGGAGTTTAGGGTATCAGAAACATATGGGGTTATTAAGTGGTAGACTTGAAAATATCCAATGGTGCTTGTCATTAAGAAAAAAAGAGAAAGAAACAATAGATGAAGTGTTAAAATGGTGGAAGTGTAACAGGGAAACCTTGTATTTTAAGAGCCACAATACTGAAATAACTTCAAGAGATTGGCTTACACTCAAACAGGAAATTGACCAAATCAACATTTGGCTTGAGATAATGAAGTGATAAAAGGAGCAGGAGGGGGTGGAGCGCAGCTCTGAGTGAGAAGGAGGCAGTGGAGGTTCTGTGCTAAGCTACAAGGCTGTTTCGGAAAAGTGTTTTTAATTAAACCTCTCCATCCAGTGTTCACGAAACCTAAACACAATACTGAATCAGTGCCTTTGGGAACAGGTATAAGATTTAAAAAAAAAAAAAGAAAAGTCCCAACTGTAACAAATTGTACCAGCAAAAGCACCTCCATCTTTTCCAGACCAACTTCTACGCTGCTTTTTTGTTTGTTTGTTTTTAATTGATGGTCCTATTTCAGGGAGTAATAGAGCAATTAAGAAAACAAACCTACTGTGAAAGCAGATGAAGGGACCAGACTGCACAAACACACCTAAGAATGAATGTCGCTTTTTCCCAATCCCTGATTCCCCCAGTCTCAGCTCCAGGACCTGGAAATGGTAACTTGACATTAGAAAGCAAGGCCAGGTAGCAGGACCCAGAACCAAACCAGTGAGCAGCTAGCCGGTGAAGTGATCCAACCAGAGCTGAAAGAGAAGATGATGGGGAGTTCAATCAGCTAACCTTGGAGTTTCAAACACAGTTAGTAAGTAACCACAGGGGCAACTCATTGGAAAGGCTCCTGATGCTGAGAAAGACTGAGGACAGAAGAAGAAGGGGGACAGAAGATGAGATGGTTGGATGGCATCACCAACTCAACAGACATGAGTTTGAGCAAACTCCGTGAGACAGTGAAGAACAAGGAAGCCTGGCATTCCCGCAGTCCATGGGGTCATAAGGGGTTGGACACAACTTAGTGACTGAACAACAAAGTCAGCACAACCACCAAGGAGTGAACAAATAAGGCTTTCAGAAGTTGAAGTAATGTACTTAAAAATGTTCTTTCTCTTCCATCTTCTCTCTCTCTTCTCTGCTCTGTCTCTTCCTGCAATTAATTCTTTCCTTACCCAAATCTGAAACTGCACTGACACAATTCAGAATGATCACAGGACTCTAAATGGCACAGGTATTTTAGTTTGTACACTGGGAAGTCTTTGAGGTAATAATTAATAATAATGACTGACATTTATAAAATATATTCTAGGGGCCTGGCACTGTCTTAAGCACTTTACAAAACAAAGTAAACCAAAAAACGTTATGAGATAGGTACACTCGTAACCCCCATTTTACAATGACATAGCTTAAATGACTTGCCAAAGTTTTGGAACTTGAGAGAAGAGTGACAGAGCAAGAGTGAAAAATCCAAGAAATCTGACTTCAACTACTGTTAACAACCACAGGCCAATGGAGAAGCCAGGGAGGGACTCAGATCTAGAATGAAAATTTCCCTTAGGATGAAGTTGATCCCTGGAAGAACAGATTCAAATGCAGGTCCAGGAAGCTCAGCCCTGTGGCAGAGTATGGTGTCCAAGGAGTGTGGTATATTTAACAAGTGGTGGTACAGTCCAGAAGTCAAATCCAAGAAGGCTCAGCCTGAAGTTGGGGGCTCTGAAAGGTTGAACAAAACCATTGAGAAGTCAACAGTTGTTAATATGGTCCATGTTCTATTAATAGAAATACTAGAAATGGCACCAAGATAGAATTCAGGCGAAGAAAACAAGAAAGACATCTAGTTATCCTTACTGATGGGACAGAAGCCATAGTGTTTGCACCAAGGCTCAACCTCCCCTGGGCTGCTCCCAGCTAAGGACTCAGTGCAGCAGCATGTTCTGAGAGATATGGAACTCTGGGACTCTTTGATAGATGCTTTGGTTTGAAAAAGTCTTGCCAAACTTTCCTTACAGTTGTTACTGTTTAGTCGCCAAGTTGTGTCCTATTCTTTGTGACCCCATGGACTGCAGCCCGCCAGGCTCCTCTGTCCAAGGGATTTCCCAGGCAAGAATACTGGAGTGGGTTGCCATTTCCTTCTCCAGGGGATCTTCCCGACCCTGGGACGGAACCTGCATCTGCTGCATGGGCAGGAGGATTCTTTACCACTGAGCCTCCAAGGAAGCCCTAAACTTTCCTTAGGTGGCATAATAATAAACTTCTGCATAACACTCTTTCTTCTCTTCACTCAGCATCAATTGTGATCTGACAGCTCTTTCCCATGCCCCTTCCTCCTCATTTCTTTTCACAGATGTTTTGCCTAATAAAATCCTTGCACCTTTAATTCCATCTAGGCTTCTGCTTCTTGTCAGACCCAGACTAACAAAAGCATCTTATGTTTGGAGAGTGCTTTAACAGTTTACAGAGCATTGTCATATATATTTGCTCATCTGATCTTCCCAGAGTTCTGTAAGGTAAGTGGGGTAGTTATAATTATACCCATTTTACAGGTTTGAAAATGAAGCTCAGAGAGATCAAATGCTGTATCTACAGTATGCAGCCTCTAAAATGAAAAGTGAAAGTGTCAGTCGCTCAGTCGTGTCCGACTCTTTTCAATCCCATGGACTGTAGCCCTCCAGGCTCCTCCGTCCATGGAATTCTCCAGGCAAGAATACTAGAGTGAGTAGCCAGTCCTTTCTCCAGGAGCTCTTTCTGACCCAGGGATCGAACCTGGATCTCCTACATTACAAGCAGATTCTTTACCATCTGAGCCGTCAGGAAAGTTCATGCATCCTCTAAGATAGTCTTTAACAATCTCCGCCTCCTGGAATTCACATCCTTGTGTGCTCCCCTCCCCTTGAGTGTGGGACTTATTGACTGACTTCTAATGAACAGAATTTGACAGAACTAATGGAGTTAGTTACCTCACTTTGGAGGTAAGATGATAAAAGTCTATAGTTTCCATCTTTGTGCTCTGTCGTGCTTTCCGTTGAATCATTTGCCCTGAGGGACAAGAGCCGCCATGATGTAAGGCAGCCCGATGGAGAAATTCATATGGGGAGGTATGAAGGTCTGCAAACAACCATGTGAGTGCCTTTGGGAATGGATCTTCCCCCTAAATTCCTAGTCAAGCCTGTGAATGAGACCAAGGCTCTGCTGACAGCTTGACAGCAACCTCCTAAGAGACCCTTTGCCAGAGATACCCAGCTAAGCCACAGCTGAATTTCTGGTCCATAGAAATTGTGAAATGATACATGCTTATTATTGCAAACTGCTAAGATTAGGGAGATTAGGGATGTGTTTAAGTAGCAATTGAAAATGAGTATATTATCCAATGCTCAGAGTAAGTAAGTAGCAAAAATCAGTATTGAAACTTATCCCCAAACTTTGTCTAGCTGCATTTTATTCTTATCTATACTCCAATTTTCAGGCAACCTTTACCCTTTCTTTTTAAAATTAATTCATTAATTTCTTTTTGGCTGTGTTGGGTCTTCATTGCCGCATATGTAGGCTTTCTCTAGTTGCAGCAAGTGGGGGTTACTCTCTAGTTGTGGGACCCCAGCTCCTCATTGTCATAGCTTCTCATCACAGAGCACAGGCTCTGGAGTGTGAGGGCTCAGTAGTTGTGGTACATGGGCTTAGTTAACCCATGGCATGTGGAATCTTCCCAGATCAGGGATCGAACCAGTGTCCCCAGCACCGGCTGATGGATTCTTAACTGGACCACTAGGGAAGTCCTCTCCTTTCATTTTACAAATGAACTTGAATACGAAGATCATGGCATCCGGTCCCATCACTTCATGGCAAATAGATGGGGAAACAGTGGAAACAGTGACTGACTTTATTTTTTTGAGCTCCAAAATCACTGCAGATGGTGACTGCAGCCATGAAATTAAAAGACGCTTGCTCCTTGGAAGGAAAGTTATGACCAAGCTAGACAGCATATTAAAAAGCAGAGACATTACTTTGTCAACAAAGGTCTGTCTAGTCAAACCTATGGTTTTTCCAGTAGTCATGTATGGATGAGAGGTGGACTATAAAGAAAGCTGAGTGCTGAAGAACTGATGCTTTTGAACTGTGGTGGTGGAGAAACTCTTGAGAGTCCCTTGGACTGCAAGGAGATCCAACCAGTCCATCCTGAAGGAGATCAGTCCTGGGTGTTCATTGGAAGGACTGATGCTGAAGCTGAAACTCCAATACTTTGGCCACCTGATGTGAAGAGCTGATTCATTTGAAAAGACCCTGATGCTGGGAGGGATTGAAGGCAGGAGGAGAAGCGGACGACAGAGGATGAGATGGCTGGATGGCATCACCGACTCAATGGACATGAGTTTGGGTGGACTCTGGTAGTTGGGGATGGAGAGGAAGGCCTGGTGTGCTGCGGTTCATGGAGTCACAAAGAGTTGGACATGACTGAGTGACTGAACTGAACTTGAATCACTAGTTCTTTTATTTTTAACGATATAGTCCATTTAACTATTAAATGTTTGCTGGAGTGACAGACATCCTTAAATCTCAGTGGCCTTGAACACTGAACATTATATTTGGTTCACGAGTCTGTCAGTTGCTTGTAGCTTGTTTATATGCTTCTCAGGTCTGTTCAGCTCTGCTCTATGCACCATCGCATCCCAGGCTAAAGGACCACAGCTAAAGCTGCTGTCCTTAGCTGGAAATGCTATTCTCGTAACAGAAACAGGAAGACAAGAGCCCAAACTTATTCATCCAAATGCATTTATAGTTTCTGCTCAGACATGGCATACTCATGTTCATTCACATTACATTAGACAAAACAATCACTTAGCCAACAATGTGACAGGATAGTATATGCTGCCTAAAGAGGCTTGGTGTTGGACAGAGTGAACAAAAACTACCCACCAAACTGAAAGTGTGTCTTGATATTGAGAAAAGAGGCAGGAAGCTCCATGTAAACAATTGCTGTTGTTTAGTCACTCAGTTGTGTCTGACTCTTTGCAACCCCGTGGACTGCAGCATGCCAGGGTTCCCTGTCTTTCACCATCTCCCAAAGTTTGCTCAAACTCATGTCCATTGAGTCTGTGAGGCCATCCAACCATCTCATCCTCTGTCACCCCCTTCTCCTCTTGCCCTCAATCTTTCCCAGCTTCAGGGTCTTTTCCAGTGAGTCGGCTATTTGCATCAGGTGGCCAAAGCATTGGAGCGTCAGTTTTAGCATCAGTCCTTCCAATGAATATTCAGGGTTATTCTCCTCTAGGATTGACTGATTTCATCTCCTTGCTGTCCAAGGGACTCTCAAGAGTCTTCTCCAGCACCACAGTTCAAAGGCATTGATTCTTTAGTGCTCAGCCTTCTTTATGGTCCAACTCTCATATCCATATATGACTACTGGAAAAACCATAGCTTTGACTATACAGACCTTTATCAGCAAAGTGATGTCTCTGTTTTTTAATATGCTGCCTAGGTCTGTCATAGCTTTTCTTCCAAGGAGCAACATCTTTTACTTTCATGGTTGCAGTCACCATCTTCAGTGATTTTGGAACCCAAGAAAATGAAATCTGACCGCTGTTTCCACTTTTTCCCCATCTATTTGCCATAAAGTGATAGGCATGGATGCTATGATTTTCATTTTTTGAATGTTGCATTTTAAGCCAGCTTTTTCCCTCTCTTCCTTTGTTTTCATCAAGAGGCTCTTGGACCAGTGTATAGTAGGGTACCAATGTTATGCCAGGATGGTATCAAGATCAGCAGACAATGGTTCATAGCCACATTCTGCACCGCTGATGGGCAGACAATTGGGACAATTTTATAGTTAACCTAGGGAATGGGGAAAATACTTGAAAACAGGATGTACATTCCTAAGTCAAGATTTATAAATGCATAACTAGTCTCACAGCCACCAGGAATTAGTCACTGAAAGGTTTCATCATTGTTTGGGGACTAGCAGAGCATAGAGGGTACCTGGTCCTAATGATTATCAAACAATATCTATTAACTGCAAAGTGCTTGATGACAGAGAAGTGATTGTACAGCACAATCCTGGGTGAGAAGGACAGGAAAAGTGTAAGAGGCCAAGATGGTGTCAGTTATGCTAACAACATGGATGTGGGAAGTCACAAGGGGGAAGGCATGGATTTATAATACTTGGCAGCTACAATTCAGAAGAATAACAATCTACCATATATGATGATGAATGACTATGAATTTAGAGCAGATCAATGGTTGAAAAGTGAAATGCTTAAATATTTAGAAAAATTAAAATATCAATTGTAATACATTGAATCCTTAAAGTTCATCATATAAACCCCAACACTCACAGAAACCATTGAGCAGAAGGGTAGAAAATGCTAGACTATCATATGGAAAAGCACTTGTCAGAGCAGCCACACCCAAAATGAGAAACGGTTCCTCTCAATACCATGCTCACTTAAGGTTTATTCTTCTATTTTGTTTTTTAAGTGGACATGAAGTCCCATAGGAAAACATGTGAGATTCCTTTTTTAATCCATGAAATGGTTACCATACTCCATCAACCCTGAGTTGGTCAGTGACATTATTAGAATTTCTAAAAAGTTGTTAGCACTATGCCTTAAAGAAAAAAGAAGATGCAAATCTTTTTTTTTTAACAACCAAACGTTCCGGTGATGATTTTCCACTCTTTGCCTATCTTGTTGCTTTAAATAGCTTCTAGGTTAAAAATATCTCCTATAATAAAGAAATAGGCAGCCAGCAAATTAGGAAGTGGGCAAAACTAATTAAAATAATTCTGAAGACTATTGAAGGTACAGTCCTCCTAGATTTTTTTTTTTTTTTAATAGAAATGTCAATGTGTAAACCTTTTGACAGTATTTTCACGGCTGATTTTTGGATTAACTT
The DNA here is from genome assembly GCF_023699985.2 of Odocoileus virginianus. NCBI lineage: Eukaryota > Metazoa > Chordata > Mammalia > Artiodactyla > Cervidae > Odocoileus > Odocoileus virginianus. The sequence continues at coordinate 29,448,542 of NC_069696.1, read as the reverse complement.
CAATGACATCATCACACTTTTAAACAGAAGTATCATAGCAATGATATGTGCTGATGTCTGGCAGTCCTGCTTAAACTCTGTCTGGATGCTAAGCAAATCCTCTGTGTTTTCTGATGGGCCTATAACAAATGCACACATGCAAGCATTCTCAGTTGTGTCCAACTCTTTGCAACTCCATGGACTGTAGCCCGCCAAGCTTCTCTGTCCATGGAATTTTCCAGGCAAGAATACTAGAGGGTTGCTGTTTCCTCCTACAGGGGATTTCCTGACCCAGGGATTGAACTCACATCTCTTGCATCGGTAGGCAGGTTCTTTACCACCCTGTCACCTGAAGTGCCCTAATAGGTACAGTAGTCACAGAGGAGAGAACAAAGAGGTTGAGGAACCAATGGTACATATAGATATACAACACCAAATCATTCTGCTTCAAAGGGAAAGCACTAGGAGAGAAGTCCTTTTGCTTTAGCCTACCTAGTGCCAGGAGAGACCAATGTTTTCAGGTTTGTATAACCTTAGTTTCCAACTTCTAGTGAAGGTTGGACCATCACTTTTTTTTAATGGTAAGAGTGATAGGGAACTTCAGTTCTATGAGCTATTTCTAGCCTCCAGTTTTTTTCCGAGCTAGTTCATCTGGGTGGAGAAATACTTAGGTGAAATCTATGTGTTTATGTTCAAGGTTATGTAATTGCAGTGTGGTTTTTGAGTCTTTATATCTAGAACAATTCAATGAGAATATTATGCTCTGAAAGTGTGTTAATGTGTGTTGGTCACTCTATCTTTTCTCTCGGTCACTCCCCCCAAGTCACTGGGTCTCTAACTTTCCTTATATTTTTATTTCTCCCAATTTTTTTTACCTTCCGTATATATGTTTTATATTTCTCATACATAACTAGCCATGAAACTGCAAGACATTTCAAGCTCTCTTTTATAAATTTGTAATACAGACACCTGAATTTTCTCTTTAAACATTCTTTGCCTTTACTTGTGCACCTTATTTATCTTTTTTTTTTTTTAATTTAAGTAAGGGGCTTGATCAGTAAAAATCACTGCAGATGGTGATTGCAGCCATGAAATTAAAACACGCTTATTCTTTGGAAGGAAAGTTATGACCAATCTAGACAGCATATTAAAAAGCAGAGACATTACTTTGTCAACAGAATCCGTCTAGTCAAGGCTATGGTTTTTCCTGTAGTCATGTATGGATGTGAGAGTTGGACTGTGAAGAAAGCTGAGTGCTGAAGAATTGATGCTTTTGAACTGTGGTGTTGGAGAAGACTCTTGAGAGTCCCTTGGACTATAAGGAGATCCAACCAGTCCATCCTAAAGGAGGTCAGTCCTGGGTGTTCATTGGAAGTACTGATGTTGAAGCTGAAACTCCAATATTTTGGCCACCTGATGTGAAGAGTTGACTCATTTGAAAAGACCCTGATGTTGGGAAAGACTGAAGGCAGGAAGAGAAGGGGATGACAAAGGATGAGATGGTTAGATGGCATCATCAACTCAATGGACATGAGTTTGGGTGGACTCTGGGAGTTGGTGATGGACAGGGAGGCCTGGCGTGCTGTGGTTTATGGAGTCGCAAAGAGTCGGATACGACTGAGCAACTGAACTGAACTGAACTGATCAGTATATTTTAACATAAAAAAAGGCCTTCTGCTGTTTCTATAAGAAAACAGGATCACACACTGGACCACTGACTCTGATGATCTCCAAGAGGTGTCATTATGAACAGCACTTAAACACTGAACTTTTTAATAGGTTAGTCTCATGTTAACAGAGATTAAATATGTTCTATTGAGTATTTGATTCCATTAAGAGCTACACAGCTTGCTAAAGTTTTGAAAGAATTAATACATAAATAAAAATTTAACATTGTCTTTAAACAGATAAGTCCAGCTAGTGATTTTAGAGTCTCTCTCTCTATATATATTTGTTGGGGTATGCAAACTCTAGGTCTTAGTTTCCTTGTAAACCAAGATGATAAACTTCAAGCTCTATTAATTTATTTCTATATTTTCTAAAATTCATTATACCATCTTTAGCAAGTCATATTAAATTCAGTTACTTCTTCAAGATTGATATAGGGAGAATTATAAGGCCCCAAATCTTAAAAAATTCATAAATTAAGTAAAACTACATGCATTTTTTAAAAGTTATCCAAAATGTACTGAGAAATTATATTTTAATATGTACCACTGTGACTTCATTAGGTAATATTTTGCTATACTTGAAAATACAAAAATTGCATTTATCCACTTCTATTAAACAAATATAAATAAACATAGTGTTATACATAACTTTGTGAGTTATAAGCCTCACATATTACTTTACTATTCACATTTTTGGACTTAATTTTTCAGACTAGAAAATCTGAACTTGTATGTGTTTGGATACTAACATTACATGAATAGATTATTTGAAGTATATGAACTTAATCAAGAATATGAGTAGTAAGAACCAGATAGTCACCCAGGGAATTTTATTGCAATCTGACATACCTCACAGCAAAATTTCACTCTAATTATTCGGTGAGTCAGACTACTTGGTTCAAGCTCTTTCCGTCTCCTCTCTCGACAGTGCTTCCGGTTCTCAGCCAAATGCACAGCTGTGAGCGGAAGCACCGAAAACTTTGAGGAAAGACATTGTTCAGAAGAGTTGGAAACTGAGACTTTCTCCAGACTTCCAGCCACAAAATCAAAATTAGAGGGACTCAGGGAATATGGAAATCGCTAGCTATTCATTAGACTGTATTTTCAAATATTTATTATGTGTTTATCCATCACTGATTGTAAGAAATGTTACTCAAATATTTACATGAAAGCAATAAAAATCATTGAGCATGAATATTATAATTTATTTTTATGTACAGTGCATACTTGAAATTTGGTTCCATGTTTAGTCAAGGCTCTCTCGTCAATGACTAAAGCAACTGAAGGCCAAATTAAATCATCATATTCATGCAGTTTGGCAGCTCTGACAAGGGGCGCCTCCTGGCATACGGTGTAGGCAGGACAAAACCGACATGAACATTCAGCCTGACGCTCAGGTTGTCTATTGTAAGAACTATTGAGAGGAGAGTCGTATTTTAGGAGTAGGTAGTAATACTGAATGAATCCTACCTGTAATACAGAATTTTCTTTACATATAATATGACTTCATTTCACCAACAGTTGCTAAAAAGTGGATGACAACCAGAATGAAAACCACTGTCCAAAGGAACGAATTTTATGAGTAAATGACTGTTTTTGTTGTATGATTTACAGTGGTAAGTGGTAGCCCTTGCTCTCAAAATTTAGTCTCCTCTGCTTTCTAAAATCTATCAGCAATAACTCCTCCCACCGGAGAACGTAAATACTTCTCTGGATGGCTACACTTCAATGGAAATAATTTGAGGAGAGAGTGCCAAATCAAATCCCCAAATCTTAGAGTGAATACATTTGTCAGGTATTTTACTCAATCATTACTTGTTTCTTTCTTTCACTCCTCTCACTGATTCCTATAGCTTTTAGAGAGCCTTCTAATGGGCCAAGCACTCTCCTAGGTGATAGAAATCTTGACCGGAGCTCATTCCCATTTGAAGTCAGACAACTGAGCCCATAAGAGTACCCAAAGTAAGGGGAGACGCATGGAAAAGGAAAAAGAGGTTCACCACGTCTCCCCTGCTGCTTCACGGCTTTGCCTAAAGCCAGCTCTGGTGGTGCCCACAGGTGTCCAACTTCAACCACAACCCGTGAAGCATGCAAAAAGCTGTCTTGAAAAAAGGGAAGTTGACTTCGGAAATGCAGGATTCCCTAGAGTCAATGATTTCATTGGTTGAGAACAAGTTTTCCTTAGCATTTAAAAAATATTATACTGTAAATGCTTTAGTGGCAGAATCCAATTAGTCTCTCAAAGAAGCTGTTTAACATATTAAGATGCATATGTTCAGCACATCTAAAATGGAAAATTTTCAGCTTCCTGATCAAGCCAACTCCCCTATTTTTGTAAATAGGGCCAGACAAAAGACTGAAACCACAAAATCACCTTGGATTACACATTCCAGTCCTCTTTCCCACCTCCCATACTCCATTTCAGTCATGTTCTTTTCATTCTCCCTTTAGAGTCCCTTCCTTCTTCCTTACGTTCTGTCTATATGAGCTAATATATCAGCAACTTAACCCAGCTCCCTGCCTTCTGCATTTCTATCCCTTCTATCCACCCTGAAAACTGCCACTGCAAAATCATTTCAATCAGATTATTCCTGCTTTTGGTGCAATGTGAAAAGTGAAAGTGTTAGTCACTCATTTGTGTCTGACTCTTTGTGACACCATGGACTGTAGCCCATCAGGCTCCTATGTCCATGGAATTTCCAGACAAGAATACTAGAGTGGATAGCCTTTCTCTTCTTCAGGGGTTCTTCCCAACCCAGGGATTGAACTCAGGTCTCCTGCATCGCAGATAGATTCTTTACTGTCTGAGTCACAGGGGAAACCCAATGTAAACACTCATAAAATTTAGCTTCAGGCATTTGTCTGTTGTAAATACTTCAAATTTTGCTATAGCAGACCCTTTACCATGCTGTGCTTCACGTAAAATCTGAACCCCTTAGCTTTTCTTCAATGTATCTTTACCATCTTATGTATAACCACTTATTTTAACACTTCTATTTCAGTCCAAATAGTTTACTCACCACTCCTTAACCACTCTTCATTTTTCTATTTTCATATTTTACTCATAATGGTTTCACAAACACACACACATACACACAGATTGACAGAGAGAGAGACAGAGACAGAGAGAACTATAGATTTAGGCTTTACGCTACACTCAGGCGTTCTTGGAATGTCTCTGAATCTGACTGTCAAATGTAAATCAATTTTTTGTAATTTTTAAAACGTTTATAAATGAAATTTAAAATATCTAACCTCTCAAACTTGTAGGGTCTTTCTGAGGATCAAAGAAACTAATATTTTATTGATTCATTATATGTCAAACATTTTGCTAGTTTCAATAAACTGCTATCTTATTAAAGCCTTCCAATCATTCTGTGATATATGTAGGTCTTATTTTGATTTTACAGATAAGGAAACTCTGGCAATAATTTGTGTGCAAATACTTTAAAAGCTGAGAAACTATTAAGAAAATGTGTATTTTTGTCTGTTTGTGACCTCTTACTAAATCTTCCACTTTATGTAGTCAATTTTTTCCAACTACATTTTAAGCTATTTTAAGGAATAAATGATTTTATGCATTTCTTTAGAGTATATTCTCTCATGATAATTAACTAGAGTGAGTAATTGCTTTGTAAATATTTTCAAGTTTATTTTGAAACACAGCTTATGTGATAGTTGATTGATGATTTTTGCTTTTCCATTAGAGGAGCTTAAAATTTTCTTTCCTCTATTTTTTTCTATTAGTTAGCAACCACATTCCTGACATTAAAGAGGCTATGGGAGGATTACCAAGGAAAAGAGATAAGCCTGTCTTATGTGGGCTGCCTCAGGCTATTATACATAAGTATAACTAAGATTTTTCCTATTTGAAAATATTTCAAATGTATTTAAATGAGCTAATAAAATATGACCTAATGAAGGTAAAATATTAAGAATAATTCAAAACTATCTGTAGCATATCTTTAAACAATCTACTGGTAAGTAATGAAGCTATGCCATTAGCAGAGATGTAGATGGACCTAGAGATCATCTACAGAGTGAAGTAAGTCAGAGAGAGAAAAGCAAGTATCATATATTAATGCATATATGTGGAATCTAGAAAAATGGTACAGATGAACCTATTTGCAAAGCAGAAACAGAGACACAGATGTAGAGAACAAACATCTGGACACCAAGAGGAATGGGGGGGTTGGGATGAATTGGGAGATTAAGATTGACATATATATATACTACTCTATGAACTAGATAACTGATGAGAATACTGTATAGCACAGGGAATCTCCTGAGTGCTCTGTGGTGATCTAAATGGGAAAGAAATCTAAAAAAGAGGGGATATACGTATAAGTACGGCCAATTATGGTTGTAGAAAAGTCAGAGGAACCAGAAATCAAATTGCCAACATTCACTGGATCATGGAAAAAGTAAGAGAGTTCCAAAAAAACGTATATTTCTGCTTTATTGACTATGCCAAAGCCTTCGACTGTGTGGATCACAATAAACTGGAAAATTCTGAAAGAGATGGGAATACCAGACCACCTGACCTGCCTCTTGAGAAACCTGTATGCAGGTCAGGAAGCAACAGTTAGAACTGGACTTGGAACAACGACTGGTTCCAAATAGGAAAAGGAGTATGTCAAGGCTGTATATTGTCACCCTGCTTATTTAACTTATATGCAGAGTACATCATGAGAAACGCTGGGCTGGAAGAAGCACAAGCTGGAATCAAGATTGCCGGGAGAAATATCAATAACCTCAGATATGCAGATGACACCACCCTTATGGTAGAAAGTGAAGAGGAACTAAAAAGCCTCTTGATGAAAGTGAAAGAGGAGAGTGAAAATGTTGGCTTAAAGCTCAACATTCAGAAAACTAAGATCATAGCATCTGGTCCCATCACTTCATGGGAAATAGATGGGGAAACAGTGGAAACAGTGTCAGACTTTATTTTTGGGGGCTCCAAAATCACTGCAGATGTTGACTGCAGCCATGAAATTAAAAGACGCTTACTCCTTGGAAGGAAAGTTATGACCAACCTAGACAGCATATTAAAAAGCAGAGACATTACTTTGCCAACAAAAGTCCATCTAGTCAAGGCTATGGATTTTCCAGTGGTCATGTATGGGTATGAGAGTTGGACTGTGAAGAAAGCTGAGAGCCGAAGAATTGATGCTTTTGAAGTGTGGTGTTGGAGAAGACTCTTGAGAGTCCCTTGGACTGCAAGGAGATCCAACCAGTCCATTCTGAAGGAGATCAGTCCTGGGTGCTCATTGGAAGGACTGTGCTGAAGCTGAAACTCCAATACTTTGGCTACCTCATGCAAAGAGTTGACTCACTGGAAAAGACCCTGATGCTGAGAGGGATTGGGGGCAGGAGGAGAAGGGGATGACAGAGGATGAGATGGCTGGATGGCATCACCGACTTGATGGACATGAGTTTGAGTAAACTCTGGGAGTTGGTGATGGACAGAGAGGCCTGGCGTGCTATGATTCGTGGGGTCGCAAAGAGTCAGACACGACTGAGCGACTGAACTGAACTGAACTGAATGGTTAAAAAATATGAGTTTACTAGTGCTCTGTGACAACCTAGAGGGGTGGGAGGTGGGCCAAAGGTTCAAGAAGGAGGGGACATATGAATACCTCTGGGTGACTCATGTTGATGTTATGGCAGAAACCAGCACAACACTACGGGCTTCCTTAGTGGCAAAGAACCTGCTTGCAATGCAGGAGACGTGAGTTCGATCCCTGAGCTGGGAAGATCCTCTGGAGGAGGCCATGGCTACCCACTCCAGTATTCTTGCCTGGAGAACCCAATGGCAAGAAGAGCCTGGAAGGCTGAAGTCCATAGGGTCACAAGGAATCGAACATGACTGAAATGGCTGATTCATGTCAATGTGTGGCAAAAACCACTACAATATTGTAAAGTAATTAGCCTCCAACTAATAAAAATAAATGAAAAAAAAAAAAAGAACATGACTGAAGTGACTAAGCACACACAACACAGCATTGTAAAGCAATTATCCTTCAATTTAAAAGAAATAATCTTTTTTTAAAAAACTTTTTAAAAAGTTGAGTTTGATTTCTACTGTTATTTTCCTGTTCTTTAATTAGAAAGAAAGTGTTTTCATGGTTCTTTGCTCAGTAGAAGTAAACATTGTAGGATGACTCCTGTGAAATCCATTTTTTTAACCTGAAACAGGATGCCTGGCATGAACTACATTTCCTTTATTGCCCTGTGTTAAATTCCAAATACTGTTACACATCTTCATATAAGAAATATGTGTGACATAGCACATTTTCTAAGACAATGTGCTTGAAATGAAGGATGACTAGGGTGAATTAATCCATCAATCTATTAAATTATGACAGTTTAAGGAAACCCAGTCTTTTTCAACCCAAGACCATGAGTTTTGCCTTTATCCACTAGAGGGGGTAATGTTCTTCCATCCTAAAAGGACATGGAATTATCCCAATGAGATTTAAATGCACACAATGACCTTATTTCTTTTGAAACCAGGTTAATTAAATAATACAACACAATGGATGCCAAAAATACCAACGAAAGTTCCTTCAAAAACATTTGTGACACAAAGATCAGAAATAGTTACTGTTTTTGTCCATCCTAAAATTTTGCAAAATCTGTGGTTGTAAGGATGAGTAAGTGTGTTTCAGTTGAGAGAAGAAAATTTTACATAATGTTTTCTGTGACCATTCCAAAAAGTGCTGTGTACTTTTTCATGTGATTAATTTCAACTTATTAGACTTGGTAATTGGATTGTTGTCTGGTTCAGCAAGGAAGCAAATCACCTCTTTAGTTTTAAGGATGCATTTAAGAAATAATTAAATAGCTAAATAAACTTATAAAAGTTTTTATTGGACATCATAGATACATGAATTAGACATGATATAACATGGCTGAATAGTGATACAGGTTTCAGAGTACTTAAAGATCAATAACATATATACAGAACTGGTTTATCACATATGACTATATAATGGTCACTGTTTATCATGGTAACAATTTTCTTTTAATAAATTCCAAATCAATAAGACAAGAATTTTTTTCTTTAAACCTACTGAAAAATAGCTTGAATTGGCAGAATAGCCAATCATATTTGGTTGTTAAAAGACAGTCAAAATAATTGGTTAGAAATAACTAGTTGCCAAACTGATGAGATATCATAATTATAATTAACTGTGCTATTAGGTCAGTTGTCTAGTTATTTGTGTGAATAAGAAAAAGCCTAATCAAAATGCAGAATAATTAGTTCAATTCAAAGAAGAGATATAATTTGTGAAAAGCAAGTATATTACATCAACCATATTTTTTGTAACCCTAATCATTTTCAAAAATAAGCATATTTCTAGTTCCTGGAGATTATTTCCCTTGAATAATAGATGCGTGGTGGTTTCAAATGGTGGGTGAATACCATACTTATACAACTTTTGAAAATATTCATGCCAAGAGCCCCCCACCCCCACCCCATAGGAATGCTGATTCAGCAGGTTCAGGGATGGGATTTCTGCTTTTTTTTAAAAAAAAATCCCCATATTCTAATCTGCAGGCCTAGCTGAGTGTCACTGTACTATCCAAGGAATTAATTATACTTTACTAGGTTTTTCTCCTTGTGTTTGACTCCATAGGAGAGTATATATTTTAAAAAAAGTCTTCGGAGGCAAAAGAAGAAAATTATATTGAATTATTATGACTTTTCACAGGAAAATCTCCTATTGTATGAATGAGAGTAAGGCCTCAAAATACCTATGTGTGATAGTGAATTCCACATTATAGTGCAAATAAACATGCTTTTGAAGTTCTGTATTGTTTCTTAGTAATTTGTGCTGCCTGGAGATCTTCCAAATATAGCTAACAAAGGCTTGTAGAAAGACTTACAGCATCATGGAAAAATTTTAGCTATAGACAAGAACAAATATTTACAAACAATGATTCCAAATAGACCTAAAGCCCTATAAATAACCATTGTGTTCTTATAAATATATGACCATAATAATACAGTTATTTGAAAAGTAAGCAATAGATTAATCTACAATACACATTAAAACAAATTACAGTGGGGTTGCATCACAAAGGCAAATTTTATAATAAGTGAGAAGTTAAATTATATCCATTTAAACTGAATTTGGCTTGTTTTCATAATGAAATATATGCCACCTACAATTTATTTCACTACAAATAAGATCTTTTATATATATTACAGATGGTTATTTTTAATTTATGTTATATGACTTACTTTAATCAATGTAAGAACAAATACTGTAAAACAGAGAAAGATTCATTTTTTTCTTTAGAAAGTCTTTTCTTACATTCACTAAAAAGTCAGTGTGGTTACAAAGAGCAACAGGACCAGTAGAAGGAATTAATATGTATCCAATTCGCAATGCAATAACATATTCTGCGTGTATTAAAGATGTTGGGAGCCATGGGTGTCCAGAAGATAAAAGGTCCAACTCTGCCTTTAAGAAGTCTAGATGTGGTGAGGGTGGCCGTTGTAGATAATCGTTAAAGAGTCAGAAATAGTTTCAGGATTCATTCACTCATTCCATCAAAGTATCTAGAACACTTACTCTGGGCAGATGCACCATTCTTTTTTCAAAAAGCAGATAACCCTTGAAAGATACTTTGAAAATTAGCCAGAAGAACAATGCAGAGTATGATGAATGACAGTGAAGATAGAAAGCACTGTAGCAGGTTTAGAGAAGGAAAGGGCTTAAGAGGTAGGTAGCATGAACAAGGCCTTATAGCCCAGGTACGATTGTTTCTGGAAAAAGGAAGAATATTAGAAGGTACGGGCAGGAAAACATGGCAACAATCTGGGAACCTTTGTTCCTCTAGTTTGCTTGAAGAGTGCACTCTGTCCCCTAAAAGTAGATCACATCTGAGGCAGGAGCGAGATGGGCCCCAGGGTGAACAGCTGGTTTCTCCTTTGTGGACACATACTCTGAAATAGTCGGAGCGAGAGAAGAGCTGAGTCCAGCCCAGATAAGAGATAGAGACCACATATTCCTCATTTTTGAAGTCAAGGAGACCTCCCTGACTACACAAGGCTCCTTGGAGATCAAAACAGAGGGGGGCGTCACCTCATAGTAAGTGACGTCAACCTGCACACAGGCCCCATGGCTAGAATCCGCCTTTGCTAAGAGCTGTGTGCACACGTGGGAGGACCCTGAGATACACCAAATACAGACTTGGAGCCAGGCAAGGCAAGATGATGACCAAAGAAAACCCAGAAGAAATGCCCCTAAAAGTGAGTCAAACCACCATGAGGACACAGCTCTCTCTCTGAGACCAGCTCAGAGGTCCACACGTACATTTTCTTCCATTAGGAGGGGTGTTTATTAAAACACTTTTCTTCTGTCACTTCCGTCCCTCTGTGGAAATACAGTTCTACACAGCCGACAGGCCAGGGCCTTGTCACTGGCCACTGGTCCCTCGTGGTCTAGTGGTTAGTATTCAGCGTTCCTGCTGCTGCTGCCCGACGTCAGTCTCTGGCTAGGAACTGAAACCCTGCCTCAAGCCACAGCAGGCCAAGGCCGCCAGAAATCACATCCTTCTCTACTCCAGGAATAATTTCTGAGCTGTTCTCTTCAGATCAACACCTGAGTTTGTGCTAGACTTATCACTGGAACCACTTAAACAATTAATTATGTGCTATTTTGCATTGTTTTCTAATTGTTCATTATATTTTTAAACTTCTTAACTCTCTACACTAAACTTTCTGAGGACAGGGGTTTGTTTTGTACACATGTGATATCTTTCACATTGCTTATTATCCTATTTAGACACACAGTTTAAATCTAGTATTTGTTTATTAACTGATAATATGACTAAATATAGTATTGGTACGCTTGCCAGGCAAAAATGTAGGAAAATCAGTTAAATTTGAATTTCAGGTAAACAGTAAAAATATTGATGGATCTTAGCTGTACTAAGGAGAAGGAAATGACAGCCCACTTCAGTATTCTTGCCTGGGAAATCCCATGGACAGAAGACCTTGGTGGGCTACAGTCTGTGGGGTCATAAAAGAGTTGGACACAACTTAGCGACTAAAATAACAAGTTGTACTAAAGCTATCATTTATTGTTTATTTGAAACTAAAAATCAAATTATGTATATATGTGTACATACATAAATACACATTTAGGAGGAAAAAATACATATATATATATATATATTTATATAACCTGGCAGCCCTAGGTAGTGGCATATTTTTTATGGCTTTGTCAAAGTTTCCAGTGCACTGAATGTCAAATCCTGACCTTTTATCCAAGAATAAACTCACTTATTTTGTTCTTTGGAGGCTAGTTATTCTCAGGATAAGTGAACTGCATAAACTAAGACGAATAAAAGACATTTTCAACCAAAGACCAGTGACTGAAGATGAAAGGATGAACAAAATTCAGTGATTGTATCAGAAACAATGAACATGAGAGCCCGGAGTCTACAGTGCCTTGGAGGTGATACAGATGGGAGGAGAAAGTTGTCTAAAGATCTAGATAGGAAGAAGGGCTGGGAAATAAGTTAAATGCAGAAAGAGAGTAGAGGCAAGGTTTTTTTTTTTAAGCAAAAAAAAATTTTTTTTTAATGAAAAAAGAAAACATAGCAAAAATGAAAAGTTAACAAAACTAAACAGATAAAAAGTAGGAGATGAAGAAATAGAATGCATATTGAGGAAGTATGAGGAGTAGCAGACACACACACATACATACACACAAGGAAAAAAGCCTGATTACCGGGATGGTGTGGCAGGAATAAGTTCTAGGGAAGGATCATGGGCTAAGAATAAAAGTCTTTTAAAAATAAATTAATATTATATACAATAGATTATCATTCAACCCTTCAGAAGAAGGAAATTCTGCAATATGGGATGACATGGGTGAACCTTGAGGACATAATGCTATGTGAAATAAGCCTGTCATAAAAAGATAAATACTGTATGATTCAACTCATATGAGGCATCTAAAATAGTCAAATTCATAGAGTGGAATGGTGGTTGCCAGAGGCTGATGGGAGGACGAAAAGAGGGGTTACTAATAAACAAGTATAAAGTTTCATTTAAGGGAGATAAGTAAGTTCTAGACATCTGTCAAACAACATGATACCTATCAATCATATAATTGATATGATCAACAATTGTTGATAAGATCAACAATACTATATTGCACCCTTAGCAATTAGATCTCTTACCTAAATATACTAAAATATGCTTACCAAAATACATAAAATAAAAAATATAAATCATGAAAATTATACACTGGAGAATAAAAATGTCAAATTGATAACATTACTATCTGTATTTGTGTGGTAACTCTTTCTGAATTATTTCATACACTTTTTTCCCTCCTCTAACTACACAGGCAAGAACACAGTATACCAAATACATGGCTTGCCTGTTGGTTCAGTAGCTAAGAACCCACCAGTGATACAGGAGACCAGGTTTCGATCCCCGGTCCAGAAGATTCCCTGGAGCAGAAAATGGCAACCCACTCTTGTATTCTTGCCTGGGAAATCCCATGGACAGAGGAGCCTGGTGGGCTCATGGGGTCACAAAAGAGTCGGACACAACTTAGCGATTAAACAACAACAACAATAGACTACACGGGTTGAATACCAAATCTCATCTCTGGGTTTTTGTGGACTGGGAGACTTGTTTTTCCTTACTGTAGGAAATATTGAGGCATGAGACAGGCATAGATAAGTAACATAACACTTTTATCTTATCTACTTCAAAATCCTGTGACTTTTCTCCAAAATCTTAGATAACTGCTTGTTGGATAGTTTTATAAGCCAACAACTTGTTTCCCCAACTAGTTCTCTGCCTAGTTCAATGGCTTCTTGGTCATGCCATGCTAACAAATCAGAAGAATTTCTTTTAATTTAGAATATATTGAAAATACATTTTGCTTATAATTCTGATTCTTGACATGTATTTTGTAAATGTGTATGAGGGACAGAGGGAGGAGAAATATTACTATTTTGTTTCTAAAACTAATGAAAGACAAAGAAAACCTGCCCTGATGGTCCAAGTTTGTTTTCAGTTCAACTTCAAAGAGGGAAAACCTGCTTTTCTAGGAACCTGCAGGAGGGCTGCTCAACTGTCCTGCCTTGAAAACTCCTCTCCCACATAAATCAGCTGTGTTGGCAGAGAGCACTTCCCTGAAAGAAACCACCATTTTCCTCTGTCATCCACTTATCTTTAATGCATAACATTTACTAAACCCAGTTAGGGTGAAGAATTCTGGGCTACATACCCTCGTATTTATATACATTATTAATTATATGTCCAATAAATAGGACTGAAGTTTTTATGCTAAGCTAGAGGATGGTTTCTAGGGACAAACCAAAAGGCTTTGTCTTGTCTAGTTAATCTTTTTTAGTCATAGACTTAGATGATGATATTAAAAAATTACTTATCAAATTTGCATTTGAGCATGATTTTGCTAATTCAGAAATTCTATGTATGATGGAGATAAGAGTTAAGATCCACACAGCAAAAAAAGCTCCAAGATGTGCAAAGAAGAGTCAAATCTAACAACATGAAACTTAATTGAGATAAATTTGGAACTTAACACTTGGGTGTCCCTGCCCTTCCCTTCAATTCCTTGCCTACTCCTTCAGTTCCCTTCCCATCCCTTCTCTTTTCTTTCTCTCTCTCTCTCACACACACAAACACACACACAACTGCATTCCTATCAGCTAAGAAAAGCCTGGCTTATTGGTGACTGTGTAACAAAGATTTATGAATTTTATTTCAATAAAAACCAGCAGTATGATTTGGCTGCTGAGAAAGCTAATGCACCTTTGAGTGTGGTAATAGACCTATAATGGTTTGAGTGAGGGAAGTGATTGTCCTGCTCCAGGAGCTTGCTTGAACAGACTTGGTGTGTTATATTCTGCTCGGAGGATCTGAGAAACATAGACAAATTAGACTATATTCAAAATGGAACAATTCTTGCATATGGAAACTCACAATAATTTTCTGTGAGTTTCATCTGAAGGAATGGAAATATTAGCCCAGAGAAGAGAATATTCTTGGGCAATGGTAGTTAACTTCCAATTATTCACCAGATATCCAAAAATGTATTAAATGGAAAAGAAATCAGACATTTTCTCATGGATGGTAGAGCTGAAATTAATAAGTTGATGTTTTAAGGAGGGAGATATCGGCTCAATATGAAGAAATGCTGTCTACCTGAACTTAGAGTAGGTTGTTAAAGAGGATTTCCTCATTTGGGGGAAATTCAAGTATAGTCTGTAAAACTACTGGTGTGGATGCTAAAGAATTCCATATCAGAAGGATGAATGTATTAGACAATACTTAAGGTCTGGGACACAAGATAATACAGCCAGTGAGGTTTTAACTCTGAAGTCAAACAAACCAGACTCAACATTTAGAGTCTATGTGACACTGAAAAGAATACAATCTCTTTGTTCCCCGGTTGTTTTATCTATAGAATAAAAATAATAGAAATTAACTCAGGGTTATTGAGAAGATTAAATGAGAAGTTCAAACAAAGTGATTAGTAGAGTAAATATTTAATACACGATGTTTTGTTTTAAGTCCATTCCAACTGTGACAGTTGGAAGTCATCTGTAATAAAAGTTTGGATTTGACTTGGATATTCTTTGCATCAGGTCCTTTTCTTATATTCTTTACTGCTGCCATACGTGATTTTCATTCCCTTTCCTTCTGTCTCTCCCTCCTCCCTTTCCTCACCGTCCCTCCTTCCTCCCCCACTTAGCATGAAACAGACCAAGACTCATTACTCTCTACTTGCTGGGCCCATAGTTATAGCTTATTAAGTGCCTGGGAAGTTTTTACTTCCTGTGTGTATTGTTACCTTGGGAAAAAGCAAAAGAGAAAGAGTAAATTTATAGGTCTTGATTTCAACCTATGACAAACTCCTCACATATAATTTGCACCCCATTAATTAAAAGTGTTTTTATCATTGCTTTCAATGTGGCCTATTAAACCATAAAGAGAACTACATGGAGGAGCTAGAATTCTCAAAAGGTGAAGTACAAGCAACAGGAAGAGATGTCCTGATAAGAAGACAGACAGGCGATGCATTCAGGCTAGTGTGCAAGGGAAAACATCTGAGCACTCAAGAATGGAACCATGGGACTTCCCTCACGGTCCAGTGGCTAAGACTCTGTGCTCCAATTGCAGGGGGCCAGGATTCCATGCCTGGTCAGGGAACTAGATTCCACATGCCACAACTAAAGATCCTGCATGCCACAACCAAGACCCAGAGCAACCAAATGAATAAATAAATATTTTTTTTTAAAGCGGATGGAACCACACTTTGTAGTATGTATTATCTTTTTCTTTAAAGATACAATCTCTGCATTCAAGAAAAAAAAAGTGTATGTATGTATACATATATGTGTATGTACATATACAAGACCAGTTTAATGAATAACTAAATTGTACTATTATACTATTGCTTCCCTTGTAGCTCAGCTGGTAAAGAATCTGCCTGCAATGCAGGAGACCTGAGTTGGATCTCTGGGTTGGGAAGATCCCCTGGAGAAGGGAAAGGCTACCCACTCCAGTATTCTGGCCTGGGGAATTCCATGGACTATACAGGGGGACCATGGGGTCTCAAAGAGTCGGACAAGACTGAGTGACTTTCACTTTCACTGTTGCACAGGACTCCAGTCTTAAAAGAGTCTGCACTTGGTTTAATGCCCTGCTATTAGAGCAATATTGCATAGGAACCTGGAATGTTAGGTCCATGAATCAAGGCAAATAGGAAGTGGTCAAACAGGAGATGGCAAGAGTGAAGGTCTACATTCTAGGAATCAGCGAACTAAAATGGACTGGAATGGGTGAGTTTAACTCAGATGACCATTATATCTACTACTGTGGGCAGGAATCCCTTAGAAGAAATAGAGTAGCCATCATGGTCAACAAAACAGTCCTAAATGCAGTACTTGGATGCAATCTCACAAACGACAGAATGATCTCTGTTCGTTTCCAAGGCAAACCAGTCAATATCACGGTAACCCAAGCCTATGCCCCAACCAGTAATGCTGAAGAAGCTGAAGTTGAACGGTTCTATGAAGACCTACAAGATCTTTTAGAACTAACACTCAAAAAAGATGTCCTTCTCATTATAGGGGACTGGAATGCAAAAGTAGGAAGTCAAGAAACACCTGGAGTAACAGGCAAATTTAGCCTTGGAGTACAGAATGAAGCAGGGCAAAGGGTAATAGTTTTGCCAAGAGAACACACTGGTCATGGAAAACACCCTCTTCCAACAACGAAAGAGAAGACTCTTTACACATGGCCATCACCAGATGGTCAACATCGATATCAGATTGATTATATTCCTTGCAGCCAAAGATGTAGAAGCTCTATACAGTCAGCAAAAGCAAGACTGGGAGCTGACTGTGGCTCAGATCATGAACTCCTTATTGCCAAATTCATACTTATACTGAAGAAAGTAGGGATAACCACTAGGCAATTCAGGTATGACCTAAATCAAATCCCTTATGACTATACAGTGGAAGTGAGAAATAGATTTAAGGGACTAGACCTGATGAACTATGGATGGAGGTTCATGACATTGTACAGGAGACAGGGATCAAGACCATCCCCATGGAAAAGAAATGCAAAAAGGCAAAATGGTTGTCGGAGGAGGCATTACAAATAGCTGTGAAACGCAGAGAAGTGACAAGCAAAGGAAAAAAAGGAAAGATATTCCCATTTGAATGCAGAGTTCCAAAGAATAGCCAGGAGAGATAAGAAAGCTTTCCTCAGCGATCAATGCAAAGAAATAGAGGAAAGCAACAGAATGGGAAAGACTAGAGATCTCTTCAAGAAAATTAGAGATACCAAGGGAACATTTCATGCAAAAATGGGCTCAATAAAGGACAGAAATGGTATTGACCTAAGAGAAGCAGAAGATATTAATAAGAGGTGGCAAGAATACACAGAAGAACTGTACAAAAAAGATCTTTGTGACCCAGATAATCACAATGGTGTGATCAGTCACCTAGAGCCAGACATCCTGGAATGTGAAGTCAAGTGGGATTTAGAAAGCATCACTCTGAACAAAGCTAGTGGATGTGATGGAATTCCAGTTGAGCTATTTCAAATCCTGAAAGATGATGCTGTGAAAGTGCTGCACTCAGTATGCCCGCAAATTTGGAAAACTCAGCAGTGGCCACAGGACTGGAAAAGGTCAGTTTTCATTCCAATCTCTAAGAAAGGCAATCCCAAAGAATGCTCAAACTACTGCACAATTGCACTCATCTCACACACTAGTAAGGTAATGCTCAAATTCTCCAAGCCAGGCTTCAGCAATACGTGAACTGAGAACTTCCAGATGTTCAAGCTGGTTTTAGAAAAGGCAGAGGAACCAGAGATCAGATTGCCAATATCTGCTGGATCATCGGAAAAGCAAGAGAGTTCCAAAAAACATCTATTTCTGCTTTATTGACTATGCCAAAGCCTTCGACTGTGTGGATCACAATAAACTGTGGAAAATTCTGAAGAGATGGGGATACCAGACCACCTGACCTGCCTCTTGAGAAATCTGTATGCAGGTCAGGAAGCAACAGTTAGAACTGGACATGGAACAACAGACTGGTTCCAAATAGGAAAAGGAGTATGTCAAGGCTGTATATTGTCACCCTGCTTGTTTAACTTAAATGCAGAGTACATTATGAGAAACGCTGGGCTGGAAGAAGCACAAGCTGGAATCAAGATTGCCGGGAGAAATATCAATAACCTCAGATATGCAGATGAAACCACCCTTATGGCAGAAAGTGAAGAGGAACTAAAAAGCCTCTTGATGAAAGTGAAAGAGGAGAGTGAAAATGTTGGCTTAAAGCTCAACAATCAGAAAACTAAGATCATGGCATCTGGTCCCATCACTTCATGGGAAATAGATGGGGAAACAGTGGAAACAGTGTCAGACTTTATTTTTGGGGGCTCCAAAATCACTACAGATGGTGATTGCAGCCATGAAATTGAAAGACACTTACTCCTTGGAAGGAAAGTTATGACCAACCTAGACAGCATATGAAAAAGCAGAGACATTACTTTGCCAACAAAGGTCCATCTATTCAAGGCTATGGTTTTTCCAGTGGTCATGTATGGGTATGAGAGTTGGACTGTGAAGAAAGCTGAGCGCCAAAAAATTGATGCTTTTGAAGTGTGGTGTTGGAGAAGACTCTTGAGAGTCCCTTGGACTGCAAGGAGATCCAACCAGTCCACCCTGAAGAGATCAGTCCTGGGTGTTCATTGGAAGGACTGTGCTGAAGCTGAAACTCCAGTACTTTGGCCACCTCATGTGAAGAGTTGACTCACTGGAAAAGACCCTGATGCTGGGAGGGATTGGGGGCAGGAGGAGAAGGGGATGACAGTGGATGAGATGGCTGGATGGCATCACCGACTCAATCGGCATGAGTTTGAGTAAACTCCGGGAGTTGGTGATGGACAGGGGGGCCTGGTGTGCTGCGATTCATGGGGTCGCAAAGAGTCAGACACGACTGAGTGACTGAACTGAACTGAACTGATTAGAGTATTGAAATTCTTAATTTTTTAACATAGAGCACTCATATCCATTTTGTATTGGGCCCTGCCATTTCAATATATACAAACATATGTGCATCTGTGTGTGTGTGTGTGTGTGTAATCTGAAATGTGAAAGGCTCTTACTCATCTTCTAATTGAACATTTCTTCCCACCTCCATTTCTCTACCCCATGTTTTTCCTTAATAGGTGTGTCTCATTATTTAGTTTTTGTTTTCATTTTTCATTAAAACAACACCAGTAAGGAACACTTCATGTACATCTTTCTGGTTACTTTTTAATGAACATAGAGGAATGTGTGTATATATATATATACACATATTATTACCTTTTCACATCTATAGGATCATGCAACACATTCACTCCTGTTTCACTTGGTGACTTGGCCTTAGAGATCTTCATAGATACACACACATCAGTTGTCACGATTTCTGAAGATTACTAGGACTAGTTTAGCAGGCTATCTCTTAGTTCTTGCAGTGCCCTGGACAGGAAGAGCTGTATTATTTTAATGCATTAGATACTCTCCCATTATCTCTGCATATTTTGGACTTCAGCTGTCTTTTGGCTGTATTTACCTTTTTCTTTCCTAGTTTTAAAGATTCTTCTTTTTATTGAAAAGATGAAAACAATATAGAAATGATGATATTCTCCTCCCAGTTTCTCATCTGTCAGAGTTATATTAATTATCTTGAACAAGAGACCCAATTCTTCCTTTTTATTTTTCTGTTCAGCAGCTAAAAATATTATTTGGTTGGCTAAGGAGAGATAAGAAGGCTTTCTTAAATGAACCAGGCAAAGAAATAGAGGAAAACAATAGAATGGGAAAGAATAGAGATCTCTACAAGAAAATTGGAGATATCAAGGCAACATTTCATGCAAGGATGGGCACAGTAAAGGACAGAAATGGTAAGGACCTAACAGATGCAGAAGAGATTAAGAAGAGATGGAAAGAATACGCAGGAGAACTATACAAGAAAGGTCTAATGACACAGATAACCTCAGTGGTGTGGTCACTCACCTAGAGTCAGATATCCTGGAGTGTGAACTCAAGTGGGATTTAGGAAGCGTTATTATGAACAAAGCTAGTGGAGGTGACAGAATTCCAGCTGAGTTATTTAAAATCCAAAAAATGCTATTGCTAAAGTGTGGTACTCAATGTCAGCAAAGTTGGAAAACTCAGCAGTGGCCACAGGACTGGAAAAAGTCAGTTTTCATTCTAATCCCAAAGAAGGGCAATGCCAAAGAATGTTCAAATTACTGTATGGTTGTGCTCACTTCACATGCCAGCAAGGTTATGCTCAAAATCCTTCAAGCTAGGCTTCAGCAGTATGTGAACCGAAAACTTCCATATGTATAAACTAGGTTTAGAAAAGGCAGAGGAACCAGAAATCAAACTGCCAACATTTGTTGGATCATGGAGAAAGCAAGAGAGTTCCAGAAAAACATCTATTTCTGTTTCATTGACTATGCTAAAGCTTTTGACTGTGTAGATCACAACAAACTGGAAAGTCCTTAAAAAAAGAGAATACCAGACCACTTTACTTATGTCCTAAGAAACTATATGCGGGTCAAGAGGCAACTGTTAGAACCAGACATGGAATAACTGACTGGATCAACACTGGGAAAGGAGTATGTCAAGGCTGTATATTGTCACTTTGCTTATTTAACTTATATGCAGAGTACATCATGCAAAATGCCATGATAAATTTTGTTGGATATAGGATTTTAGGATAGAGAATTTTTGTCTTTTAAGGCTTTTAAATTTTCACTTCATTTTCTTCTTGTTTTGTCTTGTTTCTGGGCAGATGTCCCCTATAATTCTTTCCTTTGTTCCTCTGTAGGTAAGTTTTATTTTCCCCCTCTAGCTACTTTCAAGATTTTCTCTTTGACTTCAGTTTTCTAAAGCTTGAATATGGTATGCCTACGTGTGTTTGTGTTATTCTGGTTAGTGTTAGCTATGCTTCTTGGATTTATGGTTTGATGTCTACTAAGTTTCTGGAGTTGCCATGACAAATTTCCACAAACTGGATTGCTGATAAGACAGAAAATTATTCTGTCATACTTCTGGAGGCTAGAAGTCAGAGGCAAGGTGTCGGCAGGGCCATGCTCCCTCCAAAGGCTCAAAGGGAAGAATTTTCTCATGCTTCTTCCTAGCTTCTTGTGATTACAGGCCATCTTTGGCATTCTTTGGTTTCCAGCTGAGGCACTCCAATTTCTGTCTCCATCTTCACATGAGTATTTCCCCTCTGTGTATGTTTGTGTCTCCACATAAACTGCTTATAAGGACAGCAGTCATTGGATTTGGGTCTCATCCTTATTCAGTATAATCTCTTCTTGATGAAAAACATCTGTTAAGACTTACTCCCTGAGTAAATCACATCCTGGGTAGAATCTGGGTGGAAATGAAATTTAACAGAAGACAATTCAACCCAGTACATTGTCTATAATTAAGTTTGGAAAGTTATCTACCAATATTGGACTTGGACTGCAAGGAGATCAAAACAGTCAATCCTAAAGGAAATCAATCCTGAATATTCATTGGAGGGATTGATGCTGAGGTTGAAGCTCCAATACTTTGGTCACCTGATGTGAAGAGCTGACTCACTGAAAAAGACCCTGGTGCTGGGAAAGATTGAAGGCAGGAGGAGAAGGAGATGACAGAGGATGAGATGGTTGGATGGCATCACCTCCTCAAAGGACATGAGTTTGAGCAGGCTCCAGGAGATGGTGATGGACAGGGAAACCTTGTGTGCTGCAGTCCATGGGTTCCAAAGAGTCAGACACAACTGAGCAACAATACATACCAATATTAACTTCAAATATTTTTTTCTGCCTTGTTCTTGCTTCTCCTTCTGGTATTCCAAGACCATGCATAGGTAACACCTTTTGAAACAACCCCACAGTTCTTGGATACTCTGTTCTATGTTTTCCTTCTTTTTTTCTCTTTGCATTTCACTCTGGGAGGTTTCTATCGATCTGTGTTCAAGCTCATTGATTCTGTCATCAGACATTCTAATTACTGATGAACAGATCGAAGGCATTCTTCATTTCTGTTACAGCATATTTCCTTCTGACATTTCCTTCTGATTCTTTCTTATAGTTTCCACCTCTCTGCTTACATTTACCCATCTGTTCTTGTATGTTGTATGCTTTTTCCATCAGAGCACTTAACATACTGATCATAGTTATAAAGGTTTCCCCTGCTATCCACAAGTAGCATTCCCTTGAAAACTCTTGTAAGCTCAAACGGTGTAAAGTGAGGTAACAGTTACCTTAGGACACAACATGTTAATAAATGCATAAAACAAATTGAGATTAAAGCACAGATGCTCACAGACATAGTTCAAGTCCATGGCGGCTTGATACTGAGATGCTGAGTGTGTTTTGCAGGGAAGGAGTATGTCAGTGCCACACTCTTAGCTCAGGGTGTGTGGTCTCTATAATGGGGCACTGAAAAACAAATGCTGGTTGCTATTTTCACTATTTTCCTTTTTTTCATAGAAGTTAAAATCCTTTTTGGATTTCATTTTGTTATTGAAAACAGTTACTAACATGGGTGACACATAAAAGTGAAGTGGCATGTAGCCAATATTTGAAAAGTAAAAAAATAACTGTGTTAATCTCATTCTGAAAGTCCTAACATCTCTGCTATCTGAGTGATTCTGATGGTTGCTTTCCCTTCTGACTTTGTTTTGTCCTGCCTTTTGGCATGCCTTGTAGCTTTTTTGTTGAAACCTAGACACGTTGAAAACTGGGGTAAGTAGGGCCTCGCTGTGAGAATTTCTATTAATATGGGTAGTTTTCAGACTGTGTTAATGTTTGCTGTAGCCATAGATGTCAGAGGTTTCATATTTATTTGGTGTTATTATTTTTATCTCCCTTCCTTACTTTGGGCTTCCCTAAGTATTCCTCCTCAGAAAGAATCCGTGTCTTGCAATTCTTTCACCTCTGATCTGCTGTTACTATACTGAAGCCCTGCTGCAGTGGCGGGAGGGTATCGGGGAAGAGGAAGCACTCTGTAATCTGAATTAAATCTCCGTTTTCAGTGGGCTGGTGGCTTAGGCTGGGCAGTGACCTTCACAAGTACTCCTCCCAGCTCCCTTCCCTAGATGCAGGGCTCCCCTTTGGCTTCCTCGAAGTCCCACTGGTTGCATTTTCTCCCTTTCTTAGGTGAGACAGATGAGACAAGAAGGCTAGAGGGGCTGAATGGGAGGAAAGGCATTCCTTTCCTGGGATAAAACTGGAGTAAAAGTCTGGTAGTCTTTTTCCTTGGACAATAGACCTTTGTTATGGAGAAGGCTCCATGTGTATTGTTTCACAATGATTACTTATTTCCTTCCCCTGCCAGAGCCATGAGGCAATGGATCTACATCATGAGAAATTTACCTGAAAGTAAAGTCCACCCAAGTGGGGTGGATGTTGCTTAAGATAGGAGTATCTCACTCTCACACTAGCTCCCTTACAGCCTCCAGCAATTCATCCAAAGTACCACTGAAGTGTTCCTGCAAGTTCATGGCTTCAGCATCTTCTGATCCAAGTAAGCAGACCTTGACTGTGACACTTGGGATGTGCCCATTCCTCAAGGTTTTGGAGTGATGGTGTACCTCATGTCCTTAGTTCTCTGACAGGTTCAAGAAAAGCCATTAAATTTCAGTTTGCCCAACGTTTTCTTGTCTTAAGAAGGTTTGGGAGTATTCGCTTCCAAGATCTTTATGTGTCTGAGCTAAAGCAAGAAGTCCATTTGACGTATATTTAATACTTTATTCATAGCCTGCATTTCTTTTTGCTCTTTAACTGTAGCAAAGCCTAAAGTCTTTTAAAAATATAACATAAGCATTTAACATTTTCTTCACATATTTGGTTTCTTTTGGGGGATATCAATGCACTTCACTGGGGCTTGCTGTTGTCTTTGCATTTCCAGGAGGCAGCTGTTAGCTGGGTGACCTTGGAAAAGTTACTTATTCTCTTTGTGCCCCAGTTTCCTCTTTGGTAAGATAGAGTATGAATGGTACTTGTCTTTTAGGATTATTATGAAAATTAAATGAGAATACACACACACATACATATATATACAGTAAATATCTGGCACATGTTCTCAATAAATATTAACCTCTTTTTTAAAAAAGTATTTATTTATTTGTTTGACTGCGTCAGGGCTTGGTTGTGGCATGCCGCTAGGATCTGTCATTGTGGCACATGGCCTCTCTAGTTGTGGCTGCATGGGCTTCAGTAGCTCTGGTATATGTGGTCTCAGCTCCCCAACCAGGGATTGAATCCAGTCCCCTGCATTGCAAGACAGATTCCTAAACCCTGGATCACCAGGGAAGTCCCAAATATTAATGTTAACCTTCTCATTATTGATTGCATTCTCCAGATAGGGAAAATGAAGTTAAAAAAAAAAATTAACACAATTCTTACTTCTGGATTCCTTGTTTGACAATGTGGTGCACTTTGATCCGCAGCTGGTGGTAGACCTGCGGTAACTGCCGACTTCACAGCACTGGAACACGGCCAGATGAAGTGTCATCATCCTAATTGTGGGTGAGGGCCACAAATCACTGAAAGAGTTTTTCTGAACTCTCCTGTCCCCTTGCACATGCGGAGCATAATATAGCATAGACAATAGCCTCAGATCAACAGGAAAGTGGCCCGTGGAGAAAGACACTAAGTATTTTCCTTTGCTAGTCTCTTGCCAAATTTTGAAATTAAAAAAAGAAGCTTTTTAGATTTCAATTATGATATAAATGTTGTTTCTTATAAGATTTCAACTGGTTTATGTTAATTCTATTTTTCCCAGGGTGTCATCTCTTCTTTCTTCATTTTGCATGTATTGTACTGTGGAATTGGTGATGGAAGGAAGGTGGGGTGAGCAATTTCAAAAAAGGTCTTGCATGAATGAGGACTGCATAACTGTAAGCTCATTTCTAAAACTCCATTTACAGTAGGGGCCAAGGCTGGAAGTTCTGACAATGCCTTAGGGGAGTATTCTCCCTGGAAAACTGTGGCACTGAAAAATGATGAACACTAGTACAAACCAGGGCACGCTTAAAGACATTCAACTTGAAAGGATGCCTGAATCTTAAAAAGTCTTTACATGAACTTTCAACAGGCAGGTTTTCTGCATTTATGTGTAGAAGAGAAAAGAAATCTAACCTTGTTGCCATAAATTCTTACCTGTTTTGGTACATTCAATTTGTTGAGTCTATTCTCCTTTTTTAATAAGATTATCATTTCCTTTATGAAAATGATAGTAAATTTTTATACAAATGTAAATGTTTATATTTAACGCTTTTGTAGTATCAGTGGGTCACTTGAGGAACAGCAAAGGTTTGCTTGCCTAGCTCCTAGTATGTTACAATCTAACAGTTTATCCATTGAAGGCAGGAGGAGAAGGGGACAACAGAGGATGAGATGGTTGGATGGCATCACCAACTCGATGGAAGCGAGTCTGAGCAATATCTGGGAGCTGGTGATAGACAGGGAAGCCTGGCGTGTTGCAACTCTAACTGCAGTCCATGGGGTCACAAAGAGTTGGACATGACTGAGCGACTGAACTGAACTGAATAGTATTAAAGACTGATAGATTCCTTTAAAATAAACATGAATGGGACTTCCCTGGTGGTCCAGTGGTTAAGACTGTGCCTCTTTGAGCAGCTGTAATCCCTGGCTGGGGAACTGAGATCCCACATGCTGCGGGGTGTGGCCAAATGTAAAACATAAAATAAGCAAGAATGGAATTCTATAACCCCTTTATTATTTTGATGAGTTTACAGATATTTAATTTTGTCAGATTATTTTTTGTTGTTGTTCAACTGACAAGTCGCTAAATCCCATGAATTGCAACACACCAGACTTCCCTGTCCTTCACTGTCTCCTGGAGTTTGCTCAGACATGTCCATTGAGTTGGTGATGCCATCCAACCATCTCACCCTCTGTTGCCCCTTTCTTCTCCTGCCCTCAATCTTTCCCAGCATCAGGGTATTTTCCAGTGAATTGACTCTTTGTATCAGGTGGCCAAATTATTGAAACTTCAGCTTCAGCATCAGTCCTTCCAATGAATATTCAGGGTTGATTTCCTTTAGGATTGACTGGTTTGATTTCCTTGCTGTCTAAAGGGCTCCCAAGAGTCTTCTCCAGCATCACAGTTCAAAAGCATAAATTCTTCAGTGCTCAGCCTTCTTTATGGTCCAACTCTCACATCTGTACATGACTACTGGAAAAACCACAGTTTTGACTATATAGACTTTTGTCGGCAAAGTGATATCTCTACTTTTTAATATGCTGTCTAGGCTTTGTCATAGCTTTTCTTCCAAGGAGCAAGCACCTTTTAATTTCATGCCTACAGTCATCATCCACAGTGATTTAGGAGCCCAAGAAAATAAAATCTGTCACTGTTTCCACTTTTTCCCCATCTATTTGCCACAAAGAGGATTATTTTTATGATTCAATAATACTTGATGTAATCATATTTGAAGCTTATAAACTACATTTGTAACCCTCATCTCTTCTGATCTTTAAAATAACAGGTGAAAGAAGGAAAGCAAGTAGCTGCTGCTAGAATTCTGATGTAGTCAAATCTGCAAGCTCATCTAGAACTGTTGGGGATACTTAAGCAGTCTTCTAGAAATAAATTTTTACAGAACAGTCTGATGTTTCCTGGAGAGATGCACAGAGGATTTATATTTTATATCTCTAGGATTCTCATTTCCAAAGAGGAAAAGACAATTCTTTGGTATGGGACATGTGTGAAGGTATCTGGATGTGGGTACTTCAGAAAGCAGGGCTCTCATTGGGGTTTCTTTCATAAGGACGCTAAATCTCAACTTCATATATAAGAGTTCATCCTCATGACCTAATCACCTCCCAAAGCCACACCTCCTAATCCCATCACATTGGAGATTAGAATTTCAACATAATGAATTTTGAAGGGACATAAGCATTCAGCCTATTATTGGGAGGTTACTCTCATTCCTGTATTAGTTACTATACTTCTGCATGTGACAAATAAGCATTGAATTGAAACCAATCAAAGCAAAATAAAATTCATGAAATGTATTGGAAAGATACTAGAGTGGATCAAAAGAAGAAGAATGGAAAAAGTGAACAATAGAAACTAGGGTGACTCAGATGACCTCTCAGTTTGGAATAATGGCCTCGACTGGGCTCCAAACCATCCTCAGTCTCTTTTTGTGCTGCTATTTTATTCTCTCAAGTTGTTTGCCATCATAAACTTGGATTCATGGCTAAAATCAGCTTCTGGGCTTACATTCCCACAAATGAGGCCCAAGGAAAAAAAGGGCTATTTTGCCTAGCTACACGTGACACTTAGGAAGTACAGCATGAAAGAAAAGGACTATATAGCTAAAGCATTAAGTAGAACTGCTTACATAGAGAATGGAGAGCAATTTCCAGAAGATGGTAAAGGATACTGGACCCAAAGAAAAATGTTTACTTAGTAACCATACTCGATTCCAAGCAACAGAAGACAGCAAAATTTTGGCATAAAAATAAAGATTTTATTTGTGTCACATAATGAGAAATCCAGAGGTAGGCAGTCATGTGGTCTTGGGAAACCTCCTAATCACTTTGCTGTTGTTTAGTTGCTAAGTCAGTATGACTCTTTTGTGACCCCATGGACTGTAACTCACCAGACTCCTCTGTCCATAGGATGTCCCAGGCAAGAATACTGGAGCAGGTTGCCCTTTTCTTCTCCAGGGGATCTTTCTGACCTAGGGATTGAACCTGGGTCTCCTGCATTGCAAGCAGATTCTTTATCACTGAGCCACCAGAGAAGTCCTCCAAATCACTTCTAGAACCCATATCACTTCCTTATTTCTTCTGAACCACCCTTAGTATGTTTTTGTCACTCTTGGTTACAAAATAGATGCTCTAACCTCTAGCATCATGCTCATATTCCAAGTCATTCCAGTCAGGGATGTTCTGTGGAACTTGGTTTGGTTCACCATCACATTATTTCATTTGAGTCACAGGAGCAAGTAGTTATAGCCTTGGGATTATACATGACATAACCCAAGGAAAGCTAGGGCACCAGGGGAAGCATTTGAATTTGTAACCATTAAAATGAAACAAGAGTGTGTCAATGTGTGTTTACATTTATTTGCTGCTGAGGACCCATATTTGAAGCTGCTCTTGATGGAATCAGGTGCAGCAAAAGAGTTTGGAGCCATTCAGGTCCACTTGAGTTTTCATGTGTTTATTATATGTAGATAGAGGTGATGAGCCAGCAGGTAATCAGACTGCCAGCTGCAGCTGTTTTGTGCCAGACCATGGTGCTGGATCTAGGACACAAGGAGATCCTTGTCTCCCATCCCACTCTCACCATCACCAAAGGTGTGATATTGACTCACCAAGGTCCAGGATTGTTGCTTTCCCTCCAGCCATGAAATTGGTACATTCATCCCAATAGCTATCAGTCATTCAGTTCAGTCCCTCAGTCATGTCCGACTCTTTGCAACCACATGGACTGAAGCACGCCAAGCTTCCCTACCCATCACCAACTCCAGGAACCTAGTCAAACTCATGTCCATTGCATCAGTGATGCCATCCAACCATCTCATCCTCTGTCGTCCCCTTCTCCTCCCGCCTTCAATCTTTCCCAGCATCAGGGTCTTTTCCAATGAGTCAGTTCTTCACATCAGGTGGCCAGAGTATTGGAGTTTCAGCTTCAGCATCAGTCCTTCCAATAAATATTCAGGACTGATTTCCTTTAGGATGGACTTCTTGCATCTCCTTGCAGTCCAAGGGACTCTCAAGAGTCTTCACTAACACCACAGTTCAAAAGCCTCAATTCTTTGGCACTCAGGTTTCTTTATAGTCCAACTCTCACATCCATATATGACTATTGGAAAAACCACAGCTTTGACTAGATGGAACTTCACCTTTTCCTCATCACTTCTAATTTAGACTTAGACCTTTTGTCTTGAAAGATATGATGCACATGAAACATGGTATTTTTACAAAACTTACAAAGACCTATTATGTCCCCCACTTTGACCAAAGAGGGTCATGTGGAGAAGCTTAATGAACAATGTACTAAATCAAATGGTCATCATCTTTAGGATCAAGACCTCATCAATCCCAAGAGGTATTCTGGGTGGTTGAACCAGAATTAGGTTTGAATTCCATGGCATCACAAAAGAGTAGGACACGACTTAATGACTTAGCAACAACATAGAGTAGAAGTGTCAGATACCTCGAGATTGAAATTGTATTTACCTCCTTCCAATAATTTACTGAAATTCAAATATAAAGGACATTTTAAAGCAATGTTTTTAAACCACCCTCCTTGTTTTATGTGCTTTTGTTAACCTTTCATTTTGTTTGTTCCTTCATTTGCCCTCCACATTTCACATACTATATGACACATTTGGTAATATGTGATCAAAAATCTGAAAGAAGAAACAGAAACAGGAGTAATCATGAGCTCACAGACTCAAATAACTAAAACTTACTGGGATTCAAGCTTGAAATATTATTGCCTCACTTGATAATTTGTTCTGCTACCAATTCTAAATCAGCAAAATATGTCATTACCCTTTTCCTTATAAATTAAATCAATGTGTCCCATTGCATGTAAACCTTCATATATTTTTGATACAAAATTTGTAGCAATAGAGAACACAGACCATATCGTGAAAACTACACTTGAAAAGAATCCACACATTAAAAAAAACCGATTTTTACATGTTTAAATCCTCCCACATTTTATGCTCATTATTTAAAATTAAAGGACAGAAGTCAAACTGAAAAACAGTAAAATTAAGAGACAAGATGTGGGAACTGCAAGTTGTTTCTCTTGAATAGAGCCAATCTTGTTCTTTAGGTTTTTCTCCCAGGAAAGGAAAATTTAACAATCAGAATAATAAACACACTTCACTAATAAAAGCAATGCAATTGTGGTTTTGGTTGTGTAAAGCATCTGGGTTTTATACACTATTTCCTCTTTTCAAAACTGTGGCTGAAAAAAAAAAGTTCATTCTAAATACTTACCAAAATGAGAAAGTTTAAAAAATTAGAATTCACTCTTTAATGTATATGCTGCCTCACATTTCAGTCAACTTCGGCAACAAAACCAGTGTTGGCAGGTTTACCAACTGTCTTTAACCAGTTGGGTCTGGCTCTCAGTTAATATAGTACTACTGATCCTTAATTCGTAGAACCACAGGGGAATGTTTAAATAAAAGAACACTCGATTTCATAGTAGTTTTTAAATGAAAACATATGTATCTGTAATAGGGCTTTAAAAGTTTTTTTCAGTAAGAGCTTAATGTGTGGCATCTGTTAGGTATAGGGTGTCTTTTTCAGTTTTTCTGAAGAGGAACATTAGAACCAGTAAAGTTAATCGTTTAGATGTCAGTATCTCAGTTGTTATCAGCATTAAGAGGATCCAAGGAAGGAAGATTGTCATCAGTTACTTTTCCTTCCACAGATAATCCCTAATTGTATTTAGGGAGAGAAGAAGAGAAAGAGATGATCTCACAGTATTTTCTCAAAGTTGACTGATTTGGAGAAGCTAACTTTTATTTTTTAAAGTCTTCTAAAATTAATTTTTATTGGAGTATAGTTGATTTACAATGTTGTGTTAGTTTCTGGAGAAGCTCACTTTTACAATTTGATATGCATAAAGAAAAATGGACATGGGATAAACCACTCATATATCTGGGATTCTTATCAAATATTTTAAGGTTCCTTTGAGAGATATAATTGTTTTAGTCAATAACTGTTAAACATAAATAACCATTATATTAAATAACCACTATATAATATACTCCTGTTAATGGAGTGAGAGTTGACAAACTACCCTAACTTAAAAAATGAATTAAAAAAATGAATAAAAATGGATTATTCATAACCATTATGATGACATGACATATTTGGTTTCTTGCATCCTCTAAATTTCCCTCTACTTCTCAGGTCACAGATTTTTGTATTTATTAGCCTCCTTCACTATCTTCTTTAGGATTCCCAAGTACCCTATCTCTGCTCTTTTTAACACATATGACCAAAGAAATCCAAAATGAACTTAGTACAAATCAACTGGGGTCAAATGTTGTACACTCCTAATTCATATTCATAAGCACTTCCCCAGAATCCACCTGCCAATGCAGGAGACATGGGTTTGATCCCTGGGTCGGGAAGATTCCCCTGGAGAAGGCAATGGCAACCCACTCCAGTATTCTTGCCTGGGAAATTCCAGGGACAGAGGAGCCTAGCAGGCTACAGTTCATGTGGTTGCAAACAGTCAGACACAACTTAACGACTAAAACAACTGCAACAAAACAATGCCTGCAAGTATGTTTGGGAGCTTGAGATTGCCTTAACAATTTTTAGAGAATCTTTAATACCTTGGACAAATGTAAATGCCTCTCCCATCAATAATACTTCTAGTGCTGCAGGAGGCAGTTTGAATATGGGGATGCAACAAATCTCAGTTGACATGCCTTTATTTTCCCCTAAAGTTGAGAGTTAAATCTACATAGTTATCCCTGGGCATCCACAGGGTATTGGTTTCAGGACATGCCTGCATACCAAAATCCCCGGATTCTCAAGTCCTGTCGTCTGCCCTGTGTACCTGGAGATTTGACCAACTGTAGATGGAGTAGAACTGTGGTGTTTATGAAAAAAATATCTGCCTATAAATTGACCTGTGCAGTTGAAATCTATGTTAAGGAACAACTGTAGCATATAGGCCTATGAGTATAAGTATGCAGACTGTTTATACATCTGAGTATATATATTGAAAGGTAGCATAACAAAGTAGATAAGGTCTTAAAGCTAGAGTACCTTGGTTTGAATCCAGGCTCCATCACCTGCTAATTGTGTAAACTTGAACAAATTATAAAACCTCTCTCTACTTCAGTTTCCTTTCCTATAAAATGATATTACAAAATTATGATCATGAAGATTACATGAGTTTATACATGCAAAGCATTTAGAACAATGCTTGTAAAAATTATATGGATTCTAACACTTCAGCTACTGTTTTACCATTTATATCATATGGATATATACATATAATACATAATTGCTTGGCCTATAAAATATAGTAATTTCATATATATTGTTAGGTACCTTTTATATTTAGTATACATGGACACTCTTTTTTATATGACACATAAGATTTTCTTGGAAATTTCACAGTTATCTATTAAGCAGCATGAGAATGCCAACATAGATCATTCCTGGACACTACATAGTACAAATGTGGTATTTTAAATCTCTGCATTTAAGGAAATAATATTTCTCACTGAAAGACTGATCTTAATATAAAATGTCAGTGTATCCAGGTGCAGTGGAAGGGCTAAAAGCTGGAGCAGACAGTACTGGCAACTTGGCACAACCACTTAGAAGCCATATGATTCTGGGCGAGTCATTTAACCTTTCTGAGCTCTAGTTTTCTCATCTGCAAAACAGGGATGTAATATTTCTTGCAGGTTTGTGGTAAAAAATAGGGACCAAAAAAAAATAGGGACAAAATACGTAAAAAGCATTTGGCCAAGATCCAGGCACATAGTAAATGCTTGATAAATGGAAACACTGATCTTTCATGTATCAGTCCTGCTTCAAATATGGGTATTTTTTTTAAGCCCAACACAAACAAACATTCCACTGGAGGTTTTTGATCAGCTATGCTGTTGCTCTATAATGATCATAGGGTTAGTCTTAAGGCCATGTGGTTTCAATAACCATAAATGGTTGGAAGTTCTGTTGCCTGTAGGAGCAAAAAGAAAAAAGAAAAGAAGAGGTTGGTGTAATTCAAGTTTCACCAATATCTCACCAGGCAGCTTGATACAGAGCTTTCTTCCTTCTGCCCAAGGCTCTCATCTCCTCCAAGTAGGAAACCCGAGGGTCCCAGGAGCTGTTACACTGAAACCCTGAGAAGGTGGCTCTGTTCTGCTTGGTTGGGTTAGGCCAGCCCAGCACACTTGTCACTCACTGGATAGAGAGCTAGGGGCAAAGAACTCACTCTGTCCCTTTGTTTACACTGAGTATGGGCCAAGAGGAAGTAAAAGTTCACTGTAAACAACAGCCCCCTGTCAAATGTTACTTATTTTCATATAATGGGTAGTGAGGGGAGGAGCTTGTTTTGTTTTTCTTGCAGTTGGCCTGATCTGCTTCTTGCAGGTTATATAAAGACCCCAGTAGTGAAAGCTAACCATTACAACCAACTACCTATGTATTATGAGAATAAATCATTTAGTAAATGCCAAGAACTCTTTGGAATAAAATTACACTTAAATTCCAGGTGCACAGGGCAATTATTGGTGCATTCTTAGGAATTCTTATATTCTTACTATGCAAGTGCTTCAAGACCTGAAGCCTGTGGGATACAGTCAATGTGAGGAACACTAACATGCAGCAAGATGTTTTACGCACACAGAGAATTTTTTCACACAGTTGGTGAGACCACACTGATCCAGCAATTTGAATATTATTAATATCTGTGGTCTCGCTCATTAAATACTTAAGAAAACATAGTAAAATTGTTAAGGATACACATTTAGAACGCTACAGCTCCAGCTATACTCAAGTTGGCAAGTGATTAACACTGCTTAAAAATTCTAGGCAGATGATAATTTAGAGTCCCCATGAAAGCCTTGAGTTTATTTGATTGTTCTCTTAATTACTGGGCTCTATGCTATCAAATATTTGTGGAAGAGGAAGTTTTTCTTTGTGGGAGTGAATAATAACCACGCTTACACTTGGCAATTTTTGCCTTGAGTTATTAAGATTTGCATTTCTCACTTTTGGTTCTAAGGAAAGGTGTTTAGCCATTTTTAGAAAGCAGGTACCAAATAATCAATTGTCAAACACCCCAGTAAGTTCCCGCCCTAGACAAGTGCAAAAATCCCAGGTATTAGCAACCCACCTCCAGAGACAAATCTACAAAGGGTGGAAAGGGGGAGAGAGGATGTCTCACTTTTCTAGGCGAATATATTGTGACTGGTATGTGTTGCGTGCATTAAGGAACTCTCTCTGCTTGTTAGCTGCCGTTTAGAAACCAGCTAGAAAAAAAGTCTGCGAGAGATCGCGCACAGGCGAGCCCCAAGCCTCCCTCCCTTGCTCCCTGAGTGCCCTTGCCCTTCCAGGCGCGTGAAGAATAAACAGGCTGGTCATTGATCTCCGGGTGGTGGTGTTGCTCTCT
This sequence comes from Odocoileus virginianus, assembly GCF_023699985.2. Lineage (NCBI taxonomy): Eukaryota > Metazoa > Chordata > Mammalia > Artiodactyla > Cervidae > Odocoileus > Odocoileus virginianus. Next base: position 29,414,161 of record NC_069696.1, on the reverse strand, counting down.
GGGAAATGCTGGGGGTGCCCAGGGACGCGGCTCAGTCCGTGGATGCGCGACTGAAAAAAAAATGTTTGCCCAGGAGTGGAGAGAGAACATGCAAATTGGCATCCAGCTCAACAAGAGGAAAGGGGACGGCGAGAAAAAGAAACGTGTTGCTCGTATTGTGTCTTAGTCCCCTGCTCTTACCATCCTCCTCCGGACCCGTGACCTCCCTCGAGACATCCCCCTGTCTTCCCTTTCTGGACACCAGATCCGGGGAGAGCGGTCCGGATTCCCCCGCTCCGTCCTAGGTTTGAGATTTAATAGGATTTTTTTTTTTAACCCTCCTGGCAAACCGGCTGCTGTTTTAAGTCAATGAAAGTAAGATGGGTAGAGATAAGCGCCGGACCAGCCCGGGAGCTGTCAGAACACACACAAATCAGCCCCCACAGCTCCTGCTCCGGGCATTACCCTCGGAGTTTCTTCGTATGGGGCTGAGACTCCGGGGAGGCTCGCTCTCGCCTTCCTGCGCCGTCTCCACGGTCGCAGACTCAGGACTCGAAGCCCCAGCCGCCGACCCTTGTTGAGACCCCCCACTAAACATCATTCCCCGGTTCTTGGGCATTGGGATTTGGTGCTTTACGCACACAAAACCAAACCACTTCAACCATCCCAGAGGCAGAGATGAGAGCGCCTCAAAACTTTTCTCCCCCTCACCCACCTCCCCACCCGTCAAGGAGTAGGTGGGTGCGGAGTGCCGTCGGCGGGGACCCGCGGGCGCAGAGCGGCTCTTCGTGGGAGCAGTGGTCGCTTTAAAAACCAAACCACTCGCCGCTCCAGCCTCGGCGCTGGGCGGCCAGCGGCTCGCCTCCCAGAAGGTTCCGCTGACAGCCGCAGACCCCCACGCGCGCCCTCCGCGCCGGCTTTCCCGCGTGCAAACGGGAGTCGGGGGGCGCCAAGGGGCCCAGGTGATGCTTCCAGGACAGCGGGTGAGGTTCCAGCGCAGGGAAGAAGTTGACAAAGGGGACTTGACTAAACACGAATGCATATTTATAGACGCGAGCTCCATCAAGATCTAGAGATAGTCTCCTTCTCCCTGCCTCCTTCCCCTCCTGCCATTTCATTTTATCGCTCCTTGAAGTGGAGGGCAGATTGTTTTCTTTAAAAAAAAAAAAAAAAAAAAAAAAAAATTCCTGCCCGGTGTGGGTCATCGCCGCGTTATTTACAATCTAGTTACTCGGCAGCAGACGGGGAAGCCAACTCCGGGCTCTTTCCCCTTCGGATGGACAGAGAGGGCGACCGGGCGGCCCGCGGCAGGAAGGAGGTCAGGGTGGGTTTGCGGGCGCCCGGGGGGCGACCTGGAGGGAGCCCGAGCCCCCGCCCCGCCCCCGCCGCACCCCCGCGGGGCGGGCGCCGGGCCGAGCTGACCGGCGGCGGGTGCGCTGCCCTCGCCTCCCCCATTGTTCCGACTGTCTTTTTGCCTTTTGTTATTTGCACTCGCATTGTGTTGTTTGTCTCTGAAGCCGCCTCATGACCAGCCAAGGGATTTCACCTCGTCCTTGAGAGCTACGCGGGGAGCGCGAGCGAGCGAGCCAGAGACTGGGGGAGAGGGACGCGCGCGCGCACACACAGACACACACACAGACACACACACACACAGAGTGGAAAAGGCAAGCCACCAAACCCATCTCCAGTCTCCTCCCGGGGGGCCCCCCAGCCCGCCACTGTGCCCCTTTGCATCCCGCGCCCGAGGAGACGCTGAGGAAAGCCGGTAAGGTGCGTGAATCGCAGCGTTTTAACTTTGTTGTGGGTCCCGACGTGGTTGCGGGCAGCCCTCCAAGGCGCAGCGCTCTCCCCGTGCCCGCCGCGCCGCACTCGCTCGCGGCTCCAGCTGGAGAGCCGGCGAAGGAGGGAGGGGGCCGCCGGCGGAGTTTCCTCAAGTACGGAGGGAGGGGGACAGGGTGGGGGCGCGGGGAGGCGGGAGGAGGTTCGGGGCTGACAGCCGCCCCGTCCCCCACCCCCGCTCGGGGGACGGCCGTCCGCCGGGGACCCCGGAGTGCGGGCTTGGACCCAGTTCAGCAAACGGGCTAACTTTATATATTTCGCTCGGGGAGCCTGCGTGCCGCTGCCGGTATTGTTTTGTAAGTGGTGGCGGTGGAGATGGTGATGAGCGAGGCGGGCCGGAGGAGCGCTGGGAAGACGCTAAGGCTGGTCGGTGCCTCTCGGCCGGCGGCCCGCGGCAGCCCCTCAAAGTTGGCCAGGGCGGGGTGGGGGGGCGGGTGGTTCCGATCCTTCCCAGGACGGACGCGCGACCCCCGGCCCATACCACTACCTGAGCGCTCCCCCGGTTGTCTTTTTGTTTCGCTTTCTGCCATCCCTCTCCGCATCAGTCCTCCTCCTCCCCAGCTCCCGCTCCCGGCCCCTCCCGCCCGGAATTTCGGAAAGGAGCCTCATCCTCGTAGATTCTAGGGATTTCAGACACCGGAAGCTTTAATGTTTAATTGCAACTACTTTTTCGCCCCCCACCCCGCTCCGAGTACTAAGTGGAGACCGCTCACGTGTTGTCACTTGAAGCGCAGGGTTGGGGAAACCTCGCTTGCACTTTGGGCTCCAGTCCTAAAGCCAGGAAAAGAGGTTATACGAGTTGAGATCAAATTGCATTTGGAAATGTTTGCGTCTGTTAGCAGCAGTTGGTTGAGTATTGATCGGCTGGCATGGGATGCACACGAAGCACTGTTTACATATTTTAATAGTAACTTCCCTTCCACGTTACAAAGCGAATCTATTAATACATAGGTGGACCCTGGTGAATATCTAAAGACGCTGGCCTCTGTGACCAAAGGCAGAGCGGTGGCGAATGTGAATTCATGTCGTTATCTTCCTTTCCCAACTGAAAGCGGGTCAAAATGAGAAATTCTGTGACTGTGCAAAACGATATTCTCAGTGCCAGCCAGCCCAGGCACTCTGGGTGGCAGTCAACTGTACTTTTTGAGAAAAGTTTAGGGATTAGTTCTAACCCAGTTGAGATCCTCACTATATCCAGATATCCAAAGTAGTTTCTCAAGAAAAGCATGAGCCGGTTTCCCCAAGAGACTGCCTTCAGGCCCAGCACAGTTCTTTCGTTCAGGTCAAGACCGAGGAAGAGCTGGGGGATTTTGGGTAATAAGTGTGGGAATCTGCAGAGACTAGACAGAGTGATTTGTTTCCTTGCTGTTCATAAATAATGGCCCCTAGTATCTTTCACACACACACACACACACAAAACCAAACCAAACCAAACCACACAAACAAAACAGGCCAATCAAGAAGGTGTGTGGGAGATTTGTAGGCAATGGACATTTCAATCGGAAAAACCAGAGCAGACTTTTTGATCGGGATTACCAGGAGTAAGGCTCGATTGCCAGAAGTGATTAGGTTAAGGGCCAGATGGTTTTAAAGTATACGGAAATGTTTTTTAACTTTGTCTTTTATAGCATTTACAAGGAGGACGCTCTCTTAGAGACTTTACAGAACTGCTGAATTTTGATCTGTCTAATTTTGAAAGAATTCAGCTGTAGGGTGAACTGCCATTAACTCTGATAGGAAAGGAATCTGGTTTCCAACGCTGATACATGGGAGAGAGTTTCTGGGGGTGCTTCTTCCTGATTTAAATATAGCTCTGAGGCTGAAGCTTAGATAAATCCAGCCACAATGATTTAAAATCATAAGTACTTTCACTGAAAGTTCTCTTAGGCATTGTGTAAAGTTCTCCTGCAGATTATGTCATTAACTGTTTATTCCTCAGAAGTATACAAGATAAAAATCATAAGCATCACTTAAAACTGATGCAATACAGCATCAGTTAAATCCTTAAACTGGTAGGGATGGCTTTTGTTTGCCTAAAAGGTAGATCTTTCATCACACGAGTTGTTTAAAAACATTTAATTGTGGGGATGGGAAGGGATGTGAATAATTATTTAGTTATTTGTGTTAATTATATAGCAGCATACTTGCTTGAAATTCTTTTTTTCCCTTTCTTTCCAGTGGTCTTTCTAACAACCTTGTACATGCAGAAATAACAGAGTTTTTGTTTGCTTGTGGGTTAAAAAAAAATCTTTTTGTAGCCATTTTGAGTGGGCAGTATTGAATCAATCTGATACAGACTTGAAAGTGTACTCTTAATACAGGAAAAAAGAGCTTGAACTCTTCATAGAGAAACCTTATACAGTTTTGTTGTTGAGATTGAACAGTTCTGGTTGAATGGCAGACAGGATTCAAAACTCAAACTTATTTGGTAAATAACCAGGCATTTGAGATCCAGTGGTTATTTCAAGTTAACTTAGTTCTATACATGTAAATGCACATCCTGTTTAGACTGACACATGGTTTTGTAAAAGAAAAAAAATGAATATATGCTTATAAAGATGTTATCTGTGGAGTATATGGAGTAAACAGTAAATAACAAGAGTGAAGTTTATACTGAGATATAGCTGCTGCTTCTTTTTTTTTTTTTTAATCCTTTTTGGGCATAAGGCAGAAGCTGTAGGGAGAGTTTAAAATTTCATTTTCCATTTAAAAAACCTGAATGCTTGGGGAATTTTTTTCTCTTTAAAGCAAATGAAAAATATGATATAATGATAAAAAGAACAAACTGTCTTCTTGTAAAAGCTGTATCCCTTTATTGAGTGATAGGCAACCATTGTTTTGAAGGTATGTCTAGATTATATAGGCTCCCCTGGTGGCTCAGACGGTAAAGAATCCACCCACAATGCGGGAGACCTGTGTTCGATCCCTGGGTGGGTAAGATCCCCTGGAGGGAGGGCATGGCAACCCACTCCACTATTCTTGCCTGTAAAGTTTCCATGGACAGAGGAACCTGGCGGGCTACAGTCCATGGGGTCGAAAAGAGTCAGACATGACTAAGCAAATAAGCGCAGCTAGATTATATAAAATTATAATACTCAGGGCAGGATAAAACTTGTTTTTTTTTACTCTAAAATAAACTGGATTTCAAATAACTTAGAGTTCTAACACTGAACACTATTTAGATTTCCAGCAGGTAGAATTGTTTGTTATGATTGATTGGCATAACCTGGATGATTCACCCAGTGTCCGATCACCTCTGGTAGCAGAGAATGCTGTAATTAGAGTTTTGAGAGTAGCTTGGAAAACTTATTTGTCTAGGCTAGAAGTTGATGTGTTCCCTCACACGCTTATCACACTTCTTTAGCCTGAGAAATGGAGGTTTATTTGAAAGGTGAAGAAAGTGCTTGGCTGTTTCAAATAAGCTATATCCTGAGCTTAGATTTGTAGATAGTTAATAAAATAAAAGTCCAATTTTGTTCCAAACGTTGTTTTAAAACACCCATTTGTAAATTGCCTACATTTGGTTTTCATATGTTAATGATTTGGGATCTGAAACTTCTTTCAGAAAGGCATTTTGGTTTATCTTAAAAAACACCACACAAAACTGTCTAAACAACTCTGTAAATAAACTGTTCCAAATGCCTCAATTTGATGAATGAATTAAAGAATTATAGTTCTTAATCCAATTATGATCAGTCTTGTTATTTCCATTTCCCATTTGAGGGTGCTTAGGGAGTGGGGATGGTAAATGATTCTCAAATGTGAGTGCGGTCTTTGTTGTTTATTTTCTGTGTGTGATATAATCACTCATACCTAGGATTTAGGAGAAGGATTTCAGAGTAAGAAGCATACTTGAACCACCTTCAGTTAAACCAGGAGTGCGTTTGCATGTAAAGTTGCTTTTAATGGAAGAATAAAATGAAGTTTTTAAGACTGTGAAGCCAGGATCTAACCTTTTGCTTAAAAATAGTGATTTTTATATTAAAAAGGGGCAAAATGGAACCCTTAAGCCCAGTAGCAGGGCAGATACTCAGCCACCATAGACATTTTCAGCTGGGCCATATCGCGACGTGTCTATGGTATTTTAAAATAAACTTTGCTCTATACAGTGTCCTTGTTTTAAAAATGGGGAATATGCTTTTTGGGTTGTTTTCTCCCAACCCCAATGCCTTTAGCTGCCTTCATGGGCACCCTTGAATGCTGCCCTGATCAGGGGCCTGGATTTAGGATAGGCCCAGTTTGCTTTAATGGACTCTTTTGAATTTTTGCCCCATTTGCCCAGTTTAACCTCTGGCTCATCAACTAATGAATTCAAAAGTGATAATAGCTTATTATGGTTTAATTATCTAACTAAATGTTGTTATTATTAATACGGCAGTTTATTGGGACCATCTAATGCCTTAGAGAAAAACATGGAGTATCAAGTGAAGCTACCGGGAAGAAATACTTATAAACATAAGCATTTTTTTGTTGTCGTACCACTCCAATCATACCTTACAGGGAAGTAATTACTCTGCTTTTGAGCAAGAGTGACATTCAGTGGGGGAAGCATATTAATAAAATCAGGGGGGAAATGAATGCATTTAAAGAATCAATGCAATAGCCAGCCTTTAAAAATTGAATCTTAAAAAAAATTTCTGAGAAAAAAAATGCATCTCCAGGAAGTGGCACTGGTGGTGATGGTGTTGGCATTGAATGCTGCAGGTAGAGATCCTTTCATTCATTTTTTTTTAACTGATTAGTTTTTGGCTGCTCTGGGTCTTTGTTGCTGTGTAGGCTGTTCTCTAGTCGAGGTGAGCAGGGCTATTCCCCAGTTGGATTGTGCAGGCTTCTCATTGCAGTGGCTTCTCTTGTTGCAGAGCATAAGCTTCACTGGTTGTGGCCCATGGGCTCAGTAGTTGTGGCTCCCGAACTCTAGAGCACAGACTCAGTAGTTGTGGTCCACAGGCTTAGTTGCGCATGTGGGATCTTTCCAGATCAGGGATCGAACCTGTGTTCCCTGCATCAGCAGGAAGATTCCTTACCACTGAGCCACCGGGAAAGCCCCCATTCATCAATTCTTCATTGCTGAAAGTTTATTAGAAGTTTAGAAAATGAGCCACCTGATTATATCTTTGATGCTTTATTCAGTTACCTCATGATCATATGCTCCCCCTTGTCCAAAGGGGATAAATAGAACAGCAAAGGGATGCACTATTGGTGTTCTCTGGAAGCTCAGCGCCTTGTCCCTGCAGCACCAGGTCGTCTGGGAGCTAGAGAATTCAAAGAGGGAACCAGGATGCAAAAGAAGCCAGCCCACTAGCCTTCAGAGCGTTTCAATTTAGGTCTATTTATAATTCTTCCAGGACTCCACTTGGAGTTCTGAACATTCAGTGCTCTGCCCCTTTTCTTAACCTCTAAAGCTGGAGATTATAATCCTTTTTTTGTAGGAATATTGCCTGGATTACACTCAATATTGTATATCAGATACCTAGCATAGGGTGTCTCATGAACTAGGTGTTCCGTAATTGTTAGCTGCACTCCTCTCTTCCTTCAATCAAAGCTAGATTTTGATCATTAATAATGTTCAAAGCTTCATTTTGTACTTGCTTTGAACTTATTTGAGTCCAAGAAGAAAAATATATCACTTTCTTGAGACTGAGATCAACACTTCAAAATGGTGATTCAGTTAACATCTATGTATGATCTCTGACAATGTGGTTTTATTAAGATGCTGTATCTGGTGCAAGTGTGAATTCTATCTTTTATTCATATAAATGTTGCTCCGTGAAAGAAACAAAAGCTTTAGGACCTGACTATAGATCTCTCTTCTTGTTACAATTTTTGATTTCTTGTTGCAGATATAAACTAGGGAAGATTTACTGTGATTTCATCCATGGAGAGTCATCTGCCTCTGGGTTATATTAAGTTTAGCATGTATGGATAGAAGTTCCACTTGGAAAAAGAAATAAGTCTGCCTTTGTGCTGTTTTGTCCTATAGGGTCAACAGTTCCTTCAAAGAAAATCTCTTAGGTTTGTTTGTCTGAATTGGGTGCAAGGAGAAAGACACAGTGTACCATTGCCTACTGGAATAGATGGTATACAGAACCTGGAAAAATTAGTTTGTTTTCTTTTCCCAGTGATTCAGAGGATTTCTCTGTAAGTAAATTGACCAAAGATAAGGAAAAGACTTTTTAAAAAAAGCACATAACTTGGTTACTGCATTAGAGTCCATCAAGAAGTAGATACCAAGATATGATTCGACATATAAGAAGGTTTTTGCAGGGAAGGCATAGGAGAAGCTGCGATCCAGGTTTGACACTCACGCAAGGAGAGAGGGAAGGAGACAGGATTGAGTAGGAAGAAGCAGGATGGTTAGCTAGATGGTTTGGCTAGAGAGATAAGAGTCAGCCAGTGGAGGAGCCCTCTGTCCCAGTGGAACGGCTGCATTCACAGCACTCACTGTGCTCAGTGCTTGGCCGGGAGCAGCCCCTGGAAACAGGGCCTTGGAGCTCAAATGACACTGAAGTTACAGAGAGACAGCTGGTGGGGGTGCTGAGTTTGTTATGTCCTGGCCACAGGAGACCTGAGTGGGGTAGTGGTTTGGAAGTATAGCCCTGAGTACTGGCTCTAGTTGGGTGGCGATGGTGGTGGTGGTTTAGTCGCTAAGTCGTGTCCGACTCTTTTGCAGCCCCATGGACTGTTGTCCGCCAGGCTTCTCTGTCCATGGGATTTCCCAGGCAAGAATCGGAGTGGGTTGCTGTCTCCTTCTCCAGGCAATCTTCCCGACCCAGAGACTGAACCCACATCTCCTGCATTGGCAGGCAGATTCTTTACCAGTGAACCAACAGGGAAGGCCCTGGTTGGGTGCACCTGCCACTAAGAAACAGACCTGGTGATTTCTTTGAGTTCTGACACCTTACTTTCCTCCTCTGTAAAATGAGAAAAATGATTGTGTCGCCTCACAGAGTGCTAGTCAAGATTGAGATTCTATGAGATTCTATATAAATCCACAGTACCACGTGTGGCACAGAGGACATGCTCAACATATATTTCTCTCTCTTTAATGTATTCATAAAATGCAGTTGGGGGGTATAAGTGAATTGTATCAGGGGATTGTAAATATATGTTGACAACAGGTAGTTCATGTAATTAGAAGGTATGGTTTCTGCCAGCAAGCATCCTTCATGTCTGCCTTCTCAGAGTCGCCCAGTTTAGCTCTCAGGCGTCAGTCCTTATTTTTATGAGGCTGTCAACCGTGCAACAGATAGACCAGCTGCTGACCTTGACCATCTTCAGGTAATTTGCCCTAAAGCATGAGATAGACAGCACTCTCTCTTCATTTCCTTACTCCTCTAGGCTTCCTATTCAGCTGAGAAGCAACTTGCACTGTAAGTCTGCATTTTATCTTGAGCCTCAAACACCTTGCGAGTCTTTGCTCCCCTATGTTTTTGCTCCTAAACCAACTTTCCTCCCGCCACGAAGCACTGAACTCAAGTGGCCCTCAGAGCGAGCTACTGCTGTGATGAGTCACAGAGCCGCCAGCACTTTGCTTCGTTAGATTTGATCACTGCCATGAGCAGTCCTTCGATTGTCAGCTAAGAGACCCTTCAGGGAGTTGTCCCTTAATAGAAAGTCTCTTTTCTTCCCTCCTGTTGTAACTTTAAATTAAAAGAAACTGTAGAGGAGCTGGTGGCCTTGCAGCAGTTCATTCTTCTACCCACTGGGAGAACAACATCTGAGAAAAGATGTTATTGGACTGAGAATTGAGTTGTTGCTATTTTTTGGGGGGCCAGCGTGGGGAGTGGGGCAGTTGCGAGGGAGGATCTGGCTCTCAGTAATGCCATGGGAGGTGGGGGGGGTGGTGATTCTTCGGTGCCTGCTGGGGAACCTTTGGGGGAATGGAAGACATTGATTCAGCATCTTGGGATAACGAGATTGCTGGTGTCTTGCCCCCGAGTTTTAGGTGGTTCTGTGTATTGTACTGTGGGAAACTGGCAGTGGGACAACTTCAGAATCCAGGGAGGATGGGAGGCAGGAAGAGGGAGCTAATTTTTGACACATTCCTCTGACGAGTGCCCCCTCTAGGGAATCTGTGCCCAGGATAAGGACTGCTTACTGTGAGGCTTCTGGCATAGTTTTCCCCAAATAGTGAGTGCTGGTTGCTTCCATGTCACTTGTTAAAAAGATGGACGAACGGAACGTTTGGAGAGCCTCTCTGCTGAGACCCGATCCTGCATTCTCTGCAGTTTCGGGTCCATCCCCACCCTGGGTTAGAACCTGCCCTCATTTTGGATGTCTGCTGGAATTCTCTGGTGCCCTGCATGGCTACTGAAAGCTGAAGTTGTTTGACGGGTGGTAGCAGGGGCTGACTGCGATGTGCATGGACGTTCTTGTGATGCCCGCTGTCACTGTGCCGTATTGGCAGCCTGTCACATGTATCTGGCACAGGCAGTCTCATTACTTTCCTCTTGGACTGGGAGCTGCTCTGGAACAAGTGCATACCATTTCTTAGAATTCTGTCTTGACTTTTCCTACTTCACTTTCTCAGCCGCATCTCCACTGTACCCTGACGGCTAGCAGAATAGTTGGGCCTTTGCACATTAAATCAGGAAATGAAGTGATAGTTTTGATGCACACTAACTAACCAACCAAACAAGTCTCCAAGTTTGTTCCTGTTTTCTGTTTTGGTTTTATCGGCCGCTCAGCCTGTGGGGTCTTAGCTCCTGGATCAGGGATGGAACCCGAGCCCCACTGCGTTAGAAGGCAAAGTCTTAACCACTGGACCGCCAGGGAAATCTCCTCTAAGTTTGCAAAGAAAGTTAATATGTGCTAAGTTGCTTCAGTCGTATCCAACTCTTGGACTGCAGCCTACCAGGCTCTTCTATCCATGGGATTCTCCAGGCAAGAATACTGAAGTGGGTTGCCATGCCCTTCTCCAGGGGATCTTCCTGACCCAGAGATCGGACCCAGGTCTCCCGCATTGCAGGCAGATTCTTTACCATCAGGAGCCACTAGGAAAAGTTGATGAACTCACTGTTTGTTTCTAGGGACCTCCTCACCTCCACAAACATGCCTCGCTTCTGTCACTGCTTATTGGGCGTTTCTCAACCTTTCTCTTCCCACAAGGTCTTTATCCTCCTGCACCATCGCCACATGCATTAAGTTAATCTCACCAGAGGAAGTGAGAAGTGGAGAGTTTGCTAAATACACTGTTGCCTGTTTTGAAAGGGGGTAGCCAGAGGTGACAAACATTTGGAAGCTAAGCTCCTTGAGGGCACAGCATTGTATTTCCAGCACAATCAGAGTACTTGGAACGTGGCAGCCACAGAATCAATGATGGCTGAGCCAACTTGTCTTCCAAACTAAGCTGCATTCTGATTCAAGGCACCCAGCATGATGGGGAGGTGAGAAAACTAATAATGGTTAGGCATCGACCATGTTCCAGGCACCTGCTAGGTGCTTTACATGGATAATCTCATTTAATCCTAACAGCCCACACATTAAGTGGCTATTATCTCCTTTCCACAAACAAACTGCAAGGAGTCAGGTGCCTACTCGTTCTCCACAGCTAGTAAACAGGAGAATCACTGCCTGGATTTCAGTCTTTTTGACTCAGCCCCTCGTATACTCTTTCCATCATGCCGTGGCCAAGATGCTGGTGTGGGTTCCTATCCATGAAATGCGAGCACTAACCATGCCTTCCTGTCTACCACAGGGGACAGTTAGGAGCAGGTGAGAAGTGTAAAGTAATTTCTAAACATCACTTATCATTATCAAGTACCCACTGATCCATTTACTAAGCCAAAGAATATTTATTGAATGCACAGATAGATATTGCTTAAGCTATACTTAACAGGAAATATTTTGACTTGAAGCAGAGATCCTGAATACATAAAAACTGACATCAAAGGAATTTATAGAGCAGTGTGTCTCAAAGGTGATCACCCAGTCATCTTGCTGAAAACCACCTGGGATGTTTTTGAAAATGTGCTTTTCTGTCCCCCTCTCAGACATAAGAAACCTGAACCCCTGTGGTTGGGAAGCCCTCTAACCCTGAATTTTTAACAAGCATGACTGGTGATTCTTTTGCACATAAAAGTTTGAGAACCAGTGATAAAAACTTTTTATTAATTCTCTTTGGTAGTAGGTTATATATATGGCTTATAGAGGTAAAGTAAGGTGGTCAAGGAATAGCGGAAGTGCCAGAATAAAGCACAGGTGATTGTTGGATTTGTGGAAAGACTTCTTGGTGATTTGGTTTTAGGTTTTTGGTCATTTATTTAGGTTTTAAAGAACCTAAATAAGTTTGAGGATATAGAATGCTAACATGCTGAAGGTCAAGAGTGATGGGAACTGCCACAGAGTGGGTTGGGGTGGGGGAAGGATGGCAGTTATGTGCATTCCAGACTTAAAAAGATCTTTCTTTTCCAGGACAGATGGAGAGGTAAACTGGAGACCTGGGGTTGATTTATTTATTCGGTTCAGTATCCCAAATATTTAGAACAGTGTCTGGAACATAAGCAGGTGCTTAAAGACCTTTGCTTAACAAATGAATAAAAACAGGTGGAGGGAGAGAGCAATGTGAATAGATTAGAATAGCTTGATTATGATTATTGTGGTTAAAGAAATCGAGAAGGAAGATGCTGGGAAGGAATCCTAGTGAGACCAGATAAGGACAAGTTATAATTAGACTAATATGGTCCTTACAGGAGAGTGCCTTCAGACAAACAAACAGTGCAAAAGCAAACCTGGGGTTTGTATGGGATCAAATCATCCGGCTGCTGTTTGTGTGTATTATCTTGGGAGCAGCAATTACTACATGAGGATAAGGACTGAGTCTGTTTTGTTCTCCAAATGATCAGAGTCCTTAATAAATATTTATTGAATGAGTGACCGGGTTTCCACATGGGCTGGAAAAGAAAGCTTTTAAATGATACAAAAATATCTTGTAAAAAGAGAAAAAGAATCTTGATGAATGCTAACCAATAATGGATGATGATGAAAATAGCAAATCTTCATAAAAACTGCAAGTTCTTAGGCAGTCTATTTGGAATTTAGGAGCATCTCCATCTGATGGTTTGCCTGTCACCAGACAGTGCTTTGCTGTTCATGTCACTTTCATTTTGCTGTGTCGAAAATCCCCTGTGATGCCTAGCACAGTGCCTTGCTGATGTTGGCTATTGAATAAGTAATTGCTGAAGGGTTCAGTCCGTGAATGAAGGGTATTGACTTGGGATGGGGGAGAGGGGAAATCGAAAGCAGATGAGGAAGAGAGTTGCCTTCCTTCACTTAGAATTCCCAGCGTGGCCTGTGGTCCAGTGACCTTTAGCAGGCAGATTTCCCATATAACTCAAAGGCTGGTTATTGTAATCTTGGGAAGAAGGATGCTTGCTAGGGTAATGACTGCAAAGGTGGGTTCAGCATTGTTCAAAGAGGCAGCCATTCATTTGATCTGAAAAGTCAGGCTGGAAAATGTATTGGGGGAAGAAACGGTAAAAAAGTAATTCTAAACCTAACAGGAGTTTCAGTAGAAAAATGGCTCTAATTCAAGCGGTGTAATGTTAACATCAATGTGCGTCTCGTGGCTCAAGCCCCGCATCCTGCTTTGGAAATAAAAGGAGAATTGTGTAAAGAATTAGCAATACAAGGCATTTTTAAGTGCTTTATTGCAGAGGCCTGTGATACTCTGTGAAATCTATGCAGGCTTTTTCTTCCTGCTGTGCTTAATTTCAGAATCTGATGCTATTACCTATCCTTGGAGAAAAAAAAAATCACTCTCTGTTAACTCTTAAAAACCGAGTTTAGCATTGTGCTGGCTTGCAACATAATCTTTCTGACATTTCTTGGGTAGAGAGCAGTGGTGCATGTAGCTGTGGAGGGGTTTTTGCCTCCAAGTTTAGTATCCAGGATTGCTTCTAGGGGGCGGCGTTAGAGTAAGAGGGCAAGTTGGAAATAAAAGTCGAAAGCATAAGTTTAGAAATGGCTCAAGCAGCTTGAAGAATAAGGTCTCTGAAAGAGTTGGCAGAGCTTGTGTTTGGCATGGATCCAGATCAGAAGCCAGAAAGGCAGATGCGTCCTAAAGAAGATCAGGCAGAAGCCAGGACAGGAGTTAACCCTTTACAACAGAGATGACAATCTTCTTGTGATATGAAGAGAAGCCCTCCACATAAGTTCCCTGGCATGCCATCACCGTGCTCCTTCACCTGTCTAGCTTGAAATAACAGTTGATGATTGATAGTTTACTGTTGCCAGGCATTGTGCTAAGCAGTTTATTTTTATTGGCTCTTCCCAGGAATAATGTAGATGTAGCTACACATGTTGATCCATTTTACAGATAAGGAAACTGAACTGGCCCCAAGCAGTAGTAGAGCTGGCATCTGGCGGAGCTGAGCCTTGAACACAGAGTGGTCTGACTCAGAGGCTGGGGCTCTTGCCCACTGTAACATGGGAAGCGTATTTTAAGTCCAATTGAGTCATGGCTCAAAATGACACTTGTGTTTTCCTTTTCCTCTATACATGTACTTCTATCACTCTAGGATAGGCTCTTTTTCTGCTTGTTTCTGAACTTTGGCAAAGTTCCCCAAAGTGGGATCTCTCCTTACAATTTACACTGTTGACCGCTGTCAGGTCAGTCTTCCTGACATGCTGTTTAGACTGTGTTGCCCCTTTCCTGAACATTCATGGTGCCTGAATACCACACCCCGATGGGATCCAGACCTTTAAGTCTGCTTTCTAAGGGCCTTACCGTCTTCTCCAAGCCTTCTACATTTCCAGGCTCATATTGGAAACTGTCCTTTTGAGACCAGTTTGCTTCTGATCTGGATTCAAGCTGAGCATGGTTTCCCAAACGGCTCTCAAAGTGTCTGTGACACATGAGCCTTGTCAACTCCTCTCAGAATGCTCATGTCAGGGGCCTTCCAAGGGTATCTCATGAAAAGTCAGTGCTAGCATCTGAACTCTGTGACTCAGGGAGTTTTTCCCGAGTTGCTTTTCCATCTGCTTCAGACCTCTTTATCGTCTGACTTTCCTTGGTTCCCAATCCACTTGACTCTGGGTTTAAACTTTCTCTTTTGATGTGTCATTCATTCGTTCAGTGATCAGCAAATATTTGTTGAGCACCTACTATGAGCCAGACCCCACTTTAACTGCTAGAGAGCCTGTGATGTGTGTAACAGGCACATACCTCATAAACAAGATATATACCTTATATACAGATCCTTGTATATCACCTGCATTTATGATTGTAAGCTGTAGAACTGTACTTTGCAGGAGTATATACAACACGGAGGAGAAGTGTCTGCTATTTTGGCAGGACAGCCAGAGGAGGCAGCCATGAGGAAGTCACATTTGAAGGAAGGTTACTGAGGTCTCATCGAGGTCTCATCCCTGGTGGCTCAGATAGTAAAGAATCCCCCTGCAATGTGGGAGACCTAGGTTCAATCCCTGGGTTTGGAAGATCCCCTGAGAAAGGAATGGCAACCCACTCCAGTATTCTTGCCTGCAGAACTCCATGGACAGAGGAACCTGGTGTGCTACAGTCCATGGGGTTACAAAGAGTCAGACACGACTGAGTGACTAACACTTTAATGAGAAAAAGAGGACAAGAGAAAAAACCTTTGAGACATATGAGTAGTACATGCAAAGGTTCCAGAGAGAGGGGGGTGGGTGTGTTCTTGGAATTAGAAGGCCAGCATTGCTGGAGCGGAGTGACTGGGAAATGGACATCGATGGGGCTGCAAAGGTGAGTCTTCAAAGGTGAATCTTCAAATAAGAGTGATAAGAAACCCATTGAATAGTTTTAAGCAAGAGACTAATAAAATTTGTGGCCAGAGCATGTAGACCAAATTTAAGAGAAGAAGGAATGGATTTGGCAAGCTTGTAAGGAAGCTGTTGCAGTGATTTGCACAAGAGAAAGATGGTGGCTTTGATTTTGGACTTTCGCAGTAGTATCAGAGATGGAGACAATAGGAAAGGTTTTACAAGTGAACATGGAAGGGAGATCACCCAGTTTCACTGCTTTGTGTCTGCCCCCACCCCAATTCTACCAACCTAATGGAATATTCCATCTGATAATTAGTAAAATGTCTTCTTGTTCATAAGTTTGGAAAAAAGATGTGTAAGTCCATACGCCTCCCAGGGATGCTGCTGGCTGTATCTATATCTCCTTTAGCCCTTGAGTATTCAAGCAGAGTGGAGAAGGAAATGGCAACTCACTCCAGTATTCTTACCTGGAAAATTCCATGGACGGAGGAACCTGGCAGACCATAGTCCATGGGGTTGCAGAGTCAGCCACAACTGAGCACATCAGTAGCATTCAAGCAGAGAGATTTGACACAAAACATGTAGTGTCTTCTGTCTATACGTATATATTTGCTTTCATGTTTCTGGACTTTCCTTTAGTATATATCATCCCCTCCCATAGAGTTTGTGAAACACTACCCATCCCTTAATTTCCAAGTTGAAGTTGGCTTTTTTCACATCATCCTTACAGAATCTACTGACTGATGCTTTCTCCTTGTGATCTGATGATGTTTACATCTATAGCCACTTTTAAAGCTTTGATTGTTCCATGTTATAAGCACGTTGTGAACATGTCTTATCTTTTGAGAGATCCTGTGAGTTTGCCTAGGGATGTGGATTGGTAGTTCAGTATTATGCTCTTATTATGGATCCTCATTTACATCTTTAGTATGGCAGTCTACTTAACCTCCCTCAGTCTGTGATTCCTCATCTGCAGAATGGGGATAATTATATGTACTTCATAAAGCAGTTGTATAGAATCAATGAAAGAAAGAGTATAAAATCTATAAAACAATCCTTGGCCATAATGAGTTCTGCTACATGATGACATTTTATGGTCATAAATGTTATTCTTTGAAATCAGAAACCTGTGTCTTATGACTACTTTTATCTACTTGGAGCTCAGTAAAAATTTATGGAGTTCACATTTAAATTTAAATTTACGTATCACTTCCGCCAGGGGATACAAATATAAGTACATTTTGGTTCTTGTCTGCACAAACCTCTATTTGATAGGGAAGTTAGTAACATAAACTGGTAATTATGTATCAGTGTGATAGGTATAGTGTTAGAGTATTTTGAGAGCAAGGAAGAGAGGTTGGGGAAGGTTTTCTAAGTGAATTGAAGTATGAGCTGAGTATTTTATTGATCAATTAAATGTATATTAAAATAATGTGTATGCATTGTGTAAAACTCAAAGCTACATAACAAAATAGCACACCTGTCTTATTGATGATCATGCCACTATTACTTCCAACTCTGTATCTGTATTTCTGAATAAAATGTTTTTTCCTTATTTTCCAAAAAATGTGAGCTGTTGATTGACTTCCTACTAGTTGGCCTTGTTGTACTACTCTTCCCCCACCCCTGCTTCTTAACATCACACATATTCCTTTTCCCATTATCTCAATGTATTTTCATCTCCCTCCTTTTTTAGAGTTAAATCAGTTCAGTAAACACAGTCACAGGAATTCCCTGGTGGTCCAGTGGTTAGCACTTGGTGTTTTCACTCCTGGGGCCAGTTTGATCCCTCCCTGGTCGGGAAGCTAAGATCCTGCAACCTGTGAAGCAACCCCCCCCCCCCCAAAAAAAATAATCCCCCCAAAACAAAAACCCAAACAAACAAAAAACAAACACATGGTTACTTTGACTCTGTAAATGTTGTTTATCACTGAGAATTTTGTATATTGATTACTTGTACTTTTTATAGAACTTTTTTGGTTTTTCTGGAGTTAATAACGGTTTCTATTCAAACTCATGAGTTTTAGTAAAAGTGTTCAGTGTTTCCTGGAATTTCTGAGTCAGGCTTAGAAACGGGGAGTAACATAATCAGGGTAGACTTTAGGGGCAGTCAGCTGTGGTTGAAAAGATCATTTTATCCCTAACATCATTTAGAATTATTCTTAGAATTAGATAATAAAAAGCCCATTGACTTTTAGTTAGTTATATTGTTCTTCTTAAAAGTTCTGCAGACACTACATCCACTTATTGCCTGTACTTGGGCACACTGCTCCTGCCAACCTGCCCTTGGTAAGGCTCTGAGTTAAGCTTGGAAAGGCAGAGGGAGGTGCTCTGAGAAGGGAGGAAGGTATTCCAAGCAGACAGGACAGTGTGACTAAAAAAGCAAGAAGGTGAGAAATAGCATGGCGTGTTTGTGAAATTACAGACAGTGTGGTGTTGGTAGAACATAAAGTACATGATAGGAACCAGCTGAGATGAGGCTGTGATGTTGGCAATGGTCGGATCAAGGTGATCTTTTTGTCATAGACACAAATGCCCCAAATTCTGTCTTGTAGGTCATGGGGAACCTTATGGTGTTGAATAATATGGTCTGTTTTGCTTGTGAATGAACTAGTGGCATACTGGACAAAAAAATGGAAAACTGTCTCAAGTCAGCAATTAAAATGCATATTTGGTGACATGTTAGTACTTTAGGGGTACCCCACCAATAACGTGTTTAGAGCACACAGTCCTTTAGAATGTGTGCGTGCATGCACGCACACGTATTCATGATTTATGTACATGTGTTGTACTGGACCTGACACTCAGCCTGCAGTAAGCACTAAGGACAAGGTTCAGTTTAAATGACAGTTGAAGTAATAGTGGTAGTAGTACATCGGAGTTCCCTGGAGACCAACTCTGACGTGTAGAGTTGCACGCGTTGGGCTTATTGGGAAGGCTCTTGGGGACAACACCCATGAAGGGCTGAGGAAGGCAGGATGAGTCTAGGGACTGTGATGCGGCTGAGGCTTCAGCAAGCCTGTGCATAACTCTGGAACTGGATGTCTGCTCAGAGATGTTCTGAACTGAGGCAAGCGGGCCAGGCCTTTGTAACCATACGTTGGTGCTGGAGGTGAGCCATCCCTGAGGAGCAGGGGAAGTTTGTATGAGGGGAGTTCTTCAGAGGGGCTTAGATGCGAGTATTCAGCAGCCAGCACTCTTGGGACCTGGGAAATGAGCGCCACTAAGTAGCATACTACAGTATCCACTAGATGCAACCTTCTGAGACTCTACTTTTTTGAATTCCCATAGATTTCCTTGAAATATGGCTGACAAAGGGGTAAGCAGGGGTCTTAGAGATATGGTTCTGCCATTTTCCCGTGTTCACTTGTATTTGCATTATTAGTATTACTTTGAAAACCTCTGGACTTTTGTAGGATACATTTTAAAACCATTTGTTAGCTTAATGTGAATTAATTTAACTAAATGTTTAGATGGCATAGTCCGTAAGGCCACAATGTGTGACAAAATGGTGCGACAGAAGACAGTGGCATTAACATTCAGTCCTTCTAGTTGTGAAATGAAGGCCCCTGTGGCAGTCTATTAATAGTTAGATTAAAAAAGAAATATGTGGATCATTGGAACTTCCAGCTTTGGAGAAAATGTCTTTATGAAATGAGACCAAGAGAACATTTTAATTGGAGGTAGGATAGCTGATTGGACATAGACATATGGTCATAGAGATGGTGTCTCTGTGTATTGATAAATGAGGAGGAGTTCTTGCCCAGTATGCAGACAACAGTGTAGCCTAGGTTTTCGGGTTCCCAGATAGGCATCTAAGTCAGTGTTCTCCTAACTTCCTTTGATCATGTATATCCACCATGAATAAAAAAGAAAATATTGCTTTACTAATAGTAAACATACAAAAAGAGACAGTAAAAGGCCTGAGATAAAGAGGGAATAAAGAATATCTATATAATAAGAAATGTAAGCAAAAGTTGTAATATTTTCTTTTAGCATGCTAGTGGATTTTTTCTTTCTTTGAACCCTCCTTGAAGACTTTTTCAGCTAGTTTCCTTGAGTGTAAGTTATATACTAAACAGGGGAGAAAGTACTGGTGACAAACTTTGATGGTTTTATGAGTTTGATCTGTGCAACTATTTAAATGTGATAGCATGAACTACAGGTATTAACAATTAAGGTTTTAGAACGGGCTTCCCGATGGCTTAGTGGTAAAGATTCTGCCTGCAATGCAGGAGATGCAAAGATGTGGGTTTGATCCTTGGGTTGGGAAGATCTCTTGGAGTACGGCATGGCAACCCACTTCAGTATTCTTCCTTGGGGAATCCCAGGGACAGTGGAGTCTGGTGGGCCACAGGCCATAGGGTTGCAAAGAGTCATACACGGTTGAAGCAACTGAGCACAGATGAACATGAGGTTTTAGAACACAGTTGTACTTTATGGCATTTTAAAAATCATGAAGGGAACGCGTGTATGTGTGTGTTTGTGTGTGTGTGCGCTAGCCAGGGTCATGATGACTTAGTGTTTCCTCCTGTCTAGCAATTCCTCATAATTAACTAGAAGGTTGGGGCCACACTGACACCATTACCCCTCTGAATATCTGGCTCTAATTTATGAGCCATATCCTGCCTAATATGCCAGAATGCTTTTGAATGTTCTCTCATTGCTTATTTTTTCTTGGATTCATAGATTTATAAATCAGTTACATACCACAATGAAAAGATGTCTTTATTTGTGTCTCTCCACAGTAGAGAACCTGAGAAGACAAAACCTTTCATAAATGTAGTAAGTTTCTTCATGTCCTTTTGGAAGTTTAAATGTTTATAAGCATTTTTATAGCGAAACTCAGCCTTACTTTAAAGAATTATTCTATTGTTTTGTGCCTGAATTTTGGGTAGCTTGGCTTCCTTAACATCTTTTATTTTGTTAAAGTTCATTTTAGTTGTGTTTTCATTTTTGTATTTAACAGTGTCTGCTCATAAAACGTTGGTTGCTTTGAATTTCTTGGAAGAAAGGGGATAAATACATTTCAGGTAGCATTATTATTACTTTTCATTAGAGATTAAAAGGTAGCCAGATTTGGAACCAGTATATAGAAGTTTTAATAAGGGTATAGTAATCATGGTTGGATTCCCAAGTAAACCTAATCACAAAATCTTAAATACAGTTCATAAGTTATAAGGTAGAACCTCATTATGCTAGAGAATGGTACTTTTTAAAATAATAAAGACTTGATTCCTTTTTAAATATACATTCAAATGATCTTTCTAATTATTGAGTGAAGGACAAATACTGTCTCTCAAAAAAATATTGTGCCCTGACATTTTCAGGTGATTCCATCCATATTTTTATTCTCTTTATAACTATTTGCATATTGATCTTAATAGTAATTTAAAATTTATAGTGTTGTTATATTTGACTGTGATTAACTATTATTCATTAAAGTGTATTTATTGTTAGTCTGTTCTTTGTCACATATGAGAGATGTTGACTAATGGGGTTACCACGGTGAATAATAGAGATTTGGTCCCTGCCCTTATGGAGTTTCCAATTTAGTGAGAAAAGTGGAGATTAATCAGCTAATCATACTTGAGAGACACTCTCTTGTCTAGTGTAATTGTGACTGGTAACTGGATTGTTAATAAAAAAAAATTGCTAAGGCATAGAATACAGAGAAATGACATATTCCCTAAATATTTTAGCATTTTAAACAATGTTTAATCAGTTTGTTTATTGCTGTTCCATTGTTTATCAATATTGATTAATTTACCAATTAATTGATGTATAGTTGAGGCTTTTAAGGATGAGTCTTGAGTGCCTCTGCTTATCATCTTGGATAAGTCACACTCGAGATATATGTTCTCTGGTTTTTGATTTGCTAAAATTGATAGGAGAGCTAAAAGGCAAGCAATTTAAGTGCTGAAATTGGTCTTTAAATTAAAAAAAATTTTTTTATTCTAAGTTTATGAAGCTATTTGAAACCTAATGTAGTGAGTTTTTAAAAAATTTACCTTTATTCCTTCCAAAGCATTCAATCTAGTGTTACAAATAACATCCTTTTTGCCCTCATATTCTCTCACTTATGTAATATTTAATGGATTTAGTTAATTACAGTAACAAATAGAAATGATATAAGGAGACTTGGATCAAGCAGATAAGTAAAGCAGTTAGACTGGGTGTGTGTGGTGTGCTGGAGTGGCCTTTTTGCCATTAGGGTACCAGGGCTAATTCTATGTTTCACAGAGGGGATGGAGCACATGAGTTACTCTGGTGATTAGGTGAATGTAGGTTGGCTGGGAAAGTTTTACTCTAGGGCTCCCGAGAAGTGCTTTGAAGTGTTTTATGGAGGTGAGTACGGAGCTTTAAGGATATATTATAGGGTGTTGTTCAGTCGCTAAGGCATGTCCGACTCTTTGTGACCCCATGGACTGAAGTGCACCAGGCTCCCCTGTCCTTCACTATCTTCCAGATTTGTTCCAGTTCAGATCCACTGAGTCGGTGATACTATCTAACCTGCTCACCCTCTGCCTCCCCCTTCTCCTATTGCCCCAGAGTGGCTCGGGCACAGCGAAGAAGGGCAAAAGTCCTGAAGAATGAGGCTGGAGGCGGGGGCAGGAGTCCTGTCACCTAGGGTCTCCTAGATGCTGCTGAGCTTCTGAGTTTTTAATCACAAAACTAAGGGCAAGTAGTTAAAGGACTCATATTTGCATTTTTAAAAGATCATTCTGGCTGTTGTTTGGAAAATGGAATGAATAGGGCATCAGTTCTGTAGTGATTAGAGTAGTCTAAATAAGAAGCGTTGTCCTTGTCTCCAAAACTATTCTTCCATTTTTCAGGGCCTTATCCTGCTACAAGTCTAAACGGGTCCTTGAAATACTTGAGGAAAAGCAGAACCTAAATTCATCATAGATATAAATCTTTCAATATTCCCAAAGACCAGGAATAGTAGTTTCTATACTGTACTTTGCTTACCATTTTTCCTTTTATATTTGTATTTATATTCACAATTCCAGCATGTCATGTTTTCAAGACAATAGAAAAAAAGGGAAAGGCATTCTTTTAAGCTTGTACCACACTATTGATTTTCTTTGAAAGGACAACAAGTGTGTTTATTTTATCAGTGTGGGTCTAAAAATTAACCATGAAACATCATTTTCTACTTCTAAACTATGTGTAACAAAGAAATGCTTTATTGCAACTTCATCAATAATTCAAATGCAACTTAAAAGAAACTAGGGCAGCACAAGGAAAAAAAGCACACTTGTTCCATAATTGAGTCGATTAAATAGTATTGAGTCCCATTGTCATATTCATATTGATGAAACAACTTTTATAACTGCAAAGACTCTAATAAGAAATAAGACCTCAGAATTATGAGACAATGTCATAGACATTTCTGTATTTTTTTTTTCTTTTGTAAAAGACAAACAGCGAAAGCAAGCTTTTCCTTGTGTGCGATAATGAAGGAACAGCTTTTGAAAGGTGCTTTTATTGGGATTTTAGTAGTTTTCAAGGCTGCGCAGTAATAGCCCAAGCTATTTTGGAACTGTGCATACATTAGTGTTCTTGTGCAGCATGATACAATAATGTGTGAAAAAGTATACGATCGCACCTTGTTTAAATTTGCAGTTTTTGTGCATAATCCCACAGTAAGCTCTTGTCAGGTTTTGACTGCACAGGGGAGAAGAAAGTTTAGAGCAGCCTACAGATTGGGATCGGGTGTAAATATCCAACTATGAAAATAAGAAATTTTAAAAATTACATTTTTTTGAAAGATCAAAAGAGTTCAGTTTATATGATATGTATAAATCAACCTATGGTGAGTTTTGCCCGTGGAAGCTTCAGAATATGCATAAATAACCTTCCGAATGAAGATGTATATCTGCTTTATTTTGTATTTGCAGAGTGTGAGTGAAAAGTACAGAGTGTGATTTTTAAAGACAATGATCACATTATAATTTATGCATTCATATTAATGTTGTTTTTCAAAATTGTCACCCAGAGAAGCAGAACCCTGATTCCATTGATGCCCTTGTTCAAAACATTTTGGAAAACTTCCTCTCCGAATTGTCTTTTGAATCATTTGCAAGCCTGACTAAAAACATCCATCTCATTACTTTCTATTCGCATTTTATACCAAGATTCATCATGCTTTTTTTTTATTCACCAGAGTTGGCTATAAATGTCTCTGTGAAATGATGAAAATGGCTAAAATTGACTTTCAAATTATGAAATTTGTCACCATTGAGGATATTTAGAAATGTGTATGCATGTGTGTGGTACAGACTTAGAAAGCAGTTTCTAAAGGAGGGAGAAATACTTTGAATAATGGCTGAGCTTTAGAGTGAGTAAGTGGCCTTCTCAGGTGACCATTGTGAAGGGAAAACACGTTTGGATGACATGGTATGTTTGTTTAAAAACCAGTCACATTACTTTTTAATGACCCTCTATATTAGTTTTCACAATGTATGCAAAGAAAAATGCAAATATGCCTTTTGGAATGCAAGGCCAAAATATCTTATACAATTAGTGGCATATTTTATTAGTAAGACAATTAAAGAATTAAGCAACTACAATGTTAATCCTGTGTTGGCATATTCTTCAGATACTGGTCTTTCCATGAGAATGTCTCCGTATAGTTTTACTTTATTTAAATACTGTCGGATCCTTAAGTATGTGTATTTCCATTAGCATCTTATGTAATTCATACTTATTTTCACGTCATTTGAATGTACTAGTTGGTAGCATGTGAAATTTTCATTTCAGTTGACCTCTCCCTAGTAAGTAATTGACCCAGTTTTCAGAACTATTAGCGCTTGTTTTCTTAACCATTAGTAAAAAACCCAAATAGTCACATATACTTGAAATGTAAAATAATTGGAATGACTTCTAAGTATTTTCTTAGTTTAAAAGAAACCTGTGATCATTCAGGACAACTCACACAGAGTGTGTGTGTGTTAAATGACTTATGAATAAAATGAAAATGAATTAGTAATGTACAAATCCAGAATGACCATTTACCTCCAGTTTGAACATCTTTACTGTGTTCTTTTTTTTTTTTCAATGGGTAGGAAATGAAAGAAGCAATCACCGGAGAGACTCAGTTGAGTAGTTTTTATTTTCTGAGTATTAGATTTCGTATTGGTATTAGAAGGAGAGCAAACAGCTCAATTATAATTTTGCCATGGTTGGTTTTTGTGACCATGAAAGGTAAGTGAAGATTAGATGCCCAGAGATTACAGAGAGTTTAGGACAGCTTTCTGAGGCTGGGCAGGACTCTTGCTGATGAGTAAAGTTTTATTGGAACACAGCCATGCTCATCCATTTACATATTAGCCATGACTACTTTCAAACTCTAAGAGCAGAGTTGAATAGTTGTGGCAGATAGTATACAGCCATAGCTGGACCTGTAAGATCAAGGACCACTAGTTGTACGTGACCTCCCCATCTTTATGAAAACTCCAAAGCATTTAGAGAGCCTGTTTGGAAATTAGAGGCAGCAGCCACAGCATATTTGGAAGATGACTATGATCCATTTGTCAGAAGATATAAAATGATGCAAGGTTTAAGAGAAACTCAAAGCAAGAGTGGACTCTATAGTAGGTTTAGTTAGTTGGAGTTAGTGCGAACAGTTCTGCCCATTAGGTTATAAGGCTCAGCAGAAGCCCGAAGGTAGTTTTTGACTTCTAGCTTTGGGTGTCACTTGGTAGCTCTTTGAAAATGAATAGATTTAAGTGGAAGCAACCTAGATGTCCATCAACAGATGAATGGATAAAGAAGTTATGGTACATATATACAATGGAATATTACTCAGCCATAAAAAGGAACACATTTGAGTCAGTTCTGATGAAGTAGATGAACCTAGAACCTATTATACAGAGTGAAGTGAGTCAGAAAAAGAAAGATAAATATTGTATTCTAACACATATATACAGAATCTAGGAAAATGGTACTGGAGAATTTATTTACAGGGCAGCAATGGAGAAACAGACATAGAGAATAGACTTATGGACAAGGGGAGAGGGGAGGAGAGGGTGAGATGTATGAAAAGAGTAAGATGGAAACTTAGCTTACCATATGTAAAATAGATAGCCAACAGGAATTTGCTGTGTGGCTCAGGAAACTCCAACAGGGGCTCTGTACCAACCTAGAGGGGTGGGATGGGGAGGGAGGTGGGAGGGAGGTTCAGAAGGGAGGGGATGTATATGTATGTCTGTGGCTGATTCATGTTGAGGTTTGACAGAAAACAGCAAAATTCTGTAAAGCAATTATCCTTCAATAAAAAAATTTAAAAAAACTGATATTTGATTATGAAGATCTGGTATATGCTTTTGCACCACCTTTCAGTATAGCTAACACACCCTTCAGAGGCAGTAAAGACTTCTAGTTTAACGTGGTATGCAATTTGTGTTATAGTGATCCTTTTATCCTGGTTAACTATGTCCATGTTTCTTTTTTTCTGGTTTTGTGATCCTGTATGGGTTTTCTTTTGCTGAATGCCTTTATCTTTGACTGTTCTAAAAATTTTAAAGTCCACAGTTTATGCAGGAATTGTTCCAGACTAATAGCTACTTCCTTCATATTAAACACCTTAGTTAGTTTGCATTAATGAAATTGGGTACTGCTTTGTTCGTTTTTCCAACAGGGGGAACAGTTTTGGGGGCTGAATCAAGTTTAACATGTGCTGTACCTTTAGTTCTGTGGAAACTTTATTTTACCTATTAACTGTCATGGATTTTTTACAACAAATGTCATATTGGAAATTCCATCGAAGGAAAGTATAACATTGTGATAATGTTTACTCACAATGTAATTATTCATTGACAATTTCTAAAATCTATAATAAATTAGAAAATAAAACCCTAGCAACTTTTTTGTTCCTCATTAAGAAAAGTAGGTTCAGAAAGCTTATATTATAAATGTATCATGGTACTGCTTACCAGAAGTTAGGAGTTTTATTCTTGTAGGAGTTAGGCTATTAAGTAATGTTTATATAATCCTGATAAACATTTCTCCATGACTGAATTTTGAGTGGAAAACTTTCTTTCCTAAAAGGCTCTAAGTGAAAAAAAAAAAAAAAAAAAGCCTGTCCTTTGACTGTGTATCGTGTGTGTATGTGTGTGTGTGTATGTGTGTGTGTTTAGATCCATCTTAATACCAACTAATGCCAACATCTGGCAGAGAGATGGAGAGATCTGGGAATTTGTTGCTTGAAACCCTGGGACAAAGTGTTCTGCTCTGACCAGCAAACATAGTTGTGGACTTGAACTGGAATCTTCAGGGGCAGAAACGTCTTAAGTGTCTGGAAAATTGGCCTGTTGAGTCACCAGGCAGGCACTAAAACAAAACTAATTTTAAGCAGGTCAAAGTTCAGTGATTCCCTCTGGAATTCAGACTTTTAAAAAGAGTCTCATGTTTAAGTGAAAAGGGTCAAAGTTGATGCGCTGTTACAATGTTTTGAATGCTTTCCCTTTAGAACAGCCACCCAGGCTGGGATTAGCATGAGGAACTGCAAGGCTGGCACATCAGCGTCTGGGTTAAAAATATTTTAAAGCAGTAAATGCAGTCAGTACAGAGAGATCCCTGGGAGCCTTTCTATTCAAAAATGTGTGAGCTCAGGGCAGCAACTGCAATGTAATTTAGGGCAGTGTATGCTTCATAGCTTTGGAGAATATTGCTTCCCGCTAATGTTCCATCGGAGGATGGTAGGATAGTAGTAATTTTAGAAGGTGGTATTCCTGTTTGTCTTACATCAAAAACTTCAGAATAAATAAAAGGACACATCAACTGAACAAGAAATGTAACTATGGAAAAGTACCAATGAATCTAAATTTGAACTGAACAGATACAAAATCAGCATGGGTGTAGGAATATTTTTAAGGCGGAAGCTACGGCAAAAGCGACTTCCCAGGGAATGAACTGCACAGGTATGTACCATGTGTGGCAAATAGCCTGCAGAAACTTTGAAGAAAGTACCTCATCAACAGTGAGGTTCTTGAACTATGACCAGATGTACTGCTGTTGAATATTTGAATTGAGGAATTATTTTAGAAAATGGAAACCTAGGAGATTTAATTTCGGTAACTGGCTCAGATGATATGTAGATATCTGAGGATGCCAAGGAATTAGCTAGTCAGAATTCCCTGAATGAGATTGTACTGGGATCATATGGTGCCCTTACCCCGAAGTGTGTGATTCCTGCACTTTTGCTGTTACCATGTTATACACTGCAGCTAAATGCAATTGACTAGGTATTTTCTCAGTCTGAAGATCTTATTGCTGACTCCGATGAGACCTAAACAGCATTCTTAGACATTAAAAAGAGCCTGTCATTTTATGGGTTGTGTCTAGGAAAGGAGAGAGGAACATTTACTCTGTCTTCAAATTTAGAGACTCAGCTAAAAACTGCAGCTATGAAATTTGGCTGGTATCCATTGTCTCCTCAACTTCCTATAAAACTTTGGTTGTTCGTATTAGCTGTTTTCTTTTTCCATGAAACCAGTTGCAGAATATTTCTGTTACTCTTCATCATAAACCTGTGATACTCCCTTTGGAAAAGCTTTACTTATTTAGTTATTTATTCAGTAAATACCGGTTATCCCAATTTGAGGAATTACATTTTGCATTGTTTTGACTGTCTCAAGAGATATGAACTCAGTCATGTCTGTTTATTTTAATGAGATAAGCCAGTCTCATGTGATAATTTTTATCAAAACATAGAATAAAAATGCATGAGGAGGAAGGAAAATCCAAGTTATTGTTTGATATGATGACTGTCTGTCATACAGTTATTAATTGGAAAGTAAGCTGAGCTGAGCTGAAAGATGAGAGGATGTTTTGCATGATTCTTTATGTTTCTTTCACTAATCAAGGTTGATAGAACGTGATCTTTGATTTGGATCTTTGAATTCAGTTATATTTATAATTATTAACATGTAAATGCTGCTTATTTTAATGTAGTGATACAGAAAGAAGAATGAGAGAATCAAATATTGCAGAAGTTAAATAGGAAAAGTAAAATGATTTAATGTGGGAGTAGTTTTAGGCTAAGTTCTTAGATTTCTTTGAATCTTAATTATGGACCAGCAATTTAAATTTTTGAGCAGGGAATTTCCAGAACAAAGCAGACTCATGGATTTAAAGAATGAATTTATGGTTGCTAGTGGGGAAGAATTGGGATAGACATGAAGACACTGTTATATTTAAAATGGATAACCAACAAGGTCCTACTGTAGAGTATAGGAACTCTGCTCAATGTGATGTGGCAGCCTGGATGGGAGGTGAGTTTGGGGGAGAGTGAATACATGTATTAATAATATATGTGGCTGAATCTGTTTTCTGTCCACCTGGAACTATCATGACAATGTTAATTGGCTATACTCTAATAGAAAATAAAAAGTTTAAAAAAGACAAAAAAACTATATGAAGAAATACAGAAACCTCAGTATATTCAATATTCTAATTTATTATTTCAAAAGGACTAGTTAGCAGTTTTATCACAAACGACCTTTTAAAAAATAGTGTTGCTCTGAACCTTTGCCCCCTCTACATGTCTTTGCGAGGAGAACTTTGGAAGAGAAGAGTCTTAAATCTGCCTGATAGTAAACTATCATGACCGTTCTCGTTTTCCTCCATCTCCAGGCTCTGTCAGCTGTTAAAACTTGTGCCAGCAGACCGCTGGCTCGACACGCTGTGCTGATCCTTTTGTTTAACTGGCATCGCTCTCAGCTTCCCCACTTAAACCAGCTATCACAGTCCTCTAGGTCAACCAGATAGTTTGCCTCATCGCAAGCTCACCTGAACCATCTTCTGAGGGTAGGGCCTGTGATTTCATGACCAATCGTCACCTCAGTGGGGAGCTGCCGGGCTCACCTCTATCTTCCAAGGGTTAACAGCAACCTATAATAATAATTTGGTGACACAAAATGCTTCTTTTTATGCATTACCTATTTCCAGAGGCCTAATTTAGGTTTGTATCAAAATGGATATCACAAACAGTCCCGGCTTCCTGCTGAGAAGCAAAGTGCTACTGAGAGACTTTCTGTTTTCTTTTGGTGGCAGCTGGGAGGGGTGAAGCAACTCCGGGGGGCTGGGGTGGAGGAGGCAAGCAATTGTCAGTCACTTATAGTGTCGCTGCCGGGACAAGCTGTGGTGGAGAATGGTTTTGAGAGGCAGAATAGCTTGATGGAATTGTTATATCAGGAACTCAACTCTGTTCTATTGCCCTTGATAAGAGGCAGATTTCAGAACAAGGAAAACAGCAGAAGTGGTTATAGCAGATATCTTATTTTTCTGTATTATTTTCATACTTCATGCTCTAGCAGCGATGACAGTGCTTACCCAGGTGTAAATACAAACAATAACCCAGTGCCCAGAAAGTTTTAAACTTTTAAGTCACCAGTGAAAGTCTTAATTCCTCATCACAGGATCCCTGGCTGGGCTGGAGGCAGTCTGATCAGAAAACCTGAGTGAATGTCAGCACGTCCCATCCTTCACCTTTTACCCTTATCTTTAAATCGCCCAGTGTCTAACCCAAGCGTGCATGGCTCCTCCATTGTCCTAGATCGTCAAGCAAGCAAATTTATCATCAAAATTTTTTCTTATTTAACTATACCCAGGAGTATTTGTACTTTAAATAGAAACTTAGGAAGGGCTGTTTTTCATAACTGTTCAGAGTCAGGATTTCTGGCTGTACTGGTAGTGAGAGATGGAAAAATACGGCAATGTCATCACGGAGAAGGGGTCTTCCTGGGAATCCTCAGTCCACACAGGCAAAAAAGTACCGTTACAGCAAAGCCATGGGCTGATTTTAGCCCAAATGTGGGATGGTAAATGACCTGTGTTTTAGAATTCAGTGATGGAGGTGTGGATGCATTAATAGGCTTTCAGCTCTGTGGTAGCTTCCTGCTTCAGCCCTGGCCTTGACCGTGCCTGGTCCTCCTACCTGGAAAACAGCTGGGAAAATGGCAGGCAGCTGGGCAGATTGTCAAGAACTGCATCCCAGAACTTTAACTCTGGCTCCCACTGCAATGTTTCCCCCTTGCATGTTTTCTGAGAGTTCAGGGTTTTTCTTGGCTGGCTGCTTCCCCAAGTGACCAGCCCTCTCCTCTTTTCTGCACGGTACCCTGGGGATATGCTCTCAGAATGCCCGTTTCCCACCCGCCCCTGGGAGCACCGCGAAAGAGCAGCTGTCTGGCTTTGCCACTCCCACTCTGAGCAGAGGCTTGGGTGGCCCGGCCTTTGGCATATACCTAATTTGTGCATTCGAAGCACAGCCTGCTCGGCTCTGCATCTTGGCTCAGCGATCATGCCGATCATGTTCCTATAGGTGTTCATCTTGGGGTATACTCTTGTAGGGATAATCCATATGTTTACTCTTTGCAAGGACTCAGTTTTTAAGAGTATTTAGTGGCTATTGCAAAAAACATTAATTTTTTTAAATGTGCTGCAAGAACATATTCATGGCGTTCTTTTTGATTCCTTGAAAAGCTGTGTAAAAACTAGATTTTGAAGGTATTTCTACCATAAAGCCTGCTTTCAGACACATTCTATCGTTTCCTTATTTAATGGACCGTAATTCATTTTGTAAACGTTTACTCTTTCAAAGCAGGAAGACTTGCTACCGCCATGGTCTAAGAGTTTGGTCGCTTCTTAGGGATGGCTCAGAGCTCCCTTGTAATAGCAGCTCCCTGAAGAAACCCAGAGAAAAGAAATAACATCAAACCTTCAACTGCAGCTTTTGTCCCGTTTAAATTGCAGTGGGTAATTTTGAAAAACTGTAAGTGGGGTGATGATGTAAGATGGACTTTTAACTCTCTTTTCAAAGTTTCTTCCCATTTTTATGCTTCTTTCAAAACCTTTACCTAGAATGAGAGTGCATTTGTGTAGTTTAACGTCCTTTGTTTTCATGGTATTGTTTTTTTATAATGATTGGTGGGTAGAAATGTGCCAGGGCTTTGGGATCCGAGCCTCCTTTGGACCCCATAGGATGTCAATGGACTCATTAGGATTTAGCCAAGTTTTATGCATTATTCATAATATACATTCACAGCGTGTACACTAACGACCGTCTCCTGTGTCTGCTTAGTCAGAACCATTTGCATGCTGTATTATGGAACCATAATACAGAATGCATTTAGTCACATTTTCTGTATTATCCTTAATACATATTGTCATCATATTCTGTTATGGGGTATGCGGTGAATGTGTTTAAACAATAGCATGCACTTGTGCATTATGATTCCATAAAAACAAATGTATAATAAAAGTCTTGATGGAAGTAATTATTGCATATGTGCAGTAATAGTTTCTAAAAAAGCCTTCATATTCTCTCTACTTTGCTTTTATTGTTTGATTATCTAGTTATTTGTTTTATGTTATTTTATGCCTGCTGGACGAATGTCCTGAAATTTTTAATTTTGAAAACAACATACCTTCTTTATCCCTCTCATAGCTTCCCTCATTAGTTTCCCTAAATGAGTATTTAAAACTATAATATTTAAAAGAGACTCGATGATTAGGAAAAGCATGTTTCCTAGCTACCAATTAAAGATCTGTAGGGTGTTTGTTATAAAGAGCCTGTGTTCCATGTAGTGACAAGAACTGTTATGTATGTGAGAAATTAACGTCAGATGATTAATATCATCTTCCATTTCCAGGATAGAGAAGTCCTGAGTTCTAAAGTTAACATGACCCTTGATGATTTAAGAAATTGGCACTTTATCTTTTTATTTTGGACATCTTGCTTGCAAAATGGAAATAACCACTGCTTACTTGCAATTGGGTATCAGATACATTGTCTTTTTAAAAAATAGTAATTTGGATCAGAAAGAAAAAATCTAGAAATACGCCTATGTGTTGCAGGTATGAAGAAAACAAATTATTTAAAACTCTAAATGATAATTTGCTGATAAGTTATGCTGTAATGGAAATTTTAGGTACAGAATATGGTGGAAGGATTCATTGAAATTATATCTTATTAGAGGGTTATTGGTGGTTTTTTAATACTTTGAAGTCATCTCATTTTCATTAGTGACCAGTAAACTCATTTTAGAGTGTTCATTTTGAGAACCCTACAGTTCATTTAATGTCCTCCAAAACTAGTGCTTTTGCACATGACCACTTCTTATTAAATCCTTTATTGGAACAGATTTGGAGTTAGAAGCATATGGAAGATGGTAGTCTTAGTTTGAAGGTTTTTTTACTGAAAATGATACTTTTATCATTAATCTGTTTACTTTGCAGTCAGTCTTATGAAATTTATTTGTTCTGCTAGATATTATTGATGAATTTGTTTCAGATAAATGATCTTGCAGAAAGTTTGAATTATCTCCATTTGATAACATTGTAAACCACCCTTCTCTTGCTTTCTCTCTTCAGCAAGTTTGATAGCATCCAGTTAAAACGGCCCCTTCAGTACTGTGCATATTTTTTGGAAATCTGAAGGGAAATTTAGACTTGATGCACAATCTGATTAATATCTTATCTGCCTGTCTCAGTATATTATTGTATGTTTCTTCAGTGACTTTCACAGTTATTTGAGTCATGTCTGCATGTTGAAAAGACAGTAGAGTCCCATCTTCTGGTTTTAGACGTAGTTCCAGATATGATGGGTTGATTCCAAGTAGCCAGACCCCAAGTAGGACAGAGAAGTATATGGTACTCACCAAAACCTAGATAATTTTTTCTCTGGTATAATGTGAATTTTTCACAGAAATAATAGATTATTAGAGAAATAGACAAAAGAAGGTATGCTTTCTCAAATGGATACTTTTCTGATGTAGTGGAAGGAAAGAATCTCATTGGCTGCTGTTTTCAGTTCAGTCAGTTCAGTTGTTCAGGCATGTCTGACTCTTGGTGACCGCATGCCAGGCTTCCCCGTCCATCTCCTGAGGCTTGCTCAAACTCATGTCCATCGAGTCGATGATGCCATTCAACCATCTTGTCCTCTGTCACCCCTTCTCCTCCTGCCTTCAATCTTTCCCGGCATCAGGGTCTTTTCTGATGAGTCAGTTCTTTGCATCAGGTGGCCAAAGTATTGGAGCTTCAGGCTGCTGTTTTAACAAGTTATATTCTTTCTGCTTTTATTTGACATTTCCTCCTAGTGGGCTTACTTAACAAAGTTGATTGCTTTGTCCAGCTTTTTATTGTCCCCATAAATAATTACCCTACATAAATAAGGTCCTCATGTTAATTTTTAAAAGTGGATCAAGTGTTTTATTTTCTTTTGGCACTAGTGCCAGTGCATTGGTCCTCTGCCAATGCAGGAGACATAAGAGATGCAGGTTCAATCCCTGGGTCAGGAAAATACCCAGGAGGAGGAAATGGCAACCCACTCCAGTATTCTTGCCTGGAAAATCCCATGGACAGACGGGCCTGGTGGGCTACAGTCCATGGGATTGCAGAGAGTTGGACATGACTGAAGCAACTTAGCATAGTTGATTTGCAATGTTGTGCTATTTTCAGGTGTTCAACAAAGTGATTTAGTTTTATATACATATATATTTATTCCTTTTTCAAATTCTTTTCCCATAAAGGTTATTACAGAGTGTTAAGTAGAGTTCCCTGTGTTACACAGTAAGTCTTTGTTGATTATGTTTGTATCTAGTAGTGTGTATATTTAATCCTAATTTCCTCATTTATCCCTTTTCCTTCAACCTGTTAATTTAGATTATTTTATCCAAATTTTTAGAAAAGCCATTGATCCTCTATATATATATGGATTAAATGGAATGCCTGAAAATGTTTTGTTTATATCTTTACTTATTAAGATACATTTATAAATCAGATGGCTAGAAATGAATCAGTTTTAAAAAATAAAACTTTTTATATAAAGAAGGTTGAATCTAATTCAGTGTAGTCACTTTCAAGACTGTATATACTTCTTTCAGTGATTATGAAATTGCTCAGAATATTTCAGGAACGCCTCCTTGGGAAGTTGCCAGAGAGCCTGAGGCATCCTCTTTTGATAACCTCAGTGGGCAAATTTTCTAACTTTGAAGAAAGTCTTTATATTTCAGATAGTTGAAAGATATATTTGAACCAAATCTGGCAAATAAAACAGGCAGGTAGTGAAAAGGGGAGTGGAAGTGGAGGGCAGCAGAAATTATGGAACTGAAGTAACCAGTCTGTTTTCTTGGGTCAGTCATAAATTGGAGGATTACAGCACAGTGCTTCTGAAGTCTTTTAAGCAATAATAGCAACCGGGAGATAAGTATACAGTTTCTTAAGCTTAGTTCTTTGAGAACCACACATATTTGTCTGCAGAAGTTTAAAATATGGTTTAAAATAGATGTTACATTACTTTGTTACATTATTTTGAAGTTATACCTTACATAGTCACAATAGATTTCAGGTCTTTTTGTGTTCTTCTGCTATAACTGACATGCAAAACTGTGTCCATTTTTAGATTGGTGTGCCTATTCTTTCCAAATCATGAAAAATGCACAGTCTTTCAAAGCCATTAATTCTGAGCTCAGATAAGTTGTCTAAATAGGAGAATACTTTGTATGTCTTCTTGGTGTTTCAGATTAATTTTTCCTTTAGTAATTTAGTATTTCCAGATTGAAGTACTTTAAATGTAGATTTATTTTTTTCTGCTCCATTTTGGTCAGTGATTATTTTAAGTTTCATAATAATATATTTCAGGGAGTTTCTTTACTTGAGTCTACTTCTTGAATCTTCAAGACCAGTTCAGCTGCTTGTAGACTGGTGCAGTTGCTTGCAAACAGATCACTTCCATAGATAAACAGTAAGAAACATTCACAATTCATATATACACACATAGAGTTTCATGACTAACTTCCATGGTAATATATATAAAAAGACCATGATTGTGGAGATCTATTTAGTAACAGGGTAAATAGTCCAGATAATGTGATTTTCATTTAGGGGTGGATCGCAGATACCTCAGGGGCTTCGCCGGTGGCTCAGTAGTAGCGAATCTGTCTGCAATGCAGGAGACACAGGAGACATTAGTTCGATCCATGGATTGGGATGGAGGAGGGCATGGCAACCCATTCCAGTATTCTTGCCTGGAGGATCCCATGGACAGAGGAGCTTGGTGGGCTGCAGTCCACGGGGTCACAAAGAGTCAGGTACAACTGAAGCGACTTAGCACAGCACACACTCAGATACCACGTGTCCACATTCCTCATTATGATACTCCTCGGGATGTTCCACTAAGGGAATCATGTTGGAAGGGTTGATACAAGAAAGAGCAGGTTTAACAGAGTGTTGGGGTAAGAGGAAATAGTTGAGTCCGTTTGATCTTATTGTAGATTATTTGTAAACTCAGATTACTTAGGGAATTGCCATGTTCTTGAGGAGGGTTAAGAAAATAATTTTCATAGTGAGGTGACTAAAGGGGAATATTAATTCATATGTATACTAGAAATGAGATTTAGATTAGTTTGGATTAGGTATCAATTTTTTCTTTCAAATTTGAATTAAGGTAGAATTGGTTTTATAAATATTTTCTGTTACCTCCATAACCAGTGAAACTATAGATCACTCTTTAAAGTACCATGAAATCCTAGCAGTTTTAATAGATGATTTTAATAGTTTTATCTTAGAATTTCTGACCTCATTCTTTTTTTTTTTTTGATCTTTACTTTTATCATTTATTTATGGCCACACAGCATGGCTTATGGTATCTTAGTTCTCTGACCAGGGATTGAACCCATGCCCTTGGCAGTGGAAGCACAGACTCCAGTGGTTAGCTGGATTACCAGACCTCATTCTTTAACCTACTCTGTACAGTTGCATTTTGCCATCACAATCTCTAGTCCAGAGAAGAGAACAGATTCTTTTAGCTAACTTAGGAAATGTGTCTTCTCTCTGTTTTTCTCTCTCTCCCTATGTCCTTCCCCCCCCCCCTTTTTTTTGTGTGTTTGTGTGTGTTAATATTAAATTCCCACGTTAGTTCTCATTGCATATTGGATGTGAGTGGAAGAGGGCAATAAAAATTGACTTTTTAGGAAAGTTCTATATATTATTTTTAAAAGACTTCTCCTAGTTCTTAATGGCTTAAGTATATTTGTCTATTAGTCCCGTAATACGCCTTGCTTTTGTGTTGCTGCTTGAGAAATAACAGCAGAGCAAGGAGCTAACCCACCATCCAGGTCTTCTGTACTCAGGCCACTTATTTCTCTGAATTTCTCTTTCCTCACCTGTAAAACTGGGTTTAACTTACAGGATTTTTGCAAGAATTAAAAGAGTCAGTTATATGAACTTCTTGGCATTTAGATGTTACTTGTTCGTTCTTTGATTTGGTGCAGTGCAGAGCAACAAGTACTGCAGCTTGATTTGCAGTTATTTTTGTTGATGGTTTTATGGCCTTTAAAAATATGTTTTAATGCTTTTTGATGAAGTTCAAACTTTATCACTTTTCAACTGGAATGGTACTAGGCCTGCAAATTATTACCCCTGGAAATAAAATACAAGGTCTCTCTTTGGGGTTATGTTCACTTTGGCTATTCTACAGTTTGGAGTAAGGTTTCTGATGGTACCGCTGAGTGTTGACAGTAACCTTTATACTTAAACTCTCCTAAGATTCTACTTCTTGTTTCCTTTTCTTGAGTAATATAAATTCTGTTTCAGGCCTGGGGATGCTGTGTGTATTTTTTTTTTTGTATTAATAGTTATGTGGTATATAAATTGAGCATTTATATCTCATTATTTTGATAACACACTACAAAGATTCCAGTAGTTGTGTTTAATATTTATTTTCAGAAATTCGCCACTGCAGACAAATTTATTGTAGACTGACTCTTCTGAGGAACAGTGAATTTAATTGTGGGGGAAAATCCCAACTTAGTAAAGTAATGTGATATATTATCTGAGTTTATGGGAAACATTTGTAATCTTTCTTTACTCGGGTTTTTTAAAGAAAATTCTCTCCATGGCCACTGCTTGCTTCTGTTTCCTATGTAGTATTAATAACTGGCTTGTACTGGTAAGTTTTAATTCCAAGTGGAGCGATAGGGACAGATACTTCTCCTGGGTGTTGGTTGTAACACCTCCATTTTGACCTTAAGCAAGTCACTTCATCTGTCTCCTTCATTCTCTTTCTTTCTAGCTTGTCAAGAAAACAGTGGTAATGTATTTTTGCAAGACTGTTCAGACGATGTAATGAGATAATATACATAAAGCTCAAATATTCTAAACTTGAGAAGTGGCAAATCAACACTGTTTGATAGTAGCTACTGAGCTATTTGCCTACTATAAGAGACAAACTAGAGTGACCAGACTTTCAGGAGTGTTCTGTAAAT
Organism: Odocoileus virginianus; assembly: GCF_023699985.2. Taxonomy (NCBI): domain Eukaryota; kingdom Metazoa; phylum Chordata; class Mammalia; order Artiodactyla; family Cervidae; genus Odocoileus; species Odocoileus virginianus. The sequence continues at coordinate 29,376,329 of NC_069696.1, read as the reverse complement.
ATTTTATTCAAGAATTTAAATTGATTAGTGAAAATACAGTTTTAGAACTGGGACATGTTTCATAGCCTGTAATCCTTCCTCCAATCCCAAGGAAACTGAGGTCCAGAGATGTTAGACAAGACTTTTAAAGGCACAGGGAGTAATAGGAGAATTTCTCATAGAACCCAATCTTCTCTTTGCACATGACTGGGTCTATCATTTGGCTTGTTTTTTTGAAGGTAAGATGTCTTTCAAGTGAGAGTAATATAATAACAGTAGCATTCATCCTTCTCTCGGAAATAAAGGATTCAAGAGAGCATTTTCCTTTTGCTTTCTTTTTTCCCTTGTGATTATTGACAAAGCTTGGGATCATGTTGAAACTTGTTGCAAGCACCAGGAAACTCTTTCAACTTTTAATAGTTATCACCCTGCTCCTAATTAACAAGTAGCAAGCATGATTATGCCCCAAGTAAGTTGGAAAGACTTGTCAGACTTTATAATATTTAGATGAGGAAAAGACCTCCAGCCATGAAAAAAAAAAAAAAATCCCTGTTGATACTTTCCATAAAAGGGAACATACAGTTAGTTCAAAACCCAGCAAATCCGACTCTGCCACTTTGGGTAAATGAGATACCGAGAAATGTCTATGGAGAGAGTATGTTAGTCACGGCTCACATTAACACAATGTCCCCTCTAATTTGTGGGCTTCTTTCTAGTGAAAATGCTGTGTAGTGAGCAATCAGGAGATTCTTCTTTCCCAGTGTTTTGCCCTAAAATAAAACAAAAATGATAAAAATTATTAAACATGCATTTACAGAAATGGGTTGAACCCAGCTTTGTATACATGAACATTTCACTAGAGTCATCCATATAAGTCAAATGGGTAACTTGCTCCAAAGGCAACTTTAAAAAATCATGTAAATTTAATTCACCGTTTCTAAAATAATTGACATTTGCACTCATTACAACTTGCAATGACTCACTCTCTTTAAAGGAAAAAAAGAAGTTCTTTTCTTAAGAAATCAGTGCGACATTGAGCTCCCCTGAGAACCTAGTTGGGTAAGTGCTCCTGTCTGGGTGCCCTGGCTGCTCCCAGGTGAAGAGTTGGCCCTTGATGACTGAATGCAGTGCTGGTAGTATGCCTTGAGTTTCTTGCAGAATGTCAGAAAATTCCCTTTATTTTCTCTAGTGTCTATTTAGCAGCACTTAAAGAGGCAAAAATAATCCTACAAGAGAGAAAATGAAAAGAGATACAGAATTGGAGTCCTCATTACTAATCATGTTTTTTGGGTAGGCTTTGAAAATTGAATTGTCGTTTCAGTGTCATAGCTAGAGGTTAGTGCAAGTCATGTGCCAAACCAAGTTATCACTGGTTTTAGTGTTTTTCCAGATAATCTCAACAAGAGCAGGGATGCAGCAAGGTTTAATTTTTATTATTCATATGCTGACAGCAGGAACACAACTAGATTTACTATTTCACCTCTCTCCTAGATCCTGTATTTATGTGGTTTTGAGAAGCCTGCTTTAAGCAGATGTCCCATGAAGATGACATTTCTCTGGGGAGGTTAAGATCTCCAGAGTGTAGTCCATGGTACCTGTAATTGAATACCTAGCAGGTGCCATGCCCTCTTTTTGGCATTGGAGATAAAGCAGTGAACAAAATGGACAGCCCTTCCCATTGAGGAGCTTAAAACCTAGTGTGCGTGATAGAAAATAAGCTATACATAGGAAATGTGGTAAGTTCATATGAAGAAGAATAAATAGTGTGATATGATGGAAAGCACTTTCCAGCATCTGCTTTGGTTGGGGTGGTCTAGGAAGAAGATGATGGTAGAGTTGAGATCTGAATGATGAAAAGAAAGAATCTGTGTGATGACCTAAGAGAACAGACTTCTCAGGAAAAGGAAAAGCACATACTGGGTCCAGGGACAGGGGAGAGCCTAGCTTGTTCTGGGGGGAAGGGCCCCCCCCCCCATCTCACACTTATCATGCCTCCTGTTCCATCTGCATTCCCAGCTCATGGTCTTGCTTCCTGTTTCTTCTAGAAATTAAAGGAACCAGAAGAGGACTTCTTAAAACTTCCATCACATAGCTATGTACCTGCCTGGATGCACTCTGCCTTCTCCTTGTTCTTATGTATAAACTCTAGGTGGTTCTAGTAAAGACAACCCATTTACACATGAGATCCTACAGTCTTATTACTTCCAGTTTGCTCTGATGCGGTTTCCCTTGTGGCTCAGCTGGTAAAGAATCTGCCTGCAATGCAGGAGACCTGGGTTTGACCCCTGGGTTGGGAAGATCCCCTGGAGAAGGGAAAGGCTACCCACTCCAATATTCTGGCCTGGAAAATTCCATGGACTGTAGAGTCCATGGGGTCGCAAAGAGTTGGACATGACTGAGCAACTTTCACCTTTGTTCCTTCACTCATGCTCCTTTCTTTCTCTCTCTGCATCATCAACTTTTCCCTCTACTAGACCTCTTCCATCAACCTACCATCAACATTTTCCTCTTAAAATCTTGTTTCTTCCATTTTAAGAGGAAAAACATTCTTTTGGTGCCACTCCTCTCCAGCTACTCTACATCTGTCTCCGTTTCAAGAAGAATTCCTTGAAAAAGTTGTGTAAATTTTTTTTCCTCCAAATTCTTCCCTCTGCTTTTCCCTTGGAACCACTCCAAAGAGGCATCTGTCTTCGTTACACCACCAAAACAAGTCCACAGTGGCCTCCACATTGCTATGCCAGTGATTAATTGTCAGTCCTCAGCTTACTTGTCTTGTCCACAGCATTGGAAACTGTTATTTACACTTGTTGTCTGGTAACAAGTTTTTGACTTGACTTCCATTTCCTCAATTTCCCTTTTCCCTACTAGCTGCTGCTTTTCTCTTCTTTATTTGGTTCCTCTTCATTGTTGTGATCTCCAAACATTAGTGTGCCCTAGGGTTTAGTTCTTGGACCCCTTCTCCTTTCTTTCTTAATTATTTATTGGCTGCATTGGGTCTTAGTTGTGGCATGCAGAATTTTTCATTGTGTTTCTTGGACTTCTCTAGTTGTGGCCTGTGGATTCCAGAACCCGTGCGCTCTGTATTTTGCAGTATGTGGCTCTCGAGTTGTGGCAAATGGATGCAGTAGTTGCAGTGTGGGCTTAGTTGTCCTTTGGAATGTGGGATCTTAGTTTCCCAGTTGGGGATCAAGCCTGTGTTCCCTGAATTGCGAAGCAGATTCTTAACCACTGGAGCACCAGGGAAGTTCTTGACTTTTCTTTTTTTCTGTAAAAACAAAAATCTTTGCTAGTCTTTATCCAGCCTAACTACACCAAAGCCTTCGACTGTGTGGATCACAATAAACTGTGGAAAATTCTGAAAGAGATGGGAATGCCAGACCACCTGACCTGCCTCTTGAGAAATCTGTATGCAGGTCAGGAAGCAACAGTTAGAACTGGACATGGAACAACAGACTGGTTCCAAATAGCAAAAGGAGTACATCAAAGCTGTATATTGTCACCCTGCTTATTTAACTTATATGCAGAAACTTATCATGAGAAACTCTGGGCTGAATGAAGCACAAGCTGGAATCAAGATTGCCAGAAGAGATATCAATAACCTCAGATATGCAGATGACACCACCCTTATGGCAGAGAGTGAAGAGGAACTAAAAAGCCTCTTGATGAAAGTGAAAGAGGAGAGTGAAAAAGTTGGCTTAAAGCTTAACATTCAGAAAACTAAGATCATGGCATCTGGTCCCATCACTTCATGGGAAATAGATGGGGAGACAGTGGAAACAGTGTCAGACTTCATTTTTTTGGGCTCCAAGATCACTGCAGATGGTGACTGCAGCCATGAAATTAAAAGACGCTTACTCCTTGCAAGGAAAGTTATGACCAACCTAGATAGCATATTAAAAAGCAGAGACATTACTTTGCCAACAAAGATCTGTCTGGTCAAGGCTATGGTTTTCTAGTGGTCATGTATGGATGTGAGAGTTGGACGCTGAAGAAAGCTGAGTGCCGAAAAATTGATGCTTTTGAACTGTGGTGTTGGAGAAGACTCTTGAGAGTCCCTTGGACTGTAAGGAGATCCAACCAGTCCATCTTAAATGAGATCAGTCCTGGGTGTTCATTGGAAGGACTGATGCTGAAGCTGAAACTCCAGTACTCTGGCCACCTCATGCGAAGAGTTGACTCATTGTTAAATACCCTGATGCTGGGAGGGATTGGGGGCAGGAGGAGAAGGGAACGACAGAGGATGAGATGGCTGGATGGCATCACCGACTCAATGGGCTTGAGTTTGAGTAAACTCCGGGAGTTGGTGATGGACAGGGAGGCCTGGCGTGCTGCGATTCATGGCGTTGCAACGAGTCGGACACGACTGAGTGACTGAACTGAACTGAACTGAACTCATCCAGCCTGATGGCTCTAAATGCCATGCATGTCGTGATGACTTTGAAATACATGCCTGGAGCCAGAGCTCTCTTTTGAACTTTAAAGTCACATATACAACTGCCTGTTTAACATCTCTTCTAGTGACTCATAGGGACTTTAATAAAATGGTTATAGACATGAATTCTTGATCTCTCCCCACCTGAGACCCCCAGCTTCTATAGTCTTTCCCATCTCAGTTATGGCAAATCCACTCTTTCAGTGGCTCAGGCCAAATCCTTGAAGTCATCCTTAGACAACTTTTTTTTTTTTTTTAAATATCCTAGTCTCTCAGGAATCCCATCTTCTCCACCTTCTAAATGTGTCCAGATTCTGCCTGTTTCTTACCACTTCCTAAGCTACCTCCATAATTCATGCTATTGTCATCTCTCACCTAGATTATTTTCATGGCCTCCTAACTGGTGTTTCTGCTCCCACCACTGCCCATCTCTAGCCAGCCAGAGTGACCATGTTAAAATGTAGATGGCTCATGTTATTCCTCTGTTCAAAGCTTGCAGTGGTTCCCTTCCTCTTACAGATCAATAATCATGGCATTACATTGACCGACAAAGCCTTATTGATTTGTTATTCCCCTACATCTTGGACCTCGTAACCTATTACTTTTCCTTTTGCTTAGTCTGCTCCATCTACAATCTTTTTTAAAAAGCATTTATTTAATTTTATTTTTGACCGTGCTGGGTCTTGGTTGCTATGTGCAGGCTTTTCTTTAGTTGTGGCGAGTAGGGGCTACTCTCCAGTTGAGGTGCACAGGCTTCTCATTGAGGTGCCTTCTCTTGTTGTAGGGCTTCCCTGATAGCTCAGTTGGTAAAGAATCCACCTGCCATGCAGGAGACCCCAGTTTGATTCCTGGGCCGGGAAGATCCACTGGAGAAGAGATAGGCTGCCCACTCCAGTATTCTTGGGCTTCCCTGGGGGCTCAGCTGGAAAGAAAGTGCCCGCAATGCAGGAGACTGGGTTCAGTTCCTGGGTTCGGACGATCCCCTGGAGAAGGGAAAGGTTACCCACTCCAGTATTCTGGCCTGGAGAATTCCATGAACTGTATAGTCAATGGGGGTCGCAAAGAGTTGGACACGGCTGAGTGACTTTCACTTTCTCTCGTTGTGGAGCATGGGCCCTGGGATGCCTGGACTTAGTAGTTGTAGCATGTGGGCCTAATTGCGCCCAGGCATGTGGGATCTTCCTGGACCAGGGATCAAACCCGTGTCCTCTGCATTGGCAGGCGGATTCTTAACCACTGGACCATGAGGAAGGTCCCTCCATCCACACTTGATGTTCATCAAACACTTCCCATACTTTCCCACCCTGGGGCTTTGGCACTTGCGGCTCCACAGGGCACTCTTCCCCTGGATACCTGGGTGGTTTGCTGTCTTTTTAGATCTTTTATTCAAGTGTGTTTTCTTAGCTCTTCTCTGACCACCCTGTTTAGAGTTCCACCTCTGTTTCCACCCTTCACCAAGAACATACATACTCTCCATCTTTCTCTTTGCCACTTTCTGCTTTTTCTCCTTAGCTCTCTTATTACCATTTTGAATTTACTATACATTTTCTTGATTTTTCTTGCTTCCTTAACTAGATTGTAAGCTCACCGAAGAGAAATATTTGTTTGTTTTGTCCATTGCTGTATCCCCGGAACTTACAAGAGTGCTCAGTAAATGTGTTTAAACAAACGAATGAACGATTGAGTGTAAGAGCTTACCGAACCAGAGAAAGATTAAGGGAGCAAAGTTGTATAATAACTTAATGAAAATTTCAATTTTAGGTTTCTAGGATACAATACCACGTTCCATTTTCCAGCTCAGCATTCTTTCCTGGGCATAAAACCAGTTTAACTTAAAAGAATAGATTTTTTTTGTTTAAAGAGTGGAGTTTTTTAAAAAAAGAATGAAGATTTTTGGATTCTCTCTTGGAAGTATAATGATAATGCAAATCCTACAAACTCATACCTTATTTAAAGAAGTTAGAAAATACACAAAAGCTGTAGAAGATTGCTATATATCCTACAGAAGTTTTATTTCCTAAATACTAATACAAATAACATGTTAAGGAAGTAAAATAACTTAAAGTAATGGTTTTAGAAAATAACTTACAGGTGTAAAAGAGAAGCATATGGTTGAACAGAGATTGCCAATGAAATTGACAGATGATTAACATTCATTAAAACTTTTAATTAACACCTTGGAAAATTCCATAAAATGATACTGTATGTAAATGACTGTGCAATATCTTGGAGCATTCTCTTACCTGTTTCACAGAGGGAAAAAAATGGATGGCAAAACTGCTTATGATAACTATTTTCCCTAGCCTGGGGTTTGTTTCAAGTGCTACCTGCTTGTGTCAATCATGACAATTTGAGCTGCCAATATTCTAAGTATAATTGTCTGAGATGTAAGTGATTCTGTGTATTCTGTGGAGGAAAGAAAAACTACCTTTTAATTTCTTATCACTTCTTCATTTCAACATTTCATGATGGAGTAACTGTGGGAGAATTTGAGCTTCTACCTGGAACTTCTCCAAGCTGATTTAAAATCTGGTTTGTTCAAATCTGGTTAATAAAATTTGTGATCATCATACCATGTATAATATAACACTGGAAGGTGTGAGGAACTGATTTGTGAGGGTTTTAGAATCCTAAATAGCACTTTGCTTCTGTATGTGGAGACTAATTTTCGATTCACTGTGGTGAAATGGGAGTGTTTTCTGCTTGAAAATAGTGGTGATTGGTGTATATATAGTACTTGAAAACTTTTGAAGAGGTACAGATACTATAGGATTTTATTATTATTTTTTAAAAGTTTTTTGATGTGGACCATTTTTAAATTCTTTATTGCGTTTGTTATAATATTGCTTCTGTTTTATGTTTCGGTTTTTTGGCCACTAAGCGTGTGGGATCTTAGTTCCTTGACCAGGGATCGAACCCACATCGCCTGCTCTGGAAGGCAGAGTCCTAACCACTAGACCACCAGGGAAGTCCCTCTTATTAATTTTTGAATTCTGATGAAAATCAGCTTTTTAGAGTTCTGTTCAGAGAGTTTGATACCAATATAAGTTTACCTACTTGTTGCTGATTTCAAAATCCAGGGGTAGAGAGACGGTAAAAGACATAGAAATGTTTTCTTTGACAGAAATGTGTTTCAGTTGTTACTAGATAACACGTTTGGTCACTGTTAAACATTCATTGGTGGTCTAGGGTAGTTGGTAAGGACATTAATTATTCTCTCAAACTGTCATCCCTTGAGACTCTCGAGGACTGCTGGCGGTGTACTAACTACTTACAATGATTGCACTGAACTTCCTCTGCTTCTCTTGTTCCTTTCCCACCCCCCCCACCCCCCCGTCTTATCTTTGCCTTTCTCCACTGGATTTTCTATGTTTCTGGGGTTAGTGCCTGTTGACTTGACTATTAGATTCATACCCAACAAGTGATGACCCGTTCTCACAAGCTATATGGACATGTTGAGTCATGCATGATTTTAGGTCTTCTTGGAGACTTCTGTTTTTAAAAGCTATCCAGAATTTATTAATATGCTGCTCAAGATGTTGGTGAAAAGTCAAGGGAAGGGTAGAACTGGGGATCATAACTGTTTCAGATGGCTGAGGTTTGCAGAACACTTGCTACATAAAGAAGGCATTCTTCTAATTTAAATTATTAAGTGTGATTTTAAAGGATCAGTTATAATATGCCTGCTTTTGAAAGCTAATGTGAATTTTAGGTTTAGTCTTTAAGTTTCTTAGAATAATTTTTCTATCTTGTTTATTGTTTAGTAAGTATTAAGATTTTAAATCATTCTACTGATTAAGGAGTTAAAGCATTGGAACTGAAATATAAAAGCTTTGAAGAGACAAAAGAACAAATTTATATTATTATTTTTATCTTTTTGAGTGTTAGGAGCCTAAATGTTTTGAAGCTGAAACGTAAAGAATAGAGGAAGAAACAAAAAACTACACTGAAAATACCAATTAAGTGTGAATGTTGCCTGATTTATAATTCCGTGTACAGAGATTGTAAAGAAGAAATATAGCTCAGGAAGGATGAGATGCTCTAAAATTGTAATTCTGACTGTATAATTGGGAATAATCCTGCTGAGAAAGAAAAGGAGTTACATAAAAGTGTAAGTGTATCAGGTGCTTTTAGATAAGCTCAAAATATAAAGGGGTATCAAAGATAGAAGAAGGGGTACAAAGCTAAGGCTTTTAAGAAAGACAGGGATTTTTGGAAAGTTAATGATCACGGTCATTCATTCATTCTGTAAACATTTATTAGGATTATTACGCTAAATTATCTTGTTTACACTGTGGATACTAAAATATAATGAGGTCTTTGCTCTCAAAAATCTATTATGATAATATTGGGGTATAAAATGAATAATTGACATAATAAAGGAGAACTCTTCAACCCCTGTTTTATCTCCAAAATGCAAAGTGGAGATTCAACTTTTGTTGGTGGTGTTTTAGTCGCTGACTCACTTCCTACTCTTTTGCGACCTCACAGACTGTAGCCCTCCAGCCTTCTCTTGTCCATGGAATTTCCCAGGCAAGAATACTGGAGTGGGTTGCCATTTCCTTCTCCAGAGGATCTTCCTGATCCAGAGATCAAACTTGAATCTCCTGTATTGGCAGGTAGATTCTTTACCACTGAGCTGCTAGGGAAGCCTTTAGATTCAACATATTTCACTGGAAGTTCAAATTTAACCTGGGATAAGAATAGAGTAAGACTTCTAGAAGTGAGTTCAAAGTTCTCGTCCAAGACAAATGTATATTTGAGCTTACAAGAGAACTTGCTCATATAATTCCGAAAAAGAAATTTGGTAAATAGTAGCTTGAGATATTTAGGCAGACTTTTGGCAGGTAGAACAAGTGAATTCATAGACTGATAGATGAGTGCCGATGGAATGTCGACTGTCACCTTGTCTTTATCTTTGAGTATTTATTGACAAAACTTCAGTAGAAAGTGTGTTTAGCAGGTCTTTAGATGACAAGTATCTGAGAGGGGTAGCTTGTATGCTGAAGCAAATAAACAGGATCCAATCCTCAGATAAATGTTAAGACTCGTATGTAAGGCTAAAATAGACACTTGAGAGTGATTCCTTAGGAAAAAAGAGTGTGAAGTTTAAATAGTTAATAAGCCAGAGATATGATTGCACTATTAAAAAGGAAATAATTGGCTAATTGTTGCAAGGCCTTCCTTATTGATAAACTTAAGTAGGTCCAGAGGCCTAACTCAGAACATCACAACTGTCTTCAAATATCTGAATATCTGGCAAGTGAAAAAGATAGTTTAGTGGTTTTGTGTTGCTCTCAAAGAACTGTAAGAGATAAATGAAGATCACTTTGGTACTGTGAAATGGAAAACCTCCAAAAAATTAGAGTTGTCCAACAATGAAGAGGACTACCTTGTAAGGTAGAGAAAGTCTTGTTGTAGAGAAAGAAATGGGTCATATATGTCAGGACAAGAATTGTATTAGGAAATCTCTCTGTTTCCTCTGTTTAGAATTGCATAATTCTATAATTTCACAGGCTTGTTATGACAGTTTGAGAAGATAAGAGGGATTTGCTTCAGGGGAATAGTATGCATATGAGCGGGGGCATTTAAAAAAAAAAAAGATCAAACAAGTGCCAATCCTGAAGACTGAAGTTAAAGTCAGAATGGGGAGTGGCTATAGCATTTCTCCCTCAAACATTCTTGGGCTGTTCTCAGATAAATACAAAAGTATGGAAAGAAACATCATGGTCTGAATGTGACCCCTGGTTGGTTGGGACGTAAAGGTACAGTCCATGGGGTCGCAAAGAGCCCAGCAGGACAGCAAGTTAGCACACAGGGCATTGCTTATGCTGGAGACCCCTTTAATCATTCCCTAGTGTTCTGCTTCTCCATTGATCAGCAGACATGCTTAGCCAGGTTACCACGAGGTTTCATTTGGGAAACCAACAATCCTTTCCTTTGTATTAAATTCAACATGGGGCTTTCATCTGCAAGAAGACAGCATGTTGGATTCCTGAGTACCTAAAAACCACTTCTGGTGTTGCTCAAGTTAACCTCATTAGGTCTACCTGATACTTTTTTCTATCAAATTAACACAAAAGATTCTGGATGGATTATAATCCTAGGCTGAACAGAGTCTACTTGAATTTAGAGATAATTCTGTATGTACACTGGGATCCTGGATTGGCAAAGACCTGAAAGATGACCTAATATCAAGTTCCTTATTTTACAGATGCAGAAGTTGAGTTCTAGAGCTGTTGACTGACTTGCCCAAGGCAATTCTCTTTAGTTAGAAACAAGGTTGAGAACCCAGCTCTTATGAATTTCAGTGAATTCACATCTCTATTATACCACAGTCTCTCCTATCCAACTCTTAACCAGGCCGGACCCTGCTTAGCTTCCAAGATCAGATGAGATCGGGTGCCTTCAGGGTGGTATGACCGTAGACTACCATAGTCTCTTCTGCTTCTTCTTTGGTGAGTCAGATACTCAGGAGCTGAAATACCTTCTAAGCTGAAGGTATGAGGTGTCTCAAGATACAGAAGAAAAAAAAAAGAACATATATCTACATTGTCTTCATCAAGATAAAGGTGTTACATTTAAGTCTTAAGTATTTTTCAGTTTTATTAAACTTTGATCTCTGGAAATAAAATAAGAGTCCATTTAAAATTCTGTTCTGATGAAAACAGAAGGGCTGGAAATAGAATTCTGTGGTTAATTTCAAAAAGGATTTAGAGCTTATGCTAGTCTTAGCAGCTTCCCTACATTATGTAGATCACCACTGCAGTAGTAGATAGATCAAGTATCTGTGTTTTAGGACAGCTTTTAAGCTGGGCAAATCTAAGACATCTGAACAGAATATCACTTTACTTAGAATTAATTCAGGCTTCTGAACTTCTAGCAGAGAGGAAGGTCAGCATGCTTGAGCACTTTGCTACAAAGTCTGTAGAGTTAAAAATCATTTTGTAACGACGATTCTTTTGTTTATTCTCTCTTGTGATTAGAATATAGAGTTTTTAAAAAAAACATTTATTTACTTTAATTGGAAAATAATTAATTTACAATATTGTGATGGTTTTTGCCATACATCAGCATGAATTGGCCATAGGTATGCTTATGTCTCCTCCCTCTTGAATCTCCCTCCCACCTCCCTCTGGAGTATAGATTTAGGTAATGATTAGGTACTTGATTGTTTTCAACAATAATTGACTCAGTATTAGATTTAATCACCATAATGGCTTATCAATTAAAATGTATTACAGTGATAATTTTAATGGAGCTTTTATGGAGCAAACTCCTGAGTATCTGATTCACTAAAATTTATGAAAAAAGTAAGGTGTGTTCATTGTTTGAGTTAATTTCATTAAGATTTTGATAATGAACCCATAAATGTTAAAAATACGTGAAAGTGTTAGTCGCTCAGTCGTGTCCAAGGTACTTTGTAACCCTGCGGACTGTAGCTCGCCAGGCTTCTCTGTCCATGGAATTCTCCAAGCAAGAATACGAGAGGCTAGCCACTCCCTTCTCCAGGGAATCTTCCGACCCAGGAACTTAACCTGGGTCTCCCGCATTGCAGGCAGATTCTTTACTGTCTAAGTCACCAGGGAAGCGCCTTTAAATATATATATATATATATATCTTTAGAAATAATCAGTTTGGTGCAATTTGAAGTAACTGAGTGTTTTTTGGACAATTCCTGATCAGTATTTCCTGTGTTCTTGCCATATGAATTTAACATAGAGATTTAACATAATTATGGAACCTTGGGTGTTGTGGGGAAAATACTTAAATAAGCCAGTGAACCTATTTGAATGGGGAAGGTGAACAGATAACCAAATTAAAGTTAGTTTACAAAACTAAAATCGCATGAATTTAAAGGTTGAATTAACAAATACGTTAGGATATTTGAAAGTAAAAAGTCAAAAGAGAAGTAATTTTTCTGGTTCATGTGACTTCAGGGAGGAAGACAGAAGGTAGAGGGGAGTGGTTTAGAGATTTCCTTGCAACAAAGTAGTTATAGTCATTTTTGCTTGTCTTCTGTAGACTGTCTATTCTAATAAAGAACAAGCCACATCCCTTGGTTCTGTGGATTTTGCCTTTTTTGGGGGTAGAAAAAGAAGACATTCACAGGTGAAGCAGTTTGTTACAGCTACCTAAGATTTGTGTTAATGTGAAAGTAAACGAAATATGCTCTAAAGATTGGCATCTCTTCCTTCCTTGCCCCTTCCAGCCAGGAATACTTTCATGCTGCTCATGGTGAGCTCTCAGACCTGGGACCAGCTCCTAATTGAGATTCATGACTGTCATGGCATGAGAAATTGCTGGGGCCAGGTCCTCACCTCAGAACCATGCTGTACCTGGCACGTGTTCCCTCTGTTCAGATCGGCTTCCCTGTGCCTCTGACCCTTTGATTTCAGTCCTGGCTCATCATCAGAGTCACCTGTGGAGTTTTAGAATTCGGGCACTAACAGACCCTCTGACTGTGGCTTAGGCAAATGTATTTTGAAAAGACTTGAACATGTGTTTCTGATAACTTTTAACCATCTAACTTCTGGGGCCAGTGATCTGCATCTCATTTGCTTATCTACCTGGTCTTTACTTCCTGCCTGGTTGGTCTTTTCCTGCCTGTATAATGACCCCTCCTTTAGGTGTTTAATTTGATATGTCTTAACCAACATTACGGGGGGAGCATAACTCTTTTAAAACCATTAAACATTTGAGAATTGGAACCAGTTGACTGAGTTATAGAGAACCAGACAGTTAAAAATCTCTGTTGTATGCATAGCATCTATTCTGGCCAGTAGTTATGTGTTTACCCACTTCATCATCTTTGTGTGGAATATCCTAGTTTTTGTTTATTTTGTGTTCCAAAAATTGCTTCCAAAACATACTGTGCTCACCTGTGTGTTGATTGTAGATAGCAATATGAACAAATGTCTATTTTGAACATGAAACTCTACTTGTTTCTGTTAACTACCTGATTACGAGATTAATTTGAGGAAGGTGATTCCAGCCTATTTGAATAATTTGTCTGATGTAGTAAACATAAAACTTCTTATTCAAATGACAAGTTTCTTCTTATTCATTTTAAAATGGTTTGTGAAGCCATTAATACAGATTAAGTGAAAAGAAATCTGATCATTTGTTTTTTGTTTTTACTAAATTTTGTCATTGATATTCCCAACATTTATCAATAAAAGTAAGATTGGGAATGTCAGATTCATTGCCTGGCCTTTATGACTGTAAATGAATTTCTGGTTCCAATGTTAAAGTACAATCTGTCTGACATGATTTAAATATTTAGTGTAGATAAGACCCAAGTTAACGGATTTGCTGGAGTAACATGAATGAATTTTTTAGTTATTTGCCAGGCCCAGAGCATGACAACCATATATAAGCACAGATCAAATAAAAGTAAGGGCCTTTGTATAGCTTGCTGACTAGAGACGAGTGCATTCCACATCAGGGCATCTCTCTAACTTCCCTTAGGGTAGGAGGTTCGATGCTGTGTGCTTTCATGTTTGCTTACTGGGTTGATGGCGTTTTGACTCTCACTGTTAATTACTCTTTATCCCCAAAGAATGTTTTAGGAATTTATCTCTTAGTCTTTCTTATGTTTGTGAATTGCTGACTTAAGTTCTGGGCCTGACAGTTCTCTTCATCTGTCATCTTTTATTTTTTACCATAAATATCATGGTCATTTTTATGCTCCTATTAGGTCCATCACTTTTACCTTGAAGCAATTTAAAGATGACTTATAGGAAAAAAAAAATGGTGGGAGAGAAAAGGAGGATGAAACAGAGAGTGAGTAGGGTGGAAGTCCAGCATAAAATGTCATGGATACCAGTAGGTACTTAACTCTTACTATCTTTGGAACACTTTAAACCAAAGGGTTTGCTTTTGTAGAATTTTCGAATTGAATGTAACCTTAGAGATAATATAGTTCATAGGTTTCATTTTAAAAATAAGAGAAGAATAAGAAAGGTTAAATGACACAGTCATGGCCACACAAACAGTGACACTGTCCACTCACTGGCCATTATGCTGCTTACTTTTCTTTATTTTTAGGGTGAGCAAAGTAGGCCATTTGCCTCAGAGCCTCAGGAACGCTAAGATCATCAGCTACCTCCATTTTGCCCAGTGAATGGGCATTTTCCAAACCTCATTTTCCTCCTTCCTTGTCTTTGACAGTGTTGATGCCTCATCCTTCCTTGGAATCTCTGTTTTTTTCAGTTTCTATATCTGTGTGGTCTCTGTCTTCTTCCCTCTCTGAGCTTAATTGTTTATTTCCTTGGAGGACCACTTTATGCTTTCACTCCTTAGCGTCAGGCCTCCTGAGTTCTGCCATTAGCCTACTGTTCTGTACACTGTTCATGTTCTCCTTGGACAATATCATTCACCACTTATTTAATACTTATTAGGAGCCCCATTGCTGTTGTTTAGTCGGTAAGTTGTGTCTGACTCTGCAACCGCATGGATTGCAGTACTCCAGGCTTCCCTGTCCTTCACTATCTCCTGAAGTTTGCTCAGACTCATGTCCGTTGATTCTGTGATTCCATCCATCCATCTCATCCATTCTCCTCCTGCCCTCAGTCTTTCTCAGCATCAAAGTCTTTTCCAGTGAGTCGGCTCTTCGCATCAGGTGGCCAAAGTACTGGAGCTTCAACTTCAGCATCAGTCCTACCAATGAATGTTCAGGGTTGATTTTCTGTAGACACCCTGTACCATTGCTAAACACTGTGCTGGATACTGATTAATGACAAGTCTGACCCCTGGACTGTGGAGTGAGTGATCTTATCCATCCTTAGGGCTTCATTTGCTGCACATATTCTGAGGAGTTGTGATTGATGCTCAGAGCTCTCCATGTATAATGAGCTTGGCTGTCTTACACAGAAATTCGGGATGCTTAACGTGGACTTAAATAATTTCTGTTTCCCCACATTCCTATCTTCAAATATGCTTTTCCTCCTGAATTCCCCATTTCAGTGTCAAAGCCACTTAGCTGTACCTGCAGAAAATTGAAAGCCTGCTTTGATACTTGTTCAGTCTTTCTCATCCTGTGACTAATTCCTGGTCTCTCTGCCTTATCCTCAGTCTCTCTCACTCTTTTGCCATCCCTTGTCTTTAGTTTTGTAGTAGGCTCCTAACAGGACTTTATTTCTCCAGTCTTGCTCCCTTTTCCATCATCTTCCTGAAGTCCACTCCACACAGGGTCGCTAGAGTGATGGTCTAGCATGCATGCTAAGTCACTTTGTCGTGTCCAACCTTTGTGACCCCATGTGACATGCCAGGCTCCTCTGATCATGGGGTTCTCCAGGCAGGAATACTGGAGTGGGTTACCATGCCCTCCTCCAGGATCTTCCCGACCCAGGGATCGAACCCACATCTCTTTCATGTCTCCTGCATTGGGAGGCCGGTTTTTTACCTTAGAAATGGCGTGGTAATCGAACCACGCTTGGTACCCTTGCTTGGTTTCTCATAGTCTACAGGGTAAAACCCAAGCTTCCTAGCATGGGGCTCAAGGTCATCTGGGACCAGGCCCCACCTGGACTGCCTGGCCTTCCTACCCAACTGTTTGCTGCCCTCTGATTTTGTCTCAACGATGTTTGTTGAGTCAGAGTTCTTCCTTACACTGTTTTCTCTTCCTTATACACCCCAGCTCTTGGTTTCCTGCTCTGTATTATTAATACTTGGCTAAACTTTAAAAATTTATTATGAATAATTTCATAGGATCACAGAAGGAGATGGAAACATACAAAAAAAGTTCTGTATTCTTAAGATTTTGACACTCTGGTTCATTTATGCCCCACCCACCCACCCACCTCCTTTTTTTTTTTTTTTGCAGAAGTATTTAAAAGCAAATCCAAGATAGCTGTGCTTGAATATGCATCTTCAGAAGTATGGACATTTTCATACATAACAACAATGTTATTATGAAACTTAACAAAATTGACAATAATTCCTTGGGCTCATCTAATAACCTGTGTGTAATGAAAATTTCTAAGTTGTTGCAAAATATCTTTTTACAACTGGATTGTTTGAATCATGATCCAAATAAGTACTACATATTAAATTTGGTTAAGTTTCTAATTCTCTTTTAATAAGAAATATTTCCCACTCTCTTTTAGTAATGCTATTTTCTTCTTGCAGAAACCAAGGTAGTGGCCATATAGAATGTTCCAAGCTCTGTATTTATTTACTGGTTTTCTTCTGGTGTTCCTTAACTTGTTTCTGTATCCACTGTATTTCCTATCAATAGAAATTAGCTCTAGAGGCTTGAATAGATGCAGTTTCCATTATGTGTCTGTCTTTCTGTCTTTTAGTATAAGATAGATCAGTGGGTTCAAGTGGTGCAAGCCTCATCCCTCTCTTATAAAAGTCACCATTAGTGATTGTGCAGCTAATGATTTAATCCATTGATAATCACTGCTTGAATCAATTATTTCATTAAGGATTACAAAATGTTAATTGCGTAATTCCATAATTTTTTCCACATTTACTGGCTGAAACTCTTTTACACGTAATCTTAGCCAAAAGACAGAAAGGTGATAGAACTCTTCTATAAGGAGGAATTATATTTCATCAACTAAGAACATGTTTGTTGCTCAGCTGTGTCTGACTCTTTGTGACCCAATGGACTGCAGCACTCCTGGGTTTCCTGTCCTTCACCATTTCCTGGAGCTTACTCAAACTCATGTCCATTGAGTTGGTGATGCCATCCAACCATCTCATCTTCTATCGTCCCCTTCTCCTCGTGACTTCAGTCTTTCCCAGCATCAGGGTCTTTTCCAATGAGTTGGCTCTTTGCATCAGGTGGCCAAAGTAGTAAGAACATTTGGTTACCCTGAAACATGAGTCATATAGGAGTGGACAGTAAGAATACTAGTTTTCATTTTGGTAACCTTGCTAAATCTTGATCATCCTTCAAGGCTCAATTCAGGGGATTTCATCTGTAGGTCGCCATTGGTAACCCTACAGAGCCAAACTAAATGTTACTTTCCTCTTCCATGAAATTCCATACTTACTTCTGCCATTAAGTTTCTCATAGTATCTTGAAAGTATTGTATTTTTAACACTGAAAATTTTATTTCATTGTGGATGATATGGCCTAAAGCAGTGCTACTGAAAGCAATTTGGTAGTACACAGTCTTCTCAAATAATTTGTTCAGAATCATTCTTGCATCTCATTTTTCTCTGAGGCAGTTTTTGTGAACTTACATGCATCTTGGAATATTTTTGTCCATTTCAGATTTTTAAAATTTTTTCTTTTTAACCTTGAATTGTTTGTCAGCTAGCTGTGCTTGCTTCATATATATACCTGTAATAGTTACAAGCTGAAAACAGTGTAGATGTTTAGAAATAGCACATTGCTTAAATAATAGGACCCCAAGCAATAGAATAGTATACAGTCATTATAAATAACATCATGAACATGTAACCATCAGCATGTAAAGATTTTTATATTCTGCTATGCAGTGACAGAGAAAGATTACAAAAATATGCTATGGTACTATTAAATATTTTGGCTGCACATAGGAAAGTTATCATATTGTTATGTTGTTGTTGTTGTTGTTATACCATGAGGAAAAGTTCACAAGTCTGTTAACAAGGCAAAAATTAGTCTGGAATCAAATTACTCTTAAAATTCCTATTGTTGTTTGGTCGTTAAGTCATGCCCACCTCTTTGCGACCCCATGGACTGCAGCACACACCAAGCTTCCCTGTCCTTCACTATCTCCCGAGGTTGCTCAAACTCTTGTCCATTGAATTGGTGATGCTATCCAACCATCTCACCCTCTGTCGCCCCCTTCTTCTCTTGCCTTCAGTCTTTCCCAGCATTATGGTGTTTTCCAATATTCTCATAAATAAAAATGCAGGATGCTAATGCCAGGAGGAACACTCGGGAGGCTGCATTGATTGGAGGAGCTCTAGACTCACACTGTCTACCTTCGCAGCTTGGTGCCCACGCCCTCTGGGGTGGCTGCAGGCATCAGAGGGGAATGCATTCTGATGCTGCTCCTCCGCCTGTTTCCAGACTCCAGAAAGACACACACTGGAGCGAGAATGGTGTTTCCCTGGACGGGCTGGATTTAGGCCCCAGACTGAAGGTAGAATGTTTTCCATAGGACAAAACTGTAAATGGTTGTGGTCTACAAAGTATCAGTAAGACTAGATTTGGGATATCATCCTCAAAGAATAATAAAATTATATCTGTGAAGCATTGTGGCCTATATTAAATGATAAGACCATGATACACAGGTGAACTTGGTAAGTGTTGACCTACTTCCAAAGTGTGTACTTTTGTATTCTGTATAGGTCTTTTATTGATTGATTAGTTTTGGCTATGCTGGGTCTTTATTTCTGCAGAGGCTTTTCGTTAGTTGTGCGAAGGCTTCTCATTGCAGTGGCTTCTCTCATTGCAGAGCACGGGCTCTAGGGTGCTCGGGCTTTAGTAGTTGTGGCACATGGGTCACTAGTTGTGGCTCATGGGTTCTAGAACACAGGCTCAGTAGTCCTGGTGCTCGCACCTAGCCGCTCCATGGCATTTGGGATCTTCTCAGGTCAGGGAGCAAACCTGTCTCTCCTGCATTGGCAGCTGGGTTCCTTACCAGTGAACCCTAGGGAAGCCCTCTGTATATGTTTTGAATAGGGGCTCTTAAACTAGATTTGTGGATAACTTTCAGGGATTTATGGATTCTGTGAAATTGAATGTAAAATTTTAGGTTTATGTGCTTTTCTTGTGTGTGGAAGGAAATCAGATTCTTAAAGGTGTCCGTTACTCAAAATAAGATCCTTAGTTTTTTTGTGCCTCAAAGTGGAATAAAACAGATTTCTGCTTATATGGAATTTCAGAAACATCTGTCTGACTTGAAATTTGATTAGCAGGTCAGCCTTGGGCGTGTAGTAAGATATATTCTGATTTCTCATAACTTCCACTTACGGTGTGAGTCAGAAGTATTTACTGCAAGAGTACCATCCCAACAAACCCCAATTATACATCCTTTCTTTGGCACACGAAACATGATACACACATTTAGAAAATATATCTTATGTGTTTGCTGCTCGAAGTAATTAAACCACTTCAATTAACACTTCGGTTTTTTTTTTCCTCTTTACTAGTTCTGAGCTTTCCAGTGAGTAATAACTAACTCTTTGTTTTCTTATGTGAGTTATATTACTTTAATTATCCATGGGAACCAAGCAGATGGGGTAAGAAAAATAGCACACTAATTCAGGGAGCTAGGAGATAGAGATAGGCAGCTCCATTCTTTGGAAGTAGAACCATGGAGGCAGGGAAAAGTCCAACCAGAAGTGACAGTGAGTCAAAGGTTCTGAGCCCTTTGGTCTAGGAACTGCAGGGTTTTTTTTTGTTTGTTTGTTTTACTTTTCTTAAGACAGAGAAAGAAGTGGGATGTGCTGTTAGTACTTCAGATTCATGTTGACTTAAATGAGTCATATGTTGGTACCATTCATGTACTCTAAAAGATAACATTTACAACTTCCCCAAACTAGACAGTAGAAACTGAAGAATATCAGATGTGGAACCCAAATCCCCAGATTCAGTCCCACTTTGACTATGTTCCCTGGATGATTTGCTTAATTCCTCCACATATCAGTTTCCTCATCTGTAATAATTGAACTAATCTTATAATAGCCTTTTGCAGACTAAATTAATAAATCTGTATAAAATGCTTAGAACGAAGAGCTGTGATGTATGCTTCAGCTACCCTGAGCAGAGGACCGACTCGATGGACATGAGTTTGAATCAACTCCGGGAGTTAGTGACGGACAGGGAGGCCTAGCGTGCTGCGATTCCTGGGGTTGCAAAGAATTGGACATGACTGAGCAACTGAACTGAATTGAACTGAAAAGGGGTTGAAAAAAGAGAGGGTCAGACATGGCTATGAAGAGAGTGGGGTGTGTTTGGAGAAGAAATTACCCACTCTCTGCTTGCTGCTCCCCAGCTCTGCATGCCCACACACAGAGACCCCCCAACCATTGGCTTTCCAAGTATGGGAGTGGTAAAAGCTTAATTTTAATGGCTTATGCTATTAGGATAGTGTTTTACATAAAGTTGATGGATTCATGGTGCATTTGTGTTTGAGAAGTTGTGTAATAATTGCCTGTAAAATAAAGGGAAAAAAGCCTGCTTTTTGACCCACTTGGCTGGTTGGTTGCCATGACAAACTTATCTGTGCAACAGTGGTGGGACGCTGCATAGTTTCTTGTTATCAGAACACCTGCTTTCTCTGGGTGTGTTTACAAAGTTCTTATGGTTAGCTTTATGTACCTTATAGCTAAATATGGACATATTCAAAAGAACGTCCATGCGAAAAGCGTGACACATACGGACTTCTTATTTTTTCAATTATTACATAATTCAATAACATCTCAAGATACTACCACCTTTTTCTTATTTTTAATTTCTGTGACATCTGTTCTCTTATATTGATCGTATTCCTCCAAGCAGCTTCCACTTCACTGCCTCTTTTGTTTCTATGGCTTCTTTCTTTCTTCTAGATATAACTCAAGGGTTTCTACATTGCAACTTTCAGTTCAAGCCTGACATTGATATTATAGGGGTATTGATCTAATTTAGCAGTTTAAAGCCATTGTTTCTGAAGCTTCAAAAGAAAAAAATCAACAGCAACAAACAGGGCACAATGAAGCTTTATTGTCTTTTCCAGATTTAGGCATAAATATGCAAACATGACCAGATCTCAGAACTGTTTTACTAGTGCTACAGGTAAATCCTAATGTCTCCCACAAAGACTCTGGTTTTTAGTCCCTTCTTGTCTGTATCACCTCCTCTCTCTGTACAATTTGCAAATCCCAGGATTGAGAGGTAATATTTTAAATAGTTTTGATTTTTTTTTCTCTCATGCACCTCATCTTATCTCAGATGCAGCATGAAAAAAAAAAAAAAAAAGAATAGCCAGGGTGGTTGGAAATATTGTAATTGCACCTTGCTTGGATTAGCTTGTGGCTCAGTTTGCTTGTCTTTTAAAATAATCCACTCACCCAGGTAGATACAAACTCAAATGAGATCAAGTTTTGTTTAAAAAAGAGAAAGCTACAGTTAGAGTTCTTACCATTAGCTATCATGAGCAGAAAAAAGGAAGGCTATGTTCTATTTGAATGTTTATGTGTCCTATTTGCTTATTTAGCTCTCTTATTATTTTTGCATTTGACATCCATTTTGGAATGGTAGGTATTTTGAAAATAAGATGCCTATGCTTTAACTTTTAGGTTTGTCATGAAAGAGATTGTGACATGCTTGTATCTTTGTGGAATATTATTAGTTCTTCTTAAAGTGGTTATATTTGCATATTTTGTTAACTACTTTTACTCTTCAACATAGATCTGTAAATTACATATAGGTTTAAATGAAAAGCCTTTTCAGTGACCTGTGACTTAAAGAACTTTAAATGTCCACTTGTATATATAGAAGACATTGTTTTCAAGACCCTAAAGTTTGTTCTGAAGCCCATATTTAGAAGACTAAACACAGTCTTGTAAGAATAAGCACAGTGGAACTGTTCACGTGGCCTGGAGTCTGATAAATTCATAGTTTAAAGACAAAAGTGTTGGAATTATTTTGTACCACCGTTTAATCACTATTTTTGAAAGTAGTTTTATTTATTGATTTATGACTGTCCTGGGACTTCATCGCTGCACAGGCTTTTTTCTAGTTGTGGCGAGTGGGGACTCCTCTCTAGTTGAGATGCATGGGCTTCTCATTGTGGTGGCCTCTCGTTGCAAAGCACAGGTTGTAGGTGCGCAGGCTTCAATATTTGCAAGCACGTGGGCTCAGTAATTGCAGCCTGTGTGTTCTAGAGCCCTGGCTCAGTAGTTGTGGCCTACTGGCCGAGCTGCTTCATGGCATATGGGATCTTCCCAGATCAGGGATTGAACCCTTGTGTCTGCACTGGTAGGTGTATTCCTTCACTCCAAGCTGCCAGAGAAGCCCGATGTTGAAATTATTAGATTTTACACCAGTGATCAGGATAGTTCTCTAAGAAAATTAGACCATAAAAAGGCCAAATTAACTGAACTATTAATTAAATTAAAAAAGACTGCTATGAAAGAGAGCCATGGGGAAATAGCTCTCAAGTTGAAGAAAGGGAAACATTTACTGCATATTTCCCTTAATTTCGTTGGAAGAAACCTTGACTTTCTAATCTGAGAAGCACACTATGACTGTTCGGTCTTGATGACTGTGTAGACTCTGGCAGTTCTATGATGAGTGGTTATTGTAGAATGCCTCACTCTACCTTCTGTTACTTTTGACCTGGATTAAACATTTTCTTGGAAATGATTTTAGACTTAGAAAAAGCTGCAGAAATAATACAGAGTTTACTTAGCATTCTTCATCTCGCTTCTGCTAATATTAACAACCTCCAGAACCATAGTTCAGTGTCTAAACCTGGGAAATCAGCATTGATACAATATTATTACTAAATAAAGACTTTATTCTAATTTCACTGGATTTCCCACTAATGTGATTTTTCTGATCCAGGACCCAAACCAGAATCCCATATTGCATTTAGCTGTTGTATCTCCTTCGTCTCTTCCCATCTGTGACAGTTCTTAAGTCTTTCCTTCTCTTTCATGACCTTTTGACAACTTTTTTGAGTACTGGTCAGTTGTTTTGTTGAATGTCTCTGGATTTGGGTTTGATTGCCCGTGATCAGATCAAAGATACATATTTTTGGTGAGAATACTACAGAAGTAGTATGTTTTTCTCAGGGTGTCATATGAGTTTTATGCATTATGTTTTATTCCACTGGTGGTTCATTCGCTAAGTCGTGTCCCACTCTTGTGACCCTATGGACTGTAGCCTGCCAGGCTCTTCTGTCCATGGGGTTTTCCAGGCAAGAATATTGAAGTGGGTTGCCATTTCCTTCTCCAGTTTTATGCCACTGTTGTGTTGTTATGTTAATCTTGATCACTTGGTTAAAATGATGTAAATTTACTGTAAATTTACTATTTTCCCATTAAATTAATAAACATCTTGGGGGAGAAATATGAGACTATTCAAATACCTTGTTTCTTCTTGAATTTTGCCCACTGACTGTAATATTCATCGGTAGAGCTCACTTGCAGTGATAAATACTGTAGTGATCTACTGTTGATTTTATATTTCCCTCTTTTCTTTTATAATTATTTAGAATTTTTCTGTAAGGAAGAGCTGTTCCTTCTCCCTCGGTTATTTATTTACATATTCAGTGATTTGGTTTGTCATTAATAAGTTTCTTTAATACCATCATTGGAAGCTCATATATGTTTATATTTTTACTTTATGGTGTATGATCTAATGTCTTTATCATTTCATTGCTCATTTTTTTTTAATGCCATTAGAAACATTTTAGAGTTGATTCCCTTGATTCCTATGTCCTTTTCAGGTGCTCTTATCCTTTTTTCTAGCACTATTTCATGTTCTGGCACCACAAGATGTCCCAGCCTCATCTTATATTTTCCCTGCCACCCCTCTGGACTCTAGTACTTCACAGCGTCTTCTTGAAAAGTGTCAGTCTTCAGTTGTTTCCAAATCTTTGTGACCCCAGGAACTATAGCCGCCCAAGGCTTCTCTGTCCATGGAATTCTCCAGCAAAAACACTGGAGTGGGTTATCATTTCCTTCTCCAGGGGATCTTCCTGACCCAGGGATCAAACCCAGTCTCCTTGTGTTGCAGCTGGATTCTGTACTGTCTGAGCTACCAGAGAAGCCCTCAAAGTGTCTCCTTACTTGTAGCCAAATACTATTGACTAATGGTATTTAAAAACCATATCTTGTCCTGTGAATTTATGAAAAAGACTTGTATGTTTTGTCTTTTTAAAAACTTTTTATTTTAAATTGGAGTATACTTGATTAACAAGCTTGTGTTAGTTGCAAGTATACAGCAAAGTGATTCAGTTTTACATATACATGTATTTATTATTTTTCAAATTCTTTCCCCATTTAGGTTGTCACATAGTATTAAGCAGAGTTCCCAGTGCTATATGGCAGGTCCCTGTTGGTTATCCATTTTAAATGTAGCAGTGTGTACATGTCAATCCCAAACTCCCTAACTATCCCTTTATCCCCTCTGAAGAGTTGTACTTTTTAAGAGGATATAAAAAGAAAGAAATAGTAAATAAATAAATCAGAATATTTAGACATGTGTAACTGCAAGCTAGAAGGCTATTTACAAGTATTAGGTCTTGGGAGCCCATAGAAGTTACAGCATTCTTTTTAGGATGTGAAGATATTGGAAAGTATTACATCTGTGTCTTTTCCCAAGATGACCTAGAAGCATTTGTAATAATCTTTACTTTTTACAAAAAAGCCTGTTTCCTTTCTTCTTTTCTGTCTGCTATACTGACTATAAATTATACTGTGCCAGTGAGGAAATGTATTTGTTTTTAACTGCCACTTGGACGTAAGGAACATGGAAAAAAAAACAAAAGCAAAATATAATCTGTGTATTAAAATGAAGACTTAGGTTAAAAAGTCTTGTCTGTGCTGATTTGGGCTGTAGGAATTTACAGCTTGTTCCTGTTATTTTTCCCTGCACTGGGTCTTCCCAAGTACACAAAGGCATAGATCCTGCCCCTATCCTGGCCGCTCATCCCTGACAACTAAGTGAGCATCTTTGTGGGAAATAACGCAGAATCAACAAGATCACAACCTTAGTGCTAAAACTGCTCTTAATGAGGTGCTGTGTATGAATTAATTAAATTAGTTTGCCCCTCATGTGGCAAGCTCTGTTTAGTGTTTGTCTGGTTGACTAATTTATGAGGATAAAATTATGGTACAGTCTCTGCCTTTCTTGTTTTCATCAAAGAGATGGGCTAATTTGTAATGAAACTTTATCAATCAGATCATGCAGTTGGTCCACCCTCCCAGCTCTGACTAATGAATTAAGGCTGTTGGTGTTCCATCCTGTTGCAGTGGTGCAGGGAGGGTGCCTTGGCTATAGATTGATTACAAGATAGATTGTTTCTCTTCTAGCAAATAGATAACAAACTTTCCTGTTTTCTGTTTCTTGGCATGTTTATAGCTTTATGATTATCTTTCTTTTTATGCAGGGTATGAATTTAAAGTGGAATGTGTGCAGAAGTGCTGGTTTATATTTGTTTGGCAGAAACCAAAGGTTGTGCTTTTCATATAGGAACCACGGTAGCTAAGAACTCTCAACAATGGGAGAAGGAATAATAGTACAACCGGCAGAGAAATGGAGAGTTTTGAAAGGCAATATTCTTCAATGTTGGGAAAGTAATGAAAGGTCAAAATGAAGCTCAATAGAAAAGCCATTATGAAAGGAAGGGGGAGAATTTGGCTTTTATGTTGCTGTCAGGATTTGGGATTTGTTTTCTTTTTATTCTGACAAAACTCTTTTGGGGTGTGTTTTCTTCTCTTCAATTCAAACAGTTTATACAAGTGTTATTTTAAACTTCCTTATGTTTACCTCATCATGTCTTTTGAAAAAAAACTTTGTTTTTTCAATTTTTGTTATCTGGGAGTTTTTAAGACAGAGCCACTGTTTGTAAGACATACACACTCTCCCTTATATGTGTTAATGGGAATACATCTATTTTCCCTGCCGGATTGAGAAATAAGTATGAGATAATTCCAGAATACTTTTAAAGGATTCCATTAGAAGTTTATATTGATTGCAGTGTGTTAATACAGTTATTTTGAAAATTTATCTTACTTCCTAGTAGTGGATTAGCTAATTTATAAAACATTTGCCACACAAAGATATTTTTATAAATACTAACATGACATAAAGCTCCATGTCAGACAGCAAGTCAGTGGCAGAAGTGGATTTAGGATTTTGAGTTCTGACTTCTGTCCTGTCATCAGGCTACTAATCTGCTTGATTTTCTGAAAGAATTTGAGGCCCGAGGAAAGAAGATGCCAGAGACACATTTCCAAAGAGATGAGTCACTCTGGGTGGTTTGATATAATAAAATCTGTGTTTATTTTGCAAAAGGCTTTTGAACAGATATTAGAGAAACAAATTTCATCATTATGTTCAACTTTATACTTCATAACATTGTACTTTCTGTTCCAATAGTTAACAGCACTAAGTTCACAGTTCTTCTCTTCCTGTTCTCTCTTGAGAGTTTTCTATTTAAAAAAAATAAGGCAGAGATTTTTTAGGGTTTTTTCAGAGTGACTTAAAATGTTGTTAGTGTCCTCTGCCTGGACTAATAAATCAGCCTTTCATCTTCCAAACGCTACGCTCCACTTTGCTTGTGTCACTTCCTTGCTAAGAAACTTTCTGTGGCTCTTGTTGTTGTTCGGTCGCTAAGTCGTGTCTGACTCTTTGCAACCCCATGGACTGCAGCACGCCAGGCTTCCATGTCCTTCACCATCTCCCAGAGTTTGTTATTTGTTATTTGTTCATGCTCTTCCATTTTCTGACAGTGTCCATAGAACCCACCTTTGCTGAGATGCCACATCTCTCTTAACGTCTGCATCTCCTACTGCTGACTTTGTGAAACCTTTTCCATCCAGGAGGTGCCAGAACATGCTTGCTGGTCTCATGAGGCTTCCCTTCTGGTTGAGGAAATAGACTGTAAGCAAGAAAATAAAATTTAAAAGTACTTATTTTATATTGGTAATGCATTCTTTGAATACAGTTTAGATCATGATGATATAGTTACACTCAGGAAGTTGGGGAGGGAGAAGAGTATAGGCCAGATTAGGTTGAGTGGTTCAGGGTGAGCCTCTTTGAGAAAGTGGCATTAGACTGTGACTTGAATGCAAAGAAGGAGCCAGCCATGGGAAGAGCTTGGAGAAGAGGGGAAAGGCACACAAGTCCTGAGGCAGGAGAAATCTTGGTGAGCTCCCAGAAGAAAAGGAAGGTTGAGTGTGTACAGATCACTAAGAGTGGGAGTCATAGGAAGATGCTCTTGGAGAGATGGGGAGAGGCCAGTTCATGCAGGGATTTGTGAACAAGCACATTTGATGTGTGTTGATTCTAAGCTCTTGGTAAAAATTTAGGCAGAAACGTGGAGTCATCTGATTCTTTGTAATTCATTTATTTCAATTATTTGTATGGTGCTTTTACTTTTTAAAAAATATTTACTTATTTGGCTACAGCACATCTTAGTTGCAACATGAAAACTCAGTTGTGGCATGTGGGATCCAGTTCCCCGACCAGGGTTCCCTGCATTAGGAGCATGGAGTCTTAGCCACGGGACCACCAGGGAAGTCCTTGTACAGTGCTTTTAAAGTAATAGATTATAAAGTCTTTGGGTAGGAATTATGTGTTAGTCAATTTTATTCATTAGTAAGAGGCAGTCACTAAATGTTGGTCAAAATGTTGACTGCATAAAGCCTGGAGGATTCTGAGAAATTATTTTTTAGGTGTTTGGAATGAATATTTTACTGAAGCAGAAAGAATGATAATCATAGATGGCTCCTCACTGGTGGCTGTGCTCATGATATTTTGAGGAAGGTAGAGGTAGAAAGGGGGCTTCCCTTGTAGCTCAGTTGGTAAAGAATATCCCTGCAGTTCAGGAGACCCTGGTTTGATTCCTGGGTCAGGAAGATCCCCTGGAGAAGGGATAGGCTACTCACTCCAGTATTCTTGGGCTTCCCTTGTGGCTCAGCTGGAAAGAATCTGCCTGCAATGCAGGAGACCTGGGTTTGATCCCTGGGTTGGGAAGATCCCCTGGAGAAGAGAAAGGCTACCCACTCCAATATTTTGGCCTTGAAAATTCCATGGACTGTATAGTCCATGGCGTCACAAAGAGTTGGACACGACTGAATGACTTTCACTTTCAGAGGTAGAAGGAGTAATTAGAAAGTAATTAGAAAGTAGTTAGAAATGAGCCTTAATAGAAAGGCTAATAAGATAGGGGCAGGACAACAGAAGGGGTAAAAGTGTGAATTTGGGTGTCGGATTGTCGCAGCTCTGTCATCACATTGCTGGATCTTTGGAAAGTTATTTAACCTCTGTATCTGTACCAGTAACCTGGAGAAGGAAATGGCAGTCCACTCCAGTATTCTTGCCTGGGAATGTCCCATGGACCGAGGAGCCTGGTGGGCTACAGTCAATGGGGTTGCAAGGAATTGAGCATGACTGAACAGAATGTCCTGTGTGAACATGGCACCCGTAAAATGGATAATAATATTGATATTAGTTACCTGATTAATCAGTCATGAGTCTTAACTGAAATCATCCTTCTAAAACACTAAGCATGCCTGACATTTTACAAAAAGCCCCAAGAAACAGAGCCCTCAAATGTTAGGACAGAGGCTCTCCACAGTGTCACTTTTTGGAAGGCTGTTGTTGAAGTTCTTCCAAGTCTTGCAAACCACTCCTGAACCTCCTTGCCTACTTTATCTGGAACTTTAGAATGAGTCTATTGGTAGTTATTAAGATAGAACAGAGGAACTTTGTTTTTAAAAAGTAAACAGATTCAAATGAATACTTCCACTTTTTTTTTCTTGTGGCAGCTGAGAAATAATAATATTTTGGAGGGAAGTATTACAGTTGTTTGGTAAACAGTAATGATCTAAATACATCTTGTTAGTTTCCTTTTATAATTGATTTAACTGTAAAATTGTGTGAGAAGCTATACCCTGGTTTTAGCTTTGATTATCCCTGTTCTATAATTCCTATGCTTATATATATATATAGATAAATCTCGCTGTGGCTTCATGGTGCTATCTCTGGTGTCTCTGCTAAAGGACTGTGTTATAGGTGAGATCATTTGGCTTCTTGGGTATGAAGTCTAGGACAGCTCTGTGTCATAACAAATTCCATGCTTAGTGGTGCTTCTAAAAACCACAAATAGTGGAGAGATGAGTTTTTTTACCTTGGGAAGAAGCCAGTAGAATTTGTATATCCACGAAGAGTGAGGTGTAAATTCATCAACTCATTTGGTGTGCTTTAACCAAATTGTGTTCTAGAAGTTTGATATTTTGGGCAGGTTCAGAGTATATCACCCCATTTTGAGGGGTGCTGTTTTCTTTTATTCTCATTAATACTCTGAAATTTTGGATTGGAAAACAATAAACTAATGGTGGAATGCAGACTGGAGCTCTTTGAGGGTGTGGTTTATTGTTCCTTTTCCAACTCTTAAATAATTCTGAACATTTTAACCAGCCAAATACAAAAATCCCTCAAGGCATTTTGCACAGTTGTTTTGTTTCTCTCTGCTACTCCCAGTAACATTACATAAGTTACCTGGAAATTGTGAAGCTTGGTACATGGAGCCAGACAGTCAGAGTTCCTGGAATCCTCACTTCCTCAGACATAAGGGTGAAGCTGAAAAATTTTTGGATGATAAGGAAGGATCTTGGAGAAGTGTTAAAAGTGAATGATGCTTTTTCTAATTTTTGTTCTTTTCCATATAGTCAAAGCCAAAAAGGACAGAGGCAAACCACGTCTCCGAGGATTTGTAGCCCAACTTGGCTTTTTTCAAGAAGTTTGGGTAAACTTTGAGTAACCTCTCTCTGTTTAGGCATCACTCTTCTTTATAGGTATTTTTGCTTGTGTAGGAGTTGTTTGAAAAGGAGCAGGAGTTGCGATTGTTAAGATGCTGGAATTCTACCTCCACCACTCCCCCCATAAAACACACACTTTTTGGATCAAGGAGTATAGAGACTACTGTTCTTCAACTTCAGCACTGTTTGGTTTTAAGATTAGACTGTTTTAAATTTGTTCTCCCTTGAATAATTTACATCTTTGTGGTGTATTCTACTGAATTTATTGTCATAAAATAAATTTATGGGATTCACTTCATGTTTAATTCTCAAATATAGTTTAAAAACCTAGGAGATTTATAAGACTTAGAAATTATCCAGAGTCAAATCTCAACTTTAACTTGGCCTGGAAAGGACTCTCTTAGATTTCACTGTAGATGTAGGTCTGTGTTCTTTGCTCTACCACGCACCTCCCTCCCGTTACCCTTTGGTTCTTTTGATTTTTATTCTCAAATCTCCACTTTCCCTGGTTACACTAATTAATGAGTAGTTATTCATAAGTAGTGAAGATTTGGATGTTAGTGTACCATGAGATATGTACTTTACAACTTAAAACATTTTCTTTAATCAGATTTTTGAACCTAAACTATAAATGACTATTTCTTGATGTTATTGTTCTGGAAGTTGACCTCAAAGTAACCACTGGTCTCAAATATTCACTTATACAGAAAAGAAACCAGTATCCAGATTCATTATGAAAACCAGGTTAAGTTCTCCGGAATGAACTTCCCGAGGGTCGTTTTGTGAAGTATCTTTTCCAAATAACTTTCCTAGTATTTTAACTACCTTGTGAACTCATTTGTAGTTGTAAGTGGAGGAAGGAGAAAGAATAAGAGCAGGAGGGTTTCTGATGTTCTCTTCAAGTCTTCTGATCCTGTGTTGAATTATACACTACTGGCCTCCCTTGATTAAACTAAGTTCTTAACTGCACTGAATCTGTTTTATTTTTATTGGGTCCATATTCTAGCACAGGGCCCATAGTAGACACTCACACATAGTCGCTGAATGACTGAATCACTGTGATACTTTTCTAGTTGTAGCCAAATGGAACAAGAACTAAATTTCACCTTTTGTTGAGTAAATGTCAGGTTATAGCTAGATATCCTTTAGATGACATCAGTACGTTGAAAGCAAGATGGGCTATAGCAATTTTATAACAAAAGTGGCTATCGATGGTACATTAGCAGTGAATATTCCAAGTTGTCATGATATCATAATACCACAGAATACAATTACTTTTTTAAGGCAAAAATGACATAATATGCAATAATCAGATCTAAAATTATTGGCCCTTCAGTCTGTATCTTTGGAGATAAAGTTGAATTCTGTAAATAATAAGCTCTTTAGTTAGTTTTGTAAGCAATACTAGTTTTTTGGTATTTGTTTTTATTACACTGATACTGACAGAAAAAAATGATCAGTTTTATTTTATGCTGCCATGCCTTTCTCATTTTTTTTTTTAGCATTTATGTTTCATATGAAATTGTGGTACATTGGAACTGTCTCATCATAGACTCTTGTTCTTAGAATGCTATGTATTACACTATAAAACACAACATTAAGATAAGAAAGTTCTTTTCCTGAAAGCACATTATTCCCAGGTACAAGTTAAAGTGGGAGGTTGAAGTTGGGAGAGTTGGACCCTCATTTGAATTTGGTTACTTACTTATAGTTTGACTTCCTGTAAGTTTTAGTAACCTTTTTGTGTCTTTGTTTTATCTGTCAATAAACTCTGCTAATAATAATGTTTGCTCTCTGTTTCATACAGTTGTTGTGAGGATAAAATGAAATAATAAATGTGAAGCACTTTGAAACTTTCAAAGGTATTATTATCTGCTATCATTTTTATTGGATGCCCTGGATTAGAAAACAAATCCCAGTTTCTCGCTTCATAACTGATCTACGGGGAGCAGTAAACCCATCAGGTCCCACAATTTTCTTGCCTTTATATACTTGATAAGTGCAAGAGGAGCTGTGTCCATATTTTATTATACCCCGCATAGTGCTGTCTGCTGGTGGGAGAAGAGAAGGGAGTGGAGTGATTTTCCTATGCAGCCATTCCATGTATACATTCTGTATGTCAGTATGCTTTCCCCAAACATTTTCCCTCTTTTTTAAAACATGGAAACCTTGAAGTTATTTTCACTGTAGGCAGGGAATCTCAATAGATACTATTATTTCTAAAGAGTCTATGACAATTTTTTCAGTTCTTTCACATCACCCAATACATTCTGCAGTTGAAGATGTTATCAACTGATACAAGTACTTCTGCATTTAAAGAGGACTCAATTGCATCACTCCTGACACTGACTTTTTAAAAAATATACTTTGTATTTTAGAAGAGTTTTAGATAAACAGGAAAATTGTAGTACTGAGAGTTCCCATATACCACTCTCCCTCTGGTTTCCTCTGTTATTAATGTCTTGTATTAGCATGGCACGTTAATTACAATTAATGAGCCTATATTGATACATTATTATGAATTAAAATCCATACTTTATTCCTGCTTCTTTAATCTTTCTTTCATATAGTTTTTTTCTGTTCCAGGACTTCATCCAGGATACCACATTACATGTAATAACATATCTCCTTAGGCTTCTCTTTGCTGTGACTGTTCCTTAGACTTCCCTTGTTTTTGATGATCTTGATACATTTGAGTACCACTGACAATGACTTTTAGCCAGAGATTTCAAGCTAACTCATTAGAAGAAAGGAAGAGAGCCACTCCCAGCCCACAGAAAAAACCTCATAGTGTGAAGAAGGGTGTAATTTATTGGAAACTATAGGATAGGGCAAATGTCTAACAAACATGTGATTCCTTTGGGAAACTGCCCTTTTGGAAAACCAGCTTGTGAAGTAGGTATAGGGTTTGGACACCAGGAAAGACCATGTTATCTTAACAGTTGTGCTCATGGCAATTAGTTAATGAAGCAGAAAGAGAGAAAGAAGTCATCAAGAAGCTTGAATAGTGTTTATATATATTTGTGTGTGTGCATGTGTGTGAGTGGCTCAGTCATGTCTGACTCTTGGTGACCCCATGGACTGTAGCTTGCCAGCCTCCTCTGTCTATGGGATTCTCCAGGTAAGAATAGTGGAGTGGGTAGCCCTTTCCTTGGAATTTTTATTTCAGTGAATTCTTTCTTTAAAAAAATTTAATGCATAAAAACTCACATCTTGAACTTAATATCTGAGACCTTGTGTATGGCAATAAATCTAAACTATTTTACAGTCCATTCTTTCGTAAAAGGGCAATTTTCATCAGAAGTATCAAGAACAAAATACATAAGTATCCTTGTCGATTCCAAGAAGTCATTCAGTTATGGTAACATTGTTTAGCATCACTTGCCAATGACAAGATGGCCTTAAGTGTTTATTATAACCCTGAGTCTCTGTTTCTATTAATACTTGAGGGGACTGAATCATTGACTTTTCAAAGCAACTTTACCAAAGTCTGTGAAATGATTACTTTTTATCATTTAGGATTATTCCTGGGTCTCGTCCCATGTGGGCTAGAATCCATCCTTCACTTTTTGCAGTTGTCCAGTTTTACCAAATGTCCTGAGATAGATATACCACAGTATGCAATGTATTTTAAACTTGGTAAGATATTTCTTATGGGGGAAATTTTTAGTATCTTTGCTTCACACCAAAAAGAGTGACACTTTTCAGAGACTTTTAAATCAGGGGGAATGAGGTTAAACAATCAATCAGAAGGTATTTGTGTCCTTTATTACCTGCCTTTTAGCTAGTAACCAAAACCAACAGCTATTTCAGTGTTTGAGTCTTCATTGTTGCTACATTTGGACTTTGAATTGTGAAATCTTTTTTAACCAGTCTGAAATGTGTGAATCTAACAGGCTATTATGAAAGGGAGGCAGATGGTAGTTCTTCCTTCCTCTTTTGATTGGTTTGAGCTTAAGAATTTCAATATGACCAAGAATTTGGTGAGTATGTGCCTGTAGTTCTTGCTTTAACCAAAGCTGTTTATACTTCATTGCCTCAAAGCAATTAAATGGAGTGAAGACTTTGGATTCCTAATTCAGCAAATGCATTTGAACATGTAGTGACTTGTTGGCTCATCATTTACCCCAGTTTTTTGTTTTACTAGGATGTGAAACAGCAAATCTCTATAATGGGAAAGGCAAAGCATTTTCTTATGCCATGAGGGAAAACACTACAAGGAAGGTATACTGAGATCCATTACTTACATACTTTTAGAGTGTTAACGGCACTGGACAGCCCTGGATTTGAAATGTGATCTCAGTGTTTATTATAATGGATGTTTATCTTACGTCCATTTCTTTGTCCCTTCATGAGCCTTTATCCCCTTGTTCTCATTTATGGTTTCCCATATGGGTCATTTAGTATGCTTTGGTTACTACTGTAGTTCAGAAGGCTTTCGTGCATGCTCGCTTTTAAAACTTAGATTCAAGTGTTATTTCTAATTTTCAGAATCTCAAATGTATCATTTTGCATTGCATGAAAAAAATGTGTTTTTAGCCAAACATCAGCATGTGACTCTAGTGAGCATTGCTTTGGTGATGAGGGTTGGAGGGGTGTTCGGGACACTCATAATTGGTATTACAAAGGAGGTTTAAATAATCTGACAAGGGCTACCTAGGAAGAGGAGACTTGAGCCCTTCCCAGAAAGCGTTTTCGGGTGCTGCCACAGGCTGGAAAAATTTCCATGTAAGGGGCCGATTCAAGTCAGAGTTACAGATCAGTTGCCGTGGGTTTTACCACAGATGTAAATCAGAGAACCCACCATACAGAGTCATCTGTAATTTCCCCATTAACTAGTCCCTTCACTTCAAGCGCACACCAGCCAGCATGAACGGCTACCACCCAGGCAGCAGCTCTGACACGAAGAGAAAAAAAAGATGTTGGGTTTCTGTTTGTTGGTGTGTCTGTCTGTCTTGGTTGGCTTTGGGATGAAGAGAATAAGAGTGAGCTTGTCGAACCTCTTATTTTGAATGTGGCAGTTTCTTTTGGTTTTAGTTATTTTAAAACTCTTTTTCTGAAAGAGTGATGTCATTTTGAACCATGTGTTTTAGAAGTATGGTGCTAATGTTTAGGTTAAAATAGGCAGAAAGGAATATTAGAGTATCATGCTACAAGTAAGTTCACAAGTGAGCAATAGACAATAAAAAGGAAATGAGAGAGTTTCTCCATGCCCATTTTGGATATTTATATGGATTTTGGAGCTCTTCATGTGCCTCCAACCCACCCACATAACGCCATTTAAAAAATATGATGTGTGTATCAAATGCAGCCTGAATTTCCATGAAAGCATTCCAAAAGAAACTGTGAGTTGCCCATGTAACCAATTTTTTCCCTGAATTTTCCTGTGTAAGTGGAAAAAAATAACTATTCGGGTTTCAGCCACACTTGGGTATACTGGCTTCATACCTGTTTCAAAATGTGCAGGCATAGTACTAATGGTCATATTTAAAGACAAATATGTCTTCATCAAAAAGGACAACAGGCTAGTTTACTTGATAGTAAACAGGAGGAAGCTGATTCAAAAGTACTATGAAAGCCGTCTCTTTCCTCTTTGTCTCCCTTAACTGTCCATTGCCCATCTCAGGAACAAGTTTGGGAAGCCACAGGGCAAAATTACAGGAGACAATTCTTTTCTTTAATTAAGAATTGCATACAAGTTCAAACTAAAATCAGAATTGTGCTTCTCTTGCCCCACATAGTGATATAATATGTAACCTGGAGAAAATCACAGTGGAGAACAAATGGTTTCTCTTCTGTTCATCACAGTGTCTGTTCTGTGCTATTGTTTGGCCACCCAAATGTGATGAAGCAGCATGCTGAATGTGTGAAGTCTGCCATAAACAGCAGGAGGACTTGTGAACCCAAGAAACGTTTGCTCTTAGAGCTTCAACATCTATTTTGCCTTCTATCCCTGTAGGCAGTACAGAGTGAGTTCAAATCTAGGTGTCTTTATGCATCACTTTAAAAGTTAGAATATGTTTTAGGTTTTAGGTGCATTTAGGTGCATTTTCTGTGTGTTTCATAGACAGAAACCCTGATGTGTGGTTAGCAAAGCCTGAGGGCAAGATCAACTGGAAGAAAAAGTGCATACATATATCCCCCTTTGTTTCTATCAGTTTTTTTTTTTTTTTTCCTGGATCTCTCCTTGGGATGATGAGAAATGTGGCCAACTTGACCATGAAAATGGGTAAGTGTTAATTGGATGGTTGTTTCTTTTTCACCACTTGACCGTTCTAATTTTTACTGGCAGGCCTAGAGGCATGAGGAGAAGGCAGTGGCACCCCACTCCAGTACTCTTGCCTGGAAAATCCCATGGACGGAGGAGCCTGGTGGGTTGTAGTCCATGGGGTCGCTAAGAGTCAGACACAACTTCACTTTCATTTTCACTTTTCATTCTCATGCATTGGAGAAGGAAGTGGCAACCCACTCCAGTGTTCTTGCCTGGAGAATCCCAGGGACGGGGGAGCCTGATGGGCTGTCTATGGGGTCACCCAGAGTCGGACGCAACTGAAGCGACTTAGCAGCAGCAGCTGGAGGCATGAGTTCGTAAAAGCTCCCAGCTATTTGGAAGCAAAGGTTTCTGGTCAAGTGAAATAGCCTAGAATCTTAATTGCAGGCCTTATCTTCTTTTATCTTTGTTTCTCTTCTGTCATACCTTCTTGCCTCTGAAGGAGGCATGCTCAGGCTTGGGTTTCTGCCAGGTACTGTGTGACTGTCCAGTTTTCCAGAAGTCTGCTCAGACCCCAGGGAATGGGAATAACCTCCTACCCCCTAATAGATTTCATTTTTATTTATTTCTTTGGCTGTGCTGGGTCTTAGATGCAGCATGTGGGATCTAGTTCTCTGACCAGGGATTGAACCTGGCCCCCCGGTATTGGGAGCTCAGAGTCTTAGCCTCTCAGCCACCAGGGAAGTCCCCCCCAAACAGATTGTACCATGTGCTTCTCTTTCCTGCAGTCTCCCTTTCACTACATTGGCAAATATAGTCTGGGGAGTTTGCTCCTCTTCAGACCAACATTCACCTTTGATACCTGGCTCTGATGATTGTTCAAGTACACCGAGGTCTACAAGCAGGAAAGGATTCTAATTTCTCCATCAGAGGCATTTAGGAAAAGGGAATTGAAGTAACTGGAAATCAGAGTGCAAACATCACAGCTCCCCTCTTTAAGAGGCTTGGACATCTGTGTTGGCATAAAAAGGTCATTTTAGGCCTGAGGGGTTTCACATTGTTCCTTTAAGTTAGACCTTCCATGTAAACTATTTTCAACACTTGCCATGAAGAACAAATGACCTTTAGTTACTTGCCCAGAAGACAAATGGTACATTAACACAGTAAATATAGTTTGCTGGGCTCTCATCATGCACTGGCTTTAACTTTCTATCAGAATATTTTAAAAGTGTAGAATCCTTGAAATCTCTAATGGATTAAAATTAATTTGTGATACTTTATCTTTTGAATTTTGTGTAGATTTGTGATAACACTAATTAATGAAAATTGTCTGATATCACCTATATACTTCAAAACACATTCTGAATTTGGTTAATAGAGGGGATCTGAGTAAGAACGGGGTTGGGGTTACAGGATGATTTTTAAGTACTTATGGCAAAATAAAAGATTTAATATTGAACATCTTCAAAATTAAGTGCAAAATTTTCTAGTCAGATCTAACTGCAGATTTAGTGATATCGTAGGTCCTTTTGTAGCATACTGATCAAACATGATTTATATCTGGGAACTTGGCAATACATTGTAACAGGTAAATAATAGGATAGGCCCATAGTATAAGGGGCTGAGGATTTTTTTTTTTTAAGCTTAAGGAAAAGCAAACATTTAAAGTCATGCTTGAGTAGATCCATGACGAATCACTCAATTATCTGCATTTTTCTCCTCTTCTTAAAGTCCACACCTTTGACAGTTTTACAAACTAAAAACTAAACATTTTAGTTTTGCTCCAGGGAAATAAGGCATTTACTTTTCCTCTACTGTGTTTTAACACAGGGGAGAAAGGTGTCTCCCATCCTGTTATGGGGGAAGAATGAGAGTCAAACTCCTATTATCTTCTCTTCCCTCGGTATGGAATGTACTGAATCCTAATGTCATCCTGAGTCTAAAACTCTATTGAAAGTTTCCCTCTTTGGTGAAAAGGAGGCCACTGACTTCTATGAACCCAATGGGCAGAAGGCATTTGTACATTTCCTGGCAGCTGCTTCTTTAGCAAAATGGACATTGGAATGTGTGATGATGACAATCTATTTGAATGAGATACTGAATTACATATTCACCGTTTTCTCTGGGAGAAAAAGCTTGGAAAGTAGAGTGTTGCTAATTACAGAGAGAAGTTTTATTGTTTTGGAGCAACGTCCTGCCTTAAATGGAGTATTAAGAAGGATTTCATGTTTCTAGATGAAGAAATGGGCTATTCAAGGAAATAGGGAAACATTTTGGCTTTTCTTTGTAGCTCCAGTCTCCTCATATACCTGCTTTATGTCCCTTTCAATAAATATCCATAAAATATTCTGTGTTGTGGACAGTATATAAGGTCTCCTTATGGTATTTACCTTTTGATTTCTATAAAGAAATATGGATAATATTCAGAGAATGTGGGTGTGGGTCTGAATGTTAAAATATTATATGCAAACATTTATTAAAATATATAAAGGTATAAAATATTATGACACATAAAATATAAAGAAACAATTTCTAACCATTTTTAAATTTAAATTTTTGTCTTCAGATAAATGAAGCAAGGCATAAATCTTCCTTTGGTTCTAATTATAGATTATTGGAAAATCTGTCACAGTGTTTTCAATGAATAATTTGTCTGCTTATCTTAGGGAGGGTGTAGAGAGTTATGATGGTCAGAGATAAACTTTGATCAACTTTTTTAATAAGCTCCTGATTTTACAAATGCCTGTGGCATAGAAGTTTGTTTAATATTCTTCTCTAGGTGGCATATAGGCAATTATACCTAGTTTTCTTTTTTATTAAGATGCCAAGACATCCTATAAGATGTTTCATGTTTCTTTTGTTAATTAAGAGAAAACAAACATAGCTGATGAGGGGAATATATTAAATGTAATGTATTATTATCTAAATATATTAAATTTAGATATCAGAAAGGTATCTATTTATAACATTGAAAATGGTGGCAGTTGAGTTAAAGAACCATGTAACAGTGAAAAATTCCAGTCCTTTTAGAGGGCTCTGTCTCTGAACAGAGTATGTAATTCACTTTCTTAATGAGCACCTTGCTGGTAGGAGGATCAGATTTGAAGAGACTTCAGGACTGGTATAAATTAACCCCTTGGTTGACAGTATCAGAGTTCAGATTCATCTCAGCAGAGTGGAATAGGTCTTTGGGGGTGAATATAAAGTCTCTATACCCAAGGAGAAAAGTGATTTCCTTGTACTGC
Organism: Odocoileus virginianus; assembly: GCF_023699985.2. Taxonomy (NCBI): domain Eukaryota; kingdom Metazoa; phylum Chordata; class Mammalia; order Artiodactyla; family Cervidae; genus Odocoileus; species Odocoileus virginianus. The sequence goes on along the minus strand of NC_069696.1, from coordinate 29,337,031 downwards.
AAGGCAAAGGGTTTAATAGCCTTAAGGGACTCAATATGGGCTAAAAGTTTTTTATTTCTCACTTTGCTTGGGGTGCCCCCCCCCAAAAAAAACTATTGTTATTGTTTAGTCACTAAGTCATGTCCAACTGTTTTGTGAGCCCATGGATGGTAGCCTACCAGGCTCCTCCATCAGTGAGATTTCCCAGGCAAGAATAGTGGAGTGGGTAGCCATTCCCTTCATCAGAAGATCTTCATGACCCAGGGATTGAACCTAGGTCTTCTGCATTGCAGGCGGATTCTTTACCATCTGAAAAGTAGAGGGGAAGTCCATTTTAGTTGAACCACCTTAGTTTTTCTCTACAGGCCATTTCCCCAGCACCTAAATGCTCTATTCCCTTCTCCATCTGTCAGAATCTTGTGAATTCTCCTGAAATTCCATTTCCTGAATCTGTTTTAAATCTTTCTGTCTCTCCAAGTTTCTCATCCCTCTGAACTCAAAAGCACTTTTTCTTGTAGGTATTTTTTTGTTTGTTTTGTTTGCATTTTTATTTTTTTATTTTTTTTTTCATTTATTTTTATTAGTTGGAGGCTAATTACTTTACAATATTGTAGTGAGTTTTGTCATATATTGACATGAATCAGCCATGGAGTTACAAAAAGTAAGTAAAAGAAAAAATAACAGAAGGCCCTTTACTCAAGTTAATGTTAAAAACCTACAGGATTCCTGTTATTTTTTCTTTTGCTTACTTTTTTCCACCACAAGATTTTTTTTAAAGTTTTTTGATTCAACCTTGTACAGAGTAGTGGGTTGAGATGAATACAAGTTATTTATTGCTCTGATTGTCTGATGGGCAGAATGTTATCTGTTCGGGGGAAATGTCCAGAATATTCACTGGAAGCAGATTTCAGAATTTTTGTAAAGGATTTTTAAAAGAAAAACAAAAGACTGCTTATTATGATGCACGTATAATGTTAATTCCCATTGGGAAAATGTAATTCAGTTTCTCTGAGAGAATCATTTTATCACAGGGCATTCAGTTGTAGAAACTAATCCCAACACACACACACACACCATTCAGTTGTAGAAACTAATACACACACACACACACACACACACACACACACGAGAATCATTTTATCACAGGGCATTCAGTTGTAGAAACTAATCCCAACACACACACACCTACCATTCAGTTGTAGAAACTAATACACACACACACACACACACACACCCTTGTTTAAAAGTCTGAGGTACTCAGCTGTGATACAGTCTGTCTTAGATGAAGTGAGCACACACAAAAATGCAGCTTTCTTAATAAGATTTAAAGCATTGTCAGTTATCAAAAGGCAAGGAGATTCAAGATTATCTTCAATAAGTCATCTCGTCTCTGTAACTCATTTTTAATTCAAGAAAACATGGTCCTTGCCCTCAAGAAGTTTATAGTCTTTTAAATAGAAATTAAGAGCAAAGGGAAGGCTTTAGTAACATGCCACCTCTCTAATAAACCAAATGGAAACAATCAGAGACAAGGGGCAGAAAGACTAATGAGTTGAAGGGATTGACTTATGAGAAAAGGTTAAAAGAACTAAATATGGGTAGTTTGGCGAAATGAGTACTATGGAAGAAGACATGATAAATAGCCAAATTTACTCCTCTGTAAGGCTTTTGAAACCAAAGACTCTCCATACATGCAGGATGATGTTTATTAATACTATAAGCTTTGTACATTACTGCAGCTCTTTTAAGTCAGCAGCATATACAAACTTGACATGTAATGGACAATGCAAATCTAATTAATCCCTGACTTTGTGACATAATATGTGTCTGATTCAGTACACTTTTCTTATGTAGAAAATGAATTACTTTCTTTAAATTTAGCAAAAGCAGTTTGAGGACTTCATGTATTGTTTGGAGACAGAACTAATAAAATGCAACAGTTTGACTATAATGTGAGTTTATGTGTGGAGCTTAAAATAGGAAAACTGCTTAGAAAACCAATTTATAGCCAATGTAGGCTCATTGTGAAGCCAAATTGTTATCACCTGGTAGCTAAATAAAAGTGTAGGTAATTTGGGAATGATCTGTGGGCAGACGCCTATGCAAAGAGTGCGAGAGTCTGTGGATGATCGTTTGTGCTTCTGTAAAACAGAGCAGTTCCTCTACCCTTGCACGCTGAAATCATGGTAAAATACACAAGTACTCATTTGCTGTTCTGTTTTGATTAAGAAGACTTCCTTCATGATTAGCGTCTCATCTGAGAGGAAAACTTACGGTGCATTTAAATAACTGAACTAAAATGACAAAGAATGGGGATGCCCAATGCGAGGTTTAGTTTCTGTGGCGAGTGACTCAGAAAAGCTGAAAGAACTTTCACTGAAAAAGAAAATTGCTGTGGAGCTAAGTTAATTCACCTGGTGTTTTCACTTTCCAGAAACATTTTGCGTGTTGTTATTCTCTTCTGTTTTGTTTTGGGTAAAAGAAGAAGAAACATTATCTTCAACACACGATTTTATTTTTGAAGACTGGAAAAGTCTGATAATTTTTAAAGGAAAACTGAGAAATCTATCTAAAATGTCTGTCTCATTAGCTAAGCTGAGAAAATAAATATCATTGTAACTGAATTTGAGTTGTCTTAAACACTGTTTTTAACTCTGCATTTTCACTGTGGTTCTCTGTATTTTTCATTCTGCTATACTGCTGTGGTATTGATGAGAAAGTATATTTATTTATATGCATTTGAATGTATACATATTTGCACAATACACATTAAGTAACAAAAACATCCAAGATTGATTTTCCATTAAAGGACAGATATCCACATAAGTAGCATGTATCAGTGAGATGATTTCAAACAACTTTTTTTTTTCTTTATAATACTCTTACCGTAAATTTTTATGTGTGCATTTATAATGTGTCAGTAATTCACATTTATGTGGTTTCCTCTGCTCTATGTGGCCCTTTAAAGATACTTTCTATTCATATTTAACAGCAGTATTATAAAATAGAATCATAAGAATGAAAAATTATCCTGAAATGTAAGTTTTCTAGAATGAAGAACTTTTGGATACACTTGGTTCATAAATACCCTCTTTGTAGGAGGGTTGGACATACTGATATTGAATATCAATGAAAAAGTGTGGAGATTATTTCTTGGGAGATAGTAACATTCTGCACTGATCAAGGACTACTTACATCTTCACTATGGTATATATTGATACATACATACATATATATATATATATAGTAGTGGGGAGAGTGTAATTTCTGGTAATACTGAGTGCCAGCATTTCAAAGACTGAAAAATCTATGAGTAAAATCGTTCTTAATGTGCTATCATTGCCAGATGAAAGCTGTCCTGATTTCCCCATTCTCTCCTCTGGGGAATTATACTTATCTTTCATTCTGTGTCAGGAGAAACTGTCATTTAAGGGCAATTTCTGTTCCTCTCCTGGCATATTTCTTTTGTTTATGTTCTTTCTTTTCCCATATGGGAATCTCTCTCAGTGTGCATGTACAGTTTATTCATGCATAAATGGCAGCACTAGCTACTTCTCCCGTTGTCTTAGGAGCTGTTGCTCTTGAGAGGTGCTGCGTAGGATGGATACTGGGGGGAAATGGCAATTTTCTTTTAATGTCTGGAGTTAAAGATAGTTCTTCTCACATGTTTTGGTTTTTCCTACTTAAGATCTCTCAGTCTATAAGGCTTTTGATGACTATAGTAACTGTGATGATTATGATAATCAAGTGTTCTCCCAGATCACATTAGGCAGATTCACCAAAGGATATTTTAAGAATTTTGAAATAGTTCTGAATTTACGTAAATGGTTCCATACTGCATATTAGATAGTCCAGATTGTACTGAGACCCTTGAGGATAGACAGAATCCCATTGTAGAGAAAATATGGTGGAGAAAACAGTATGGTATTGTGCTTCAGCTTGCAGGCTCTAGGACCCTACCACCTCAGACCGGATTCTTCCTCTGTATCTTTGCTAGCTGTTGGAACTTGGGCAAGTTAGTTCGTTGTATCTTTGAACTTAAATTATTCTTTTCTGAAAATAAGAAGCTTGTAGCTTTCAGAATTAAAAAAGTGAATACTGGCCCAGTTCTTAGAATTCTGCCTTTTGTAGGTATACAATAAATGTTAGTTATTATGCATTTTTTTAAAAGAATTCTCCACCCAGAACAGACTTATCTCATATTAGGTAATTACCTAATTAGTAAATATACAGAAAATTGAATAAATAACTGGATATCCCTTTAGTATTTCCTGATGTAAAATTTTATAGAACTCCTTTTTCATTTAATATATCTTTGTTGAAAATTATAATATGTGCAAATACTGTCTCAAGTGCTTCAGAGTTGATGATACATGCCATTGAAAAAGGGTATGGTCTTGAGTAAGTTCTTTAAGGTCTCTTTAGCTTCTTTTCCTCAACTATGAAAGGGTTGTTGCAAAGAGTAAAGGAGACTCTCTATAGAAATATGTATCTGTTGTTGTTCTTCAATCCCTGGGTCCTGCTCTGACTCTTCATGACCCGAAGGACTGCAGCACAGCCGGCTCTTCTGTCCTCCACTATCTCCCAGAGTTTGCTCAGATTCATGTCTCTTGAGTCAGTGATGCTATCTAATCATCTCATCCCTGCCACCCCTTTCTCCTTTTTTTCCTTCAATCTAGAGTGCTTAGCTAGTGCCTGGTCATAGGAAAGCACATAATAGATGTATGTTCTAGTGCAGCAGGTAAATTACGTATAAACAAACATGTAGGGTAGAAAATGACATGTGCAGTCAGAGATTGAAGTGTTGGTTGTGCATATTTCCAATGGGGCAGTAGTAGAGGTAGAGAGTGGTCAAGGAAAGTTAGGAGGAGTTGGTGTTTGACTTATACTGATATATTGAAGAATGCTTGGAACTTAGATATCCTTTATGCAGAGAAATGACATTTCAGATAGGGAGAACAGCATAAATGAGGGAATCAGGTGCTAAATGGGAGGCCCGACTTGTTTAGACCACAGGAGACATCCTCTTATACTATTAGTAGAGAAGAATGAGTTGGGAAGGTAAATTTGAACCAGATAATAGAAGTTCTTGGGTAAGTTGGATGTTGTTTGTCAGGCATTTGAAAGACAATTAAGATTTTTGAGCAGGGGATGAATGGAACTTTTCTGAGTTCATTCAGGAAGGTTTTATTTTGCATATAAAAGTAGGATGGAATAGAGATGAAAATATTGGAAGCAAAGATATTTGTAAGATGGAATGCAGAAAGTTGGGTGACAGTTCGAGCAAGGGATGATAAGGTCCTCAGCTAGCGTAACTGGGAATGCAGTGGAAGGAGCAGATGGAAAAAGAGTTAAGTGCAAGAATTGTCAGGGCTTGGCAACTGAATGCAGAGGGAATGTAGGAGACTGGACAAATAATTCTCAACGACTTCTAGTTTCAGGTAACTAAGAGGGTGCTGCTGCCATAAACAAAAGCAGGGAACACCGGACATGGAGTGGATTGAATAGGAACAGTAACGAGCTCCACTTAGAATTTATCAAACCTAAAAAAAAAAAAAAAAATATCGAACCTGAGGTATTGGCCTCCATCCTGGTCACCTGGGTGGAAAGGTCTTTCCTTAAGTGGATGGGAAGGAATATATTATAGTTCTTTTTATAAACTGTGAAATTTGTGGCTAGAAGTTAAATATTGCACTCTTCTGATCAAGGTATTCAGTTACGTTATAGAAGAGTACTTTTGTTTCTCTTCTTTCTTCATTTTGTTTCTCTTCTTTCTTCACAGAAAATAATAAAGTGAGAGAAGTCAAGTAGAAAAGTGCAGACACGTTCTTCAGTGATCTTAGTGGATGAATGGAAATCTGATCCTTTATGAACTTGGGATTTTAATATCAAATATAATAAACTATGTTTAAATAGTGGTAAGGTTTTATGATAAGTCAAGTGAAAGAAGAAAATTCAAGGTTAATTCTAACACCTCAGTAGTAATATAAAAAACTCTTTCAATATATTACCACAACACATTCTGGGATATGATAAGTAGTCAGTTCTTGATTCTAGATTCCCAAGGTATTGGACAAATTGACTTTTTAATGCTTCGAACCCTGGGTTGGGAAGATCTCTTGGAGAAGGGAACGGCTACTCACTCCAGTATTCTGGCCTGGAGAATTCCGTGGAGTGTATAGTCCATGTGGTTGCAAAGAGTCGGACACGACTGAATGACTTTCACTTTCACCTTTAGTTTTGAATGTTTAGTGTTTCTTTTTGGAAAGTTTTTCTGGCTTTTTAAAAACCTCTTAGTAAAAGATGATTCTTAGACAAGTTATTTTATTAACTGCTGGCTTCCATTAAAGTCAACTTTATTTAGCTGTTTTCTCTTTTGAAATAGGCTTTAAGGGACAAACTATGCTGATCAATTATTGTCCAGTATATGTGCGGGCACACGCACGCATGCACACACACTCTTATGATTAACCCTTATATGTATAAATATAAAGAAATATGACTATAATAATAAATAAATAATACAAAAGTACTTACAACTAAATAGTGTTTACCAAACTCTTCAATTTATAATAGCTTGACAACAATGTTCATCTCATTCCAAAGGAACCTGAAACCCAGGAAAGTTAAGGGATTTGTCTGTTTCTTATTTAAAAATAGTTTCTTATAATTAAACTGAGACTGTCATTCCTGTACAATAGTGAAGAATTTATCTTCTCAATATGTGTCCCTCATTCTGAGGGTATTTAATATTTCTAAAAACTGCTGAACAGTGGTAATTTTCAACACTCCAGTGGTGAAATTGTGATTGTATATAGGTCATAAAATTCTTTGACTACATCTAATACATAACAATATATTAAAATATTTAAATCTCCATCCTAGATCTTAAGTATGAGTTTACAAATAGGAATAATTAATTTTGGAATATTTAACCTTATTTTTGAGGTGTGTCATGAAATTTTCTCCAGATTGGAATTCTCATTCTTATCATTAAAACAGACTAGATCTTCAGTATCGATTTTATTTGATTTTGATAAAAGAGGTTTATTTTTGCTTTAAACTTTGTGAACCTCATTGTGTTCAGGGACCGAATAAAGAGGAATAAAAGACTGTCCTTGTTCTCAAGGCACTCTCAGTCTTCGGGGGATAATGCAGGCACTGCAGGGTGATAACCAAGAAGAGGGAAGCAGAGGGAATTTTCCTAAGTCCAAGCTGGAGGAGGAGCCTCAGCTTCTTAGCCATCCAGCTTCTTGAACAATTTACACTGAGGGCTGGTCCACTGCATTTTAGGTTAGCCTCTTCTGCTCTTGGTCAGTTGTCATCATTGCGAGGCTCTTTTGCTTTATTTTGCTTTGCTTTAATGATTGACCTCCGCCTCTCTTTGCAAACCAGTTTTTGAAGGGACAGTGGCCCTCAGAATACATAAATGGGGTAGCACTGCTCAGTACATATTTTAGCTATCTTTCCAGAGAGTTGGTTGTACAATTTTCTCTTCTGCTTTTAGTCAAAGTTTAGAATTAGCCTGTTGATTTTCCTCTAATGAAATTCATTCTTTCTGTACTTTATGAAATGTAGTCTATCTCTTGCCAGGTACTCATTGTTCCAGGTCTGATAATACACAGGATGGCCAGAGCCAAGAAACCAGAAGAGGTGACAGTACTGGTTCCCACAATCAGTTCAAGAGTGACTCTCACTTTTTTCTACCTCACACTCATCACTGCCAGCTTTAGCTCAGTTCATGAACATTTTGTTGTGCCTGCTTTTAAACAACATATGCTGAGTACTGAGGCTGTAAAGATGAATGGTATATGATTCTTACCCTCAAAGTGCTTATGATCCTATGGGAGAGACTGTGACCAAGCTCTATTTTTACATATGTTTGATATACTAAATTTTGATATAAAGTGGTGTAAAATAGATGTTATTAACTTGATCACTTCTTAAATTTTACTACTTCTCATCTCAAATGAGTTGTAGAGTTATTTTTTAATGTGGAGTACAGGGTAAAGCACATGGAAATATAAGTTAGTTCATACAGAATTCTCATTAATAATTTTCATAATAAAATTACTTAAAACCCCATGATAAATATCAAGACTTAAAAAGGACATTACATTGGATATGTCATCCAGATAGAGTTATTCAGACATGATTTTAAGACACCAAATAAAGGCAACCAATTTTCTTAGTTTATAAGCCAAGTTATTTTTGTTAGATAAGTCATTCTAGAAGGATTCTGCCTAATAAGGCTTGTTAAACCAAGCATCTGACTAAGGCAAAATTAAATATATTCATATAGCATTATTTATGTTAGAAAGTTTGTATGAAGCCTCATTTTTTTATTTTATATATAAAAATGGTCCTTCAAATCTGCTAACTTCATTTCTCATATATCTGCTTGATGTTGTCTAGTCATTTAGTCCTTAAGAGGACAATAATTTACAGCATCCTTTATAAAAATATGTTTATGTGTTTCCTTAAAAGTCTAGTATGTTACAGAATGGTCAAACTTATTGGACAAATTCTTGATTACTCAGGATTTTTATCACGTATTAAGTGATTTTCTAGTTTTCCTGAGCATGGCTTGCTTTTTACGTTTTGTGTGTCCAGAAATAGCAATCAAGCATGCCGAGTAGCTGGGTAAGCTAGCACTAAGATCACCTAACTCCTTTTTAGGCTTGAGTCTCTGAATCTCAGAAAGTCCATTAGGGCGTTTGGTAAGAACTAGAGGGGCTAGGCCTTTGTGGACGCCTCTCTGACTGAGGGCCAGTCATTTGTGGGAGTCTCAGTATTACGCCTGTACTCACACTCATAGAGATGTATGTCATTTGGATTCTTTCAAGAGCTTTCGGATTATATTTTTTAGTTGTTTGATCTGGAGAAAGAAAACCTAAAAGCATTCCCATGGTTTTGTGAAATCTGAAGACAACAGATTTAAATATTTAAATTTAAATGGTAGACTTTACATGTTGTCTTTGTGTGATCACATGCTCTCCCACTGCTTCAGCTGTCTATTGTTGATTCTCCAACTTCTACCTTCACCCAACTCTTAAGAGCCAGACTCATATAATGAAGGGAAACAAATGGATATATAAAATAAAAACTAACTGTGGGAGATTTGGTTCAGGATGATGGCGTAGAAGGACACGCACTCATCTCCTCCTGTGAGAGCACCAAAATCACAACCAGCTGTTGAACAGCCATGTACAGGAGGACACTGGAACCCATCAAAAAAAGATGCCCCATGTCCAAAGACAAAGAAGAAGCCATAGTGAGATGGTGGAAGGGATGCAATCAGGATAAAATCAAATCCCATACTTGCTGGGTGGGCAGCCCACAGACTGGAGAACAATCATACCAAGGAAGTTCTCCCACTCTTGTGCAGATTCCGAGCCCCATGTCAGGCTTCCTACCCTGGGGATCTGGCAAAGGGACTTGGAATCCTCAGGGAATCTGACTTTGAAGGCCAGTGGGATTTGATTACAGGACTTCCATGGGACTGGGGAAAACAAAGACGGCATTCTGGGAGAGCACAGACAAAATTTTGTGTGTACCGAGACCCAGAGAAGAGGCGCAGTGGCCTCACAGGACGCTGCATCAGACCTACCTGCTAGTGTTGGAGGGCCCCCTATGGAGGTGTGGGCCCCCTATGGAGGTGTGGGCCCCCTATGGAGGTGTGGGCCAGCGGTGGCTCCCTGGGGGGGCAGGGACACTGGCAATAGCCGCCCTGGACGGTGCCCCTTGGCGTCAGCCCTTTTGGAGGGCGCCATTAGCCCTACCATAGAGCCTGTGGACCCCAGATTTGGGCTGTCTCAGGCCAAACAACTAACAGGGATGGAGCAAAACCCCACCCATCAGCAGATAATTGTATTAAAGTTTTACTGAGCAACACCCTGCCCAGCAGAGCAAGACCCAGTTTTTCCCACTGCCAGTCCTTCCCATCAGGAAGCTTCCACAAGCTTCTTAGCCTCATCCACCAGAGGGCAGACAGAAGAAGTAGGAAGAACCGTAATCCCACAGAATGGAAACCACATCATAGAGAGTCAACCAGAATGAAAAAGCAAAGGCTTATGTTCTAGATGAAAGGACAAGATAAAACCCCAGAAAAACAACTAAATGAAGTGGAGATAGGCAACCTTCCAGGAAAATAATTCAGAATATGATAGTGAAGATGAGACAGAATCTTGGAAAAAGAATGGAGAAGATATGAGAAATGTTTACCAAAGACTTAGAAGAATTAAAGAACAAACAAACGGAGATTAACAATACACTAGAAGGAACCAACAGCAGAATAATTGAGGCAGAAGAACAGATAAGTGACCTGGAAGACAGAATGGTGGAAATCATTGCTGCAGAACAGAATATAGAAAAAAGGATGAAAAGAAATGAAGACAACCTATGAGGCCTCTGGGACAACATTAAATGCACCAACATTCATAGTATAGGGTTCCCAGAAGGAGGAGGAGAGAGAAAGGACCTGAGAAACTATTTGAAGAGAGAATAGCTGAAAATTTCCCTAATAGGACAGAAAATAGTCAACCAGGTCCAGTAGGTGCAGGACCTTAGTAGGTTTATCCCAGGCAGGATATTCCTTAGTAGGTTTATCCTAGGCAGGATAATCCCAAGGAGGAATACATAGTAATCAAACTGACAAAAATTAAAAACAAAGACAAAATATTAAAAGCAACAAGGGAAAAATGACAAATTACATACAAGGGAACTCCCATAAGGCTATCAGCTGATTTCTTAATAGAAACTCTACAAGCCAGAAGAGGATGGCATGATATATTTAAAGTGATAAAAGGGAAGAACCTACAACCAAGAATACTCTACCCAGCAAGAAATCAAAAACTTTCCAGACAGGCAAAAGTTAAGGGAATTCAGCAGCACCAAACCAACTTTACAGCAAATGATAAAAGAACTTCACTAGATAGAAACACAAGAGAAGGAAAAGACCTACATAAAATAAAGCCAAAACAATTAAAATGGTAAAGCAATTAAAATGGTAATAGGATCATACATATTGCTGATTACCTTAACTATAAATGGATTAAATGTACCAACCAAAAAACAGATTGGCTGGACAGATGAAAACATGTGTGCGTATGCTTTTTTACTTACTACATCACTCTACTTAACCCTCTGAAGTGTATGTAGATATTTTATTTTGTTAGGTCAATCATGTTTGCATTATGGCTTACAATTGTCATTATCTTTTATTTTTTTCTCCTGGCTATTGATTGTGAAAACTGATAACACATTTTAATATTGTGATTATATAACTATTAATATTATTCACTTAATACCATTGCATCATGATTTGTCAACAGAAACTAATAGAATTCTATATCACTGAAGGAAGAAAGAAAGAAAGAAAAAAAGTGAAGTCGCTCAGGCGTGTCTGACTCTTTGTGACCCCATGGACTGTAGCCTACCAGTTTCCTCTGTCCATGGGATTTTCCAGGCAAGAATACTGGGGTGGGTTGCCATTTCTTTCTCCAATATCACTAAAACTACTATTTAAAAGAAAAACCTGTAATCATTTTTTAAAAAAAATCCAGATGCATATCAGTGTTACCTTGGGATTTTTTGAAAAATAAAAATGCCCAGGTATTGCTTTTTTTCTCCAAAGCTCCATGTGTGTTTCTATGAGAAGCCATGTTTAAAAATAACTGGACTATATGATGATCTTTTACTTTTATATAGTTTGTTTCACTTTTTAAATTTCATATTTAGTGTTCCCATTTCATTTAGCTTATATTTCCAATTTCTTTCTCTTTTTTTGTTCTTTCTCAAGCCTTTATCAAGTGTAGTAGAAAAGCTTTTGAATATATATTTACATATATATTCACATATATATGTGTGAACTATTTACACATATGTATGTAAATAGTATGTGTGAGAAAATACATATATTTTAGAAAACATGAATTTTTGCCTAGCTAAAAAATTTGTGACATTTTGATTCCACTTGTTTGACTTAGTATGAGTAGAATGCTAGCTAGATTTCTAATTTCTGTTCACTCAAAAACTTTGATATAATTCTATATCAAATAATTTGATATAATTCTATATCTTGGCATCTAGTATTACTGCTAAAAGTCTAGAAAGTTTATTATCTTAGTGATTTTTTTCTTTTAAAAATTAAGGCTTGAAACTTCTAATCCAGTTCTGCGAATATAAAGAAATGTGTTATAAAAAGAATCAGGAAATTAGCATGTGATAGTTTTATTAACTATAGATTTTGTTCAAATTTCACAAAATTTTATGCCTGTGTCCATTATTTGTTTTCATACCTTATTCAAGATTCCTCAGTATATTTAGTTGCATTGAGCAGCTTTAGCTGCATGTAGCAAATTCTAGTAAATTCTCTTTTCATTATAATTGTTACAAATATTTTCTAGTTTTCCTTGTTATGGCTCTTTAGATACACCCATCATTTAAAAATGGACTTTTAATTTCCAAATACATGGGCTTTTTAAAAGTATCTTTGATATTAATTTCTCACTTTGATATTAATTTCTCATTTAAATGTTTTCTTCTCTGCAATCACCCTCTGTATTCTTTTCAGTCTTCTAACTTTATTGAGGTTTTCAATGGGTACGTCAAAGATCTCTCCTCGTAAATGTCACACTACACTTGACAATACGTGGGTTATTTTAAAAAATCTTTTGATTTTGATTTCTAACATAATTTCACAGTGATAAGAGAACAGACTGTATGATTTCAATACCTTTAGACTGTGACATTTTTGCACCTTGTCTTATGTCCCTGGCTATGCTGCAGTGTCTCCTAGTTTATAGTCCATGGAAACTTGAAATAGAATCTATTTCCTCCTGTTGTGGGAAAATTACATAAATCTTCGTTATATTGAATTGGTCCATAGTGCTTTTCAGGTCTACTCTTAATATATCTTTCTACTTTTCTGTCTATTCATTCTATTTATTTTTGAGAGTTTAATATTGATACTCCAACTAAAAATCTTAATTTAGCTACTTAAAAAAATAATTGTAACATATGGTGGAACTATATGTATTTTTTTCTGTATTTTCCAAATCTCCTGTAGATGTGTTATTATACTTTCATAATGTAAAAAGTAAGAAAGAGAAAAAAAAGTATGGTAAAAGTAAATTTAAATGGTGGAGCTTTACAAATGTAGATGATGGTGAACACCACAGTCTTACTGCAGGGATTTGCTATCGTGTTCAGCCAGCGGTGTGACCTCACTGATTCTTGTAGCCTTGCACCAGCTCTTGTGCGCCTGTGTGTGCATCTCTTCCCACCTCCATGGTCAGTGATTTCACGGTGGGGTGGCACCTTGAAATCAGCCATCAGGGAGTATTTCACCAGGAAATTTGCAAATGCTATTCAGTCAGGGCTTATTTTCCCCCCTCCTGAAGAGCTGATTGTTAAACATATATGAGCACAGCATTGGTTTCAGCCTTAATCTTATTCTGAATGTAGATATTAGTGTAGGCTGATCATATTTACTTAGTTTTAAAAGTGGTTCCCCCAGACACTTTGGAAAGACACTCTCTGCATAGTACTGTCCTAGCAACAGAGGATATAAAAACTAATGGAAAGATGAATGTTTTTGAATAGTTCGTACTGTGAGTAAAAATTCTTTGCAGAGGCTAAAATCAGGTGATGCCTTAAAAAAAATTGTTTCATATACTTGTTGGTATTATATATTGCAGAATGATGTATCTATTATATTGCTATATGTATTAATAAGTCACCATAGATGACACCATAGGTACTATTTTTAAATTATGTTATTTTGTTTGGGGCTTATGTTACATTATGTATAACATTTTATATGTGTGTTATATAATGTCATGTTTGACTCTTTACCACCCCATGGACTATAGAGTCCATGGAATTCTCTAGGCCAGAATACTGGAGTGGGTAGCTTTTACCTTCTGCAAGGGATCTTCCCAACCCAGGGATCAAACCCAGGTCTCCTGCATTGCAGGCAGATTCTTTACCAGCTAAGACACCAGGGAAGCGCAAAAATACTGGAGTGGGTAAGCTCTCCCTTCTCCAGCGGACCTTCCTGACCCAGGAATCGAAATTGCAGGTGGATTCTTCACCAGCTGAGCTATCAGGGAAGCCATACACACACACACACACACGCGCGCGCGCGCGCACACGTGTGCGCGCAGTAATGCTTAATTCATATATTATTTCTTAATTATAGTAAGGGAGTGTATGTTCATATTAAAGGCTTTGGCAACTGATGCATGCTCTGATTGTCTCCAGGGATTACTTTTATAGACTAGGGAGATGAAAATTCAGCATAGACACAAACTAATTCCTAATGTATAAATCAAAATAGACTCCAAGTTCAGTCAGTATTAATGCCCATTTGGGGGCCTTGGAAGACACAGGCTACTGATAGAGGAACTTACTCATCTGAACCCAAATTCAAATAAAACATTTGGAACTTAGTGAATATTTTATCTTTGAAATTTTATTGCAATACATCCTCCACTGGCAATGTATGCTGGGGTAGAAGGAATGATTTGTCCTTTATTAGAGGTCTGTCCTAATTAGGATTATCAGGTCTGCGATTGCCTGCCACATTACGAACTAAGGTACGCTCCTCTGTGAGGACATATGATGAAAGGATGGGTAGTTACAGGCCATGCCCTCCTGACTGCCTTTAACCCGCCTGAGCTCCCATTGCTTTTGCTTTGCTGGGCTGTCAGGCAATGAACTGTCTGACTTCCTCTGGGTTCCTTTCACAGGCAACTTTGCTTATCTGTTTGAGTGGCATTTGTCTGATCTTTTTTTTTAACATGTTTTTACTTTTAAGATCTTCTCTTTCTTATGTAAAAAAGGCAATTAGACTCGTATCTGTTTATTTTAAACAAAATGGCTGTTAATTAGTGTGATCAAAAACTCTGCCATTGTAGACTATGGCTCCACTTTGTAGTTGCACTAAATTGAGGAGGGTTTGGTGCCAGTTGACTTGAAAACAACTCAAAGTCTGGCCTTTTAAAAATTAATGAACAAACACCTTTATGAGGCTTTGTTTTGTCTGGTTTAGATCTATAGTCTCTCTGCATCAGAGTTCTTATTTTTTACTGACTAATGCTGTTGCTTATTAAAAGTGCAAAAACTTACTGGAAAACTTTTTTTGATAACATAACTGATCTGTGAAAACTACACCATTTTCATTTAATTGGTTCATTTATGATTTTATAAGTTGGAGTACAAAGTATGTTTATTTATTTCATCAGTAACACACACCAACATTTCTTTTTATTAAGTTGTCAGTTTACCAGAACTCTAGAAACATCTTCAACTATCAACACCCCAGGCACCACTCCCCCACCTTCATGACCCACATTTAGCATTTAGAAGAAACAAGCAGATTTCAGTCATTTAATATAAACAGTTTCAAAAGCGTGGATCAATATGAGATGAGTCAATCTCATACATCTTTAACATCCTCAGTGTTTTTCAATGATAATTAATATTCAGAATAATGATGATGAGAGTATTATAAGAGTCTCCTTAATGGAAAGATTAGATTATGTTCATGACATATTACTTCTAAGGCAGAAAGTCATAACAATATATACTAATAACTTTTTATATTAAAAATTTAGACAAAACCAAATTTCTAGTTAGGTAGTCAGAAAGATAAGTCAAAATAAAATATAATTGACCAGAAAATGCCAGCTCTTAATTGTTCTGATGAATTATGAAGTTTAAAATTCATAATTTGTTTCCCACATTGAAGAGAATAGGATGACAAGAGTATCAGAGGTCAAAAAACCCAGCTCTTTGGATGTGTGCAAACTTTATGAGTTATGTTGAGATAGGAGTACTAATCATAACTTGGTTTTGCTAGATGTCTGAGAAAACTGGGTTTAAAACTAATGTCCCAGATCATCTGTGAAATAGCAATGAAACTTGAGGTTTTGAAGAAAATTTATTTATTTTTGGCTGTGCTGGGTCTTTGCAGCTGCCTGGGCTTTTCTTTAGTTGCAGGGAGTGGGAGCTACTCTTCATTTCAGTTAGCAGGCTTCTTGTTGCAGAGCGTGGGCTCTAGGGTGTGTGAACTTCAGGAGTTGATACACACAGGTTCCGTAGTTGTGGCTTCCGGGCTCTAGAGCACAGGGTCAGTAGTCGTGGTACACGGGCTTATTTGCTCTGCGGCACGTGCGATCTTCCTGGACAGGGATCACATCTGTGTCTCTTGCATTGGCAGGTTCATTCTTTACCACTGAGCCACCAGGGAAGCCCTGAAGGTTGAATTTTTATTGACTGTTTTGAAGAAGAAATGCTTATTTGTGAATGGTAATAGATCAAAATGCCTCACTAAAATTATTTAGAATTAAAAATCTAATAATAATTCATTTATTAAATAAAATACCATTTATTTAACATTTTCAGTAATCCAGGTAATTAATGCTTGGATTCATTTCTATGCTATTGTATTTTAACGATTGTATGAGTGAGTGAGTGAGTGAGTGAGTGAAGTCACTCAGTCATGTCCGACTCTGCGTAAATCAGACTTTTGTATACTCATGTGGTTGTGGAAACTGAGGCTCCCACAGATTAAGTATCTTACTAAAGTTCATCAGTTAGTAAATGATCTGAGACTTATCTCAGATCATTCAGACTTCAAAATGCTTTTGACAACAGTGCTTCTCAATATTTCACAGTGATAGATGATTTCGTAAAGGCACGTTTTCCTGGTTTGTGAGGAAATCACATCATCACCCTGTTTTCTTTATGTTTCACTTTTCCAAGCTAAAAACAGAGAGTTCCCCTGTTTGCAGTTCTCTAACTGTTTGGAATCCTTTATCAAACACCCTTACGAATGAAAAGCTGTTCTTAGTGGATGTAAATGTTTCAGTGATCATCATCACTTATCTCGGAAGGTTCCTGCCTTAATCTGTCCTCACTGTTGAACATTCTTTCTTGGTATTTAGCCTGAATTTACTTCTCTTGATTATACTCATTACTCCTAGTTACCTCCCTTATTGTGGATGTGTCAGTAATGATCTATCTTTAGCCAACTGGCCTTTGTTTACAGTCCTTCCCACAAGATTGAAGCTGATGTTGTAATGATGCTTAGAGATGATATAATATAGATGTAGGTAATTGGGCAATCAAATTCAAAGTACAGTCTAAACCTAGAATTAGTAGGAAAGTAATAAATGGCACTCAGTGTTGGTTTTGTATATCATCTGTACTTTGGTTTGCATTTAAAGACATTTGTACTTGATGCTGTAAAGCCTTCTCACATCGAATGACTTTGTATAGCATCTACTAGCCTAATTAACAGTTGAAAAGTTTATTATCTATATCTTGTTGGCTATGACACTAATTTTTATTTTTAAATTATTTTATACTGAATCAGTCTTTCATACAGTATAACCTTTGATCATATTTGCTTACTGCTTTCTGCCCTCAAGTCCTTGATTTCCATTTCCTTTTCAGTAGTAATGAGACAAATTATCAAACAAGCTCATTTGAGGAAACTCCAATTGTAATCAGTTAGCTTGATGGAGGGAAGGATTTTTGGTATGAGGCATTCATCCTTTCCCATGGGTACCCGTTCTAGTAATTTAAAGGCTTAGTTTAGTGTATCAAGCACCCACAAAGTGAGCTTTGCAAAGTAAAACCAGATTTCTTCATTCCGCGGAGAATAGATATCTATTCATAAGCTGCATGTGCCTAGGGATTTTTTGTTTTGCTTTTTTGTTTAACATTTTCGTAATGCGCTCACCCGGGGTATCACAGAGAGTGGTCCTTTGTGTGTTTTTGTACAGAAATTGAAAGCTCTAAAGGCATGAGTGAAAGAAAAAGCATCACAGAGTGGTGAATCTAGAACATGAATGTGCAAGGGGGAGAAACCCAACTTAGAAATAAAGAGCCACCAAAAAAAGAAGCCAAGAGAACCCTAAAATAAAAATCAGGAACCAAAGCAGAAATAAAGGAGAGAAAGGTTAGATTACAAAACTTAGGGTGAAAACAGGCCAGGCATTGTGAAGCTCAATAGAGAAATAATTCCTCTTTTTTGGAAACATTATTAAAAATCTTCAAAGACCAAGAAAATGGAAGCAAAGGAAGAACAATGTGAATATTTAAAATAAAAGTTAAAGCTGTAGATAATAGACAACACAAGCATAATAAAAACTTCAAGAACTGAGAGACTGGACATATAAGTCATGCTAAACAGTGGGAACAGGAGGGGACTCCTGGAGAACTGTTCTGGGTTGTGTTTGAACAAATGCAAACACATTTCTGACCTGAGTGCACGTGAGAAATTTCTGGATTCTCTGAGGTCTAGGATCAGTCTTAACACAGTTCTAATATTTGGGGCTGCACCTGGAAAATGAACAAATCCCACTAGATAATCACATCCATAAAAGCTAGTAACACTGACATAGCACTTACTGTGTTCCAAACTCTGTTTTTAGTACTTTAGATATTGCATGTTAACTAATAAAATCTTCATAATGATCCGATGAGGAAGCTATACCATGGTGTATCTGTATGTTACAGGTGAGAAGACATCAGAGAGATTAAATAACTTGCCCAAGATTACAGTGCTAGACTAAGACAGCACCAGGCTTTGCAAGCAGATTGGCCCAGAGCCCCTGCTCTTATCTCTGTACTACCTTAGCTCTTCTCAGAGCCCTACAGGCTTTATGAGGTTTTATTCCCTTCACCTGCTCTATCCAGTCAGTCACCCGATCCTGACAACTCCACTTTAAATATCTGTACAGTGTACTTTTTTATTGACAGGTTGTCACGAATTCAGTGACTCCAGTTCCTTTGGCCCCCAATGTTGCCCTCTTCCAAACCTCCTGCCCATTGCATTGGGCCAGCTTTTCTAAAATGTAAATCTGACCATAAAACTCTTTCTGTTAAAATTGTTGTATGTTTCTCTGTCACAACCAGGGTAAACTCCAAACTCCCAGAGTGGTGTAAAGGGCCATTTTGAACTGATCATGGGCCCATATTTCCCTTCATGTACAACCCAGGGGTAAAGCATCTGTTTGCCCATGCAGGAGATGTGGGTGTGATTCCTGGGTCAGGCAGATCCCCTGGAGAAGGAAATGGCAACCACTCAAGTATTCTTGCCAAGATAACTCCATGGACAGAGGAGCCTGGTAGGCTACAGTCCATGGGGTCGCAAGGAGTCGGACACCACTGAGTGACTGAACACACACACATACAGCCCATCTTCTCCAGAAAAAGTGTATTATTTGTGGTTTCCTGTATGTAGCCCATGGTTCTCTACCTCTGTTTGTATGCACCTGTTGTTTTCTCTGTCCACAGTTTTCTTCCTCCTTTAGCAGCCTGGCTGATAACTTCTACTCACTCATGATTCACTTTAGGCGACACATCTTGCTGGAAGCCTTCCCTGGTCCTGTAGGATGAGTTAAGTCTCTGCCTCTGCTCATTGTATGCTGTGCATATAGCTCCATCATAACACACATGCTGAAGAGTGTTCACTGGTTTTTGTCTTCTTTGCCAAATGGTTAACTGCGCAAGTCTAGGGTTCACGTGCCCATGGCTCTCACAGGGACCGACACAGAGTAGGTACTCAATTTATGCTTGTTGAATGAATGAGCAGAGAAACGAATGAAAGCATCTCACAGTGTAAATACTTTTGCCCTAGAGTTTCAGGTGAGATGATTTAGTATCAGACCATCATCAGACTTTAATTCCTATGTATTTTGCTGAACTAGATATGAGGCCTAGCTCCTTACCTTTACTAAGGAGATGGAATGGTTTTAGATTACATAGGGAGGAATTTAAGTGGAGGAAGTAAGACTTTCCTGGCAGTTTTGGTAACGAGAATGCGTTTAAAAACCAAACGAATATCTTTGGTGCACTTTAAAAATGTGAAATGGGCTGCATTTCCTATACTGTATGACTTGTGAAAAAACCAGCACTGTGGAATACTGTAGGTTACAATCTCCATCTGACTATATCACATTCCCTGGGGGGGCGTTTAGGAAGCATACATTTCTTGGACTTCATCCTTAATGATTTGATTTAATGGGCTTTGTGTAGGAGTCTCACACTATGCTTTCTGAGCATTAAATGAGGTATAGAGCCCTTAGCACAATTACTAGCCCCAAGTGCTCATTCAGTAGTAGATCATTGTTATCATCAGCCCCATCATCTCTATCAATGCTGTTAGCATCACCACCATTCCTAAAATTACCTTCGAATTGTCAGTGGTGCTCCATAACCTAAATGCTTAATTGACTAGAAGGTCAGAAGAGGAGCATTTTCTAAATGCTTGTTTCAGGGTTCATGGGAACATGGTTCTTGTTGAAAACACACCCAGCTTACTAGCCCATTTTACTAGCTATGAGACTTGGACAAGTGTTTTAAATTCTGCACCTCAGTTTCCTCATATGTACATTGGGGCTATTAATAGTTCCTATCTCATGGGATTTTTATTAATACACATAAAGTAATTAGAAGAATGCTTGCATTATAGTAAGTTCTCAAAAAAATATCAGCTTTTACTAGAAGTAGCAGTAGGAATGAAAGACAAAACAAAATAAACACAGGTTCCGCATTCCATAATATTGAGAATCAGTACATGTGTACTAGGGCTTCCCTGGTATCTCAGACGGTAAGGAATCTGCCTGCAATGTGGGAGACCCGGATTGGATCCCTGGGTTGAGAAGATCTCCTGGAGAAGGGAATAGCTACACACTCCAGTATTCTTGCCTGGAGAATTCCATGGACAGACATGTTAAGTCAAGTCATGTCCAACTCTTTGCAACCCTATAGACTGTAGCCCTCCAGGCTCCTCTCTCCACGGGATTCTCCAGGCAAGCTTACTGGAGTGGGTTGCCATGCCCTCCTCCAGGGGATCTTCCCGACCGCAGGGATCGAACCTGCATCTGTTGCATTGCAGGTGGATTCCTAACCTCTGGGTCACCGAGGATGCCTGAGCTACAGTCCATGGGGTTGCAAAATCAGACACAACTGAGTGACTAACACTTTCACTTTTTTAACTTTTCACATGTGTACTTATACCCACATATCATATAAACATATATAAACACACATAGATATGTATATTTTTGCAGAAATTCCATCATTTCCCAGGGTGCAGATTCCACAGTCCGTTAGAGGAAAACCAGTGATCTAAACCTCTTATCTGAAGCAGTCCTTAATCTGTTCACAAATAACCACCAAGTTGGCAACTCCTCCGTGTCAGCACACTTTTAAACTGATGAAAGTTTACATTTGTTTTAAAGTATTTATTTATTTGAAAAAGTCAATAAATATGTAAACCAATTTAAAGAAACACATTCAGTTCCAGTGGAGTGAATGAGGAGAAAAAGTTTTGTGTTTCTGGTCATGTAAGGAAAAAATAGCCACAGAGTATAGATTTCAGTGTTCCAAAATAAAAAATGACGCCTGACCAGGATTGGAAACTTCAGATCAAAAGGGCAATTTTCGAAAATTGTGGTGAGTGAATGAGAGCACTGGTTTATTGAAGAAATCAATTTGCTATCTTAGCCAATGCACCAGAGCCATCCCTGTAATCTCTGAAAATAGACAGACACTTTGCGGTTCACCAATCCGTAGATGGCATCTGCTTCCTTCCACCTGGCAAGCTCACACCCTTTTCAAATCAGATAGCCTTGCCGGAGCTTTGTGGGTTTGTAAAGCCACAAGTTTATTAGTTAGATAAAATCTCTTAAGCGTTGAGTAGTTTAAAACTGTGTTGTCAAACCATATTTCAGTTATAATGGCCATTTCCAAAGTAAATATGACATAGTAACTTCTAAATCTTGTCATTCTGTTTCCTTGAGAGTGTGTGATGTGTGAAAATCTGTGGCAGGGCTTCCTGTCTTTGTTTTCAGATTCAGTAGTACTTAGAGAGTTAGCAATTGAAATGCTGAAACTTAGACTCTGCAGTGGATGATACACCTCCAGTTGCCCCATGCATACGCTTCTATGGAGATAAAGGAGGGGCAAATTTTTTTACAAAAGAAAAAAAAATAAGGCTTTATTTTAAAAAATTAGATATAATTGATATATAGCATTATATTAGTTTCAAGTGCACAATGTGGTGATTTAGTATTTATATATATTGTGAAATGATCAGCACAGTAGGTCTTATTAACATTGATCACTATACATTGTTACATTTTTTTTTTCTTGTGATGAAAACATGTAAGATATACTCTCTGAGAAACTTTCTTATGTGGAATTCAGTGTTATGGTATAGTCACCATGCTTTGCATTGCTCCCTCATAACTTTTTTTGTAACCCCCTTCACTTCCTCCCCCCCACCACCTCCAGCAGCCACCAATCTGTTCTCTGTATCCATGAGCTTGTTTTTATTTGTTTGGTTGTTTATGTGCTTTTTGGTTTGTTTTTTTAGATTCTACATTTAAGTGAGATCATAAGGTATTTGTCTTTATCTGTCTGACTTATTTCACTTCTATAATGTTCTCAAGGTCCATCCATGTTGTCCATGAATAGCATGATTTCATTCTTATGATTTTCATACTTATGACTCAGTAATAATAATAATATTGTCTATATTATCACATTTTCTTTTCTTTTATATCACGTTTTCTTTATTCACTCATATCTTGGTTAATGTGAATTAAGCAAGTGAACATAAGGATGTGTGTGTATATCTTTTTTGAATTACTGTTTTTATTTTCTTTGGATAAATACCCAGAAGTAGAATTGCTAGCTTATATGATAGTTCTTTTTTTAAATTTTTTGAAGACCCTTCATGTAGTTTTCCATAGTGGCTGCACCAGTTTACATTCCTACCAGCATTCTGCAAGGGTTTCCTTTTCTCCACTTGTGCTTCCTCGACACTTGTTATTTCTTATCTTTCTGATGCCAGGCATTCTAACAGGCGTGAGATGATATCTTGTGGTTTTGATTTGCATTTATTTCCCTTACGACATTGAGCACATTTTCATTTTCCTGTTGGCCATCTATGTCTTATATGGAAAAATGTAAATATAGCTTTAAGTGTATAATGCACTAGTCAGAGGAGAAAGCAGTCTTGGGGCTGGGAAGAGTCCTCTTTAATGTATTATTCTGTCTCATTTAGATGATCAAAAAGGTCTAATGCAATAAAAACTTATCAGACCTCAGTATTCAAAGGTCTAACTAAGCCTTTTTTCTTCTCTTTTAGCGTTTGACTTTAGGAATAGAAGCTAGGGCTTCCCTGGTGGCTCAGATGATAAAGAATCTGCCTGCAAAGTGGGAGACCTGGGTTGGGAAGATACCCTGGAGGAGGGCATGACAACCTACTCCAGTATTCTTGCCTGGAGAATTCCCATAGACAGAGGAGCCTGGTGGCCTACAGTCCATGAGGTCACAAAGAGTCAGACATGACTGAGCACCTAAGCCCAGCCCCAGCCCATAGAAGCTAATCCTAAGGAAATAACCTCATGCTAGGTAACAGTTTTTGAAAAGTGAATTGTAGAGTGTTTATTTAGGTTATTATATAATATTTTCTTTTAAATATTATACTTGGAACTGCTAAAAGAAATTGATTTTGTATAGATCAATGGAACAGAATAGAAAGCCCAGAGATAAATCCATGAACCTATGGTCACCTTATCTTCGACAAAGGAGGCAAGGATATACAATGGAAAAAAGACAACCTCTTTAACAAGTGGTGTTGGGAAAACTGGTCAACCACTTGTAAAAGAATGAAACTAGAACACTTTCTAACACCATACACAAAAATAAACTCAAAATGGATTAAAGATCTAAATGTAAGACCAGAAACTATAAAACTCCTAGAGGAGAACATAGGCAAAACACTCTCCGACATAAATCACAGCAGGATCCTCTATGACCCACATCCCAGAATTTTAGAAACAAAAGCAAAAATAAGCAAATGGGACCTAATGAAACTTAAAAGCTTTTGCACAACAAAGGAAACTATAAGCAAGGTGAAAAGACAGCCCTCAGATTGGGAGAAAATAATAGCAAACGAAGCAACAGACAAAGGATTAATCTCAAAAATATACAAGCAACTCCTGCAGCTCAACTCCATAAAAATAAATGACCCAATCAAAAAGTGGGCCAAAGAACTAAACAGACATTTCTCCAAGGAAGACATACAGATGGCTAACAAACACATGAAAAGATGCTCAACATCACTCATTATCAGAGAAATGCAAATCAAAATCACAATGAGGTACCATCACACGCCAATCAGGACGGCTGTTATCCAAAAGTCTACAAGCAATAAATGCTGGAGAGGGTGTGGAGAAAAGGGAACCCTCTTACACTGTTGGTGGGAATGCAAACTAGTACAGCCACTATGGAAAACAGTGTGGAGATTTCTTAAAAAGCTGGAAATAGAACTGCCATATGACCCAGCAAGCCCACTTTTGGGCATACACACTGAGGAAACCAGATCTGAAAGAGACACATGCACCCCAATGTTCATCACAGCACTGTTTATAATAGCCAGGACATGGAAGCAACCCAGATGCCCATCAGCAGATGAATGGATAAGGAAGCTGTGGTACATATACACCATGGAATATTACTCAGCCATTAAAAAGAATTCATTTGAATCAGTTCTAATGAGATGGATGAAACTGGAGCCCATTATACAGAGTGAAGTAAGCCAGAAAGATAAAGACCATTACAGTATACTAACACATATATATGGAATTTAGAAAGATGGTAACAATAACCCTATATGCAAAAAAAGAAAAAGAGACTCAGATGTATAGAACAGACTTGTGGACTCTGTGGGAGAAGGCGAGGGTGGGATGTTTCAAGAGAACAGCATCGAAACATGTATATTATCTAGGGTGAAACAGATCACCAGCCCAGGTGGGATCCATGAGATAAGTGCTCGGACCTGGTGCACTGGGAAGACCCAGAGGGATCGGGTGGAGAGGGAGGTGGGAGGGGGGACCGGGATGGGGAATACATGTAAATCCATGGCTAATTCATTTCAATGTATGACAAAAACCACTGCAATGTTGTAAAGTAATTAGCCTCCAACTAATAAAACAAAATAAAATAAAAAAAAGAAATTGATTTTGACTATAAAGTATACTATACCGAGGTATAGAGTTAGGAAAATTTAAGTTTACAGTTAACCCCAGGCTTACTATACTTTGTTGTTGTTGTTCAGTCACTCAGTGGTATCTGACTCTTTGCAACCCCTTGGACTACCAGGCTTCCCTGTCCTTCACTATCTCCCAGAGTTTGCTCAAACTCATGTCCATTGAGTCGATGATGTGATCTAACCATCTCATCCTATG
This sequence comes from Odocoileus virginianus, assembly GCF_023699985.2. Classification (NCBI taxonomy): domain Eukaryota; kingdom Metazoa; phylum Chordata; class Mammalia; order Artiodactyla; family Cervidae; genus Odocoileus; species Odocoileus virginianus. The sequence goes on along the minus strand of NC_069696.1, from coordinate 29,311,775 downwards.
TCAGCCCCTTCTCTGCCTGCCCTCAACCTTTTCCAGAATCAGGGTCTTTTCCAGTGACTTGGCTCTTCACATCAGGTGGCCAAAATATTGGAGCTTCAGCTCCAGCATTAGTTCTTCCAATGAACATTCAGGGTTGACTTCCATTATGGTTGAATGGTTTGATCTCTTTGCTGTCCAAGGGACTCTCAAGAGTCAACTACTGGAAAAACTGAAGTTTTGAGTATATGGAACCTTTGTCAGTAAAGTGATGTCTCTGTTTTTTAATATGCTGTCTAGGTTTGTCATAGCTTTTCTTCCAAGGAGCAAGTGTCTTTTAATTTTAATGGTTGCAGTCACCATCCTCAGTGATTTTTGAGTCCAAGAAAATAAAGTCAGTCACTATTTCCTTATCTGTTTGCCATGAATGTAAATATGGATACTTAACTATATTCTTAACATTAAAAAATGATCTGTATGAACAAGTAACAGAAGTCTTTCCAGTATAATAATATAATAATATAATCATATATAGACTATATATTGTTGGATATTCCCCAGAGCTTTTCCATGTGTATTATCTCATTGCTCAGGTAATCCAATGAGGTAAGAGGCAATAGAATAAGCTTTATTTTATAGTTGAGGATATTGGCAAGAGAGAGGTCAGAGATGTGACGCTAAATGCTATTGATTAATAACTGAGCTAGCATGAGAGTTTCCAAGAGCAGAGGATACTCCTTATAACTGAAGTGTAATATGCCATTAACACTGAAGTGTAATTTTATGGGGATGATAATATGAAACAAAATTGGTATGTGGTTATTGTAAACCTTAAAACATTGGTGCTACACAGGAGAAACTTGTTTCAAGGAACAACAATTTTTTTTTGCTTGGCTGTCATCACTGTCAGAATAAGTGTTCAATGAAAGTTAGGTCTTATTGTTATTATTATATAGATTGTGAAAAATCATTAGATATACTAAACCAAAGGAAATTGGTGCTACTGCAAAAAGATGATAATTTATGATATATTTTTGGTAAAGGACTATTGTTATTGCATTAGCAACATTGTTGCTATTTTCACCACCACTCAGAAAGTAAGAATTTCTTAGTTGGAATTAATTAATTAGTGTGAATTGCTATCTTAATGGGGATAGAATGTAATGACCCATGGTTTTATGCATTTGAGCAAAAACTGTCACTTCACATCAAATTGTCATCCTCCCATTTCTCTTACCTAAAGTATAAATCTGCTGACATCTCTCATACTGCACAGTGACAGCATCAAGAGCAAACTCCAGATTAAGTGTTTAAGAAAAAACAGTTGTAGAGGTCACTTTCATGGCTTACTTAAATGACCAACATAGAGCGTTTTAGATTTAGTGCAGTGCATCTTTCTTCAAAAGAACATTTTCCACTGTACAGCTCACACAGTGAATTTGGTACGTATCACTGGGCTAATCTGGTATACTTACGTGTTTCTCCCTATTCTTTCTTCTGTAAATATATTGTCATTTGGTAGAAGGAGCCCAAATCTCAAGCCAAACACACACAGATACCTGAAAATTCATACTTTCTCAGGAGGGCAAGCCTCTAATGATTTTTCATTTATAGGGCAAGTGTGTTTGATGATGGGGCTTCCCAGGTGGTTCAGCTGTAAAGAACCCTCCTGCCAATGCAGGAGACATGGGTTGGGATCCTTGGGTTGAGAAGATTCCCTGGAGTAAGAAACGGGAATCCACTCCAGTATTCTTGCCTGGAAAATCTCGTGGACAGAGGAGCCTGGTGGGCTACAGCCCATAGAGTTGCAAAGAGTTGGACACAACTGAGCCTGTGTGTGTTTTGTGATATCAATTTACTTTCTCCAGCAAAATGTGGCCTACAGCAGGAAACCAATTCCAGGTTACCCAGGTCAGTTTGCATTGGCCACATGGTATAGAAAATTATCTAGGGGCTTATAGGGGTGAGTTGGAATCTTCTGGAAGCATCTGTGCAGAGGAAACCTCCATGAAGCCCTGTTAACACCACTGTGGTCCTGTTGGTACCAGCACAGCACTGCTTTCTCACAACCCTAAAATCCATCTGCTCTGAACACATCCTGAAAAAGGAGAGGGTAATGCATCTCCAAGGGAGTACTTGAGAAAAGGAAATGGAATGGACAGGGTAGCCCCATTCAAATTATTCCTCATGATGTGAAAAGGCTTTTAGAAGGACTAGGGAGATTTCTGAACTGAGTAAGTCCAAGAAAAAACAGTTGTGGAAAACATTGCAGTATGAACCTAATCCACTTAACTTGGTCTGTCTTTAAGTTGCCCACTTAGAGTTCATTCTTTCAGAAGTTGAGCACCCCTCTCACTGAGGGTGGTCAGATTAATTGTGCTATTCTACTTGCTCGCTGGCCGAAGTCCTTTCTGTTACTTCTAATGTAAGCTTTTAGAAAGCCACAAAGTACAGTGACAGACACTATCATATTCAATTGGACATGCTTTCTGCAGGTTTGTTAAGGATTTACTCTACACAGTTGTAGCATTTAGTTGCCATGGAGATGACCTCAGTGGTAAGAGGAACAGCCTTTAGGTTGGACCTCAGATTTTCCTTTCATTTCCATTTAATTTGATTTGACTGCAAAATGTCACTTCCATTGCATTGATTAAGCTTCATTGTTGCCACCAGCCCTGTTAGAAAGGTGAAAGGGCAAGCCAGCGGCTGTCATTTTGCACCCCTACCCTTTTCTGATATCAATACAGATGGGCTTTTGAGATGAGAAACTCCTTCACTACATTGATGCAGACACAATTTCTCTTGCTCACTTCATGAAATGTAATAAAACTAAAATTAGGCTCAGAAATACTTAAATACTCAAAAGCTTTAGATAACCTCAATTTTTCTGTTTGAGCTCCATGTTCCTGTAAAGTATGTTATATAGTGTATGAAAATTAAAAATTACTATATTTTAGGTTTCCCTTAAATGATTTTAAAAGATAAACCCAGCAGTTGGCTACCCTCTTGCATTAGTTCTTTTATAGTTCACATGAATTAAAAATAAATTACAAAGTCAGCTTACAAATATGAAGTGTTAACTTTTGCTCATAGGTATTGAAAATGCCATCCTTAGGTATTAATCAAGGCAGATCAGAAGCAAAACTTTGCTGTAGACAAAGGTTTTCTTTGGTACCCAAATTTCTTCTGTCTGCTTCTTTCTCTATCCCTCCCCTAACTCATAATTCTTCAGTAACTAAGAACTCATCCATCTCTTCTTTTAGGTAACTGCCCTGCAATTTAATAAACTAATTCAACACTAAGATTTGAGAAAATGAATGTGCTAACTTCTTGGGAGTATAGCATTTATGTTTGACTGAATAATCAGAGGACACTCAGTTCAGTTCAGTTCAGTTGCTCAGTCGTGTCCGACTCCATGGACTGCAGCACACAAGGCTTCCCTGTCCATCACCAACTCCCAGAGCTTGTTCAAACTCATGTTCATTGAGTCAGTGATGCCATCCAACCATCTCATCCTCTGTTGTCCCCTTCTCCTCCTGCTTTCTGTCTTTCCCAGCATCAGGGTCTTTTCCAATGGATCAGTTCTTCATATCAGGTGGCCAAAGTATTGGAGCTTCAGCATCAGTCCTTCCAATGAATATTCAGGACTGATTTCCTTTAGGATTCACTGGTTTGATATCCTTGCAGTCCAGGGGACTCTGAAGAGTCTTCTCTAACACACAGTTCAAAAGCATCAATTCTTTAGCACTCAACTTTCTTTATGGTATAGCTCTCACATCCATACATGACTACTGGAAAAGCCATAGCTTTGACTAGATGGACATTTATTGGCTTAGTAATGCCTTTGCTTTTTAATATGCTGCCTAGGTTTGTCATAGCTTTACTTCCAAGGACCAAGTGTCTTTTAATTTTATGGCTGCAATCACCATCTGCAGTGATTTTGGAGCCCAAGAAGATCAAGTCTGTCACTGTTTCCAGTGTTTCCCCATCTATTTGTCATGAAGTGATGGAACTGGATGCTATGATCTTTGTTTTTTGAATGTCGAATTTTAAGTCAGCTTTTTCACTCTCTCTTTCACTTTCATCAAGAAGCTCTTTAGTTCCTCTTCACTTCCTGCCATCAGGATGGTCTCATCTCCATATCTGAGGTTATTGATATTCTCCCGGGAATCTTGATTCTGCTTGTGCTTCACCCAGCCCAGCATTTCTCATGATGTACTCTGCATATAAGTGAAATAAGCAGGGTGACAATATATAGTCTTGATGTACTCCTTTTCCTATTTGGAGCCAGTCTGTTGTTCCATGTCCATTTCTAACTGTTGCATACAGAAATCTGCATACAGATTTCTCAAGAGGCAGGTCAGGTGGTCTGGTATTCCCATCTCTTGAAGAATTTTTCACAGTTTGTTGTGATCCACACAGTCAAAGGCTTTGGTGTAGTTAATAAAGCAGAAGTAGATGTTTTTCTGGAGCTCTCTTGCTTTTTTGATGATCCAACAGATGTTGGCAGTTTGATCTCTGGTTCCTCTGCCTTTTCTAAATCCAGCTTGAACATTGGGAAATTCTTGGTTCACGTTGAAGCCTGGCTTGGAGAATTTTGAACATTACTTTACTAGTGTGTGAGATGGGTGCAACTGTGTGGTAGTTTGAACATTCCTTGGCATTGCCTTCCTTTGGGATTGGAATGAAACCGACCTATTTAACACAAAAAGCTTACTACTCATAGGAGAACTCCAGTTACAAGTGGGAAAGACAGTTTGAAAGGAAGTCTTCCAGACAGTTTCCAAATCCCAGCACCTAGGTTTCAGCCTCAAAGTGAATACTTGGTTTTGTTGTGTTTAGGAGGTTAGTTTATTGGGCTTCTTAAAAGGTACCATCATTTGGGAAAAAAGCACTCAGTTGCTTGATGGAACTTATGCAGGAAACCTGTGAATTTGTGGTTGAAAACATACAGTGATCATCAAAGATATGCCAGCACTTTGGGGGCAAAGCACTTTTGTTGTTGTTGTTGTTCAGTCACTAAGTTGTGTCCCATTCTTTGTGACCCCATGACCTGCAGCATACCAGACTTCCCTGTCCCTCACTGTCTCTTGCAGTTTGCTCAAACTCATGTCCATTGAGTTGGTGATGCCATCCAACCATCTCATCCTCTGTTGCCCCCTTATCCTCCTGCCCTCAATCTTTCCCAGCTTCAGGGTCTTTTCCAGTGAGTCAGGTCTTGAATAGGTCTTAGTAGTTTCATGTTTCTATAAGTTAACTTTACTAACTAGGATTGCAATTAGCAGAGAAAAGGAAGCAGTATTGCTGTTTAGAGACTGATATCTTAGTTGCAGAATTATGGCCACAATCAGGTCTGCTGTCCTTTGGGTGAAATCAGGTGTGCTCAACGTGGTATGCCCGTAGACTGGCCTGCTGTCTTTAGGGAGTTGATGCCAGCATTCTATCCAGGGTCCCTTTGGATGGTCATGTGATTTCTCCTGGAAGTCCAAAGTGATTTGTATTAGCAGAATACTGATGATTTAACTATAGTAACTGCACTAAACCAGACAAGTTTTGCTCTGTTGGGACATTATAGAATTCCAGTTAATAATATAGCGATAGTCATGTGTGGCTCCATTTAGTTGTTATCACTAAATGATTCAGAGTGTTATCTGTCAGACTGTAACGTGTATATGAGTCATCTGGATATCTTGTTAAGGTTCTGACTCAGAAGGCCTAGGGTGGGACCTGAGATTCTATGTTGCTAATAAGTTGCCAACTGAGGCTGATGTTGCTGGTTCCCAGACCACACTTTGGATGGTAGGGACTTTGGATGGTAGGGACTTAGGACTAATTCTCTACCTGGCAGCATGTTGGTGTCACCCAGGGAGAGTTAAACCTTCTATGCCTGGGTGACCCCCAGGGATTAGCAGTTAGTTGAGTAGAATGTGGCTAGGTATCAGGATTTTAAAAAGCTCTCAAGGTGATTTTGATGTTCAGCCAAGGTTGAATACCACTGATTAGATAATGGATCTGTGAAGAGGGGGTGTGGAATACACATAGATGATAATGTTATAAATAATATTCTCAAAACTCTCCTTCGGTCTTTTAGTTTTGCTACTAATCTAGAGTTCTTAGAGACAACACTGAAACAAATATGTAAAGAAAACCCAATTCTTCATTCCATTCATTAATTGCAAATATTAGTCCACAAGTGAGCGTTTAACACTATTATCTTCAGCACTTTCTTCTTTTGCAAGGAATTTAGGATAAGTTGCCAGATTTAACAAATTAGAATACAGACTCTGAGGCGCCATTCGAGGCCTGCTGATATAGAACTTGCATTTTAAAAAGACGCTCAGGTGATTCATATGCACAATACAAATATTGCATGGGACACAATTAAAAAACTGTTTACCTAAAATTAAGATTTTCTTTGGGTATCTTGTATGTTATCTCACAGCCCTCTTGAGGAAGGAATTAACTTTATTTCATTATAGACTCAAAGTGGAAAGTAGTATTCTGAGTTTAGAGAGTATTTTTAATCTCTTAGTTCTCATTTCACCTCGTCTTCCTGTGTCTGTAAAGCCTCCTGATTTTTAAGCCTAACATAAAATAAAACCAGCTGATAGACCTCAAGATGTCATGCTGAGTTGGAACCAATAAGACATATTGTTCTATGTCACAAGAGTGAGAGGCTGCTGTGTCACTTTAAAACGGTAATAATTAGTGTACATTAAAAAGTTTTTTAAGTTTATTTAAAAAATTGTCACAGATGTAAAAGTCCTTTTATTTATGGAATTCAGAAGTCACTTTATTATAACTAAAGTAGGCCAATTGGTTATGCTCATACAACTAAAAATACCAGAATTCTGCAGAGAGAGAATTATCTGGAGGCTTATCTTACTATGAAAACACAATCCCACAAGGCTGAAAAAATGCTGTGTCTATATACACAAATAAGAAATACTAATCTTTTAAAAAATTACTTAGATTAACTAAAATGTCAAAGTCTAGCACTGTTAACAACAGCATCCAGTGTTATAAACTCACATTTTACTGGGTTCCTATTGACTAGCATTCTCCAATGAATCACAAATATTGAAAAAACAGGTTATCAAAGTGTAGTCACAAAAATTAATTTTCAGGTTAAGGTAAAAAATACATGTTGACATTATTAGATTTTTCTTTTAATTGTCTCATCCCTTTTTGGAGTCTTTGTGACACATCTGGTACTCTATTAAGAAGAAGATATTCTTATGCTTGTATTGAATACAGTGATTTGTGCTTTAAAATGTAGTGTTGAGAACTCAATTTGGAATGTGTTGCTGTTTATAAGATTGAGCTTTAATAGTGTTGTATATCAATCTATAAATAACTTTTGCTTCCTTTCTGACATTAAAACAATGTATGGCATTTGGCAAAAAGTAAACTGCCAAATGATTTCTTAAGTACCTAGTTAAGAGATGTCATTGTAAATTTTTTGTACTGATGAAAACACCGTAAGAATGTGTCTTAGCTTTATTAATCCTTCAAAATAATTGATTTATTTTGGCACTCAACAATCATAAATGCTAATCAACATTCTGAAACTTGTGGCATTGTTGATTTTTATTTGTAGTGAGTCAAGTTAACGGGTATATTATGTAGTGAAGCTCTACCTAATTAGTGAGAATCGGAAAGACAAATGACATGTAAGCCTCACACTTGCAAACATGGTGAATCAAGGGAGGACGGACCTTGTTTATTTGTAGTCCTGGTGAGGCATTGGGTAAAGGGACACATCAACAGCCTCATAGTCAAATCTCACATGACCCAACTGAACCTCCTTTTAGCAGGTTCATTCATTTCCAAAATGAGAAAAAGAATATTCTACCATTGAGTTATTGTGAAGATTAGTAAGGTCACATGGAAGGTTCCTAGCATGGTGCTGGTAGCTGGCTTGCTCACTCAGTCACTTCAGTTGTGTCAAACTCTTTGCAACCCTATAGAGCAGCCCACCAGGCTCCTCTGTCCATGGGATTCTCCAGGCAATAATACTGGAGTGGGTTGCCATATCCTCCTCCAGGGGATCTTCTTGATCCAAGCACCAAACCCACTTCTGTTTACATCTCTTGGGTTGGCAGGCAGGTTCTTTATCACTAGCACCACTTGGGAAGCCCATGGTGCTGGTAGATATTTAGAAAAAAGTTAGTTTCTACCTCAGTCACCCTGATCCTCTGAATCCCTCCCAACTCATTGAGACCATTCTCCTCCTTTGGTAGAGTTTCTGAAGATGTAATATGGCATGTTGAATGCTGAAAAGAGATGAACTATTAACTGTTACTTGGCCAGATTTAAGCTCAGATGTGGTTTTCTTAGGTGAAGTCTAGTTAAAGTCTGTTAAGGAAAATAATTTCTAATAAAGAAGGCCCACTTTTAAGTCAAGAGATAGAGGATCTGGCCCTGGGACTAGCTAGATATTTAATTCAATGCAAATGATGTAATTGTTCTTGGCTGAAGTTTCTTTACTTGCGTAAAAGAAGTGAAGTTGAACGGTAATATTTTTTGTTACCCTCCTGCTCCTTTTTACTGTTTGGTAGGTCAGGTTTCCTGAGGTGCCGGGTCAGAGATTGGGAGTGTGTTCTGGATCAATACCTACGAGGGAAAAAAGGCCCCAAGCAGTAGGCAGAGTGAGGAGGTAGGCTGAGATACATCCTTGGCTAAGGCCTCAGCTCATCCTGCAGGGAGCTTGGGTGCTGCGTGGCTCTTAGTGTGTGTGCTAAGTCACTTCAGTTGTGTCCAGCTCTTTGCAGCCTCATGTACTGTATTCTGCCAGGCTTCTCTGTCCATGGGATTCTCCAGGCAAGAACACTGGAGTGGGTTCCCATTTCCTCCTCCAACCCAGGGATCAAACCTGCTTCTCTTATGTCTCCTGCATCTGCAGACAGGTTCTTTACCATTAGTGACACTTAGGCCCTTAGAGTGGATCTCAATTGAGGTGTGAGAGCTTGGCCTTTATTGTTTGTAGATTTTGTGATAATGGCCATACTGACTGGTGTGAGGTGACACCTCATTGTAGTTTTGATTTGCTTTTCTCTAATAATGAGTGATGTTAAGCATCTTTTCATGTGTTTGTTGGTCATCTATATGTCTTCTTTGAAGAAATGTCTGTTTAGGTCTTCTGCCCTTCTTTTGATTGGGTGGTTTGTTTTTTTTTGATGTTGAGATACATGACTGTTTGTATATTTTGGAGATTATTCCTTTGTCAGTTGCTTTATTTGCAAATATTCTCTCCCATTTTGAGGGTTGTCTTTTCATCTTGTTTATGGTTTTCTTTGTTGTGCAAAGCTTTTAAGTTTGATTAGGTCCCATTTGTTTATTTTTGTTTTTATTCTCACTACTCTGGGAGGTAGGTCAAAAAAGATCTTGCTGTGATTTATGTCAGAGTGTTCTGCCTATGTTTTCTTCTAAGAGTTTTATAGTATTTGGCCTTACATTTAGGTCTTTAATCTGTTTTATTTTTGTGTATGGTGTTAGAGAATATTCTAATTTCATTCTCTTACATATAGATGTCCAGTTTTCCCAGCACCACTTATTGAAGAGGCTGTGGCTTTGCTCTGATGTATATTCTGGCCTCCTTTGTCATAGATTAGGTGGCCAGAGGTGTGTGGGTTTATCTTTGGGCTTTCTGTCCTGCTCTGCCGATTTATATATCTGTCTTTGTGCCAGTAGCATACTGTCTTGATTCCTGTAGCCCTGAAATATAGTCTGAGGTCAGGGAGCCTGATTCCTCCAGCTCCATTTTTGTTCTTGTTTTTCTCAACATTGCTTTTGCTAGTAGAGATCTCTTGTTTCCATATAAATTGTGCAATTTTTTGTTCTAGTTCTGTGAAAAATGCCACTGTAATTGGTAATTTGTTAGGGATTGAATTAAATCTTTAGATTTCTTTGGGTAAGTAGTCATCTTCACAATATAGGTTTTCTAATCCAAGAACACGGTTTATTTCTCCATCTGTTTGTGTCATCTTTTATTTCTTTCATCAGTGTCTTATAGTTTTCTAAACTAAGTACAGGTCTTTTGTCTCCTTATAGAGATTTATTCCTGGGTATTTTATTCTTTTTGTTACTATAGTAAATGGGATTATTTCCCTAATTTCTCTTTCTGATCCTTCATTATTAGTGTAGAGGATGTAGAGAAAAGGGAACCGTCTTGCACTGTTAGTAAGAATGCAAACTGATACAGCTACCGTGGAGAGTAGTATGGAGGTTTATTAAAAAAACTAAAAGTATAAATAGCCATATGACCCAGCAATCCCAGTACTGGGCACATACCTAGAGAAAGCCATAATTCAAAAAGACATATGTACTCCAGAGTTTACTGCAGCACTGTTTACAATAGCCAAGACATGGAAATAACCCAAATGTCCATTGACAGAGGAAAGGATAAAGAAGATGTGGTATATCTATATCTATCTATATATATACATACATTGAAATATTACTCAACCATACATAGGAATGAAACTGGATCATTTGTCGAGGTGTGAGTGGTCCTAGAGACTGTCTTACAGAGTGAAGTAAATCAGAAAGAGAAAAGCAGATATTGTATATTAATGCTTATATACGTGGAAGCTGAAGAAAACTGGTACAAATGATCTTGTTTACAAAGCAGAAATAGAGACACAGATGTAGAGAACAAATGTATGCCTCCCAAGGGAGAGGGGTGGTAGGATGAATTGGGAGATTAGGGTTGATATAGATACACATTATTGATGTTATGTATGAACTAGGTAATGATGGGAACCGGATGTATAGCACAGGGAACTCTCCTCAGGGCTCTGTGGTGACCTCGACGGGAGGGAAATTTACAAAAGAGGGACATGATGTATCTGTATGGCTGATTCGCTTTGCTGTACCGCAGAAACTCATGTAACATTGTAAAGCAAATATACTCCAATAAAAATTGTTTAAAAAGAGCGCTTGGCTTCTATCTCCCCAAACCCTTACTAGGGGCACAACTTTGGGCAAGGCAGCCCCGCTTCTTCTTCTGAGAGCAGGTCCTGAGGAGGAATCACTTGGGAGTTCACAGCAACCAGACCTCCTGGCAGCTAGACTCAGTTTTCCAGCCCTGGAGGGGCACTGACCCAGCCTCTCCTCTCTGAGGTTAGATTGGTTTCCTAGCATCCCAGGGTCATGGACTCAGATCCAGCAGAATTCCAGTCTTCACTGGAGTGCTGTCTTTTTCAGAGATGTTTTGGGAAGCACACTAAGCTTTAGAATTTCTGAGTGTATTTGGGGGTGTTATTTTGAACATACACTCCACTTATGCATTTCTGAAGTGAAATTAATCAAAATACTCTGGTGTGAAATCTGTGCTGAACTTTGCAGAAGGACAGACTTTTTGTATTATTTCTAAGGGATCTCTCTCATACACGTCTCTCCAGAGGCACACGTGTAAAACACCATTGGCTTTTGAAGTTTCATTTGTAGTTATGACCAAAACAAACAAAAAACTCAGGTACAGTGTGAGACATTTAAAAAATGATAATAATCTTACAAGTCACTGAGAAAAATCAGCCTACTTTGGAACTTTTTGATTCCATTCAGGTTCTGTTTCAGTTTTGAATAGGAGAATTCTTCCTGTCTCAAAACCGTTCACTGGTCTTTAATTAGCTGACCATTTTTTAAGTTTTAGAATGGTATATTTTACAGAAGATGTGCTGTGTATTAGCCCTCTGGACTGGGACCCTGCAGTGAAGGTATTTTTATGTTAGTTGAAGCAGAGGGCCCTGAATGGATAAGACCATGAAGTAGATAAAGCTAACTTTATCTATTATCTAAAGCAGTTCAGTGTATAGAAATACACCAATGCATACTTGGCAGTGGTCTTATTTGGTTGAAGAGATAAAGCTTGAACCTCTATATCCCTTTAGTTGCCCTGAAAATGGGATGTCAAGCAGCATATATAATCATTATTCTGGTTTAAAAAAAAAAGAGAGTGAGAGAAAGCGATTTCTATTTGTGTCAGATTTTAGATGTCTTAATATTCTTTTTTGCAGAAAATGATAATAGAGCTCTTGTCAAGTTAGAGGTTGCAGACTTTTAACCTATGTTGTGAAAAAAACATTAGTTATTACCACCATAAACATAATTCAAATGAAAATTTAGTTGTAGTGCTGTTATGTTGAAGGGTGTATTCCAAGCATATAATTTTGATCATTATAAATGTTAAAAATGCAGAATGAGAGTACATTGGAGAAGAAATTTTAAAATTACATGAAGGTTTTTGAATTAAGTCTTTTGAATTAAGTCTTTTTGAATTAAGACAGAGTACATTTGTAACTGGAAAGATTGGAATGAAAGTGATTCCCATAAAAAATCATGCATCTCTGTTCCTATGGAATACAAAAATATTTTCTAGAGTACCATAACCAGCCACATGTTTGTATCTTTGGGGAAGAGGTTGAAGTGAATAGTGTCGCATGAGGGCTAAAACTGAGATAAGAAAGAAGCTGATGGAAAACTTACAGTGTCCAACTTCATGAAAAGAGCTACAAGCAAGTAATATTTCTGATTTTGATGAAACAACAGTTGAATCTGTTATATTAGTCACCTGAGAAATACGTGGTTGAGTTGGATTGCTAAATGTGAAAATGGCATTGGATCAATCTTTAGAATTTGTCAGATCTTTAATGAAACTCATGACAATTTTGACTCTCTCGTCATTGCATTTTTCAAGTGCTGGTAGACAGAGAACACTTCTTCAGCAGTTCTCGTCCATGCAGAAAATTTCTAAGCAGGTGTGCTCTTGCTGTGAAAGGTTTCTTTCTCAGCCAAATTAATAAAACAGGAGAATAAATGAGAAAACAAAGAACCCAACTCTAGCGGAGTCCTCTAACATCGCTTTTAGCAGTGTTATCAAGTTGGGTCACAGATAATTAGATTAATTTGACTACCCTATGGTTTTATTTGGAGAAATGTAACTCTCTTTGCTCTTGGATATCTACAGGATATAAGAAAATGGAAACACTCAGCCTTCAAAAATGAGAGAACTGTTATGTCATGCTCAGAGAGATGTAGACACTGATAGATGATCAGTACCTGAAGCTTCTCTGTTAAAGCACGCTTTGGTACTGCAAGCTAAAGTCAGAGAAAATTGCTTCATGGCTCACCATCTGAGTTTGCTACCAGTTGATTTCCTTTAATTGACTATCTTGTCCCTTTACCAGAAATTGGCTCTGTTTCTTAGATCCTAGATGCAGGAGTGATTTACTTGTGTGAGTGTGCTGAGGATTATACCTATAAGAACAGAGTTTCAAACATAATTTTCCTAGGAAAAATTACTAACCATCTGTATTTGAATATGCCTACTGCAAAGGAATCACACAACCTAGAACTTGAGAGGCTTTTCAAAGAGTCTGACTTTTCCTAAAGATGATATTGGAGTAGAGGGATCATGAAAGCCTTTGGGTGGGCCCTGATCTGTAAGGTATTATTAAGGACAATTTAAGGACAGTATCAAAGGAATTGAAAAACAAGTAGCATAGTACAATGCTTGGGGTAGGTACTCTACCTAATATATGGATAACTCATAAAGCCACATCTTAACACCACTCTTAGTAGATTGCTTTCATGTTTAGAGCATAACCACTTAAGCATGCATTTCTGCTCAACTTCTTAAGAAATCAGTTAGGCTTTTTTTTTTTTTTTTCCTCCTTATTTGAAATCATAGTGGCTTTTTTTTTTTTTAGAAAAAAATTCCAGCATTTAACTTTGCTTTTCTGAACAGGCATTTTTGGTTATCTAATTACTTTAACCACATATTTCCTGAAATGTGGTTGTCTACTAATAGTTTTAACCACAAATACAGATGCTCTAATTTCTGCTCCTTTATAGGTCTTTTTGAATTAGGTCCACTCCTGTCATCAGGAGGAAGGTTAATGTAAACTTAGAATAAATATTTTAAAAATATAAGAAGTGGGTACTTCAAATGTAAAGGAAAATAAATGCAACATTTTTTTTTTTCTGAAATAAGTCTAGCAAAGATTTTAAGTTTTTAAGACTTTCTATTTAATTACTTTGCATTGAAGCCAGCTGGTTTGGTAACTTTCATGACCTTATATTCCCTGAATGTTCTCATAAATCAAAGGAAGAATATGCTCAGTTCTAACATTAGTCCTGGGGAAAATTCCATATTTGAAAACAAAAGAAAGAAAGGTAGAATCAGGGTTGCCTTGGGAATTTCGAGGTCCTGAGTAAGGTTAATTGGGAGGGCATAAATTCCTTTATCTTCAGATTTTTCTTTTCCTTTCTCTTCTCTCCCCCTAAGCTTTCCTGCCCTCTAACCCATCATTTTCTCTTGCAGCTTGAGCCTTTGCACTTCCACATTGAACCTGGAAATATAAAAATATTATAACAGGCAGGGGGATGGCCTTGATGATCTGTTAAAGTTCTTTTTAGTGCTCTATTTTAAATTCCAAAGGTTTCATAGAAACTGAAGGGTGAAATGGCCCTCTTGAGGTCATCAGTGTAGCTCCTTCCATGTAAGAATGCCTTCTCCCTTCTGGGAGCTGATGTTAACAGTCACAGGGAATCTCTTCTTTCTCTGGACTTCTCTGCCACTGTGGTCTACCTCATTGACCAAGTTGGGAAATGAGGTACATATCACATTGGAGAATTTTTAAAACTCTACATTTTACTTTCCTCATAACCTAGGATACAAGTATAAATCATTACTTTAGTGAGCCACACTTCTGAAAGAGATCGATGTTAATGTCTGTTTGTTGTTTTGAGGGGGACTGGGGCTTCCAGTGGATGAGAATTTTAAAAACTTGCAATCTACAGAGAGCAGGCAAATCAACAAACATTCATTGAGGACTTCTGCCCAGGCAAACTTGAATGCCTTGGAGGACAAGGCTGATAACATAAATCTATGGCTTGAGCCCAGTTCAGTTCAGTTCAGTTCAGCCGCTCAGTCATGTCCAACTCCTTGCAACCCCATGGACTGCACCACGCTAGGACTCCCTGTCCATCACCAACTCCTGGAGTTTACTCAAACTCATGTCCATTGAGTTGGTGATGCCATCCAACCATCTCATCCTCTGTTGTCCCCTTCTCCTCTCGCCTTCGATCATTCCCAGCGTCAGGGTCTTTTCAAATGAGTCAGTTCTTCGCATCAGCTGGCCAAAGTATTGGAGTTTCAGCTTCAACATCAGTCCTTCCAATGAATATTCAGGACTGACTTCCTTTAGGATGGACTTGTTGGATCTCCTTGCAGTCCAAGGGACTCTCAACAGTCTTTTCCAACACGTCAGTTCAAAAGCATCAATTCTTCAGTGCTCAACTTTCTTTATAGTCCAACTCTCAACATCCATACATGACTACTGGAAAAACCATAGCCTTGACTAGACAGACCTTTGTTGGCAAAGCAATGTCTCTGCTTTTTAATATGCTGCCTAGGTTGGTCATAACTTTTCTTCCAAGGAGCAAGTGTCTTTTAATTCCATGGCTGTAGTCACCATCTGCAGTGATTTTGGAGCCCCCATAAATAAAGTCTGTCACTGTTTCCATTGTTTCTCCATCTATTTGCCATGAAGTTTTGGGACTAGATACCATGATCTTAGTTTTCTGAATGCTGAGTTTTAAGCCAACTTTTTCACTCTCTTCTTTCACTTTCATCAAGAGGCTCTTTAGTTCTTTTTCACTTTATGCCATAAGGGTGGTGTCATCTGAATATCTGAGGTTATTGATTTTTCTCCTGGCAATCTTGATTCCAGCTTGTCTTTCATACAGCCCAGCATTTCTCATGATGTACTCTGCATATAAGTTAAACAAGCAGGGTGACAATATACAGCCTTGACGTATTCCTTTTCCTATTTGGAACCAGTCTGTTGTTCCATGTCCTGTTCTAACCATTGCTTCTTGACCTTCATCCCGATTTCTCAGAAGGCAGGTCAGGTGGTCTGGTATTCCCATCTCTTTAAGAATTTTCCACAGTTTATTGTGATCCACACAGTCAAAGGCTTTGGCATAGTCAATAAAGCAGAAGTAGATGTTTTTCTGGAACTCTCTTGATTTTTCAGTGATCCAGTGGATGTTGGCAATTTGATCTCTGGTTCCTCTGCCTTTTCTAAAACCAGCTTGAACATCTGGAAGTTCACAGTTCACATATTGCTGAAGCCTGGATTGGAGAATTTTGAGCATTACTTTACTAGCATGTGAGATGAGTGCAGTTGTGTGGTAGTTTGAGCATTCTTTGGCATTGCCTTTCTTTGGGATTGGAATGAAAACTGACCTTTTCCAGTCCTGTGGCCACTGCTGAGTTTTTCAGATTTGCTGGCATATTGAGTGCAGTACTTTCACAGTATCATCTTTTAGGGTTTGAAATAGCTCAACTGGAATTCCATCAACTCCACTAGCTTTGTTCATAGTGGTGCTTCCTAAGGCCCACTTGACTTCACATTCCTGGGTATCTGGCTCTATGTGAGTGATCGTACCTTCATGATTATTTAGGTCATGAAGATATTTTTTGTATAGTTCTTCTGTGTATTATTGTCACCTCTTCTTAATATCTTAATACCTTCTGCTGCTTCCATTTCTGTCCTTTATTGTGACCATCTTTGCATGAAATGTTCCCTTGGTATCTAATTTTCTTGAAGAGATCTCTAGTCTTTCCCATTCTATTGTTCTCTATTTCTTGCCTTGAGAACCCCATGGACAGTATGAAAAGGCAAAAAGACAGGACACTGAAAGATGAACTCCCCAGGTTGGTAGGTGCCCAATATGCTCCTGGAGATCAGTGGAGAAATAACTCCAGAAGGAATGAAGAGATGGAGCCAAAGTAACACCCAGTAGTGGATGGACTGGTGATGGAAGCAAGGTCCGATGCTGTAAAGAGCAATATTGCATAGGAACCTGGCATGTTAGGTCCATGAATCAAGGCAAATTGGAAGTGGTCAAACAGGAGATGGCAAGAGTGAACATTGGAAAAAAGAAAAAAGAGTGAACATTGACGTTTTATGAATCAGCGAACTAAAATGGACTGGAATGGGTGAATTTAATTGAAATGACCATTACATCTACTACTGTGGGCAAGAATCCCTTAGAAGAAATGGAGTAGCCATCATAGTCAGCAAAAGAGTCAAAATGCAGTGCTTGGATGCAATGTCAAAAACGACAGAATGATCTCTGTTTGTTGCCAAGGCAAACCGTTCAATATCAGAGTAATCCAAGTCTATGCCCCAACCAGTAATGCTGAAGGAGCTAAAAAGTTGAATGGTTTTATGAATACCTACAAGACCTTCTAGAACTAACACCCAAAAAAGATGTCCTTTTCATTATAGGGGACTGGAATGCAAAAGTAGAAGTCAAGAAACACCTGGAGTAACAGGCAGATTTGGCCTTGGGGTACAGAATGAAGCAGGGCAAAGGCTAATAGAGCTTTGCCAAGAGAATGCACTGGTCATGGCAAACACCCTCTTCCAGCAACACAAGAGCAGACTCTACACATGGACATCACCAGATGGTCAGTGCGAAAAAGTATGCCAAAGATGGAGAAGCTCTATACAGTCAGCAAAAACAAGACCAGGAGCTGACTGTGGCTCACATAATGAGCTCCTTATTGCCAAATTCAAACTTAAATTGAAGAAAGTAGGGAAAACTACTAGACCATTCAGGTATGACCTAAATCAAATCCCTTATGATTATACAGTGGAAGTGAGAGATAAATTCAAGGGTTTAGATCTGATAGACAGAGTGCCGAAGAACTATGGATGGAGGTTCATGACTTTGTACAGGAGACAGTGACCAAGACCATCCCCAAGAAAAAGAAATGCAAAAAAGCAAAATGGCTGTCTGAGGAGGCCTTACAAAAAGCTGAGAAAAGAAGAGAAGTGAAAAGCAAAGGAGAAAAGGAAAGGTATACCCATTTGAATGCAGAGTTCCAAAGAATAGCGAGGAGAGACAAGAAAGGCTTCCTCAGTGATTAGTGCAAAGAAGTAGAGGCTTGAGCCCAGTATGAGGCAATAGCCATGAAGCAGTGAAGACCTGTGCCAGCCAATCATTGCATGTGTTTGAGTCACATTGTGCCCCAAGCGTTGGCAGATCCTTAAGTCTCTTTGCCTGGTATCTGCTGGATCTTGTGGGAGATTCACAAGTGAACACCTTCGATTCCTGACCTCACTGATGTACAAGAATAATAAAGATTATTATCATTCTAATGGCAGTAACTATTATAGAGTGGTTGATAGGCCCCAGGCGCCATGCCACTATTATTCAATCAGTATGCGAATCTTGGGTGGTAATCATACACGACTCTCTTTTAAAGATGGGCAAGTGGAGGCTCATTGAGTATCAGTCACCTGCTCATGGTCTCCTCTAGTAACTCTTGGAGCCCAGGTGAAAATTGAAGCCCTCCAACTTGTTAACGTCCCAAACCACATGCTCTTAAGCCACTGTTAAGGTGTATCTCAAGCTGTTTTCTGTGATAGGTTAATACATACATTTCTTAAAGAAAGGACAGTCAATCTATAGTTAAATAATGGAAAACAAAATTTAAGTTGTGGAAAGTTAAACCCCACACAGGGAACAGGGAAGGCTGGTGTGCTTCAGTCCTCGGGGTCAGAGTCAGACATGAATTAGCGACTGAACAACAGAACAGCAAACCCCATTCATTGTTTACATTTTTCATAGTCTATAATATTATCATGTGGGACTTGCCTTTTCATTCAGTGGCTAAGACCCAACACGCCTAATGCAGGGGGCCCAGGTTTGATCTCTAGTTAGGAAACTAGATCCCTCATGCCAAGAGTTCACATACCACAACTAAAACCAGGCTCAGCCAAATAAATAAGTAAAGTTAAAAAAAAAATTATTGTGAATCCTCCAAAGTGAGTATATTTTACAATACGTCTTCCAAGCTAATGGAAATTTTACAGATTATCTCAAGTCTTAGTGTTCTATGGAATGAACATTGGAAAATTCTTACCTATAATAACTAGGCCCCTCACTGAGATATGTTGTCATTAGGAGTAAAGTATTTGGGGTGCAAAGATTTCAATTCGCAGGCAGAGAATGCGAGAAAGTTTGTGTTTGGGTCCAAAATGTTTGTGATTGGTTCCTAAAAGTGGATAATATTTTCAGAGATGTTAATATTAGGTGATCTTGAAGAAGAAAAAATTCCAAGAGAAATAATTTCAGTCAGAGGAACAGTGTAAACATACGTGTAGAAACAGAAATACACAGTGCTGAATTTGGGGGATGTAGAAGACAAGTATATTTTGGTGTTTATCATGTCTTAATCTTATCATTAGTTATATCTTAAAATATTGGTCTATTTCTTCAGGAATTAGAAAAGCTCACTTTAAGATTTCAAGCCAAATTACAGGATGTCATCTTTACTTGTATCATTAAAATTAATTCGTTGAACAACTATTTACTGACTGCTTGTGATATTCCAGGCCCTGTTTTGGGTGCCTAGACTACAGTTATAATTAAGTATACAGCCTTCCTGTTCTCAGACAATGCAGAGACCAAAGCAATATCATCATAAACAAGGCAAGGAGAAAATATCAACTGGTGATAAGTGCTCTGCAGAGAAATAAACTAAGCCGCGGTGATGAAGAGTGAATTAATGGCAATTTTGAATAGCAAGAAGGAGCCAGGCATTTGAAGATCGTGGGGAAAACATATTAGGCAGAAAGAACAGCTGGTGCAATATATCCCCAGGGAGAAAGGAACTTGAGGTTATTGGGTAATAGGGACGAGGCTAATGTGGTTGCAGCATTGGCAAGGAGGAAAGTGGTAAGAAGAGTTCAGAGAGACTGATAAGACCACAGATTAAAGAATTAGAGTTTTTTTCTAAGTGTGTTGGTTAACTATTGGAGGTACATAGGAAACGGCTTCAGAAAAGAAAAGGAAAAGGAAAAATGCGGGGGGAGGGGGACTTCTCTGGTGGCCCAGTGGTTAAGACTCCGCATTTCCAGTGCTTCCACTGTAGGAGGCATGGGTTCAATCCCTGGTCAGGGAACTATGATCCCACATGCCATACAGAGGAACCAAAAAAAGGGGGGGGGGGGGGCCTTGACTGTATGTGTGTAATCTCTGGCTGATTTGTGAAGAGTAAACTACAAGGAAAAGAGTAGGAGTGAGGGTTGGGGGCAGTTAGGAAGTGACTGAATAGCCTAGCAAGGACTAGCTTGGATTAGGGGAGGTAGTTGTGATGGAGAGTAGACATTTTTACATATAGATTTTGAAGGATGCACTCATGAAATGCATGGAGGGGTAGATAGAAGGAAATTAGGTATAGGTTGATGGTATTTACTGATAAAGAAGACTGAGGGAGATGCATGTTTGGATGGAAAATAAGAAGTTTTATTTTGGACCTATGAAGTAGGAAATGCCTATTAGATATTCTAGTGGAAAGGTCAAAGAAACAGTTGAATAGGTGAGTCTTGTTTCCAGGAGTGAGGTCTGTGCTGGAGGTACAGGGATCTATTATTCCACATTTTTCCATTAACAGAAGGGGATCTTCCTGACCCAGGGATTGAATCCGTGTCTCCTGCATTGGCAGGAGGCTTCTTTATCACTGGCGCCACCTGAGAAGCCAAGTGAAAGTGTTAGTCACTCAGTCCTATCTGACTCTTTGCAACCCCATGGACTGTAGCCCACCAGGCTTCTTTGCCCATGGGATTCTCCAGGCAAGAATACTGGAGTGGGCTGCCTTCCCTTCTCCAGGGATTGAACGCATGTCTCCCACACTGCAGGCAGATTCTTTACTGTCTGAGCCGCCAGGGAAGCCCCCAAGAAGGTCTACGACAGTTAAAATGCCTTTTAAAAGGTAGAAAAGGCCCTCAAATAAATATATAAAATATTTCTTTATAAAAATTTGGAATACAGGATGCAAATTACTATAGTGGGACATGAATTTTGGGTACAACCAGTTTTCTCATCGTTTATTAACTATTGGTGGAAAAGCAGGAAAGCATTAAGTTTTAGTATTTATACCTAGACAGTCTCCTGGAGTTCAAACATCAGTCCCCTCTGCAGTGTTCTGGACAGTATCTTTCCAGCAGACGCCCGAATGCTCAGTATTGGAATGGCATTCTGTTGCCTCCCACGGCAGGTGATGCTAAGTTTATAATGCTGTTGTTGTTCAGTTGCTATGTTGTGTCTGACTCTCTGTGACCCCATGAACTGCAGCACACCAAGTTCCTCTGTCCTTTGCTGTTTCCTGGTATTTGCTCAAATTCATGTTCATTGAGTCAGTGATGCCATCCAACCATCTCATCCTCTGTTGCCCCCTTCTCCTGCTACCCTCAGTCTTTCCCAGCATCAGGGTCTTTTCCAGTGACTCAGCTCTTCACATCTGGTGGCCAGAGTATTAGAGCTTCAGCTTCAGCATCAGTCCTTCTAATGAATATTCAGGGTTAATTTCCTTTAGGAATGACTCATTGGATCTCCTTGCTGTCCAAGGGACTCTCAAGAGTCTTGTCCAGCACCACAACTCAGAAGCATCAATTCTTTGGCACTCAGCTTTCTTTATGGTCCAACTCTCACATCTGTACATGACTACTGGAAAAACTATAGCTTTGACTAAATGGACCTTTGTCAGCAAAGTGATGTCTCTGCTTTTTAATATGCTGTCTAGGTTTCTCATAGCTTTACCAAGGAACAAGTGTCTTAATTTCATGGCTGCAGTCACCATCTGCAGTGGTTTGGAATTCAAGAGAATAAAGTCTGTTACTGCTTCCTCTTTTTCCCCATCTATTTGCCTTGACGTGATGGGACCAGATGCCATGATCTTAGTTTTTGGAAAGTTGTGTTTTAAGCCAGCTTTTTCACTCTCCTTATTCACCCTCATGAGTTTGAGTAAGCTCCGGGAGTAGGTGATGGACAGGGAGGCCTGGCGTGCTGTGATTCATGGGGTCGCAAGAGTCGGACACGACTGAGCAACTGAACTGACTGACTGACTGATGCACCCTCATCAAGAGCCTCTTTAGTTCCTCTTCACTTTCTGCCATAAGCGTGTTATCATCTGCCTGTCTGCAGTTGTTGATATTTCTCACGGCAGTCTTGATTCAAACTTGTGATCCATCCAGTCTGTCATTTCATATGATGAACTCTGCATGTAAGTTAAATACACATGGTGACAATATACACTGTTGTACTCCTTTCCCAATTTGGAACCAGTTAGTTGTTCCCATGTTCAGTCTAACTGTTGCTTCTTGACCTGCATACAAGTTTCTTAGGAGACAGGTACAGTGTTCTGGTATTCCCAGCTCTTCAAAAATTTCCCACAGTTTGTTGTGATCCACGCAGTCAAAGGCTTTAGCATAGTCAGTGAATCAGAAGTAGATGTTTTTCTGAAACTCTTTTGCTTTCTCTGTGATCCAGTGAATGTTGGCAATTTGATCTCTGGTTCCTCTGCCTTTTTGAAACCCTGCTTGTGTGCCTGGAAAGTTTATGATAGGTCTATACTGTTTCTTCAGTAGATAATTTACCACTTGTAATCTTCCCTGCATTTTCACAAAATACTGCAACTTGAAACTTAGAAGGTTAAATCATCAGTCTTTCTAAGAGCTCCTATCTCCTCCGTATATTTTGAGATAGTTACTGTGTTTTTTTTGTGTTTTCTAAGTTAAGCATCTCTCATAGTTTGAGTCTGGCTTCCCAGGTGCTAGTGGTAAAGAACCCACCTGCCAGTGCAGGAGACACAAGAGATGAAGGATTGATCCCTGGGTCAGGAAGATCCCCTGGAGAAGGGAATGGCAACCTACTCCAGTATTCTTGCCTGGAGAAATCCATCAGAGGAGCCTGGCAGGCTACAGTCCATGGGATTGCACAGAGTCAGACATGACTAAACAACTCAACAACAACAAACAGTACTTTGTGTTGCTTCTCATGTGACATGACTTTAAACTTTCCATCTGTTCTGGTTACTCTTGTCTCCAGAGCATTCTTCCTGCCTCCATCTCCCAAGACCTGGCATTCCTTGAAGTATGATGGCTATGTTCGAATAAGATTGAATGGAGGTGACTTTGGCTTTCATTTCCTCGGTTCTATACTTCTGTCAATGGGAACTTATCCAAACCCCCTAGACCTTTATTTTTGCAATTGCTTTGGGTTGTAAATCTGATAGTAGAGAGTTCCATGTACTATCTAACCAGTTCCTCCTATTTTAACATTTGTATTGTTGTGACATGTTTGGCACAACTGGTGAGCCAACGTGGGTACATTGCTTTTAACCCAATGCTATACTTCATTTAAATGTCCTTAGTTTTTAGGGAAAATGTCTTTTTTCTGCTCTGGGATCCCATCCAGGATACATATTGCTTTTAGTTGTTGTGTCTCGGTAGCTTCTCCTGCCTTATAACAGCTTCTCAGATTTTCCCTGTTTTCTGTGACCTTAACCATCAGGTATTTTGTAGACTGCCCCCCAATTTGTGTTCTTCTGATGTTTTTCTTATGGTTGGACTGGAGTTATAGGTTTTAGGGAGGAATATCCTAAAGGTGAAGTGTCATTCTCATCACATCATGTCAAGGCACATGCTGTCACCCTGGCTTATCACTGATGACATTAACCTTGATCCCCTGGCTGAGGTTTCCGTTGTAAATTTACCTTTTTCCCCCTCTTTGTACTGTGGTCTTTGGAAGACAAGCCCATAGTCAAGAGGTAATGAGTTAAACTCCACCTCTTTGAGGTGGAGTATGTTTTAATACATAAATTATTTGGAATTCTATATGGGAGATTTGTCCCTTCCCCCATTTCTTTATCTATTCAATCACTTATTTATATCAGTTAGTCTCATAGATATTTATTTGATACTTTGGATTATAATCCAATAGTACATTATTTATTTTGTTGCATAAATTGCTTCAGTTTTGGCCTTTAAAACTTTTAAATGTTGACTCCTATGTGTCTTTGACATACTCCCATTATTTTGTTTGCTTTTGTGCTTAAAACTCTGCTATTGCTAGCACATGAATCTGCAGTCTTACATTGTGCCCTTGTTTTAGATGGGGGAGATTATGGGCATAAAACAGGTGTTATGATTATCCTTATTAAATTTCACCTTCTTGGAGTCTCTCATTATTATTATCGTTGGTAGGGCTTCCCAGGTGGCTCAGTGCTAAAGGAATACCCCTGCCAATGCAGGAGTTACAGGACATGGGAGTTTGATCCCTGGTTCAGGAAGATACCCTGGAGGAGAAAATGGCAACCCATTCCAGTATTTTTGCTGGGATAATCATATGGACAGAGGAGCCTGGCAGGCTACAGCCCATGAAGTCAAAATGAGTCAGACACGACTGAGCATGCATACACGTATGCACTTTTGCTGACTATAGCAACAGTATTATCTGGTCTCTGAATGTCAGTTCTAACTACCCCAACCCACACTGTATTTGGTTTGTTGAATAGCAGCCAGAGTGATCTTTCTAAACAATTATGTTACTCTGCCTTGTATCAGTACATAATTACATAAGCTGACTCTTGCTTATCTCTCTGATCTCAACTCTTAATCTTTATGTCTGTTACTCAGTCTCTTTTAGCCACAGGACTGTGCTTTCTGTTCCTTAGAAAAGTCAAACTTGTCCGCTTGAGGCTTTTCTATCATTGGGCCTCTCTGCTAGGGATATTCTTTCCTGATACCTTCAATTGTTGGTTTTTCCTTTCTATTCAGACCTTAGCTCAAATGACACCTTGTCAAGAGGCCTTTTCTTGAATCACATCAGTCTCTCCTTGTCATATTGCCATGTTTTATTTATCTTGTAGCAATCATCATAATAGTATATCTTCTTCATAATTTATTAGCTTCTTTGTTATCTTCTGCATTTTTCCACTATGAGAACATTCATAACTATATCTCCAGTGCATAAAGCAGTTCCGGGCACATAAGAGATGCTCAATAAATGTTTGTTAAATGTTGACTGCTAAAGACTCGGTTACTTCTTCTGAGTAACACTTACCTCTGGGGTCTCCATAATCTGTTGGCCCCTGTTACTTCTTTGTTACTTATATTATTTTTATAGGGCTGTATTATGCAATTCTGATTAAGATCTTATAGTAATTCTTCAGATAACACCTTGTGACTGTCATGGTGAATTTGCTTCTTAGAAAATGAAGCTAACCCTTGTTCCCATTAGCATTTGCTTCTATCCTGGAAGCCGAAGTCCTCTCTGTGTGTCCCCACTCCTCTGCAGGTCACTAGAGGCTGAGTGAGAGGCAGAACTTGGGCCACCAAAATGTATCCTGCCAACTAATATCAATGAAGGTAGTGTTTCCCTCTAAATATGGTTGATCAACATTTTATAACCTCAGTTTTTTATTTTATTATCCAGCTTCTATCTCTGTCGTATGAAAGTGAAAGTCACTTAGTGTCCAACTCTTTGTGACTCCCCCAAGGACTGTAGCCTACCAGGCTCCTCTGTCCATGGGATTTCCCAGGCAAGAATACTGTTGTGAGTAGCCATTCCCTTTTCCAGCAGATTTTCCTGACCCAGGGGTCAAACCTGAGTCTCCCACATTGCAGGCAGATTCTTTAACATCTGAGCCACCAGGGAAGCCCAAATCTCTGTCTTGACCTCACCAAAATCAGCATGAAGTCAGTATCTTAACCAAAGCCCAAATATATCTGATACATTCTTTGTGTTACCACTTTAACCCATTCTGAATCCTTATGATCCCTATTTCCTGGCCTTAATGCTCAAAAACCAACTCTTTAATAAGCCATTTGAGAGTCTCTCTTTGTATCTACCCAAAACTGAATTGTCTGTTGCTATGAAATACATTGCTTCCTCAATAAATGCTGGAGAGGGTGTGGAGAAAAGGGAACCCTCTTACACTGTTGGTGGGAATGCAAACTAGTACAGCCGCTATGGAAAACAGTGTGGAGATTTCTTAAAAAACTGGAAATAGAACTGCCATATGACCCAGCAATACCACTTCTAGGCATACACACTGAGGAAACCAGATCCGAAAGAGACACGTGCACCCCAATGTTCGTCGCAGCACTGTTTATAATTGCCAGGACATGGAAGCAACCTAGATGCCCATCAGCAGATGAATGGATGAGGAAGCTGTGGTACATATACACCATGGAATATTACTCACCGTTAAAAAGAATTCATTTGAATTAGTTCTAATGAGATGGGTGAAACTGGAGCCCATTATACAGAGTGAAGTAAGCTAGAAAGATAAAGACCATTACAGTATACTAACACATATATATGGAATTTAGAAAGATGATAACGATAACCTTACATGCAAAAAAAGAAAAAGAGACTCAGATGTATAGAACAGACTTGTGGACTCTATGGGAGAACGTGGGGGTGGGATGTTTCAAGAGAACAGCATCGAAACATGTATATCTAGGGTGAAACAGATCACCAGCCCAGGTTGGATGCATGAGACAAGTGCTCAGGCCTGGTGCACTGGGAAGACCCAGAGGGATGGGGTGGAGAGGGAGGTGGGAGCGGGGACCGGGATGGGGAATACATGTAAATCCATGGCTAATTCAATGTATGACAAAAACCATTGCAATGCTGTAAAGTAATTAGCCTCCAACTAATAAAAATAAATGGGAAAAAAAATATGTACAAAAAAAAAAATTAAAAAAAAAAAAAAAAAAAAAGAAATACATTGCTTCCTTGTACCGCTCTTTTAAAAACTCTCCTTGGACTCACACACAATTGCATAATTAAAAAATTTAGTCATCTTCTCAAAGAAGCGTGATGTTTTACCATGATAAGGAGTAAATTAATTAGACATGTCTGATACCATGCAGATTTGGCCATCGTATAGCCTGCATAGGCTATATGTACTTTGCAGTCACTGTAAAATGACTAATTGATGGTCATTTAATTCAGTGATTCATAATTGTTTTATCTGACATAAAGATAAATACTTCTTAACAGTGTGAGCACTCGTGATTTGCTTCCTGTTTTATTGAGAATTTCTTTAGAAACTAACATCAGTCTACAGAGGTAGCCCAAAGTAGTAGAATCAGTTACCACTTTTCAGTCTCAACTCTCTCAGATGGCATGGAACATATCATCATTGACTCTTGCTGTGACGTTGTCTTTGGTCAGATTCCTTTGGGATCACACTCCAAGCCTCTCATATTTGCAATGATAAAGTTTACTGTTGTGTGCTCTTGGGAACGATGCCTATGAAGAGGAGGGGAAGCAGGAGGGGCAGATGGAGAGGCTGAACTGAGATGCAGGGGCCTCAGCCAGTCCTACGGGGAGTTCTAGAGCCGGGATGGCCCTTTGGAGCGGTCCTGAATTGAAGTCGCGGGGTTCTTTTGTACTTTCTCATTGAGTAGTCGTTAGACGTCTGCTGCCCCTGGAGAAGTGTACCTTGGGCAAGGCAGCTTCCTTCAGCTCAGGCTAAAGAGAGGGCTCAGCCGTGAGCTGTTCACGTTCAGTACTGTTGGCAGCTAGGGCAGGGAGAGCCTCAGTACTGAAGGGAGGATCTTCAGTTGTGTGGAGAATATACGACAGCATCCACTTACAGGTGAACTCAAATAGATTTCAGGTTCCATTCCTCACTTCCTCTTTCTATGCTATTTGCATTCACTCTCACATTAGTACACTCTTGTTCTTGCCCAAGGTTCTGTATCTCCTGTGAATATTTCCTTCTTTAGTTTTCTCATCTATAGAGTGGGGATAAAAATATGCACACATGGGCTTCCATGGTGGCTCAGCAGTAAAGAATCCGTCTGCAATGCAGGAGCTGCAGGAGACGTGGGTTTGATCCCTGGGTTGGGACGATCCCTGGAGGAAGGCATGGCAACCCACTCCAGTATTCTTGCCTGAAGAATTCCATAAACAGAGGAGGCTGGCAGGCTACAGTCCATAGGGTCATGCAAAGAGTCAGCATGACTAAGGTGACTTAGCGTGCATGCACATGCATGCACATACCCAAATGCCTGACCTATAGTTGAAAACTTAATAGATGTTAGTTTCGTCTGGTCAGAGTTATGAAATGCATCTTTAGCTGGATTAAAGGCATAGACCCCTGTTCCTCCCTCTGAAATAAAATAACTCCCTTGTCTTGCATCATGTAGGCATTTCAAGAAGGATGTAGCATTGAAATATAAAAGGTGTTTAGAGAACTTTCAAAAATTAGCATCCCCTATCCAGGACTAGCTCAGCCCCTCCCACCTTCTTCATATCAGCCTGCTTGTTTTGTGAAATACCTGTTTAATGACTGTAAGTTTCTGGAAGCTTCTCAAACTGCTGAATATTAACATTTAGTGGAGTAATAATTTAAGGATTTACTGATCAAGTTCTTTATTCATAGTTGACAAGAAAGCAGTGCATTTTTGCAGCTCTTACACATAGGACTGTAATTGAATGGATGTTGAAAAAGCTACTTTTCCTTGTTCTTCAAAACAGTTTTTCCTGCAAAGGAAACGCAAGTCTCAACCTGTTACATTGATAATGCACAGTTACATCTGATTCAAGTCAATACTGATTATTGTGCAGCTTAATCTGCCAGGCAGTACTACCTTTCCTTCGGTTAACTGGTCTCTGCTGCTTTATCAAACTGCTAAAACTATGACAATGCACTCTTGTTCTAGCATCTTACATATGTGAAACAAAACAAGCAGACACTTGATTGATGTCAACAATATGTGTTCCTTTTCTTCTTTGTAGGAACCTGGTTTATATAAAAAAGTGAATTGTTTCTCTAAGATGCGACAGACTCAAATTGATTTGGTATGATGAACACCAGTTTACATTTATTGGCTGGTACCAGGAATCCAGTCAGTGATTTTCAACAGGGAGTGATGGAGATCACTGAATCAATATAGCATCTTAGGTGTTCACTGAAAGGAGTGAAGTCATTGTAACCATAATCTCATGTCAGTCTTTACTTCTGGGCCCATCTTATCATTTTAGGTTTTGAGGCTTGCGAGATTCTTTCAAAAACATACCGTAAATTTAAAAGTTTTGACAAAGAACAAGTTGTTACTGTAGAGCTGGATATATTCAATATCCAATGATAAACCACAATGGAAAAGAATATGAAAAAGAATGTTTATATGTATAACTGGATCACTTTGCTGTACAGAAAAAATGAACACAACATTGTAAATCAGTCATACTTCTATAAAATAAATGTTTAAGAATTTAAAAAATTTAAAAACTTACATGTTATAACTATTTCTGGAAAGAAATGGTTAGCATATGATGTCTCAGATCGTGCTGTATTGTAGAAAACTCCCATGTCTTGCCATCTCCCTTAGAATAAGAGCTAATGTCCTTACAATGCCTGGGATGCCCCATCTTTCTGATTACCTCTTTAACACATTATGAACGATCCCATCTCTAGCTCCTTCCCCATCAGCCACACTAGCTTCCTTCATATTTGTCCAAGCTACTGGGACAGCTCTCACCTGGGGAACTTTGAATTTGCTCATTTGTCATATACTCCTCATTTAAATCAATGATTTGCTCTCTTACCTCCTTCAAATCTGATCAAATATAACCTTCTTATTGTTTCCTTCTACGTGTAAAAGGACATTGGACTTTTACACTCCAATACAGCAGACTCCCTTAACATCATCTCTTTTCTTTGCTTTATTTTTCTTCTTGGTATGTACCATCTTCCAGTATATTGTATGTTTATCTGTTGTGTTTATTGTCTTCTCTGCTCACTAGAATATAATGTTCTTGCGTGCAGGAAGCTTTTTGTGTTTTTTCCACCCACAAATTGCTAGTGCCTAAAATAATGCCTGAAATGAAATAAAGTTTTTGTTGCAATGATGAGTGAAAGTAAGGTAGAAGCACATAATCTACATTAAAACACGCATAGCGTCAAAGGTAGACTGAGCTATGATTGAGGTAGGATTGCATTCTACCAGTATAAAAAACTTGCCTCTTTTACAGATCTCAGCGGCACAAATAGTTTTCTAGAGGTGCCTTTGGAAAGTGTATCTATAAAGTGTTTACCTCACGCTGTTAGCTGCTTTTCTTTTACCTCTTGCTTTGCCCATTGCTGCATACGGTCCGATTTTTCACACCTTGTTTAGACTTATGTGTTTACTGAAATTTTACTGTTTTAAGTTTCCTACCTCTTTCAGTCCACAAAGCACTTCAAGAAAGGATTTCCATGTATTATATTTTGTTCAGAAAGCCTTATCTCAGGCAGACATATTTGCCCATTTTCCTTTTTATTAAAAAAATAAAGTTTTATAATCATTATACTTGCAGAGTGTTGTGCCAGTAGACTGGGTTAGTATCTCTTCATGAAACCCCACACAATAAAACAGTCTCCTAAAAAAAGTTAACAATGCATAAAACGCTGATACAGGGCTTCAGAACACTTAATTATTTCTTTTCCCCCCATTGTTTATCATTGTTTTGTCAACTTTCCATATCACTACCCACAATGCTCTGGGTTCGGTTTTCTTTGAACATTCCTTTCCTCTGAACTTACCATGAACTTGTGCCTGTAGCTTGCTGCCTCGGAATGCCACAACCACTTTATAAAAGGGGGGAAAAAATCAACACTTTGTTGTAAAAGGTGCTAAAGGAAACTCAGATAATATAAAATAGTAAATTTACTTGTCCAGTTGCTATTTTAGGCTGAAGTATAATGCTTACTTTACAAGATGGTTAGTGTAATAGTTTGCACATACTTGAAGAGAATCAGGAATTAAATTTGTGTAGGGAGGAGGAAGAGGGAAAAAAACTATGTTTCATAAGATTAGGTGGACTGTAGGAGGAGAAGGATTGCATAAATACCAAATATGATACAAGAGAGAGGATGGAGTCCCTTATCACACATGCAGTGTAGGATGATGTAGAAGATTATTTGCTTTATACAGAAGGACAGGAGGAGGGATTCTTTTTTCTTTCATTTCTGATGATCCCTCGGCTTATGTTAGAAAATTATTGTTCCTTCTATCAATGTGTTATGAGAGGGGCTCTGGATTCGGAAATAAATCCCAGGTTCTCATCCCAGCCCTATCACTGGATAGAAGTGAGTGGGATGCCCTACTGTATGAATTCTTACCCCACCTGTCTCCTCAGGTGATTACTTGGGAAAAGGGGATCCATGAACTCAGTTTTTGGGATGTGACCCAAGTTAGAGAAAGTCTTTTTTTTTTTTTTAATAAAACCAGGATACTCAGTAATTTCCCCTATAAAACAAGGTGTTACATTTGAATTGCTGTGTTGCATTAGAGCTGCTGCAGGGCTCCACAGACCAAGACTCATGTGGATTGACCCAACTATTCCGGATTTGCTAGGCAATTGACAAAAAATCTTGGGATTTTTTTTTGTTGTTGTTCATTTGTTTGACTTCTTAGTGAGTGAGAGGTGGAGGAAGGTTGAGTATAATGAGATTGATGAAGGGTGTGGTAGTAGCATCCTATAAAGTGAATTAAGAGTGCAAGGTGTTTCTTTCACTCTCTCCTTTTCTCAGACTCCCTCAAAAAACAAGTGCTTGTGGAAAGGAAGTCACAGAGCCCCATAGGGACCTTGATGAGTGGAGCCTGGCCTCTGGGGACGTAGGTTCTGGCACTTGTCAGAAGCATGCAGAAGTGGAAAAAAATGGAAACAGTGACAGATTTTACTTTCTTGGGCTTCAGAATCACTGCAGACAGTGACTGCAGCCATGAAATTAAAAGATGCTTGCTCTTTGGAAGAAAAGCTGTGGCAAACCTAGATGGTATATTAAAAAGCAGAGACATAAGTTTGTTGACATATAGTTAAAGCTATGGTTTGTCCAGTAGTCATGTACAGATGTGAGAGTTGGGCCATAAAGAAGGCTGAATGCCAAAGAATTGATGCTTTCAAACTACAGTGCTGGAGAAGACTCTTGAGAACCCCTTGGACAGCGAGGAGATGAAATCAATCAATCCTAAAGGAAATCCTTCCTGAACATTCATTGGAAGGACTGATGCTGAAGCCAAAGTTCCAATACTTTGGCCACCTGATGTGAAGAGTGGACTTATTGGAAAAGACCCTGATGCTGGGAAAGATTGAGGGCAGGAGGAGAAGGGGACAGTAGAGGATGAGATGGTTGATGGCCTCATCAACTCAATGGATGTGGGTTTGAGTAAACTCTGGAAGATAGTGAAGGACAGGGAAGCCTGGCGTGCTATAGTTCATGGAGTTGCAAAGAATTGGACACAACTGAGGGACTGAACAACTCAATGCAAAAATCAAAGGGCAAGAGGCCATGGCCAAAAGACAATGATGCAGTGGAAATAAACCCCATTTCCACAAGCAGTAGGAAAAACGGTGTGGTTTCTTGGAGATCTACGTGGATCTCTAGCCACTGCCTCCCTTAGTTTGCCCACTGAAACATTTCCTGCCAGAAGGAAGACAGCCTAGACAGAAAGGGTCTAGAGTCTGATGATCTGATATAAAAGTTGAGGGGGAGCCTCTAATCACCATTTATAGTGTGGCCACTGCCCAAGAACCCCAGTCTGAGGACCTCAGGGAGACGAATCTCGGAGGAACCCATAAACACTGCAAGGAAGAACCAAGTTTGGGGAGGAGGGGTAAGTCAGGAGTTTGGGATGAACATATGCACAGTACTATATATAAGATAAATAACTAGATAAATAACTACCAAGGACCTACTGTATAGCACAGGGAACTCTACCCAATATTCTGTGTTTACCTACATGAGAAAAGAATCTAAGAGAGAATGACTGTATATGTAACTGACTCCCTTTGCTGTACATCTGAAATTAACACAACATTGTGAAACAACTCTACTCCAATAAAATTCAAATATATATAAAAAAGAAAGAGCCAGGTCTGTACACTGTTCAATGGCAAAATATGACTGTCTCAGCCAAGAGACATCTTTTCCACCTCTTACTTCTTTCCCTTCTCCTCATCTCTATTAAGTCAGCAGTCAAAATTGGACTTGGAATTGTACTAAAATTTCAAATTGTCCCCAACTAAGATTTTGGCTTCTTTAGTAGCTTCTTAGGTGGCTCAGTGGTAAATAATCCTCCTGCCAATGCAGGAGTCACGGGTTCAGTCCTGGGTTGGGAAGGTCCCCTGGAGGAGGAAATGGCAACCCAGTTCAGTATTCTTGCCTGGAAAATCCATGGACAGAGGAGCCTAGCAGGCTACAGTCCATGGGGTCACAAAACAGTCAGACACGACTTAGTTACTAAACATGAGTGAACCTTGGTAGATGTTTATTGAACAGATAGCAAGCACATGGAAGGCATCATACTAGAATGTGGATTTCCTGACCCCAAGGCACATCTCTGGCAATGAGTTTGCCCCATTCTTGTTCTTAATGCAATTTTAGTCTTCTAAAAAAATTGACAACTGCTTTGATAGATAATTTCCAGGTCTGTAAACATAGTTTATAGTATGAATACTGTACTTTCACTTGAGTGAGTAAGATAAGAAGAAGATTGAGTTGAGAAGATGGGTCTCTTTAGGCAGAGAAATAAGAGTAGCAAAACCATACTTTATTCATGGACATTCTCTCTTTCAGTTGCTGATTTGTTTAATTTTCGCTCTTGATGTTATGAAGGAAAAGAACTTCTCTTGCTCATTTGCTGCTTCAGTAAATAGTCATTGGACGCATTCTATGTGTAAGGCATTGTGGTAGACATAGGTTTTTCAGGCCCTCAAGAAATGTATAGCAGAGACTGTCCTGGTGATTCAGTGGTTAAGAATCTGCCTTCCAATGCAGGGGACACGAGTTTGATCCCTGGTCGGGAATCTAGGATCCTAAATGCCGTAGAGCAACTAAGCCCAACCTACTGAGCCTGCCTGCCATTACTGGAGAGAAGCTCTTGCATCGCAGTGAAGATCCTGCGTGTCATAGCTAAGACCTGACACATCCAAAAACAAAGAAACCAACAAATACATATTAACAAAAAAGAAATGTACAGTCTAGTAGGGTAGAGAGATTTCATCAGGACAAATTACTGTCCTATTCAGGAGCATATGATTGGTAAGATGTGAATGATGTTAAGTTTTTTTATTGTAAATGATAAAGATTCAATTTGAAATAACTTAGCCAAAGAGGAGATTTATTGACTTATATACCTAGAAAGTGCAGGAAATGATGCTCACAGCAGGCACAGCTAGCTAGCATCCTCAGAAGAGAATGCCCTTACCTCATCATGTTAGTCTGCTCTGCTCATCCCTGAATTAACTTCATGCACAGGCAGCTTTCTTCTTACAGAAGCAGCTCTAGGCTATGCCACCCTTTTAACTAACGTCTCCCAAGGAAAAGGTGATACTTCTTTTTTCCCTGGTCATTCCAGGTGGTTTCTTGTGGCTGGTGCACTTTGGATTCTGTGTGTTTCCTGAATCACCCTCTGTGGCCAGGGAGATGGAGCCACCCTTGGTTAAAAGCTGCCCTCTTTGGGAGGAGAGGTCAAATGGCTGTTTTTTCACCAGGAGAGAGCAGGAGAGAAAGCATGCAAGCAAAACCCACATCCTGTTAGGGAGCTGAGGGACAGTACTGAGATGGGATGGGTCCCTCTGGTAATTGCCGAAGATGTTGTTGTTCAGTCACTCATTCATGTCCAACTCTTGGTAACCCCATGGACTGCAGCACTCCAGGCTTCCCTGTCCTTCATTATCTCCTGGAGTTTGCTCAAACTCATGTCCATTGAGTCAGTGATGCCATCCAACCATCTCATCCTCTGTCGTCCCCTTCTCCTACCTTCAATCTTTCCCAGCATCATTGGTCTTTTCCCATGACTTTTCATCATTTCCCGTGACTCATTGGGTAAGTCAGTTCTTCGCATCAGGTGGCCAAAGTATTGGAGCTTCAACTTCCGCATCAGTCCTTTCAATGAATATTCAGGGTTGTTTTCCTTTAAGATGGCCTGGTTTGATCTCCTTGCTATCCAAGGGACTCTCAAGAGTCTTCTCCAGCACTGTAGTTTGAAAGCATCAATTCTTTGGCACTCAGCCTTTTTTATGGTCCAACTCTCACATCCATACATGACTCCTGGAAAAACCATAGGTTTGATTAGACAGACCTTGGTTGGCAAAGTAACATCTCTGCTTTTTAATATGTTGTCTAGGTTGGTCATAGCTTTTCTTCCAAGGAGCAAGCGTCTTTTACTTTCATGGCTGCAGTCACTGTCCATAGTGATTTTGGAGCCCAAGGAAATAAAATCTGTTACTGTTTCCACTTATTCCCATCTATTTCCATGAAGTGATGGGACCAGATGCCACAAGACTCAGTTGCTACCAACAGCTGTGCTTTTGAGATTTCAATAGAGGGTTTGGTGGGACGTGGAGCTCAGCTTCCCTCTCGGACAAACCATGGCATTTACAAAGCTCAAAATAATTCAAACAATGCCCTGTGGCTCTCTTTCTGTATGTATCCTAGTGCCTTAAATGTAATCAACTCTCTATAATACTTTCTTCAGTTTCTATTGTTCCCTTTCCTCCCCCTGTGGTCACCGGTCACTCATGCTTTGTCATTTCTACTCCTGGCAAAGGTTACTCATGACTTCCTAATCTGCAAATCCTGTGGCCTTGTTCCAGCACTCTTAGACTTGGTATCTCTGAGTGTTTGACCCTGTGATTCATATCTTTCTGCTGGATAATTTCCCCTCTCTTGACTTCTGAGAGTCTACCCTCTCTTGGTTTTTTCTCTCCCTCCCTGAGCATTCTTCCTGAGTCACTGCTGTTTGCCCTTATTTCTGACCTTTCCTCCTAGGTGTCTGTCTTCCCCAGAGCTCAAGCCTAGCTCTTTTCCCATCATACATGTTCCCTTCTGGTCAGTTTCATTCATTCTTATGGCCTCTACAACCTCCTCTGTGCTCATCTGTATCAAAAACCCTGCCAGAATTCTAATTCCTCACCATGTATCCCAAACTCGGTGATCCATGAAGATCACAAATTGAACATGTGCCATATGATGTTTCTGTTCTATCCTGTTCTTGCCAGTCTCACTGCTGCCACTCCACATTTTAACTTATACTTCATATTTCACCAACAATTAAGGAAGATTTAATGTTGCATCAGGCCCGGCTTAGGCCTCAATTCCCTATTCTAGCTGTTATGCCTGGATAATCCCATGCAGTCAGTGACATTGAACGTCATAGATTATGCCTTCATCTTCACTTAAAAAGCCAAAAGTTAATACTTAAGATTTAGTTTGGTAAAGAATCTGCCTGCAATGCAGGAGACCCGGGTTTGATCCCTGGGTCAGAAGATCCCCTGGAGAAAGGAGTGGCAACCCACTAAAGTATTCTTGCCTGGAAAAGTCCCATGGACAGAGGAGCCTTATGGGCTTTAGTCCATGGGATTGCAAAGAGTCGGACATTACTGAGCCCTAACACTACTACTTAGATAGGAAACAACACAGATTAGGAATGAGAGAAGTGAACTTTGGGAGAAGTATATAGATAAAGAGGCATACAGCCTGATCTGCCTGATTCAGAGATTGTCTAATGCAGAACTACAGAGGGGTTACAGAGTTTCAGGAAGATGATGAGATGCAAGGCTACATTTTCAAGCCTATGGCTATAAAATGAGCTTTTGTTCCCGCTGCTGCCATTCCCCTCTGCCCCCTTCAGTTTTCTCTGCAAGATTATCCTTACCTCTGAAACATCAAAGAATTCAAGTGATGACCATATTACTTACTACCTTTAAGCAAATGTCCATCCTTAGCACTCTGTAGTGACCAAATCAAGCTAAACATAGTTCATCTTCAGTCAGGCAGGTGCTCTGATCAAATTAACTTCTGCTATTTTCATAAAAAAGAATAGCACTTGTTGACTGCTACAGAAAGCATGTTTCAAAGGTCCATTTAACATTACTTTTTATTCAGTCTGACTGACAACAATTTCAGTAAAATTTGTAGAAAACTTTTCACTGTGACCAGCCTCTTTGAATAGATAATAAGCCACCTATGAGGTGTATTCTACAAACCAAAATGTGTATTTTTGATGAGTTTATAATATTGAGATGAGTTTATAATAAAAAGATAAAAAAGATGTAATAAAAAGATGAGTTTATAATATTTTACCTGTATGAACATCATCAGAAGCTAATGAATGTTGAATATTGAAAAGCATTATAAATTCATTGAAGATATTAAAACTTAGGGTTGTTTTATCATCTCTTTTGCTTAAGTGAAAGGAATAAGCATCATTTTGACCATTTGAGAATCATCCTGTCGATTCTCAGCCCTCCTTTACTTAAACAGTAAGTTGTAAAATGGTATCAGGGCATAATATTTTATTACCTGACACTCTGTCTTCATGCAGATTGGTTTTCATTTTATTTTAATTTTTGAAGCATGCTATAACCCCTATCTTAATAAATGAAAGTATTTATTTTTATTAAAAAATACATAATCATTGTAGAAGATTTAGAAAACACTGGTGAGCAAAAATATAAGCAAATTTCATCCACAGATAACCAGTTAAATGCATCTAGACCTTCCATGTGTTTATTTAGGAATATCAAGCTTTTTGGTTTTTTATAAAAAGAGTAGTTGAATCAGACTGTGTGTGTGTTTTCTTTTTTTTAACAAAGTGTCATGCATACCCTGGATTTTGTGTGCAGCTTGTTAGAATACAACTTTTTTCCATCCACTAGGGAATACTACTACTAGGAACAATATCCTATCATCAGAGTTGCTATTAATATAAAAAATAGGAGTTCTCATATCCTATTGCCTTTTGATAATAATATTAGCAGCTAAATTTTATTGGGGGCTTATAATGTGACAAGCACTATTCTCAATGTTTACCATATATCATTTGACCCCTGCAACAATTCCTTGAGCTTCCTGGCAGGATCCTTCTTTAATGGACAAGGACCTGAAGCACAGAGAGGTTTATTAGTTCGTCCAAACACACAGCACTAGTAAGTGGCAGAACCAGAGTTCAAACCCAAGTCTTTGGATTCCAGCCTCTGTTGAAAACTGCAACACAATGCAGTGAGGACCTTTAGAATATATTAATGTAGAGTAAGATGTCACACTGAAAGGACTTCCTCACTTAATGTCTGATTGATCAATCTTTGAGATTCCTGAGGTGGAATAACATTGTCATGAGGCTGTGAGGAAACCCTAAGGCAAGTGGAAAGAGTAGAATAATTTTCCTCTGGCAATTCATAGAGAAGATTCTGAAGTCCAGTTTGAAAATCACTAGAAAGTACACTTTCCATTTCTTCTCTCTGCCTCGGCAAACTCTCCAAGTAATTTTTAAGAGGTAGTATTATCATCAAGAAATGCATTTTCAGCTATCAAGTCACTCACCTTAATTCCTGCTTCTCTATCCAGCCACCATTAGCTTGTGTGGAATACTTGAATTTTACTTCTCTATTAAACATATAAACTCTCATCTTGGGTATCAAGGAATGGATAGAACTTATGTAAGAAGTGTAGGCAGAAATGGAGACTTTGGCCTCAGTGGACTACTTAGTAGCATTAGCTATAGAGTTGCCTCTCATTTGGGCTCCCCTGGTGGCTCAGATGGTAAAGAGTCTGCATGCAATGCAGTAGATCTGGGTTCAGTCTCTGTGGCAGGAAGATCCCCTGAAAAAGGAAATGGCAACCCACTCCAGTGTTCTTGCCTCGGGAATGCCATGGACAGAAGAAGCTGGTAGGCTGCAGTCCATGGGGTCACAAAGAGTTGGACATGACTGAGTGACTAACATTTTCAACTCAACTTCCTCTCACTTATCACAGTGCTCAATGAACCTGTTGCTGAGATGGAAAGCATACAAGCCTTATAGTCAGAAAGGCCTGACTTGAAATCCCAGTTTTACCACTTACTACCTCTGTGATCTTGGGTATATTGCTTAATCTCTCTGAGCGTCTGTTTTATCATCTGAGATATAGATGTACACTGTCTAGTCTACAGTAGATGATCGATTAGTCTGAAGTCTTTCTTAAAAGTTACTAAGACAGCTTTTTGCTTTGTATCTATTCTGTGAGATGGGGAGCACATTTT
Source organism: Odocoileus virginianus (assembly GCF_023699985.2). Taxonomy (NCBI): domain Eukaryota; kingdom Metazoa; phylum Chordata; class Mammalia; order Artiodactyla; family Cervidae; genus Odocoileus; species Odocoileus virginianus. The sequence goes on along the minus strand of NC_069696.1, from coordinate 29,272,911 downwards.
GACCATCTTTTCTTTAGTAAAGCCAAATTTGGTTAAATTCCTGTATGGAAAAGGATAATCTAATTATATAACTTTTCAAGTATAAAGGGAATTCAGACATAATCCAGGTCAATATTCTGATTTTAAGAATGGGTAGAAAAAAAAGAAAAAAAAAAAAGAATGAGTAGATTGAGGCCCAGAACTGAGAAATAAGCACAGTCAAGATGCTACCATCTTGTCCAATATCTTCAGATGAATAGTAAAGTTACTGCTGATGGCTGACAAAGGAAGTAAGATTTACAAAGTTTATTTTGTGAATGGTCCTTGAAAATAAGTTATATACAAGATTGGCTTCTATAATCCAAATAGAAATTTGTGTCTTGGAAATGTAGTTGATAATGCATCAACAAGGAGAATACAGTAAAGTCAGAAAATGGTCTCTTAACTCCTAGGACTGAGGTCCTCATGATGAAGCACTGTTATTGTCCTCAGCAAGAGGTCATAACTGTATGTATGTGTTTAGTTGCTCAGTCATGTCCAACTCTTTGCGACCCCATGGACTGTAGCCTGCCAGGCTCCTCTGTCCATGGGGATTCTCCAGGCAAGAATACTGGAGTGGGTAGCCATGCCCTCCTCAGGGGATCTTCCTGAGGGATTGAACCCAGGTCTCCCACATTGCAGGTGAATTCTTTACCATCTGAGCCACCAGGGAAGCCTGTATGTATGTAGAGCTGATATATATATATATATATATATATATATATATATATATATATATTTTGCTTTATCTCATAAAGTGAATAATCATTTTAATTTTATTGATGCTCTTAGGTTTAATTAATTTTACATCTTGAATACACACACAAATATTATATACATATTTTTAGAATTTTCTTAAATATAATCTTGTTATGGTTAAATTTTTATACTAGTTTTTGAAAACATACCTTTTTGTCTTAGTGGTAATAAAAGTGTGGATTTACCACTTTTCATAACTGTATTTTGAAAGCTTTATGGTTCTTTAGAGACAGACTCTGGAAGCCCTGCCAGTCAGAAAACGCCCAAGATTAATAACAGGAATGATTTGATGATTTGGTTGTCTTGCAGAAATTATTCATTAGATTTTTTAAAAGGAGGCATAATGTGTATTTTCCACATTCAATTATTTAACTTTTAGCCCATGTTTCAAATAGACTATTGATGTGTACTTGAATTGCTTCTCCAAGATTTCCAAAAATGATTTGTTGAATGATGATAATGCAAATTTTAGAGTAAAACACATGGAAAAAATGGTGTTGATGGATTTGGCTTTGGGGAATAATTTTTTTTTTAATTTGAATTTCATGTCAGTGAAAATTTGATAACTAGTAATTTCAGTTTCACCTGACCTAACTTGTGAAGTAAGTGAAAATGCCAATGCAGATATAGAGTATATGTCTTATTACCACACTGGTCTCCTTTATTGAGTTGTCATTTGTCAAACTGTGAACATATATATGGAACGTGTGCACTGGAATTTATTCTGATGATCCTTTAGCATTATTTTTGCTTTTTTAATAACTAAAAATTAGAAGTTGACTGACAGAGAAGCATTTGTATATTTACCTCCTTCAGACATTGTTAAAGAACATACTGGATGATCTAGAAAGCATGCCTTTTTATAAAGACTCAGATTTTGAAATGAAGAGATTGGTGCCCTTGTTCAGATATATATATTTTTTGTGCCAAGAGAATAGCTAGATGAGAAAGCAACACCTAGCAAATCAATCATTGTGATTTCTCTTATGGAAGCTCTTGTGTTCATCTCTTCCACCCCAACCCTACTGAGAAGTATCAAAACCAGTTAATTTATCTTTGAGTTTTGAGCATGACTCTAATAATAAAAATAAGTAGCTACTTTTGGTTTTGTGCTACATGGCATGTACTGTTCCAGCATTGTACTGTTTACATGTGCTGACTCAATTATTCCTCAGAACCACACAAATAAGGCACAGAAAGTTATTAATCTTGTTCAAAGTCACACAGCTCATAGATAGTAGTATAAGTATTTGAACCCAAGCAATCTGGCTCCATCTGTACACTATTAACCAGTTTACTGTACTGCTTCCACACTGCAAGATATGTTTAGAAGGAGGACTTCCACACTCAGAAGACCAGTGGCATTATGAGCAAATTAACTTCTTAGGTGTTAGTTGCTCAGTCGTATCTGACTCTTTGCAACCCGGTGGACTGTAGCCCACCAGGCTCCTCTGTTCATGGAATTCTCTAGGGAAGAATATCTTCTCTGGGCGATATTCCCAACTCAGGGATCAAACCTGGGTTTCCTGCTTTGTGGCAGATTCTTAACCCTCTGAGCCACCAGGGAAGCTCTTTCATTTTTAAAGAAAGAATTTAAATGAACTTTTACTTTTTTGCCAAGTCTACTTGATCCCTATCATTAAAGGACAGTGGCTCTCCTGTCCTATCATATATAGTTGCCACATTGATTCTGAAAATGGACGTGAAGCTTGGAAATGACAGAACACTTTATGTCTTTTTAATGTTCAGTAAAAGAGAAATTAAAAGAATTAAAAGTTTTCCAAGTTGTTCAGATTGATCAGGATGGTCAGTACTATATGTTCCTGTGTAAAACCAGGTATGTGCCTCCTTTGAGAATCCCTGTCAGTGAAATTAACAAGAGGATTTGTGTTGAGATGTGTGATGTGGAGAGTTACAATAAATATTTAGCATTGTAATAGATTTTCCCCCTTCACAATGGCTGAAAGATTAATTTCAACTTTCTTAAAAAAATCTGGAATGTACTATGGTATTTGGAAGGTTTATTAGCACGCGCCTCTGCTGTTTGTTTTTCAGCCTATGTTCAAAATCCCTATAGTAGCAAAGCCCTGAAAAAAAATCAATGTTTAGGCTCCTTGACTCCTGATAGGGGTTTAAGGGCAGGGGTTTCTACTTTTAAATTTGCTCCCTGATGTTTTCTAGTTTCCTTGCCCTCACTTTTCTTGAGATAGGAAAAGGAGGAGTTTTATCAAGCCCCTGTGGATAATTCCACCATCGTGGATTTCTGCCTGTTAGTCTTTTACTGTTATACACATTCACACCTCATATATTTTGCTCTAAAAGCAGAACATCTGAGATGATTCTGTGGTTGAAAAAGATCTCAAAGAGATGGAAGATGGATTTAATGTTGCCATTTTTAGATAATGCTGTAAATAGAATGGCAGCTGTCCTTGGATGCATAGCAGATATATAGTACATATGCTGAATAGAAACAGATAAAAGATTGCACTCAATTAATCCTCACAAGAAGTAGCACTTTTGCCATGGACTCAGTCATCGGATTTTTAACAAATGTACTTATTCTACACCCTCACATGATATTAATAAAATCTCGTGCTTTGAAGGTGACTCAGGAAGGGGAATTTTTGCTATTATCCTCAACTAGGTTTAAAGCAGTCTATAAGATTTCACCTATTTGCCCTCCCCCCACCATTTTTTCACCCTGTAAGGAATTCAAATCTACAAACATTTCTGGAACACCTGATATATTTTATAATATAATATATAAGGTGCTTTTGGTGTGGTGAAAGGAAAAAGATATGAACTATTTCTTGTGTAGAAAGAGCATACATAAGAATTTACAATGCAGGATAGAATATGATAGTTGCTGTAAGTGAATTTTGACAAGTATCTTTAGTCTAATAACTAATCATCTTTAGTTGAATATTTGTAAAACAACACCTCTGTTTCAGGTATATTGCTAATAGGTATTATGGAGACCAATCTAAATTAATCAATGTCCTCAAGGAACCTTCCTCAAGGGAGATGGCACATCAACTAAAATGGCATTCAATAAATGAATATAGAGTTTAAATGTTTAGAAGTAGCAGAGGAGAGGAAGGTTAGTTCTCTTGGAAGGTGTTGGGGGGTAGGACAAGGCTTCACAGCTGAGGTACTGAGTTATCAGGATTTTGAGGCATGAATGTGCATGCGTGCGTGCTAAGTCACTTCAGTTGTGTCTGACTCCTTGCGACCCTGTGGACTGTAGCCCACCAACATCCTCTGTCCATGGGATTTCTCAGGCAAGAATACTGGATTGGGGTGCTGTGCCCTCCTGCAGGGGATCTTCCTAACCCAGGGATTGAACCTGTGTCCTTTTTAAGTCTCCTGTATTGGCAGGCAGGCTCTGGGAAGCCCTGAGGCATGAATACCAGTTTAGTAAATAAATAATGAGGATAATGGCAATAGAATAAGGGAAGGCATTACAGAAAAAGGGAATATCATGCCCAACGCTAGGGTGGCTTGAGATTGAATGGTCTGTGGCCACCCTCATCCTGTACAGTCTTTCTGTACCACGAGAGGGTGTCTGGAGTAGTCAGTAATGACAAAGTCATGAAAGTCTGGCCCAAAAGCAAAGTAGGTTGTACATGTAAACTTTTTATGACAGCAACTTACATGCTTTCTTTTAAAGATGGACCTGGTTTTGACTGGTCTGGTTCCTAGCTCTGGTACTCATTATTTTGTGATCCTGAGCAATTTTTTATCCTTTTTAGACCTCAGCTTTTCAACAGTAAATGGAAGTTCTGAGATTTAATAAAAAATAGTCCATTGTCTGATACCTCCTATATAACGCTGACTTTCATTACTGCTGTTTGGTGTTTTGGTTGGCCGTCTGTGGGTTGTGTTCCTTGCGGAGAGATACACACAACTTCATTCAGTCAGGCAGTGCACTTTTCTTCCCGTGAAGTCTGGAGTGTAAATAACATGGGAGAAGACATGGAAAGAGATCCGGGATGGCAGTGTGGAGACCTGAATTCTGGTTCTACCTTAGCCACAAGCCGAGACTGGTGATCTTGACTCAAAATGTGCCCTGAATTTATTCTTCTCTGAGGAGGCGGGTGTGGGGGTTGTAGTCAACGTCTGACTCATGTCCTTGTTGGTATGAGTAGTTTCTGAGGAGCAGTTCAGCGACTTGAAAGAGATCAGCCACACATCCTCATTCCAGTAAAGCCCTACTCAGTCAGAAATTTGCTTTTACAGTTTCTCTTTGGGGAGAAAAGTGGTCTACAGCAGCCAGACTCCTTTTAAAATATGGTGGTTTCCCCATTCTTGTAAAATAAAGGACCAAATGCATAGTTAGTGTCCCCTGAAATTCATTAAGCATGCAGAAGGGTGTTTGGCCAGCCTTGCTCTTTCATTCAGAGATTGAGACTGGGAAGAGCAGGGGGTGGTTTGCTGGTGTGGATGTGCGGTGGCGAGGCTGTGGTTAGGTGAGTCTCAGGAGCATGTCAGCCTGTTGAGCTTCTGTGCATCAGAACATGTAAAACCTACCAATGAATCATGTTCATGGTGGCTGAAGTTTACCTCTGGAGGAAACTTGATTGGTATCGACTAAAGAATAAAGTACTTCTTTCTACAAATTAATTGTTACACTCGTGAATACCGTGTGCTCATTCACAAAGTACAGACAGATTAACATCCTGAAGAATGTGCAGTTGGCAGGGCCACTAGTCAAGGAGCGTTAACTCCAGATTCCAAACCACAGCCCTTCGATATGATTTCCTCTCTTGACAAAATCTAACTGCTATTTTCATTCTGCATTAATTTTGATATCATTTTGAAGTAATAGCATGTATGGCTCTGTAGTCTCCTAATGTAGACGGTCCTGTCTCTTGCTCCTCTATTTCCCTTGATTTGTTTCCACCGTTAATCTAGTAACCAGCCACTTATTGTACTGATTATCTTGTAATTGAAACTATAAAAGCCTATGGCAGGTAAACCTATGGCAGGCAGATGGTCGGCCCAGTATGTCAGCTGTCTCGGATGTGGGAGGTTTTTTTTTTTTTTTTTTTTGGTGTATGACAATGTCTGGAAAATAAAAAACACAAAGTAAAGAGCCCAGATCATACAATTTGAAATTTAACAGAATGTATTTGCTAACACTTTCCAAGTAGCTTTAAGACCAAAATTCATTATGGAAGCATCTTTTGTGGAGCCTGAAGTGAAAGAGAGGAAGGGGAAAGTATAATGTTGGGAAGAGTGCCAAGGTTGTTATAGTAGATTTTCAGTAGCAGTGTTTTGGTCTTTGGTCTTTTGGTGGATGTACTTTTGGTTGGGGTGGGAGGCAGGGAGGGATGGCAGAAATATCCCCAAGCTATTGGTTGCTTTTGCTTGTTCTCTTAGCAGCCTGAGGGGAAAAGTGCTTGTTTAAACACTAATATATTCCGTAGAAACCAACAATTATAGCAAGGTTTTTAAAAAAGAAAATTACATTAAAGATGAATGAGGGTATATTGAAATAATTATGTTTTAAGGTGTGTAACATTAAAGATATTGAATAGAATATTGACTGTTTTGTGGAAATAGCAATAATGAGATTCCTGTCACCTAATCTTACAATAATTGGGTTATTACTATGCAAATGAAGGTATTACTTTAAAAAAAGTAAGGAAGCAAGACAGATCCTTGAGGCAGTCCTTTATCTGTTCTTAAAGCTGTGCTGTCAATTCTTCTTAGACTGAAGATCCTTTTCTCAACAATTTGGAGATGCTCACTTCACTCTGTACTCCTGGAATTCCACTATAATGTTTTTTAGGTGCCACAGGTAGCAGATCGGTGGCTGTTGATCTTATATGAATATATATTTTTTAGCTCTTTGTGGAGCCCAAGGGAATAATTAAACTATATAATTATTACCCACTGTCTTTTTTTAAAAGTGAAATGTTGTGAATTTTCCTGGCAAAGATGTGTGCTGGCGCTCTTATCTCCACTTTCCACACAGCTCTATCATTATTGTGTAGTGTCAGCTGGTACCTGGGGCTCTCAAAAGCCACCAGGTCATTTTGGGCTGACAGACCTCCTAGGACACCTTTATGGCTGAGGAAATGAGTCCATTAGTCCTCAGTCATCCTCAAATCAATGATGTGTCCATTGCCGTCACCACCACGTCCAGTTAAACTCCTGTGACATCCATCAAATGAATAGAAATATTTGGACAGTTGCCATTTTGGTTCATGACCCAAGTAGATACCTGGGTGTACAACAGGGAATGGTATTGTGCACTGTTGATTGCTGAGGCTTTGGGTAAAAGATGATTGTATTTCCTGGAAATGTTGTATGATTTTTACACCCTGCTTGTTATATGAAATGCTCTCTGTATATGGAAGGATACAAAATTCCACTTTAAAATTTCTCTAGTAGTTCTCCCTAAGGAAAACATCAAATGAAAGTCTTGGATTGAGTCTGGTTGAAATCTCACAATGAATCTTTTGTAGTTTCCGTGCTCTTTGGTAGTATATACTAGATTAATCAGAGCAAGTAGATTTGAGGAAATCATGAAAGAAAAATTTCATTTACCAAGTGCCTTTGGTTCCAAGGATTAGGAGGTCAAGAAAATATAGGCCTTATCAGTTTATTTCAGAATCAGTTGAGACTTGAGTGACTTTATAAAATGTCATCAACAACTGCTCTTTACTGTATGTTCTTCTGTACTTCTTAAGGTAGAACTTGGCTCAGAATGGCTGCAGCACATTATATTCATGCCATTCTCTGTTTAGTAGAGAAATCCTAGAATAAATTCATAAAATATAGATAACATTTGCGAACAATTCACAGTCCTGAAAATATCAATTCTAAATCCTTACATTTTTAGAATTTAGCTACTTTGGTTGGCTTCAGTAAATTGATGTATGTGGGTAATTTTTATTAGATGTCTGTGAGAAGGATATTTGGAGAAAATGCAGTATTCTAGCATGTCGTTTAGGTTAGAATAAGTTATGCTGCTGTTATAAACAGCCCTAAAATCTCATTTACAAGATCTGTTGTGATTATAGGTGATTCTGCAGGTCAGTTTTACACCATAGACTGGCTTAGCTATTGAAATTTCAATTTTATAGCATTTTTATATACATCTATTTCCATGAACTCCCAGGCCAGAGAAGAAAGGGCTGAAGAGTTGAACACTGGCAAATACTTTATTCCAGAGCGACAAACATCCCTTCTCATATTTCTTTGCTAGAACTAATCATTAGGCCACTTCTTATGTCATTGGGATGTAAAGTACAGAGGACAACCAGATGTTGATAAAAACTAGTACTCTGATCATATCCGTTATTTATGTAGACCACTTGTTGAGAGTACCTTTGGAATTTGAAATGCCACTCGTGATGTGTGGGTGTAGAAACCTCAGCAAGGAGTGTAATGAATAATTTTCATTAAAAGCAATAAACATCTTTCTCCTACTCATTGCTGCACCCATTTGTCTAGACTTCTGTGGACCTATTCTTGGGTTCGATGGAACAGATTTTACCTTGACTAAGGTCTGCATGCAGTCAACCTTTACAGATAGGATTACAGTGAGCTTTTAAATTTGTAGCTGTGACCAACGAGCAATAATGATAAATCTTGTAGAAGAATGCCCTTTGTCCATGTTTGATGAAGATTGGTGGCATAAAATGCAGCCAACAATCTCTCAGGTTGGAAATGGGGTTATTTGATTTGCAGAAAAAAAGAAATATTAGAAGAAGTACATTTGTTCACTCATTCTGATAGGATCTACAGAGAAAAGAGAGAGTATTTTAGTATAATGAATGTCCCATTATCTTTATGAACAAAGCAAATTCATGTGTACGCAGTCGTGTTGGACTCTGTGCGATCTCATGGACTGTTGCTCTCCAGGCTCCTCTGTCCCTGGGATTTTCCAGGCAAGAATGTTGGCGTGGGTTGCCATTTCCTACTCCAGGGGATCTTCCCGACCTAGAGATCCTGGTCTCTTATGTCTCCTGCATTGGCAGGCAGATTCTTTACAGCTGCTCTACCTGGGAAACCCAAAGCAAAATATTTGGAGCTAATAGATTTTTAGGAACAGTAACAAAAGTTTGTATCTTATTTAGCTTTTTGGGAGTAGCAAACAAGAAGAAAACAGGAATGCATTTCATCTGAAGGTGGGGGATATTTTACCACTTAGGTAGAACAACTTTCTGTCATCCTTAGAATGTAACCAAGTAATTCCTTTGTTTGTTTGTTTTTTCAAGTGATTCCTTTTAAGTATCACTGTGAACTCAAGAATTTAAGCATATTTGATGGGCTTAATCAGTTGCAGTTCTTATACTTTCTGAAGCTCAAATTTTGACCATTGCAAACCTCTTCAAACTGGCTTCTGAGTACTTTTGACATAGCTGTTGTCATCTTTGTTAGCTTCTTTTCTATATGGTATGTCAAGATGTTCTGAATTTTGTACGTATCCTGCCCCCATCTATTTCTCTAAGCAGTCTTGTGTTTTGAGCACTAGATACATTTGTATGTTCATTTCTATTGATTTGGTCATTATTTAAGGCTAAACAGTGCTAGTTTATCTGCTTAGAATTTTCACCTCTAGTGCTGAAGTATTATATTTTGGGTTATCAAATTTGATGTTAAAAATACATTTAAAGTTGTTTTAATATATGTGAGGTCCATCAGCAGTTTTACTAAAATTTTTGGAGAATGGTATTTCAACCATGGATGAGTATCATTTTCTAGCTATCAATCACATTGTATACATTAAAAATCTTTCTGACCTTATTATTTCTTTGGCTTAATACTGTGGGAAGAATCTTCTTTCACAGTTTGTATTCATATTTGGCTCTTCTTTGGCTCGAGGTGATCAAATCTGTTACAAGTTACTGTTTTTACAGCCTCTTAACACACTGAGTTCTGCTTTCATTTGTTTTTGTTTTTTTGTTTTTTTAGCTTAACTGCTTCATCTTGATCACCATTTACCAGTGTTTATCTGCTACTCTAATTTCCTCAGAAGTTGTCATATACATTATATTACTTATGTATTTCTGTAGGTTAACATTTAAAATGATTTTTTTTTAATGAGGGAGTGAAAAAAATTAGGGAGTAAACATCATCATTTTACTGAGCTCATATGCCCATGTCATATTTGGCTTAAATAGTTAATTGTAGTCCTGGGATTCTGCACCCCACAGCATTGTTTGGTAGTGAAATGTAGAAAGTTACAGATTTTATAACATTTGCTTGCTCAGAAAACCCTTTTTATGCTGTGCCTCATCTATAAGGAACTCTTTTTACTAATATGACGAGGGAATAAAATGCCCCTACTCTTAGCAGCTGTGTAGGAGGAAAGAGGAAGGGTGGAGTTGTAAGATCTAAAGTTTTTGTGTTTATCAGAACCTTGCTTATGTTTAGTTTTGTTGGGCCCTCATTTGACAAGAATGCCTGGACCAGTCTGTGTGACTCTGACAACTAACCACTCTGTTTTTTTAGAGGATGGTGTTCTGCCATCTGAAATGGACCACCTCAACTAGTGCTTACAGATACATATAGAACCTCCCTTCTTCCTGTTTACCTGTCCTGATTCTGCTCTTTCAGGTCTTCCAGAGGCTCTAAGACTAACCAGAGAGCAATTAAGTGAGATGCAGCATTGGATCTTGTGTGCATGCGTGCATGTTTGTGTGCTAAGTCGCTTCAGTTGTGTCTGACTCTTTGTGACCCCATGGACTATAGCCCGCCAGGCTCCTCTGTCCATGGGATTCTCCAGGCAAGAATGCTGGAGTGGGTTGCCATTTCCTTCTCCAGGACATCTTCCTGACCTATGGACTGAACCCACTTCTTACATCTCCTGCACTGGCAGGTGGGTTCTTTTCTACCGCTACCACTGGGAAGCCCTGTTGGATCACAGCCATTTGCAAATGATACTCATGTCATTGGAAGTATTTTTAAAGAAATTAGGATAGTATTTTTTTTTAAAGCCCAACCAGATTTACTAATGAGAAACATGGTATCTCACATAGTCAGACATTAGAGGTAGGGCAGATCATTGGGTTGAACTTGTCCTGTGCCTTCAGCATCTTATCTCTGCAGTTCCCCAAGCTCTGCCCTCCCCTATATATCAGATTTATTCTTAAATTGAAAGCAGGTTGTATCTGCAGTTCCAGCTCTGACACCCATAGAGGTTGAGAAAAGAGACCGTCTCTTTTAAGGGTCTCATAAAATTGAGGAAATGTTTTCCCAGAAGCAAATCTTACTTATGTTTCATTGGCTCATGTTGTGTCATATGTCCATTCCTGTATTCAAACCATTATTCCAGGAGAATGCCATTCATAGGTTAGTATAGGTGTGGGTTCACCAAGCCATCACTGAAAAGGAGGATGGGGTTAACCATGGTTCCCTTAAATTTAACAGGACCTACTGCAGAAGTTGGGCTTACTTCCTCAAACTGCACTGCTCTTACATGCTAAGGAAGGGATATTGAGGAGAAAACCACAGTATCTGTTATATTATGCCTTAGGGCTTATTTGTTCATTTGTATGTTCATTTTTTTTTTGCTGTAGAATGTGAGTAAAATAATGAGCAATTACAGTTGGAAAAAAATCAATATGATATATCCAAAGAGGTATGATTTGTTGTAAAAATCTTTCCAAAAGTTTCACCGATTTTTTTTAAATGAATGTGAATTGCATGAACAACCTAATGTTATACCTTTTTACCGCCAGTGAGTTCAGTGAATAGCAATGTTTTTGAAATATGATTAAACTTGCCCTAAGAACTGTCATCTGCGTTGGGTTTTTTATTAAGCTTCCCTTGGTGGCTCCTTCCGTCCTTCCTCTCAAGCCCTTGTGTTATAGGTCAAAGAGTGTCCTGGGCTCTAGCAGCATCACCCATATTTTTCTAGACTCACGCCTAGAATATTGTCTGTTCTTCCCTTCAACTTTTCAGATCTTTCCTGCTCCTCAAAACCCAGCTCAGTGCTATGTCTGTGATGCCTTTTGGCAACCAGGCCAGCCTGAGGTTCATTTTTCTCTTTCCTCTGAATACTTTAAGTATTTTCTATTCAGGTCAAGTCATCTGCTGTCTTTTGAGACTTCTTCTATGTCTTTGAGCTATTATTAACATCTTTTATTATTGATTATGACCTTTTTGAAAATAGAAACCCTTGATATCTTAATGAGTCCCGTGAAAATTGTTTCTTTTCATGTGGTCATCTTAGAAAAGCAAGTTTAAAGAATCTCTCATTCTGGACATAAAAATAGCTCACATTTATTAAGTATTTGCTATATTCCCAACACAGTAATATGTGTTTATGGTCATTATCTCATTTCTTCCTCACATACATATTGAAAAACTCCATGTAGTTGGTTAGACAAAGAACTATCTCAAAATAGTTGAAGTTAAGAAAGGGAGCATAACCTTTAAACTCCCAGGATATCTCCAGACATTCATCTTGCTCTATCATCTCATGTCTTAGTATTGCTTTCCTCTTGCATAACATTATTAGGTTTGAATAGTCCTCAGTAAAGTCAGTCACAGAAAAAAAGAGAAATGGAGAGGGGGGGGTGGGAGAGAGGGAGAGGAAGAAAGAGAGAGGAGAGTGCATTCAAGTGAACAAGAGGGCGAGAGAGAAGGAAAGGGAGATAGAGAATGTGTTCTGGCCATTGTTGGGGTGGTGGGGAACCCCATGGCTTCTCAGAAGTGGTCAGTGATTGCTCAGGCCTGAACAGTCATCCCTAAAATGCAGCACAGTGAGGTATGGGCCGAACCTACTTGAACCATGAAGCCTGAGAATAGGAGCGGCATGGTTTTTTCAGTGAGATGCTGAGTAGACAATGACTCTGTAAGTGCTAATATTATTTCGAATTTACAGATACGATCTGGGCTTATAGATGGAGTAGCTTGTCCAAGATCGCTTACATAGAGATTCAACTCAGCATACATGCCAGAGTTTATGCTGGTAATCACTTTTCTATATTGTAGTATTTTTATTAAACTGTGTTTGAGTATCAGTGATTACAATAAAAATAGCTTCCTCTATGCGGACCTTATTTTATGTGTCTTCAGGAGCAATCCTTTTCACATACTCGGTGCTTCGTAGAATCTCATCTTTTTTACCAAGTCAGGAAATGAACCATCCTCTGAAGTTATTACACGCTAGTTGAGTAACTGGATTTGCTTTCCTAAGGTTGTGTTTCAGGCACTATATGTATATTTTTTTTCACCCAGATCTCTGCATTTGAATACTTTCATAGCTTTTTGTGGCTCCATAGACAGCACACCTGACAAAGAAATTTTAGATGTTGTCACTGGGGAGAAATTTGCAGAGGAAAAGCACAAGGGTCACTGAAATCTCCTTCCATTGCCTGGAGAGGTGCCTGGGTAGAACCTGGAGAGTCATGAGTATGTTACATGGACTAATCCAAGATCTGTCAACAGAAAGACCCTTGGTCAACCTGGGGAGACTGAGCCAGGACAAACTGAGCTGTGGATGCTGAAGCCCTGATTCTTGAGCTCCTGAAATGAAAGTCTGTGGCCCCTGTTATCTCTGACTCCTTCCACAATCCAGTGCCTGTCCTGTTCTTGCTCAGGCCTGCCAGCAGACCCTGCTCTTCAGGTTCTTCCTGTCCTCTCAGTTTCTAGGAGAGACCACCCACCATTTGACTCGAACTCTTCCTGTTCATTTCCTTCTGATCCAAGAATTGCCAATGTCTGAGATGAGTTTTCTATCATTTTTGACGTTTTTGTGTTTTAGGTGCTATTTACCGTGTTACGTATTGACACACAAATGCATGTTTTGTCATAACAACTCCTTCCCTAACATTCTGGAATGCATTCCTTGTTTTACTTCTTTCTCTGCTAATGACTTTTCTGACTTTGAAGTAGTTAGATCACAGCTTCTTTATTAATATGTTTTAATGACTTTGTTTTTCCCCCCCATCATCTAACAAAGTTCGTTACAGATATTACTCAACAATATATAGTTAGTTTGACTGAGTCCTCAGAGACGGGGTGAATTGTCTATGACACCAGCATAAGAACCAGGAGTTTCACCTTATTTTGTAGAGGTGGCCTGAACACTGTTCACTCTGCGCTTTCAGTTTGTGCTCAGAGGTAAAGGGTGAGACACAGTTTACCAACCTGATCCACAGCTTGGTATGTAGTTTTTATGTCTTTATCCATTCAGTCATTAATATATCTGTGGAGGGGATGATTCGGGATTACTCTGTTTTCAAAATTTAGAATTTAGTGTATTTTCAGGATTTTGCTTCTAATCAGGAATAATTTGTGCTGTAAAATGTATTATAATCTTATGTGTTATCTTATCCACACTAGATGTCAGTTATTTTATAGTGTATATATTTGATCTTTGCTGTACTCTGGCTGGAAAGGAAAGTAAGTCCTCTTATGTAGAAATGTGGCCTGTTAACAATGAACAATGTATTTATAGGTTGTCTGCTCACCCACTGAATTTTCACTGGTAGAAGTATAACTTCACCATCAGTCTGAGAACATCAGCATAGGGGTTTACCTTTTAATATTTTCATTTAAAACATCACAAAGGCTATTCTAAATTAGCAAGGGGCATTGACACAGCAAACTAGTGAAAAATGTGAAGACACAGCTTTCTTCAGCTGATTTGGTTTTAGCTGCCACTTTGGAAGCTTTTACACTTCTTTCCCTTTCCCACCCCAACTCCAGGGGGTAAACAAAAGAATATAATTTGCATCAGCTAGAGCAATATTTCTGAGGTCATTGCTCTAAGTGTGTGGGGGATTTGGAGTAGGAATCCTGAAAAGGAGAAAAAGGCAAGGGTAAAAGCTCTGTTGACAAGGGGGTTTCATAGGCATGTGGTGAGAGCACAACATTGGATGTGTGAATACAAATTCTGCAAGCTTCCTCTCCTCTTGTGAAAAAAAGTTCTGTCTGGATAGAGCTGGACACAGAGGCAGCTGTATAACTTAGCTTTACTATCTGATTCACATCCTTCCCTGTTGGAGTGTTTAGCACCTTCACTTCTTCTTGTCCTTCTCCTCAGCACATGTGGTACCACTGGTTGAGAGGAGGGCAGATGGCTGTCTGTATAAGATGCTGAATGGTGCTTTATCATTTGGCCAGTCCACTGGGCTTGAACGGAAGGGCATTTGAATTCTCACTTTGGTGCAGACCATTAGCACATTCATCCTTTGCTGGCATCAGGTCAAGGAACCCAAGTTAGCTTGTGAACCAAGTTTTTCCCTGGAGTAAACATAATACATATACTTGACTAGGAGGTCAGCTGTTAAAAGATGACTTTTTTCCTCAGTAGGATAGGATATTTGTTCCTATTTAGGTAGTATCTAAGTGGAGGCAATTTAGACATTTAATAAAGCAAAATCTATCCTAAAAAAAAAATAGGAAGACCTCATTATAGATTCACAGATCTGTGTATTTGTGTGCTCAAGGATAATAATAATACTGGGAGACAGTTCCGAGGAAAGAGATGAGTAAAAATAAGAAAAAAAAAATTAATGGATTTGAGCCCAAGTAAGCAAAACTCTATTATTTAATTATAGTATCTAACTGTGAATATAAATGGGAGATGTAGAAAAAGAATTTTTTCCAAAGTTTGGATCATAGAAGCTGTCATGACTAAAGGAGGAAACCTGTCACTGAGAGCTACAAACTAGAGGTTTGATCTTTCTTAAAATGAATCAGGGAGTATAAAAAATATTTTGAGAATTGAGGACTGTCCCTTTTGTACAAACTCAAGTGTTTTCACATCTGAAGTAAACAAAAACTGCATAATGTGGAAAATATGTCAATGTCCTTCAGATTTTGTCCCTCTGTGATAGTCTGGTTAGATGGGGAAAACTCACTGATACACAGTGGAAAAGGACATACTAGCTCTTACAATTTCATGTTGGGAACTTCTTGTGGACCAGTGCCTGCAATAATATGTATGGTTGGGCCATTTATTTGCTATCAGTTGCTACTTTTGGCACATTGTTACATTTGGGTACATTTAAACCCCAGAGTCTTGGTTAAATTCCAATGTAGATGAGTGATGATATTCCATCTGCCATGTTCTTATTTTGCCTTCCTTAAGGAAATGAAGCATAACTTCATTCTTAAGCAGACTGTTGATATACTACAGATAAAAATTTAATATTTTTATTCCTGATTTTGTAGTTCAGTGTTATCAGACCTCAGCTCTATGCTCAACTTTGTCACTGACTCTCTCGTAACCTTGTGCAAGTCAATTTCATCTCTCTGAAATGAATTTTCTATAAAAGGTAAACAATAGCCTAGGTAGCTCTTTTAAGCCTACTTAAAACTGAAACAGATTATGACTGGTTGATGGTCTGCATTCTTGCTAAATGGATTTGTTCAGACTTCCAACAATTTTTCAGATTTTTATCCACTTTAATGTATTATAAAACACATTCTCTTAAAAATTATCTTTAAAGTTGTTTATCCAAAAAAGTATACATCAAATGACAGAAATCTTGGTGTTTCAGTCCAAAGTGATATATTTTTTCCCCTGACTAATCCCAATTCACATTTCAATTATCTTTTTAGTGGAGGTATGAATGTGTATGTAGTTCTAGGTAGGAGGAAATAGGAGTGTATATGGAGAAAACTACCATAACTCACATAGCTACATTTATTCTGATGTTTAGATTTTTGATTTACCAAATCTCACATTTTTGCAGAAATATTCAGTAGGACATGTTTCATGACACATTTCACTCACACTGTTAATATGATGACACTCTTGGACTGTGATATGTAGTTTGATGTCATACTTAAAGATACCACTAAAAAAGCTATAGAAAAAGACACTCAAAGATATTATAGATAAATCAAAATTGAATTATAAAAAATGTTTAAGGATAACAAGATAAAGAAAACAGAGGAATGAAAAACCAAAAACAAAGTGAAATTATTGGCTTCTGGCCTAACATATCAATAATTACATGAAATGTAAATGGTCTAAATACAGCAATTGAAACAGATTGTTAGAGCATATTAAAAAATAGCACCCAACTACAGTGCTGTATCTTCATGAATCTCTTTAAATATAGTGATATTGGCAAGTTGAAAGTAAAGAATTGGTAAAAAGTATCTTGCAAACATTAATAATAGTAAGCAGGAGTTGCTATATTATCAGATACAGTAGACACTTGTGATAGAGGGGGGATATTATATGTTGACGGAAGAGTTGCACCATCAGTAAGACTCAGTCATCCTAAAGATGTGTGCCCTAAATTACTGAGTTGCAAAAAAATGACATATTTTTTAAAAGAAATAGATTTATAAATATAATTGAAGATTTTAATACCCCATCTCATCAATGGATAGAAAACTAGACAGAAAATCAGCAAAGAGAAAAAACTCAGCATCAGTGAACAACAGACTTAATAGGTATTCACTGAGCACTCTACCCCACAGGAACAGAACACACATTCTCTTAATGTGACCATGAAACATGTAATATATTTGACCATATCGTGGATCAGAAAACAAGTCTCAAAAATTTTTAAAGAATTAAAATCTTAAAGAATGCATTCTTTGACTACCATGGAATCAAATTAGAAATTAGTAATAGAAAAATAACATGTAAAAATCTGAACACTTGGAAATTCAACTACACACATTATAAATAATCCATGGGCCACAAAGGAAGTCTCAAGGAACATAATACATTGAATGGATTGAAAATAAAAATACACCGTTAAAATTTGTGGGTCACAGGTAAAGAAGTGCTAAGAGGCATGTTAGATAGCATTAAATGTATACATTAGAAAAAAGGAAAAGTTTCTAATCAATAATCTAAACTCACACTTCAATAACCTAGAAAAAGAAGAGCTGAATATACCTGAAGTCCAAAGCAAGCAGAATGAAAGAAATCATAATAAGAACAAAAATTAATAAAATTGAAAACAGAAAAACAATGAAAAAATTCCGGTTATTTGAAAAGACTGATAACGTTGACAAACATCTCACAAGACTGACAAAGAAAAAAACAGATAAGACACAAATCACCAATGTGAAGAATGAAATAAAGTGTATCACTATAGACTGCAGACATCAAAGGGATAATATGCATATACTAGGAACAGTTCTATACATATAAATTTGATAACTTAGAAGAAATGGACCAACTCCTCAAATGACATAAACTGCTACAACTCACTCAATATTAAATAGATAGTTTGAATAGCTCTAAAACTATTAAGGAGATTGAACAAATAATTTTAACAATAAAAAAATCCACTCCCAGATGGTTTCACTAGAGAATCCTAACAAACACTGAAAGAAGTAGCGTCAGTTCTATACAATGGCTTCCAAAAAACCATTTATTTTAGGAAAGTGGTATTACCGAGATACCAAAACCTGATAAAGATAGAACAGAAAAGAAAACTAGAGATGAATATTCTTCATGAACATGGACATAAGGATCCTTAATAAAATATTAACAAATAGAATTCAGCAGTATAGGTAACAAATAGAATTCAGCAACATATACATTTCATGACTGAGTAGGATTTATTCCAGGAATTAAGGTTGGTTCAGTACTTGCAATTCACCTTGTTAACAGGCTAAAGAAGAAACACCATATGATCCTATCCATTCATGCAGAAAAAAGCATTTGACAAAATCAACCATTTATGATAAAAATTCTCAGAAAAATGAGAACAGAGAGCTTCAACTTGATATCAAGCATCTGAAAAAGACTGCATAAATTCTATAACCAACATTACCCTTAATGATGAAAGACTGAATTGTTTCTCCTCAGATAAGGAACAAGGTCAAGAATGTTTGCACTCACCAATTTTACTTGATATATTGCTAGAACTTCCAGCTAGTACAGAAAGATAAGGGAAGGAAATTAAAATCATAGAGATCAGAATGGAATCAGAAATAAAATTGTCCCTATTTTCAGGTGACATGATTGTTTATATAGAAAACCCTAGGGGACTTAAAAAAAAAAAAAGCCTTTCAAAACTAATAGGTGAGTTCAGTAAGGTAGTAGGATATGAGATAAGCATACAAAAATCAACTATATTCCTGTATAATAACAATGAACAACTGGACACCAACATTAAAAATACAATACCATTTATAATCACTCAAAAATTTAAGCACTTAGTTATAAATCTAGCAAAACATGTGTAGGACTATATGCTAAAAGCCATACAGTACTGATTGAAAATATAAATAAATAGGTATATACCATGTTAATGGATTAGAAGACTCACCATAACAAATGTATCAATTCTCTTCAAACTGATGTACAGGTTTAACACAGTTTGTATCAATATTTTGGCACAATTTTTTGTGTAGATCAAATTTTTATAAAAATTTTATGGAAAGGCAAAGAAATCAGAGTAGTTATAAGAATTTTTAAATAGATGAATAGAGTGGGAAGAATTAATCTACTCGATTTCAGGATTTATTATACAGCTATAGTAATCAAGACTATGTGAGTTTGGCAGAGGGAGACATGTGTATAACAATGAAATAGAACAGAGAACCCAGAAATTGGCCCATACAAATATAAACTGATTTTTGACCAAGGTGCAAAACCAGTTCAGTGGAGGAAACCTAGCCTTCTCAACAAATGGTATTGAAGCTCTTGAGCATCCATAAGCAAAAAATGAAACTTCACCTTAGACTTATACAAAAATTAACTCAAAATATATCAAGAACTTAAATGTATCGATAAAATTTAAAAATAGAATTTTTATGAAAAAAATTGGAATATCTTCAGGATCCAGGGCAAGACAGAGCATTTTTAGACTTTATATCAAAACCATGATTCATAAAATGAAAAATTGATAAATTCAACTTAACAAAATTAAAAACTTTGGGCTCTGTGAAATACCCTGTTAGTAATATGATAAGCTACAGGCTGGGAGAAAGTGGCTTCAGACTATATATTTAGACTTGTAGTAAGGATTAGTATTAAGAATATAATCTTTTAAAACCAATAAAAAGAAATGAAACAATCCAATCAGAAAACTGGGCTCTGTGAAATACCCTGTTAAGATTATGATAAGCTATAGTCTGTGAGAAAGTAGTTTCAGACTATATATTTAGACTTGTAGTAAGGATTAGTATTAAGAATATAATCTTTCAAAACACTTCAATAAAAAAATGAAACAATCCAATCAGAAAATAGACCAAATACATGAAGGAACATTTCATGGGAAAGGATATATACAGCTAACATCTAAGCACATGAAAAGATGTTCAACATCATTAATCATTAGAGAAAAGCAGAATGGCTAAAATAAGAAATAATGACAATGCCAAATGCTGGCAAGGATTGCAGAAACTAGCTCATTCATGCATGGCTGATGGAATGTAAAATGGTGTAGAATGTTTTACAGAACAGTTTGACAGGTTTTTAAAGAAAACTTAACTTAAAATGACGATAAAATCCAGCAATTGCTCTTGTGGGCATTTATTTCAGAGAAAGGAAAACTTCTACTCACACAAAAGCCTGTGTGCCAATGTTTATAGTAGCTTTTGCTTATATAATACCAAACTAGAAATAGTGTAATACTGTAGTGCCTTTCGGTGGGTGAATGGTTAAATGATCTGGATCATAGAACTATTGAGCAATATAACTAGACAAACCTGGATAAATCACCAGAGTTTTGTGTATGATTTCATTTGCATGATAATTTTGAAATGACAACACTATAGACATTGTACACTAGTGGTTTCCAGGGTTTAAGAAGGAGGTGGGATAGGAGGGCTATAAAAAGACAATCTTAGGGACTCTTCTGGTTGGTGATGGAAATATTCTGTATCTTAGCTCTATCGATGTCAACATCTTGGTTTTGGTATTGGACTATAGCTTTGCAAGATGTTACCCTTGAGGGAAACAGGGTAGAAGATATAGGGGATTTCTCTGTATTATTTCTGAGAAATGCATGCAAATATGCAGTGGTGTCACATTATATATTGATTAAAGAAAAAGACAGCCTTCTAATGGCTTCCAGGTTAAAATTCAAAGCCTCTCCTTGGCCCTTTCCTTCTTCCTTCATGTCCTGCTTGTCTTTCCTGGACATATCCCACTGCAGGCGCAGTGGCCTTTTGCTGTTCCTGGTCTTTTACCACAGGGCCTTTGCTCTAGCTGTCCCCACAGCCTGCAAAGCACAGCCTCTGTCCAGTTGCTCACTTTGTCCTGGTCTCTGCGCAAATGTTGCCTTAGCAGAGCGACTTTTCCCTTGAACACTGTCTCTAAAATAGGACCCCCTACCACAATCTATTCCCTTCCTTGGATTTATGTTTCTTCTCTCATTAGAAATGGGCTTCCCTGGTCGCTTAGCTAGTAAAGAATCCACCTGCAATGCAGGAGACCCCAGTTTGAGTCCCGGCTTGGGAAGATCCCCTGGAGAAGGGATAGGCTACCCACTCCAGTATTCTTTGGCTTACCTGGTGGCTCAGATGGTCAAGAATTTGCCTGCAATGCAGGAAACCCGGGTTTGATCCCTGGGTTGGGAAGATCCCCTGGAGAAGGGAATGGCTACCCACTGCAGTATTCCGGCTTGGAGAATTCCATGGACAGAGGAGTCTGGCAGGCTACAGTTCATGGAGTCTCAGAGTCAGACACAACTGAGCTACTTTCACTTTCTCATTAGAAATAGACTTGATACTTTTAAATCTTCCAGAGTTTTTTGGATAGGAACCTCAAGTTCCCCATTTTACCTCCTCTTTCCTATGTTTTCTTCTGGGATTTGGAACATTTGATTTTCAAAAACAGACCAAACAAGCTGGTTCATTCTATTTTTTTCCCTTCTGCTGATGTTCTAGATGGAATTTAAGAGTTCTGTGGTAGTGGATGTCATGTAGTCTGTCAGGCTCAGTCGAACACCATCCACTGGCATTTCCCAGCCAGAATTTAACAGTCAACCTCCTTACTCCATGAAACTGCCTCTAAGTGACTTAGCTCTGATTCTCTTCTAGGCTTCTTAATCATCCACGGTGTAAAGACACACTTCAAGAGGATCCTTAGAAGTCTTGGACAAGCTTCCCCACACGTGGCAGGTATGTGTCTACACAACTGAGTATGCAAGGAATGTAACTTGTTTTATTTTCTGCAGTTAGATCTTTCGTGTAAGCACGTGGAAGCAATTTGAGGTTGCATCCTAATTCTAGTTAATACTTTGAAGGTGAGGGGTGACATATCTGCTCCTAGGCTGTCATCTCTCCACGAGTCATGTTTGTCCTCTTATCCTTCGTCAGTACTCATGAGCCACTGCTGAGGCACACCTTGATCTTCCTTTGAGGATCTTTTCCTTTCCTTCTTTTGGCTTCTTCCAGATACTCCCTGGACACGTGAGGGTGTGCTGCTGCTGAACCAGAAGAAAGTCTCTGGGGTGGCTTAGAGCTCTATGCTCCTTGCATGACGCTGTGAAGCCCCGGGGCCTTGTTCTGTTGCTCCTGTGTCATGCTAGTCCAGACAGTCCTTGGCAGACCTGGTCAGGTCCACCTGCAATATATCACTTGGTCATTTCAAAGGTCCAGACCTCATCCAAGAAAGAAAATCCATTCCATCTGCCATTATTTTCTACCATCATGTTTAGCAAACATAGAGGGCAAGAGGAGAAGGTGGACGACAGAGTATGAGATGGTTGGATGGCATCATTGACTCAATGGATATGAGTTTGAGCAAACTCTAAGAGATAGTGAAGGACAGGGAAGGCTGGTGTGCTGCAGTCCATGCAGTTGCAAAGAGTTGGTCATGACTTTGAGCGACTGAACAACCCTGTTACAGTATTTTGAACAGCACAACTTAGGAAATCAATCAAAACACAGTTTACATTTTTTTTTTCCTGTTGTTTCTTTAAAATGCACTGGGAAAGGGGAAGTGGGTATTCTCTTGGCTCTGGATGAAATTTAGGCCTCAAGTAGGCTCCATACCTAGTAAGATTACTCTTAGATTTAAAAAATTTCTATCTACACTTTAAATCACAAACACTGTCTACATTCAAAAATTAAAATGGTCAATCTCAACTATAATAGTAGTTTGCAAGTTCATTTAATATCAAATCATCTCTCATCCCCTCTCTGAGGCCCATATTTGGATTGGGCTCTTGCAGAGGGAGAGGGTGTGCTGTTTTCTTTCTCTATCTGTCACCTACTCCCCCATTTGCTGGCTGCTATTGCTAAATCCTAAGGGATTGAAACGAGGGAAAGAAAAGGAAATGAGTGACTTAGGGATGTTTTTTATGTGAACAGGTACTGGGTTAACCTGGCTCCAGCTTTCAGGGCCTGGCAGATATTTAAAACTGAGAATCATTTGGCCACTTTGGGGGGACTTAGGTGGCTCCCCTGCTGGGCCCATTTGTCTTCAACTCTCCTGGCTTGGACAGGGCTTCTCCTGTAGCTGTCCACTCCCTACTCACCTCCTGGTTCTCGGCTAGTCCATCCCACATGAACTCATGTTGAGTGTATAAAGAATACTTCCGAGCGGCCATCTTGGGCTTCAGGCTAGCTCTGTCACCCGTGGCTCACACCTGCTTCATGAAAACACGCATCTTGTGAACCTCCGAGGACTGAAGGGTACTTCTCAAATTACTGAGCTGTTCCTTATCTCCTTCTTGTCCTCCAGATTCCCAAGGTGGGAGCCAATCTGCAATCTGTCAGGTTTCCTAAGCTCCAGGGGACACATTCACACGATCTAAACTGTTCTTTTGAGGCCTCTCTAAGGACCTGAGAGAGAAAATAGCCCCTTCCGTCCCACCTGCTTCAGTGAGGTGGGGCTTGTCACAGGGCAGCAGTTCAATCCAAGAACCATTTCATAATGCTTCTCGTCACCTCTGTTCTTTTGATCCTTTATGTTGTCTTGTTGCATTTTAGAGCCATCCAACCTGTTCTTCCCAGTGTTAAAGAACTTGCCTGCCAATGCAGGAGACCAAAGAGACTCAGAAGATCCCCTGGAGGAGGGCATGGCAACCCATTTCAGTGTTCTTACCTGGGAAATCCCATGAACAGAGAAGCCTAGCAGGCTACAGTCCATAGGGTTGCAAAGAGTTGGACATGACTGAAGCGACTAAACATGTATGCAGCCAATTCTTAGGACTTGTAAAAAAAATTTGGTTTTGGTCTAGCCCTTTCCTTGGAATTTCATTCCTGTTCAATGAAGGTGCCTTAGTTGAATCTGCTAGTTTAACGTCTGATCATTTCAGCTCCACTAGGAAGAGTTAGGGGCTTCCCTGGTGGCTCAGTGGTAAAGACTCTGCCTGCAATGCAGGAGACCCAGGTTCAATCACTGGGTCAGGAAGATCCCCTGCAGGAGGACATGCCAACCCACTCTAGTACTCTTGCCTAGAGAATCCCATGGACAGAGGAGACTAGGGGGCTGCCGTCCGTATGGTCTCACAGAATCAGACACAACTGAAGCGACTAAGCCACAGCAGGAAGAGTGAGAGTGGTTGAGGGAGGGGTAAAGGTTTAGCCACCCCATTGCCAACTTGCTTCTGGATTCACTAATATCTGTACATGGCTTGACTACCTTATCTTCCACTCAGTTCAGTTCAGTTCATGTCAGTCGCTCAGTCGTGTCTGACTCTTTGTGACCCCATGAACCGCAGCACACCAGGCCTCCCTGTCCATCACCAACTCCCGGAGTCTACCCAAACCCATGTCCATTGAGTTGGTGATGCCATCCAACCATCTCATCCTCTGTCATCCCCTTCTCCTCCTACCCTCAGTCTTTCCCAGCATCAGGGTCTTTTCCAATGAGTCAGCTCTTAGCATCAGGTGGCCAAAGTACTGTCAGCTTCAACATCAGTCCTTCCAATGAACACCCAGGACTGATCTCCTTTAGGATGGACTGGCTGGATCTCCTTGCAGTCCAAGGGACTCTCAAGAGTCTTCTCCAACACCACAGTTCAAAAACATCAATTCTTCAGCACTCAGGTTTCTTTATAGTCCACCTCTCATCCATATATGACTACTGGAAAAACCATAGCCTTGACTAGACGGACCTTTGTTGACAAAGTAGTCTCTGCTTTTTAATATGCTGTCTAGGATGGTCATAACTTTCCTTCCAAGGAGTAAGCATCTTTTAATTTCATGGCTGCAGTTACCATCTGCAGTGATTTTGCAGCCCAGAAAAATAAAGTCAGCCACATCTTCCACTCAAAAGTATCTAAATATGATTTTAGCTCAGTAAATAGGAGGATTTCTTTTAAGTCTATTTTCAATGTGTGAGAGTCATTCTAATTTCCCAGGGGGTCTTAGACTTTCAAAACTCAAAAACCAGTAATTGACATCCCTTTATCTCCCATGCTTCCCTCCTCTGCCAACAATTTTCTTTTCTTTTTTTAAAAAAACTTTTTATTAGAATATAGTTGCTTTACAATGCTGTGTTAGTTCCTGCTGTCCAGCAGAGTAAATCAGCTATATGTATACATATATCCTCTCTTTTTTGGATATCCTTCTCATTTAGGTCAAGATAGAGCATTGAGTAGTTTTATTGCTATACAGTAGACTCTTGTTAGTTGTCTATTTTATACATAGTATGAAATAGTATATATATATATGTGTATATATGTATATATATATGTATGTATGTATCAAAACCAATCTCCCAGTTCTTGCCAATAATTTAGCAACTTGTCTGACAGAATGGAGAAAGAAGCAAGATTCAAGGAAATGAAATACCTCCAATGTTACTTCCTGTGTAATAAAAAATATTGCCTACCCTTTTTTGAATATCTGTGTTGTGGGTTTAAACCCATATAATGGCACTGCATCCTTTATATTAAGGGTTTAATATTTGAGGAAACTAGGTGTGCTAATTTAAGAAAACCAGTTATATAGGATTGGGCTTCCCTGGTGACTCAGTTGGTAAAGAATTTGCCTGCAATGCAGGAGACCTAGGTTCATTCCCTGGCTGGGGAATATGCCCTGGAGAAGGAAATGGCACCCACTCCAGTATTCTTGCCTGGTAAATCCCATGGAGAGAAGAGCCTGGCGTGCTACAGTCCATGGGGTCGTAAGAGTTGGGTGCAACTTAGTGACTAAATTAATTATTTGTACTTCTCTGGTGGCTTAGCTGGTAAAGAATCCACCTGCAATGAAGGAGACCTGGATTTGATCCCTGGGTTGGAAAGATGTTATATAGGATTAGGGCCCACACTAATGACCTCATCTTTGCATAATTAATTATATACGCAGTGACCTTCTTTAAAGTGTCACAGTGATACTAACTCCATACTAACTGATCCACAAAATAGAATCATAGGGAACACTTCTGAACTCATTCTATGATACTAGCATTAGCCTGATATCAAAAGTAGGCAAAATATCTAGCAGTTGAATCCAGTATTATATAATAAAAAATATGCACCATGATCAAATAGGATTTATCCCAAATATGCAACTCTCATTCACCATTCAAAATTCATTTGCTATAATCTATCATATTAATAGCTAACGAAGAAGAACCTAGTCATGTATGGATGTGAGAGTTGGACTATAAAGAAAGCTGAGTGCCAAAGAATTGATGTTTTTGAACTGTGGTGTTGGAGAAGACTCTTGAGAGTCCCTTGGACTGCAAGGAGATCCAACCAGTCCATCCTAAATGAGATCAGTCCTGGGTATTCATTAGAAGGACTGATGTTTGAGCTGAAACTCCAGTACTTTGGCCACCTGATGCTAAGAGCTGACTCATTGGAAAAGACCCTGATGCTGGGAAAGACTGAGGGTAGGAGAAGAAGGGGATGACAGAGGATGAGATGGTTGGATGGCATCACCAACTCAATGGACATGGGTTTGGGTGGACTCTGGCAGTTGGTGATGGTGAGGCCTGGCATGCTGCGGTTCATGGGGTCACAAAGAGTCGGACATGACTGAATGACTGAACTGAACTGTAAGAAGAAAAATCATATGATTATAACAATCGATACAGAAAAGCATTTCACATAATCCAACACCCATTCATGATAAACTTTCAATCATCTAGGAATAGAGAAACCTACAGTTAGAAGCATACACCATGATGAGAAACTACATTCCTTCTCCTATCACTGTGGGATAAGACAATGATGTCTTCTCTTACCACTCCTATTCAACATCATACTGGAAATTCCTAGCTAATGTATTAAGACAAGAAAAAATATGTATGTATACACACAGATGGGGAAGGGACTTCCCTTGTGGCTCAGCTGGTAAAGAATCCGCCTGCAATGTGGGAGACCTGGTTTGATCCCTGGGTTGGGAAGATCCCCTGGAGAAGGAAAAGGCTGCCCACTCCAGTATTCTGGCCTGGAGAATTCCATGGATTGTATAGGCCATGGGGTCACAAAGAGTTGGACACAACTGAGTGACTTTCACATCACAGATAGGGAAAGAGAAAAATGAAGCTGTTCACAGGCTACATAATTGTCTATGTAGAAAATTCAAAATAATTTATAAAAAGACTCCTGGATAAGTCTTGCTTCTAGATTAAGCTAATGTACAAAAGTAAATCGATTTCCCATATACCACATGAACAGATGGAATTTGAACTTAAAAACACAGGATCATTTATATTACCTAAACTACGGAGATAGAAAAAGGAGAAACAAAGGGAAGAATGAATATGTGGAACACAGGGGGTTTTTAGGACAGTTAAGCTTTGTCATATCATATATGATACTGTAATGGTGGAGACATGCCATTCTTATTTGTCAAAGTACGTAAAAGCATGCAACACAGAAAAAGAACTCAAATGTAAACAATGGACTTTAGTTAATAATCATTTCAGTGACGGTTCATGAACTGTTTAAAAAAAAAAAAGTACCACAGGGTAAACTGAGGGTTGGGAGAAGGGAGTATTTGAGAACTCTTTATGTTTTTTGTTCAATTTTTTCATAAACCTAAGAGTGAGAAATAAAGTCCGTTAATGAGAAAAACAGTAGTGTTTAAAAAAATGAAAAGGAAAAACAAACAAACAAATGTCAGACTGAGATACCTGGAGTTAGGACTTTATCATGTGAATTTGGGGTGGAGGGGGGCATCATTCAGCCCATAACACTAGGGTTCAAAGAGGTTCAATAACTTGAGAGTCACACAGTCCTTGAAATGCCGTTGTAGAGATTCCACGCCATGACATTGTGCCAGCTGAGTTCTTTCTGCTATGCCACGCTTCATCTCAGGCAACTCTTGCATGCGGTCCTCTGCAAAAAGGGGATTGCTAGCTTTCCTTTAAACAGCCAGTCAGATTGGCTGGGCATGGATCTACCCAAAGAAGGAGCTCGGACTAAGACATAGGTCAGACTATCTCATGAACTCGTAATAACCTTACACCTTACCCAGAGGAGTAACTTTACACTTCATACCTTACACAAAGGAACAGGTTTGTGAAGAAGTTCAGTCTAAAACTGTAATACTGTGGGCTAGAAAATGAATTTGTACTTGAACTAGAGGTATAGATTGTGAAGAATTCAACTGGGTCTGAAACTACTAAAATGGTGTCGATGTGAATTGGTGATGTTATTCCTGTGGCCTGTGGTTTGCATTTTGGGTACTCTTGACCTGTATTCATATCTACATATGCCATGTGTACATGGTCTGTTTCATGTAGAGCATAGTTACACAATGTGTAATAAAGCAACATATTTAGATCATGCAAAAGAAAATGAGTAAAATGTTTGCTATGAAGTTCCTGCAGGCATTTACTGGATAATGATAATGATAGTTTTACTAAAATATATTCAGCATCAATGAGGGTTATATTTAGGAAAATTATCAGATTGTTTTGGATATTTTCCTTATAAAAACAATTCTTTAGTGCATCTTACGTGGAAGATACGAATTATAATAGTCATTCTGAAATGTGTCTTCATGAATATGAACATAATCTGAGTCTTATAGTATTTAGTTCTGTTTTATTCCAGATGGCAAAACATTTTTATTATTCATTTTAGTTAGTGCTTGAAATATATACCTATGGAAATAAGTCCATTTTAAGATTTTTCTTGCCAAAACTCTAATAGATGCTCACTTACTGAGAAGTATGTATACTGAGAAATATTTAAGAAAAATATGCTTTAATGAAGCTGCACTAATGATATTTATTTAGCTAATTGTGTATGGGAATCTAAACATTATTTCAAGTAAGGTAGACTGTTGGCCCTGTAAATAAGCCTGGCACAGGTGTGCAAAGAATTAAGAGAATTAGTAGATCTAATGAAAATCAGAGAAAACCTCAAAGAAATATTTTATTATAAATTAGATTTCCCACTATAAAACAAATATACAACAAAGCCAAATAGCAAAAATGTTTTAAAATGAGGGTAAAAAATTACTAACAATACCAATAACCAAAAGCAGTAACAGTAACCTTTTAGTATATTTGCTTCTCTTCCTTTTCCATTCATTTATTCAGCTGAGGATTACTGAGTGCTTAATGCAGGCACTTGGGAAATAAAGATGGCTAGGCCAAGGGTTCCACCTTGAAGGAGACTAATTTATTAGGGAAAACAGACCATGATAAGTCCTTGTAATGTGTGGTAAGTACAAAGCTGGAGGAGAATGGGCCAAAGAAATTGCTTTCAACTCCAGTTTCAGATCTGTAAAGACTTTTAACAGAAAGAAAGAAGAAATCTGTATAGAACAGACTTGTGGACTCTGGGAGAAGGCGAGGGTGGGATGTTTCAAGAGAACAGCGTTGAAACATGTATATTATCTAGGGTGAAACAGATCACCAGCCCAGGTTGGGTGCATGAGACAAGTGCTCAGGCCTGGTGCACTGGGAAGACCCAGAGGGATCGGGTGGAGAGGGAGGTGGGAGGGGGGACCGGGATGGGGAATACATGTAAATCCATGGCTAATTCATTTCAATGTATGACAAAAACCACTGCAATGATGTAAAGTAATTAGCCTCCAACTAATAAAAATAAATGGAAAAAATAAAATAAAATAAAAAGAAAGAAGAAATCTGTTAGCTAGGAAAGAGAAGAAAATACCTTATAATTAGAGGCAGGAACATTTGCTAAGGTATGGTATGACTGAAATCACATCATGCTGCTGCTGCTAAGTAGCCTCAGTCCTATCTGACTCTGCACGACTCCATAGACGGCAGCCCACCAGGTTCCCCTGTCCCTGGGATTCTCCAGGCAAGAACACTGGAGCGGGTTGCCATTTCCTTCTCCAATGCGTGAAAGTGAAAAGTGAAAGTGAAGTCACTCAGTCGTGTCCGACTCCTAGCAACCCCATGAACTGCAGCCTACCAGGCTCCTCCGTCCATGGGATTTTCCAGGCAAGAGTACTGGAGTGGGGTGCCACTGCCTTTTCCAGAAGGAACTTCACAAGAAACTGTAAATAATGCAGCATGTCTAGAAAATGAAGTTGGAGAAGTAGGTGGAGGTGATATCATGGAATGCTCTGTATTAATTATCCTATTGGAAAGAAGAGTTTTCAAATGGGGCAGGAATATGTTTAGAATTGCATTTTAGAAAAATTATCTGCAATATGATGGAATGGATGGCTTAGAAATTGCAAATTTCAGGAACTAAGCATTTGGTAAGGGGTCAGATATACCAAAAGGCTGAAAAGAAAAAAAAAAAACACTTGGCTTGCAAGGACCTCTAGCAAAGTTTTGGTGGAGACTCCAAAATGTGTTCTTGCGGGCCTGTGTTTTCATAAAATTTGCCAAAAGTATGAGCTTTTAGCTTCAGCTGATTATGAGTGCTTCTATTTCTGTACTACCACCCCTCTGTTATACTTCTCTCATAGAGAGAAGCATTGGTGACACACCTTTTGCATTTACAGTTTTACCTTCTTTTTCTTTAAAGAGTCCCCGAATTGTATAAGCTTAGATCTCATTTTCCAGATCTAGTCCCAAGATAATACTGCAGGAATCCAGAAGAGGATGGCAAGTTCTTAAACCAACATAGTAGCTGTAGAGATGAAGTAGAAAAGATGGGAAAGACTAAGGGGGAGAGATTATTGGCTCTTAGTGTAAGGGAAAGAATAGGGCCTAGATTTCTCCCTGCTGTAACTTGATGGATAGTAGGGCTATTAATAAGAAAAAAAAAAAAAGGTAGCATCAGGTCATAGTTGCAAGCAATGGTTTATTGAACATCTTTATGTGTATGTATGTTTTCATATTTTTGGATTCACAAAAGTTCATTTACTATATCAAATTGTGTAAGTATTTTAATGCATTTTGTTATCTGTTACTCGATAGACTTTCCAGATAGACGGCCATCCAACACAGCTATAGCTAATATAGAAATGGACTTTTTGGTCTACACTTCCACTAACATTGGACATTATAATTTTATTTTTTTAAAACTAAACTATAGGGTAAAATCAGTGCTTCTTTTTCATTTTACTATGAAGGTGAGATAAATGTGATCTGTAATTGTGAACTCTCCATAGAAGTCTATTTTTCAGGGGTAGTTATTGCGGTTTTTTCCTGGTAATGATTTAGGGAGCATTAGGAGGTAGTTGGCTTCCCTGGTGGCTCAGAGGTTAAAGCGTCTGCCTGGAATGCGGGAGACCCTGGTTTGATCCCTGAGTTGGGAAGATCCCCTGGAGAAGGAAATGGCAGTACTCCAGTACTCTTGCCTGGAGACTCCCATGGAGGGAGGAGCCTGGTAGGGGTCCATGGGATCCCAAAGAGTCGGACTGAGTGACTTCACTTGCACTTTCACTTTTCAGAAGGTAGTTAGGAGGGTCAGGAAGATCCCATCCAGGAGAAAATGCCAACGCATTCCAGTATTCTTGCCTAAAAATACCCATGATTAGAGTAGCCTAGCAGGCTATAGTCCAAAGTGTCACAAAGAGTGGGACATGACTGAGCAGCTAAGCAAACACACAGGAGATAGTTCTAAGTCTTTTATGAGCGTAGTTATACTGTGCACTCTAAATTCATGCATACATACCTGTGTTAAAAGAGCTAGAATATATGAGGCTAAAACAATTTTGTAGATTAGATTGTTTTAGATAGACTTAAGTATCCGCCAACCATTTCTTACAAGGACCAGATAGTAAATATTCTAGGTTTTATAGGCTAGCAGGTGAAATGAGGATATTACATAACCACCTTAAGAGCAGGAAAAAGTTTCTCCAAAAAAATTTTATTGACATAGTTCAAAATACAATGATTGAGCAAATTGTTAATATAAAAGTCTAATAATGAGAAAAACTGTATTTGTTTTTGAGAGCAGAGACATTGCACTTAGTTGTAGTTTAGTGGTAATGTTCTCTATCATCAAATTGATTATAAATGTTCTTTCATTAAACCATCCTTATTTCAAAGTTAGTGAGCTGGATTTGGATCACAGGCCATAGTCCTGGTTTAGACAATGACATTTGTGTCATTTTTCTGTTAGGCTTTGTTAAGATATTTTGTCAAATAATGAGTTTCATTTCTGTTGCATGTGTTATTTGAACCTCTGGAAGTTTACAACTTACGAAACACTCATCAAAATGCACGTGTGTGTGTGTGTGTGTGTGTTACAGGTGAATGGGTTGGCTGTTTTTTTCTTTATTGCAAATGGAATTTAGGATATATCTGGGGTAGCCAAACTATTACAATGAAGCATTTAATCTATTTATATTGAGATACCAGAGAAGCGAAACAGGAAACTGGACTTGGCAGGTACAGATTTGCTCTGTTGGTATATGTATTGGGATAACTTTGAATGTTCCCTGTTGTTGACTTTGAGTTGACAATAATTGGTTCTGTTCATTAACGTCTGCTTCTTTTAACCTTTGAGAGTTTGTGCTTTGGTTTTAGCTTTCCTATTGTTCAGCAACTTGATAAAAAAGACTTAATTCTTCTTTTACCCTCCTTCAAAACTTGATGTCTTGAAATACTTTTTTTATAATTCACATTTCATTTGCTAAGAATTTTGTGGCAGGGCCACCCAGTTCCTATGGTTTCATAGGAAAGTAAAGGAGGAAGGAAGAAAAGAAACAAACTAGAAAGACATGGAAGTTTGAAAAGCTAGTAAGCTGATCATTTCACCCACTTTAGAGGTTGGGGCATCCATCTCAAAAGTTTCAAATGGAATTTGATTCCTAAATCTAAGATCAGTTTTCCCTTAAACTCTTAATGAATTGTTTGAGGAGTCTGTAAAAACTAGTAAGTTTAGTTGCTTTAATGAACACACTGAGTTATGCATTGGATTTAAGAACTGATCATTGGACTCCAAGTTTGTGTTTTATCGTTTTAGTCAATATGAGTGTGCAGAATTAGTATCTGTCTAATGCATATTCAAAGATAATTCAAATGAATGAACTCACTATGAAAACCTTATATTAAAAATATAGAAAGCTTTTTTAATGAGTACATAGAATGTTTTGATTTAATATTTTGTTTAATGGAAAAATATGCTATAACTGTTTATATAACACGCATAAGGTATGTGCAGTTTTTAGAGATAATGTGTTATAAGATTGCAATTTGTATGTTTCTGAGAGTCAGCAGAGGAGAAAATTCTATCAAAATTAAATTTTGGAATTCTTTCTTCCCTTATTTAATTTCTTCCCTTATTTAATTCCATAGGCTCTTTGGAAAACAGAGTTCCAAATGTGTATTTCCACAGTCTTCCTGCCAGTGGCTAACTCAGCATGCTCTTCTCAATAGCTATCTTGTTTTTTAGCAGCTGAAATATGTGGCAATTAAAAAAATTTTTTTTTGTTTAATCCCAAATTTTGTTTATACTTTGGATGCAGAGGGTCTTTGTTTTTTTAGAAAATTGGTACTAACAGTTTTATAATTCCAAAAACAAAATTTGCTCCAAATACCATTCTCTTGTATTTTTTCTGAATTCTTCAGTTATTGTTAATTACCAATTGAACTCTATGTCTTAAAATAAGATTCCTTTAATAGATATTTATAATTACAATTATTGACACATATCTGATATTTATTATTTTAAAAATAGTTGTTCAATCAGAAAAGAACTAAATTATTTCATTAGAGGGAAAACTAAGCTTCAGGGCCCTTCATTCCTATGAGTTCTTTCCCAGGCTTGGAGATGCCATATAGGCCATGTATTCAAAGAACCATATGTTTTGTAAAATTTGCAATCTAAGCTATTTTCACTGCAGTCGTTTATGACTAGGGCCTTCACTTTAACCTCCCCCCATTCCTTTTCTGTTTTGTGAAGGCATTGGAGAGATAACGGCTTTATTTTGGTGGTGATGTTAGTCGCTTAGTCATGTCCAGCTCTTTGCAGCCCCATGGACTGTAGCCTGCCAGGCTAATCTGTTCATGGAATTCTTCAGGCAAGAATCCTGGAGTGGGTTGCCATTTCCTTCTCCAAGGTGGTGGTAGTGGGGGGGTGTCTACCAAAGGGGGATCAAGCTGGTGATATGGTGATTTTAAATTAAATGGGACATAGTTTTGTTGTTGGCAAACTCTTCCATGTATAGTGAAACTATTGATGATGTTCCACTTTGCCAATTTGCTGGAGCCATGTGACACCCAAGTACGGAAACAGAGGTCATATTATCCTATGGACATGTTCTACAGTCCTGACACCTATTGTAACTAGATTTGAAACGCACAGAGCCAGAAGCTACCCTATGGAAAACCTTTCTTGTTATTGGAGGTATAACATTATAAACAGTTTGGATTTTGGTTTGTTTCAATGCTTAGTCACAATAGAAGTTCTCTCCTGTTAGGAATTTAATGACTAGTGCAGTTCATAGTATTGTTAATGCACTGTGTAATTTTTCTTTTTTGATGAATGTTGCATAAGTAGAATTTCTCAAATATCTGTGTTTTTAGGGCATAAACTTATAGCAGTAATATAGGCAGCAAGCATCTTGCATTGTGTAGTTGCATGTTTTCTGAATCACAATTATGAATAGTTAAAAATACAACTTAAAGGACTACCCTGGTGGTACAGTGGTTAAGACTCTGTGCTTCCAATGCAGGTTTGATCCTGGTCAGGGAACTAAGATCCCACGTGCTGCTCAGCAAATAAATAAATAAGGAAATAAATAAAAACAAATTCAATAAGAATTTAAAGATACAATTTAAGTAAGCATGCTAGATAAAAGAATGGATTATCTTTCCATTTTCTCTCTAGAAAGTAATATTTACAAAGAGGCAATCAGAGTATACAGCTAACAACCGTGGGAGAGAAAAGCATTAGAGAAATATGGTCAGGGAGTTAATTAATATGAGTATTATGTGTTTTTTCCCCAGATTTTGTGATGTTTATGATACATCTCAACACTTTAAAGTACTAATTTGTTAGGATTTTTCCATTGTAACTAAATATTCACTTTCATGTTAAACATTTCAATTTGTTTTCTCTTTCTAAAATCGCATAAGCTTTCTGGCTCCAGAAGACCTGGATCTACAGAATAATTATTAAATATTTAGATACCATGAGGTTTAAAGTTACTGTTAGCCCAGCACAGAGCCTAGTATGTATTTGTCCTTCGTTGTGTTTTTGGAGTTGAGTCAGACTCCATAATAGCAATTGGTTATTTTCGTTCATTGATGACTGGTACTTTATATGGACATAAAGTAATATCAGTAGGCTGTAGCTAGGAAGAATTTCTATTCTCCCAGGATCTTGAAATGATGAAGTCATTCACTTTACAAAGCATTTTCTTATGGATGAAAAACTTAACCAGAGATTTGACATATGGAAATGATATTTACTGTATCATTTCCCTCAACCACCTTTTCTGATTTAAGTTGTCCAAAAAAGGAAGGATGGAGGAAGAGGAAGGAGAAGGTGTAGGGACAGGAAGAGAGAAGGAGGGAAGAAGAGATGGGGAGAGGGAGAAAAAGAGAAAGCTGATTTTTTGGTTGGGCTGAATTATTCTGTAATGGTGGGAGAGTCTCTAAACAGATGCCTTAAATTCCAAAAAATGGCCAGGACACAATTAGCACTCCCCGGAAAGTAGCAAAGTATTATTAAGACTCTCTATACACAAGTCCTTCCAAATAGTATGTTTCAAACAATAATTGATGTAGCTGGGGCATGGTTTCGGGATGATGCTGGTGTCTACCTGTGTTTTCAACAGCTCCTTGTCTCAGGGCAGTACTTAACATGTCCCCAGGAGTGAAAGCCCAACATCTTCCTTTGGTAAACACATTATTTCATTTTAACAGTTTAGCTGACTCAAAAAAAGAAAACCTGGTATCCTAAGCATCTCAGTGCTCACCCATTTCCCAGTTGTAACTGGAAATTTAGACTCTGCACATACATTCCCCTTTGAAAGCATTCATTTGGGGCACCCAATGGACAGGAGTTGACCACGATGCATTCAGGGGTGGCTGTGCCTACCTCTTGCACTTGATTACTTCTAGGTGTGTTGATGGATGACTCAAAATGTGTTAGCTGGAGGGTGTGTGAGTGAGTCGGGGGCGGCTACGTGCCAGCACCGACAGGGTTAACCAGACTTGCCAGCAAGAACAATGGAAACCGGGCAGCTCTAAATGAAATGAGCTGAATATTTCATTCGGCCACTCAGCTGCCTGCTCCAATTGCCTCCTTTACTAAAATAAGAGCTTAATCTAAAGTGACAACAACATCAGTTTCTGTGTGCTCCAGTCACACTGAACATGACTTCCTTAACATAAACACTATTTACATGGACCGTCTGGATAGCGCAGGGAGTCAGGAGCGTGCCCAGCTAAGACAGAGGGTACAATGAAGGACGAGAAGCAGGCAGCTGAGAATTAACATCCTCAAATGAAAGCCTGACCCTCAGAGGGCATGTCCCTGATACATTTTAAAATGAGAGAGCATTGCACCAGTAACCTTAGCCTTTGTAAAGACTATGCCATTTAAAATAAAATAGCACCTTTTCAGTTTAGACACTTAACCAAATGCATTATGTCTGACCCATTTTCCAACTTACGTGACACGAGAGGATGGATCCCTTGCTTGCAATGATTAGAATCTTTCAAACAATTGCAACCAATAATCTCCCTCTCCAGACTCCTTCTCATAGCAGCCTATACTTGTTTGAGATAAAGAGGGCATTTTGTTAGGTGAGGTCAGGCCAGACACAGACGGCAGGGGAGTGGGAGAGAGATGTGACCTTTGAACTGAAGGTTTGATGTCAGTGCTGATGGTACCAAGGAAATGCCTGTTTGAAAGAGGGTTTCAGCTTGAGAGTTCTAGAAGACTACAAGCAGGAGTGTGACAAGGTACCAGCCCGTCAGGGTCTGCAAAGTAACGCAGGTGACTTCTTTCCAGCGCCCCAGGTTAGGGAATGAGGGAGTAGCAGTCCTGAATACACATTATGTTCAGTTTATTTCCATAGGAGGATGCTATAGTGTTATTTCACATGCTAGGCACCCTCTGGGGCTTTTAAGGGTCACAAAATGTAGAAGTATTTCACTTTAATCCTATTAGGATTATTGACAGTTAATGAAGTTCAGTGGTTTATCCAGCAGCTTCACAGATGAGGAAAGTAAGACCCAGAGAACTTGCTCATACACCTGATGTCACACAGAGAAGTCAGACTGCAAAAGGGAAAGAATTTTTTTTTTTCTGATTATTTCTACTTCCTTTGAGTCATCATTAATGCTCTCATCTTTAAAATGACTGTTTTAAAATTTCCCTTGATTAAGCCTACTAGAAGACTGATACCAGATACTGACTTGTGGCTTCAGGGTTCCAAAGACCTGAGGCTGCTGATGAGATGGTAGTAGCTCTTTTAAATAAAACAACAACTCCAGTTATTAGAATTTCCCTGGGGATCCAGTGGTTGACTCTCCACTTGGAAGACTGCACTTCCAATGCAGGCAGTGTGGGTTTGATCCCTGGTTGGGGATTTAAGATCCCACATGCCACTCAGTGTGGGCCCTGTCTCCCTCAAAAAAATAATCCAGTTTTGTGTTATCTGTTTTCATCCTCCAGTCTGTGTGCCTGAGTGAATATCCATGTAGTCTCCACCCCTGTAGTGGTACATTTTAGATAAAGCTCTTATTCACAGAAGAAGAAAGGGCCTGATCATTTAAAAACAAGTTTCATTTTAAGGAAAGGTATAGTGAGTGACAGGAAGAAAAGTGGGAGGATCATCAATATCTAGCTGGCCTTAGTAGAATAGTCCTTAATCAACAAGCATTTATTGAGAATCTGTGAGATCATCAAGCTTTATTTTAGAGGAGAGAATATTGTTTCTGACCTCTGGAAGCCCACCATCTAGTGAAAACACTTGCTATAATTTGGAAAAAAATACTTTAGACTTCTATAGAAAGCCAGTAAGAATTCATGATGGTGGAAAAATAAAAAATACTATTTTTGCTGTTTGCTGTAATGCACATTTACTGTATTTACATAGTCATTTTTAACTTCAGGGAATTGTGAACAAGAGGACACCCTCTTGCTCATACCTTCATGGGCATTGATCAACTCTTTCAGGTACTTACTATTTTAGATGTGTCCACAAGAGAATTACACATGTTTTTTCAAGTCTGATCAGGTTACTTCCATTTGTACAAATATCAATTGTACAGCTTGGTGAGTGCCTTAATAAGGTAGGTATGGCAACCCACTTTTGCCCAAGAAATTGGCATGGATAGAGGAGCCTAGTGGGCTACAGACCATGGGGTCACAAAGAGTTGGACACGACTTGGAGATTAAACAACATCATCACCCAATGCCTGAGAGCAGAGGAGAGGTAGGAATAACCACACCTGCCCTGGGCTCATCTCTTCAAATGACAAGGACCTTCACATCTCTCCCCAGTAGTAGCCACATTTTCGGTTTGGTTTGGACAGTCAACAGGTGTCGGCTGGGAATGGCAATGCCGTTGGGGGAGGGCGGTGGTGGTTTAGTTGCTAAGTCGTGTCTGACTCTTGCAACCCCATGGACTGGGAACCCACCAGGCTCCTCTGTCCGTGGGATTCTCCAGGCAAGAATACTGGAGTGGGTTGCCATTTCCTTCTCCAGAGGATCTTCCTGACCCAGAAATCGAACCCAGGTCTCCTGCAGTGCAGGCAGATTTTTTATCGACTGAGCTACAAGGTGGGAGGGAGGTGCTTTCACAAGTAAGGTGTGGGAGGCAGCCTCTGTGCAGATTATTGCAATCAGCAGAGTTTACCAACAGCGAGTGGGAGGCTGATGTGTACCTGGCATTCTCTGTCCTGTGTCTTGGGTTCTCTCAGCTATAACAAGGGTCTTGATGACCTTCTTTTTTTCTCTCTCAGGTGAGAACAGGCTTGTTTTCTCTCGACAGACATTTCTCGGATGTCTCTACCCTTTGTTGTCACTTAGTATGAAGGGGTATGGTTTGCCAGAAGAGATGCAGGGTTTCCCTTGTTATAAGTGATAAAACACACTTTGAAGAATTTCAGGACTCTAATGAGAAAATGCTTGGACATAGGTTCAGGCAGTCTGCTGTCTTCCATTTTCTTCCAGTTACCTTTCCCCTGATGAATTAATGGTGGTCAGAGTCTCAGTTCTGAAATGCTATTGTGTATCATTAACTAAGCTACTCATAGTTTTATATTTTCCCAGTGCAGGATGTTTTAAGAATATTTTGCTATCCTTTAACTTCATGTAAATGCATGGAAAACATGGCCTGTAAAATTAATCATAAAAGCCCTTTCTTTCCTCCTTTGCTATTTTCATTTGAAACTTTTAGGGTAAGATGCATTTATTGTATTGTATATGTTGTATTTGGGCTTCCCAGGTGGCTTAGTAGGTGAAGAATCTGCCTGCAGTGCAGGAGTTGCAGGGGATGTGGGTTCAATCCTTGGGTCAGGAAGATCCCCTGGAGGAGGTCATGGCAACCCAGTCCAGTATTCTTGCCTGGAAAATTCCATGAACAGAGGAACCTGGTGGACTGCAGTACATGGGGTCGCTGAGTCGGACTCGACCGAACAGGTGTGCATATCTTGTGTTTGGTCTTATCGCTTCTTCTTTGAAGATGAGACACAAAGTTTCTCTTATGCTACAATAGAAAACAGTATAATGTCATTTTTTTTTTAAAAGAGAAGATTTTTGCCATTTTAGAATATAATTTCTACACTGAATGAAAATGATCATGTTCTCATGAAAATGATCATATTTTAAAGCATTGTCTCGA
Source organism: Odocoileus virginianus (assembly GCF_023699985.2). Lineage (NCBI taxonomy): Eukaryota > Metazoa > Chordata > Mammalia > Artiodactyla > Cervidae > Odocoileus > Odocoileus virginianus. Next base: position 29,233,146 of record NC_069696.1, on the reverse strand, counting down.
TACAAGATTATGGATTTCACAAGTTTCTCTCTAATTACTAATCCTCCAGGTTAGTCCTTTGTCATTCTCCCTGTATCCCTGCATACAATAAATGTCTTTATTGTAAGTTTTGCACTTAATTACTAGCACAAGAATGAAGTTTTCACATCTCATCATGCAAACATCTAGCTATTGGCGGAGGGGCAGGGGCAAGTAGTAGATTCAGTAGGGGACTCTCAAGCTGTTTATCCTCCAAGCCCTTGCCACACGGTCTCCTATAATATCGTGTTGTCTTTCTGTCATCTTCGACCCTGCTTGGCCAATGAATGCGTCCCATCGGCCAGACCACAACCCCAAAAGTCAGCATCGCGATTCTGCAGCAGCTGTTGCCGCAGAAGGTAAATGCCGTGCAGATATTGATGAGCTTGCTAATTTGTTTAGTAGACAGAATTTAGAATGGGGAACAGGATCTGTCTGCTAGCTGTCATCATCCGTCAGCCCCAGGCTGCCCCAGGCAGTGGGTTTGCTTTTTGCCAGCTTCTAATTTTGCTTTATTTTTCCTTAGCTTCAATCTACTTTTTTCATTTATTATAATTGGGAGAGTGGTGGCTGAGATAGGGGAAAATAATACTCATGGCCCACAGTCGAGATTGAGGGCTCTCGTGTGCTGCGGTTCCCTGATATCAGCGGCTTCAGACTGGACCTGTTGGTCTCTTGATTGATGGAGTTTGTGAACGAAGACTGTGCTCTCACGTGGGTTTCCTGTAGCACAGTGTGATGGGAAGATTTACCAAAACTGCTCTCAGCCCTGAGTGTTTCTCCTGGTTTCTACCAAGATCAGAATTTATATTATTAGATTTGTTCCTTGGGGATTCTTATTCAATTTATTTAAAAAATGTGTTTGGGGGGCTCACTAGGGGTTGGTTATTATTATAGACAGCCAAGTATGTATTGGTGAACAAGATAGAAAAAGCCCTGCTCCGAAAGTACTTAGATTCTAAAGGTGGAGATAGAAATAAACAAATGTACAATACTTCAAGAAAGTGATAAACTAAATGAAGGAAATACAGTAGAGTAGAGAGGAGGGCTGAAAGTGTTATTTTAGGTAAAGAGAGCAGGCGAAGTTCTCTGAGGAGATGACACCTGAGACCTGAGGGATGAGAAGTCATGTGAGGACATGTGGGGAGACTTTAGGGAGAGGAGATGGCAAAAGTAAGGTCCCAGAAGAGACACTGAACTTGTTAATCTCTGGGAACAGCAAAAAAGCTAGTGTAGTGAAGCAGGTGGTGGATGGTGAGGGTGGGAGGGAACATTAGGGAGATGGAGTTGGAGAGGAAGGCAGGGTCAGGTTACTTAAATTTTTCTTATTGGAGGATAATCGTTTTACAATGTTGCGTTACTTTCTGCCATACGATGAACTGAATCACCTATAGGTATACATATATACCCTCCCTGCTGGCCCTCCCTCCCCCACCATTCCACCCATCTAGGTCATCACAGAACCCCGAGCTGAGCTCCTGGTGCTATGAGCAGCTCCCCACAAGCTATCTGTTTTACACATGATAGTGAGTATATATCAGTGCTACTGTCCCTGTTTGTTTCACTCTCCTCTTCCCACCATGTCTACATGGCCGTTCTCTACATCTGCATCTGTATTTCTGCCCTGCCAGTAGGCTCATCTGTCCCATTTTTCTAGATTCCACATATATGCATTAATATATGGTATGTTTTTCTCCTTCTGATTTACTTCTCGACAGTCTTTAGGTATATCCACATTTCTACAAATGACCCAGTTATGTCACTTTTTATGGCCGAGGAATATTCCATTGCTTACATGTACCACATCTTTATCCATTCACCTGTCAGTGGACATTTTATTCTAAATGTGATGAGAAGCTGGTGTAAGTGAGGGAGTGACTTGGTCAGATGTGCATTTTTGAAAATCTGCTTTGGCTGTTGGATGGAGAGTAGATGAAGGAGGACAAAAATGGAAGTAGAGAGGTTACTGGGGAAATCATTTTGGCAGTTCAATTAGATGTGATCCTGACTTGGACTAGAGACACAGTGGTAGAGTTAATGAGAAGCAACAAAAAGGTATAGATTTATATACTATGAGTAGTCCTAGCTGAAGGTTTGGATGTTGGTTGTGGGGAGTCCAGAAAGGAGAACAATCAAGGGTGATACATATTTAGATTTTTTAAATTTCAAATATTGAATTGTCAGAGTGCCCATAATTATACCCATGGGGGAAGGAGGTATATGATGATGGGAGTGGTTACTATTTAGACATTGTTTTAAAAAACCCACTTTTGGTAAAATTTGAGACAGAAGACAAGAAGTTTAGAAGACTCAAGATGAATAAATGTTACCCTGAATTTAAAATGAAAGAAAAGTTTATATTTTTAAAATGTTATGTTTTAAGGATTGCAATAAAATCTTAGATTGTGTTATAATCATTTCTGAACATAGAAAGCAAACAATGTTCACAAGAAGCCAGTATGGGTTCTCTAAGAGCCAATTGTACAAAATTACCTTAATGTTTTTTTTTAATAGAGCTACCCTATTGTCAGCTATCATCTTTTATAAAATGTAGTTTCATAATATCTTGTAAAATTTTGAGAGATTAGAAAGGAAATTAGTTTGCTTGACAGAGTGGTACTATGAATATTGGCAGTTGAATGTAAAAGATATAGGTTAGTATATAGTTATCAACCTAAAGGGAGATGTATTGTCAGGTGCCACTCATGGTATTCGTTGGCTTATCCTCTTTTATTATTTTCATTAAGAACTTAGATTAAGTAAGGAAGAGAGGAAACTAATACCTTTTCTGGCAAAGAAATATTTGGCATGTTAGCCAATTTTATCACATTTGCTGCTGTGAAGCAGATGACTCAGAAGTCAATGATAAGCTTGATGTTGGCTACAACTTAAAGTGATGAAATTGAATAGTGTTAAAGTAATTCTTCATTTAATTTTTAAATCTCTCTGAATTTATAGTACATTATCAAGATAATCTGGTTGGTTTTATATTTCATATAAGCCAATGGTAGGACTTAACTGCTCAAACAAGAGGTATTATCATCTTTAACAGCATTGATAGAAGGAATATAGTGTCCATAAGCAAAAGATAATCACCTGGTAAAATGTATACTGGTCAGTTCATATATGTCACTTCTGGGTGAAATAATTTGAAGGACATTGATAATTTAATGTCTAAAGCTAGTGAGTTAGGGGGATAAATAATCTGGAAACAGAGTTCATATAAAGAGGAGTTGTTTAGCTTGAAGAAAAAGCTTAAAGAGAATTCAAAACAACCTTCAAAAATATGGAAAATGATTAGCCTTTGAGTCATTCAGGGTGTGGCAGGAAACATGGTGGACTTAAATGAAATGATGTGAGGAGAATTTAATAAAGGTAGTCACTATAAGGATATAAATAGAATTTTTTAAAAACCAAGACCACAATAAGATACCACTTAACATGCACTAAGACAGCTACAATGTAAAATACAGATACAGTCACAAGTGTTGGTGAGGATATGGAGAAACTAGAAGGCAATGGCACCCCACTCCGGTACTCTTGCCTGGAAAATCCCATGGATGGAGGAGCCTGGTAGGCTGCAGTCCATGGGGTCATGAAGAGTCGAACACAATTGAGTGACTTCACTTTCACTTTTCACTTTCACGCATTGGAGAAGGAAATGGCAACCCACTCCAGTGTTCTTGCCTGGAGAATCCCAGGGATGGCGGAGCCTGGTGGGTTGCCGTCTATGGGGTCGCACAGAGTCGGACACGACTGAAGCGACTCAGCAGCAGCAGCAGTGGAAGCCGTATATTTCACTGATGGCGATGTTACGCGGGTAGTTGCTTGAAGGCGTCTAAGCATCAAAAGGTTGAGTTGCCGTATAATCCAACAACTCCAATCTGAGGTTAATTCAAGAGAAATAAAAGCATATCCACACAAAAATGTGTATACCAAGTTCATGGCAGAGGTATTCACAATAGCCAAAAGTGGAGACAACAGACAACTCAAATATCTATCAACTAATGAATGGACTGGTAAAATGAGTGAGCTTCATACAAGGGATATTATTTGGCAACAAAAAGAAATGAAGTATTGATACATGCTTCAGCATGAACTTTGGAAACATTATGCTCAGTGAATTAGAAGCCAGTCACAAGAGGAACGTATATTGTATGATTCCACTTATGTGGAATGTCCAGATAGCCAGATCTGTAAAAACAGAAGGCAGATTTAGTGACTGCCTTAGAGCTGAAGGATTGGGAAGAAATGGGGGAGGCCTGATTGTTAATGAGTGTGGAACTTGTTTTTAGAGTGATGAAAATGTTCCACCATTGATTGTGGTGCTGGTTGAACAGCTTTATAAATATACTAAAGACCATTACCATGTACACTTAACATGTGGATTGTATGGTATATGCAGCATATCCAATAAAGTTGTTAATAAAAAGAACTGACAAGGGTTGATATTCCAGGGGTAATAATTGCAGGGTTGATACCATCTCTGGGCCTGAGGGGATCAGAGAGGGGAGCAGATTGGAGAGGCTCACCTGACTGGATACACCTCCAGACTGTGACCATTACCTGTAAGGAGAGCTGCAGAAAGACATATCCTGCCCTGACCTCACTCATCTTATTCTTTATCTCCTGCTCCTGACTCTCATTTTCAAAACCCAACCAGAAGCTTGGGAGCAAAGAAGTCTCTTGATGTGATTCGTTGAAATTAGTATCCCAGGGCACAGAGCTGGGTGCATCTTGGTGTGTAAAACATAAGATATTCTGTGTAGCTGGAGAACTGAGACCAGGAAAGGAAGGTTAAAATTGGATGTGTTGCCTCAAAACAAAGTAAGTTTTGATCTCTGGCTATAGAGTTGGCCCGAATCCAAGATGATGATAGTGACATAGCAAAGAGGACTCCAATTTTAAGAGAAGGAATGAATTAATTACCTCTGAAGATTTCCTTGCAATTCCAAGTTTCTGTCTTTAACCACTGGCATTTTGGCACTGATTGTATTATCATTTGGCAGCTGTGATCTTGGAAGTTTAAGGTTTGGGCATTGACTAAAAGAACAAAGAGTAGGTGCCTTTTGATGAGGAAGAGAAAGCAAAGGGATAGTGTAAATGTGGACTGTTCACTTGAGTTCAATCTCACTGAACAAATAAATTGGACTCTAATGTGGTCAGAGACAGTCTGGGGAAGGAAGTGGTAGAAGAACAAGAAAGAAGCTTGTCATCAAAAAAGATAGTAGGATTTGGAGAAATAAACTTTGCCTACTTAATTTCACTGAGGATGTATATTATGTATTAGCCCTGCTTTTTTATTTTAGTTTAAAATGACAGTATAAAGATTGCCCTTTAATAGTCTTTCTAAGAAAATTAGAGTCAGCTTTCATGATGCATGAAAGATGTCAAAGAAGTGTGTGTGTCTTCTCCCCTGTGTGTTTCACCAGGACCCTTTCTGGATTTATAAGCGGAGTGATAGAGCCCCCAGGTAACCCACATCTGACTCTGTGCTCACCCAGAAGCATGCATTCTGAAGCAGCTCCCTTTGCAGAGATGGGATTCACTAGATTATGATGAATAAGATATTAGAATAGTGGAGGGTCACTAGAATGACCACGTTAATAGAGGTGCCATAGTTAGCAATCCCGTGGTTTGCAGGCTACTTATTTTGATGACTTTAGAGGAAGTATTTGATGAGTTTTGTGATTTTCTAAAGTTGATATTTGGGTCCGTGTTTTATATCTACTACATTAAATATATAGCAGTATAATTATTTATATGGTCCAGTGCTAAAATACCAGAAGGAAGAGGCTCATTTACAAATGTGGACAGTATCTGAATAAACCACTGACATGCTTTGCCAGGTTAGATGGATGAAGGATTTGGAGGAACTACTCAAGACTGTGGAAGTGTATTTTTCTATCTATTTTATTTCTGGACATCAACATTACATCAACATTATATCTGATAAATACTTGATTAAAGGTTTTTTTTTTAAATAAATTGCCTTATACCCTCCAATATTTTGTACAGTAAAACTTACTATTTACTAAAAGCAAATAGTTTTATGTTTTATTTATTTATTTATTTTTTGGCCACACCACATGGCGTGTGGGATCTTAGTTCAATCAAGTGCTTCTGAGGGTCTGTTGATAAAAGCTCATGCTGGGTACACATTAAGTTTCATGCTTTATCTTTATGATGTATCATAAAACCCCAGCCACTGCATTGGAAGCATAGAGTCTTAATCTCTTGTCCACCATGGAAGTCCCTAAAATCCAGTAGTTTTAGATTACTTGTTTTTTACTTCTACAAGTGCTATTTAATTTTTATTAACTTACAACTCTGATGATTTTTAGTTCATTGTGATGGATGGCTTTTCACTGGAATGGGTCATTTGTTTTGGTATAGGACATTCGCTATAGGATAATTGTTCAGAGAGGCATTTCCTAGTTATATATACTACAAGTATACAGGAGTACAACTTTCTCAAGTTTTTCTGACTCCATATATTTATGTGTGTTGTTTTAGTCTTTTCTGTTGCTTTTTCACATTGAAGGAGAAGACATTTCTCTATAAATTTTTGTCAGGAGACATCTGGCTTTAGTGTAAGAAATATTTATGAATAACAAAGGCTTGTCCTTAGAATTAAATGATTTAACACATACAAAACAATATACAGGGCCTGGTATATAGTATAAAACTAATACACAAGGCCTAACACCTGGTAGGATTTAGTAAAAAAGCTATGATGATGGTAGTGATGATACTGGTTGCAAAGTATCTTACTATTATCAAAGTCAACTTTACCTAAAGATTTGGGGGGAAAGTCAGGTAGTTTACCAAATACTTTAAAACATTTAATCTTTTAGACTTATTTTTCAAATTCCACATACATCATAAAGATAAAGCATGAAACTTAAAGTGTACCCAGCATGAACTTTTATCAACAGACCCTCAGAAGCACATGTATAGGTTTTCTTGTTATTCCTAAGAAAAAAAAAGAGAGAGAGAGACCTAACTATCTAGCCATGGTACTACATATTTGTCCTTGATTATCTAAATAAACTCTAGTCATATATCAGGTCAGACTACCAAACCCAGGCCATTACCTTAACATCTATTGTATTTGTTGACTGTACGAGTTTAGCTGCCTATGATTTATCAGGGTATGGTGAACTTTAAGGAATTGTCTCTATTAAAATCAAAGGGCTATTGACACATTTCTGTACCTTTTAAAGACTGTTATTAAAGAAATTCTGCCACCTCTTTTAAATACAGACTCATTGGAAAACAACCACTTTTAGTGGTTGGAGATGGGAAAATTTTGTCTTGCAATATAAATTTCTTTTACATTGTGACCTCTCTCCTGAGCTCCATATACATCCTACCCAAGTAGCCACTTGACAGCTCCACTTGGCGCATGAAATGAGCTATGGACATGGTCCTCATGCCTGCTCCCTGGAAGTCTTCCCCAGCTCAGTGAAAGGAGCGCCAAGTAGCTCCTTTGCTTACATTGCTTAGACCCCAACCTTTCATCATCCTGGACTCCTTTCATTTATAGTTCATCTAATCCCTGGGCCAAACTCTGTCAGCACTACTTTCAAAATATTTCCAGGATTCTGACCACATCTCCTCATCTCCACTTTCTAGTCTGCTCCAAACCACCCTCATTTCTGCTTGTGGCCAAAATCTCCTAACTGGGCTTCTAACTTTATTCCCCCTAAGTGTTTTCATATGGCAGCCAGGGTGAGCCTTGAATGTGTATAAAGTGCGTTAGTCATATTTGCAAAGCATAAATAGAGACACAAATGTCTGGATACCAATGGGGAAAAGGGTGGGGAGGGAGAAATTGGGAGATTGGGCTTGACATATATACACTATGGATACCGTGTCCTCCGTGACTCGGTGGTAAAGAATCTGCCTGCCGTGTAGTAGACGTGGGAGACACAGGTTCAATCCCTGGCTCGGAAAGGATCCTCTAGAGGAGGAAGCGGCAACCCACTCCAGTATTCTTGCCAGAAAAATCCCATGGACAGAGGAGCCCAATGGGCTACAGTCCATAGGATCACAAAGAGTCCGACACAACTGAGCAACTGGACACACACACATAAAATAGACAGCTAGTGGGAACACATTGTATGACACAGGGAGCTCTACTTAATGCACTGTGGTAACTTGGCGGGGGGAACCCCAAAAGGGAGGGGAACGTATATCTCCAAATCAAAAAAGGAGGGGACGTATGTGTATGAATGATTCATTCATACATGCAATACAAGCTAACACAACATGGTAAAGCAACTATACTCCAATAAAAATTAATTAATTAAAAAATCACATTAGTCAGATTATGTCCTTCCCTGCTCAGGACAGGCCAGTGGCTTTCTTCCTGAGTGGGGTCCTGACTATGATGCTCAAAGATCGGAGGCAGCCCTGCCGCCTCTCCTTGCTGGCTTGCCCTTCTGTTCCTGTCCTGCCTCCCTCCCTCCCTCTGCCCATTGCTCTTTCTCTAACAAGCTGGACAATGACCCCGCAGGACCTTTGCACCCCTGCAAGGTCCCATCTGCCTGCAGTGATCTTGTTCAGGCTATTGATAATGACTCATTCTAGCACTTTCTTTAGATCTTGACTCATGACTCCTAGGTGAGGCCCTTGCCTCTCCTGTAAAATTTCATCTAATCCTCCCTTAAACACTTTCTATCATCCTTTGCTTTAACTTCTCTCCTTAGCACTTCCTTAACTTACCTAGTGGGCTTTCCTTGCATCCCATTGGTAAAGAATCTGCCTGGATTGCAAGATCCCCTGGAGAAGGAAATGGTAACCCACTCCAGTATTCTTGCCTGTAAAAATCCCATGGACAGAGGAGTGTGGCAGGCTATAGTCTATGGAGTTGCAGAGAGCTGGACACAAATTAGTGACTAAACAGTAGCAACAGCTAACAGTAATGCATCTATTCATTTCTCTTGTTAATTTTTTGTCTCCCTCCCTAGAATATTAGTTGCATAAGAGCAAGGAGCTTGGCCTGTTTTCTTTACTGCTGTATCTCTAGAGCTCAGGATAGTTCCTGGCAAATGGAGACATTCAATAGATATATATTGAATAAATGAATATTTCAAGGTTATTTATGGCTGGTGCTCTGTAATTATGGCTAGAGAAGGCATAAATAATCTACATTGTTTTCTTCTTGAATTCCATATAGGTAGCTTTGGGGTTAAAGTCAAGTTATTAAAAAAATTTTTTTTCATTCTGCTCTCCCTAAAGAATTTGTCTGCTTTAATAACAACTATCACAGCCCTATTAGTTAAACAGAAGTCTTTTGAATTTATTTATCCAACTTTTGGAACCAAATTTTGTACAGATCACTGTTGTTACTGTTGTTTAGTCACCAAGATGTATATGACTCTCTGTAAGCCCATGGACTGTATTTCTCCAGGCTCCTCTGGCCATGGGATTTCCCAGGTGAAATACTGGAGTGGGTTGCCATGCTTCCTCCAGGGAATCTTCCTGACCCAGGGATTGAACTCATGTCTCCTGCATCTCCTGCATTGGCAGGCGGATTCTTTACTGCTAAGTCACCAGGGAAACCCTACAAGTTACTGTGGGAAGCTCATAAGAGACATGATCCACCTTTTTAAGAACACTTCAGTTTAGTTAATAAGGCAAGACTTGCAAATAATCCACATAGAAGACCTATTTCTAAGTATAAGAGAGGGCTGTTTAAGAGGTATTCACAGAGTCATAGTTGAGGTTTTTTTCAGAAAAATATGTTCTCATTCCACCTACAGGCTATAAGTTGGGGGGCATGACTTGATTGTATTAAAAATGGTTTTCCAAGTGAATTCATTAATTCACACAACCACTCATTAAGAACCATAGATTTAATAGTCTTGTGTGTATATGCTGTATTTACAAGCAGATCAGCACACCTGACATCTTATTTATCAGGGCTTGCCTAGAGTGTGCCTGCATGGTCAGTCGCTAAGTCGTGTCTGGCTGTTTGTGACCCCATGGACTGTAGCTGTGTAGACTCCTGTCCATGGGATTCTCTGGGCAAGGGTACTGGAGTGGGTTGCCATTTCCTTCTCCAGGGGATCTTCCTGACCCAGAGTTTGAACCCATGTCTCCTGCCTCTCCTGCATTGGCAGGCAGATTCTTTATCCCAAGCCACTCTTAACAATTGAAAGTTCCCTGATTTGAAGACACAGTCCCCAATCTATCAACTTTGGGGTAACAAATCTATATTAATATTTAAAATAAACACATTTAATACACTTGATTCCTCTTAATAAAACAGGATGCTTTTATCTGTTTGTCAACGAATAAAACTGCCCCTTGATCTGCAGCAGTGTGTGGCTTTGGGGTCATTAGCTGAGGCTGGACTGCCCTTTTTGCCACTTGTAGCTGAATGGGCATTTATGTATTTCCCAAGACGCAGTTCTCTCACCAGTAATGCATGCCTTTCAGAGGCTGGATTGCTCTTGTGCATTTCATTTGTGATTGCCATCTGAAGCAAACATTATACTAGTGCAGAGTCTGAAGGCTAATTTTCCTCAACCTGTTGCGTACTGCCCTATAGATGTTGTCCCCCTTGGATGTTTTACTGGTTTCAAACTTTGGTGGAAATTTTAGGGACTTTCTTTTTGATGAGTTGCCTGTTACTGAACAGACTGAGAAATACAAAACTCTTATTGTGTTTCCCTCCTTCATCTCTATATTTGGGTAAAGCTGGATGTATAAACCATGCAGTGTAAACAATTTGAGATCATTACCATTTTGGCTGTAGCCATCAAATTCTTTGGTTTGCCTCAGTTTACTCTCGTGTGTGTTCTGCTTTCTTTTTAAAAGATTTGTCGAGAGTATGAGTTGATTAGAAATACTCATCCTTAGAAATAAAAGCATCATGAGTCTTAGTTGGGGAAGGGGGTTTATCTGCGGGTTCTATCAGAGCTAGATGCACACTAATTTACTAGTGCTGGAACCAAATGGGTTGAAAATCCTTGTTTTCCCACCAGATGGGTTATTTTAAAATATCACAAAACTTCTGAGGTTATTTACATTACAAATGTGCTTCTTTGCACACATCAAGAATTGAGTACCATGTTTTGACAGTAACTCCTTTATGAAATTATATGTTACACAAGTGGAGGAAAATTCAAGTCATTCTCCAGGGAGCAGGCTTATGAATCTGGATGAGGTCACACCTCTTTAAAGATGCAGTTTGATAATCCGACATCAAAACAAAGGAATTCTGTTAATCCTCTCACAAAAGTGCAAATTGCTAATCAGAATCCTGGGCTGGGCTGGCAGCTTGGTAAACAATGAGCTTGGCAGAAGAGTGACTCTGGGCGGATAGATAGCTGGGGAGCTTGGGATACCAACTTTGCTCCTGTGTTAGCCCAGTTGAGCCTGTTGTTTTGAAACAATGACGTATGTCAATGGAGGTGGTTCTCGCGGCCATTGTGTTCTCCCTCTTTTCTCCTTCCATGTTAATGATGATGCAAATCAATCTTCTTTCTCCCGTCTCTCATTTCACTGCACTGGTGTAGAGGCTACTATGCCCCTATATTCTTTTCACTTGGATGCATGTGTCTTTTGAATTTCATTACATATTCCTTTACAAGCCCAGAGGGTTTTCCTTCCTTCCCATAAATAGTGTGGTGGTATTTGAAAAAGAAAGAATAAATCCTAACCCAGCTGAAAAAAGAATCTTCTTCTGGAAGGTGAAATAGGATTCTTTTTTCGTAAGTGATAAAGCCCAATTCGAGGCGGCTTAAAGGGAAAAAAAAAAAAAAGCTGGAATTGGTTGGGTAAAAGAATACAAGGAAGGCAAATGACTACGTTGAGGGTGATGCTGGAGTTTGAATGGGCCTCAGGAATGGGTGGAACCAGGGAGTCATACTCTGTCATGGCTCAGTACACTTCTCCTGTGTCCCTGTCATTTTGGATGTGGACTTTGCTCTTTCCTGTTGCAGTAGAAATTTCCCCATATGGGAGGAAATGGCACCATCGATGACATCACGGGAATTCTAAAGCTTGCTGATTTTTTCCATTTTACTTAAGTAAAATATCTCTGGGAAGAACTCTGATTGGCTACTGTTAGATCAGTTGCTTGTCTTGGACCAATCAACCCCACGTATATAACCTCGTATTCATCAGAGTGTAGAAGGTGCTTGCGATCTGTCTTTTCCTCTGGCTTTGACCTTTGTGAAATATGTAACCAGCCTGAGAAATTCTAAAACCTGATGATTATGTTAGCATGTGTATCGATTTTGTGCATCTTAATACGGCTCTTCTCATTCTCGCTGTGTTTGGTGTTCTTGGCATTTACAACTTTTACCCAAACATGACTAATAGTTCATTTGAAAGTGAAAAATACAGCTTTTTCACTCCAAAAGGGACGTTCACTAAGAGTGTGCACTCTTTTGAATACTTCCAGCTAGTTATGTGTCTCCTATTGAGTGTTGATGAATTATTACCCCCTGCCTTGGGCTTCCTTGGTGGCTAAGATGGTAAAGAATCTGCCTACAATGAAGACCTGGGTTCAGTCCTTGGGTATGTGTCGTTGTTGTTTAGTCGCTCAATCATGTCTGACTGTTTGCAACTCCATAGACTATAGCCACCAGGCTTTTCTGTCCATGGGATTTCCCAGGTAGGAACACTGGAGTGGTCTGCCATTTCCTTCTCCAGAGGATCTTCCTGACCCAGGGTTTGAACCCACGTGTTCTGCATCGACAGGCGGATTCTTTACTGCTGAGCCACATGGGAAGCAGGCATGTGTTGAGTGAACATTGGCTCTGGAGCCGTCTTCCTATAGGTAGGAGTACGGTGCTTCTGCTGCTGGGCAGGCTGGGCTGTGGTTGGCATGTTGCTTTTCAGTCAGAGGGATGATGTGGAACTCCACAAATCTACATCTGGAGGAGCAGAAATGAGTCAAAGGTAGAGGTTTGGGGTAGAGGCTGTCCCTGGTGGGGCCATGCTACCCACAGCCAAAGCTTTCTGAATAAGAGCTCTGTCTTTTTAAAAGCAATAGGGGGTGAGGATGGAGGGAGCGCTCACAGCGGTAAGTATAACACAGCTGTGCTCTGTTTATGCTTCGGCTACAATAAAAAAGCTATAAAATGTGAGATGTCATAGCTCCACTTTGCTTTATTTATACTATTTCCTCTGAGCTCTGTCACACTGCACATTCATCTGCTAAGTTGCAGCAAGAATGGAGATTAAAATATCACAGCTCAAAATAGGAGTCAAGCGGAAGGAGATTCATCATAGCCCTATTAAAAATATGTAAATATGGGAATGAAGTCATTTTAAAGCTGTACAGTGCCTCTCCTTTATGAGTTAGGATCCCTTGAGCAAGTGGTGGGCTATGCAGGGGACAGAGCTAGGGGACTTGTGCGCCATTTCGTCCACCCATGGAAATTCTTTTAAGATTAGAGACTGTTTTGAATTGCAAATTACACGTGTTTTCCTATAATCATGCCTAAGTTAATAATGGCAGGAAATCTGATGCAAAACAAGAAAACAAAAGATTTGGTAATTAAAGGTTATATATTGTTCACTGGGTTAGAATGATTAAAATTAAGATCAGAAATCTCCTTCTTGGCTACAGCTATTAATGAAAACTTGCAAACCCTCCAGAAGTATCACGCTTATAGGAAAGTTCTGAGAAGGGAACTGGAGTTGGAGACCTGACCTGACTTTTTAGAATTCAGTTGAAAATGATAAAGTTAAGTCTGGAAGCTAGGAATCCTCCTTAAAACTTGGCTCATAAATTACTTCTTTCAGCATTTCCTCTATCTCTAGTCTTGACAAAAATGTACTCCCAGTTGTCTATGTGGTGTGCTGGGGAGAGCTAAGGAATAGAATTCTTAGATGGAAAGAGTGGGATATCTCAAATGGTATTAACATGCCTTTTCTATTCTCTTCTGTGTACTTCTGGGTGCCGATTGATGTTTGGCTTCCCTTTCACTGCCCCCCCGCCGCCCTCAAATGTGCTATTGTAGTAATAATAAAGACCAAACTTAAGTTCTTGGGCATGGGAACCCACTCCAGTATTCTTGCCTGAAGAATCCCATGGACAGAGGAGCCTGGCGGACTACAGTCCATAGGGATGGTTCTATGTATTTTGTATGTATTAATTAGTGTAATACAACAACACTGTATGGTAGGAATCATGACATTTTACACATGTGGAAAATGAGGCATAAGATGACACAGCTGGTGAATGAGAACAAGAATTCAAACAGCATTCTGGCATCACAGTCTGCACTGTCAACCACTATTGACTTTCCAAAAGGATTAGGAACACACTAAAAAAGAGCACTGGGTCGAAAAAGAGGGGATCTGGGGTCTGGGCACAGTCCTGCCATTCCCCTAGATAACTGATTTTCCTTACCCATAGAAGGAATGAAAAATGATTATGTCTTTTCTAATTTTAACTTTGCATACATTTGTATACTACTACCTCATGAAAATAAAATTTTTGAGCAATAACTTTTCTTAATTCTTATTTAACTAGTTCCAGAAATGGTTATGTTGAACATTTCTAATGTACAATGATTTGGGGATTTCTTTTGTCTTGTGCTTTTCACTGTGTTTGGTTGGGTTTGTTTCGATTGCAACTAGTAGGAGTTTCATAGTTAACTAGAGACTTTCTAGCTTTGTGACCTTGAGCATATTTCTGAATCTCCTGTACCAATTTTATCATCTGTAAAATGCATATAATAAAAGTACCCCTCCCATAGAGCTGTTGTAAGAATGAAGCCAGATATGACATGTAATAAATTAAAAGACACTTGCTCCTTGGAAGGAATGCTATGGCAAACCTAGAGTATTAAAAAGCAGAGATATCACTTTGCCAACAAAGGTTCATAGAGTCAAAGCTATGGTTTTTCCAGTAGTCATGTACAGATGTGAGAGTTGGACCATAAAGAAGGCTGAGCATCAAAGAATTGATGCTTTTGAACCATGGTGCTGGAGAAGATTCTTGAGAGTCCCTTGGACTGCAAGGAGATCAAACCAGTTCATCCTAAAGGAAATCAACCCTGGATATTCATTGGAAGGACTGATGCTGAAGATGAAGCTCCAATACTTTGGCCACCTGATGTGAAGAACTGAATCATTGGAAAAGTCCATAATGCTGGGAATGATTGAGGGCAGGAGGAAAAGGGGCAGACAGATGATGAGATGGTTGATGGTATCACTGACTCGATGGACATGAGTTTGAGCAAACTCCGGGGAATAGTGAAGGACAGGGAAGCCTGGTGTGCTGCCATCCATGGGGTGGCGAAGACTCAAACACGACATAGTGACCAAATAATAACAACAACATGTGGAGCACTCAGCACAGTGTCTGTTTTTTCAGTTCAGACACTCAGTACACAGAACTATACAGAGAAGATCTTCATGATCTGGATAATCACAATGGTGTGATCACTCCCTTAGAGCCAGACACCCGGGAATGTGAAGTCAAGTGGACATAAGGAAGCATCACTATGACAAAACTAGTGGAGGTGATGGAATTCCAGTTGAGCTATCTCAAATCTTAAATGATGATGCTGTGAAAGTGCTGCACTCACTATGCCAGCAAATCTGGAAAATTCAGCAGTGGCCACAGGACTGGAAAAGGTCAGTTTTCATTCCAATCCCAAAGAAAGGCAATGCCAAAGAATGTTCAAACCACCGCACAATTGCACTCATCTCACACACTAGTAAAGTAATGCTCAAAATTCTCCAAGCCACTCTTCAACAGTACGTGACCATGAACTTCCAGATGTTCAAGCTGGATTTAGAAAAGGCAGAGGAACCAAATATCAAATTGCCAACATCCGCTGGATCATTGGAAAAGAGAGAGAGTTCCAGAAAAACATCTATTTCTGCTTTATTGACTATGCCAAAGCGTTAGACTGTGTGGATCACAACAAACTGTGGAAAATACCTGCCTCCTGAGAAATCTGTATGCAGGTTAAGAAGCAACAGTTAGAATTGGACATGGAACAATAGACTGGTTCCAAATCGGGAAAAGAGTACATCAAGGCTGTAGATTGTTCATAGAAACTACTGCACATGGTAAGTGTTTGATTATGATTACTGTGAATCATCCAAGTCTTCTTGTAAGTTCTTGTTTCTTGCTCCTCATACCACCAGCTCTTCTGCCATGATTGGCAAATCAGTTAATGTTGTTTGTGATTACATTCATGAATTAGAAAGCATGAGATAAGAATCGGGTGGAGAGGGAGGTGGGAGGGGGGATCGGGATGGGGAATACTTATAAATCCATGGCTGATTCATGTCAATATATGACAAAAACCACTACAATGCTGTAAAGTAATTAGCCTCCAACTAATAAAAATAAATGAAAAAAAAAAAAAGATAGCATGAGAAGTTACCATCTACTATGGTGGAAATATCAGAGAAGGGTGGAACTCTGGGAATTGTGTAGACCACCCTTTAATGTGATGAACTAAGTACCCCAAAAGATCAGGTGCCTTGTTCCAGAACACTCAGCTAGCAGATAGAGATGGAGGTAAAGTCTCCAGATTCTAATTATAGTTGTCAGTAGAATGCCAGTGCAGTGCTGCTACCAAGGCCTATGGAGTTGGGCTTCCCAGTGGCTCAGCGGTAAAGTGTCCACCTGTGGTTCAGGAGCTGCAGGAGACTGGAGTTTGATCCCTGGGTCAGAAAGGTTCCCTGGAAGAGGATATGGCAACCCACTCCAGTATTCTTGCCTGAAGAATCCCGTGGACAGAGGAGCTTGGCGATCTACAGTCCACAAAGAGTCTGACATGACTGACGCGACTTAGCATGCATGTACCTATGGAGTTATTAAATGGAACATGTGAAAGTTCTTGAAATTTGTAGAAGGAACCACAAAGAAAACATATTTTAAGGGTTTAAATGAGGGAAATTACCCTAGTATTTCAGATTTATAGCAATTTAAGATTTTAGATCATGTGTGTTTTTGGCAGAGTTCCGAAGAGAACAGTAGAAAAGATGCTTGGGGCTGGCAGAGGAGTATAAGTGGTCATCTTTCTTACCAACCCTTATAAAAAAGTGATGTTCTTGGTTGCTTTGTTGAGTGAGCTAATGTGTAACTTTCAACAGTATGTGAAGAAGTGGATCTGATTTGCTTCGAGAAGTATAAAGAAAAAAAAGATTTTTATGGCAATTTGAGTAATCTAAATAAGGAAATGGGCTTCCCTGGGTGGCTCAGATAGTAGAGAATCTACCTGCAGTGCAGGAGACCCTGGTTTGATCCCTGGGTTGGGAAAATCCCCTGGAGAAGGGAATGGCAACCCACTCCAGTGTTCTTGCTTAAAGATTTCCATGGACAGAGGAGCCTAGAGAGCTACAGTACATGGGGGTAGCAAAGAGTCAGACATAACTGAGCCACTGACACACAATAGGAAAATAATCTGATATGATATTGCAATAATTTTGGGACACATCTAATTGGGTCAAATTTTATCACTTCTACTCTAATGTACAAAGAAAATGGAGCTGTTCCCATAATGTATTCTTGCTCCTGAGTCCCAACCCTACTGTGCAGATTGAAAGGTAATAAAAAGCAAACTTGATATAGCATGAAATAACTCAGTCTTTACTATCAAATCATCTGTTTGTTAATTTGATCTTTGTTTCCCTGTCCAGGCCCAGGAGCGGGGTAGGGTGAGAGGGGCACCATGGGTATAAAATGTAAGGACACCTTCCTCTCAGATGGAAACCCTGTATTAACATGACCCTGAGAAGGATGACTGCTCACATCTGTGCCGTCCCCTGCCACCCCACTCCAGCCCCACTAAAAACAAAAACAAATCCTTGGGGAAATTGTGTTTCATTGCAGCTGGTAGTGGTGTGTGGAGCATCACATGGTCACATGTATGCATGCTGGCCCTGGCGTTGTCCCCTGTATCCTTCTTGGCATCTTCCCTTGGCCACTGTGGGCCTCTGTCCTGCTGATGCAATTAGCCCCACCTGGATATGAGCTGGAGCAGCTGCTGCAGGCCTCCCGTAGGCTTCAGCTTGAGGTTCCTCTTCCTTTCCCCATCCCCAGGGCTTTCCCCATCCTCCTCTGTGTTGTACTGTGTTGTGTGTGTGTTGGGACTGGGGAAGATGGAACAGAGCTCAGACATTTTGAGGCTCCTCGCTCCTACACCCTCTGTTTTTTCATTTCTCCCTCACCAGGTTCGATAGCTGTAAGACTTACAAGAAGGATTCCCTGAGAGGTTTGTGTCCACTCCTGTCCCCTCCCCAGCAAGTAATGTCCGTGAAAGAGGACTGACAGCCCATAGACCCTTGGGTGCCTTTTGTCCAGCTGATATTCTCCAGCCCCACCTCCTTATAGGTTAAATGCCATGATACAGGAAAGCCTGGCCTGCCTCTGAGCTCTATCTCTGTCCTTGCTCATGATGTCTCTTCTCTCCCTCTCTAGATACACGAGAGTTCCCATACTGTCTCTCTTTGCTTAGGACCTACAGTTTGCTTTTGCATTTTCACTGGGAATGTTTTCAAAATCTTGAAACTGCTTTTCACTTTCAAATTCTCTCATTCAAGATTGTGGTCTCACTAAGTAAGCTGATAAACAGCCCCTATATTCTAACTAGTATTTGATCTCCCAGGTTGCATTCTGGAGGGTCACCTCTGGGCTGAGTGCCCAGGAACTCATAACTGAGATAGAGAGCTCGAGAGAAAGGAGTAGTTATCACACGGTAGACTGAAGATATATGGATAGTACAGGTTAGTCCTCACTTCCAAGCCTGGATCTTGCTCTCAATTTAGAACACTCTTCCTCCATGGGGTATATATTCTGTAGATTCTGCCCCACAGAAGGGATTAGGTCTAGTGTTAGCTTCTCCCAAGAGGACGTAACCATTCATAATCTCTGAGTGCTCAGATGCTCAGTCATGTCCAAGTCTTTGCAGTCCCATGGACTGTAGCCTGCCAGGCTGTCCATGGGAGTTTCCAGGCAAAAATACTGGAGTGGGTAGCCATACCGTCCTCCAGGGGATCTTCCTAACTCAGGAATCAAACCCAGGTCTGCATTGCAGGCAGATTCTTTACTGTCTGAGCTACCAGAGAAGCCCTAAAATATTTAGTGTATTCGTGAACTAATGACTTTATCTTGAAAATAATTGAAATTGTTCATTTTCAGTAAAGGTACAACATAAGATTTGTGTTTTATAAAAAATAATGTGGCAGTGTTATAGTAAATGAATGAAAAGGGAATGAGACAGGGAGCAATTGTTGCAGCATGTTTTACGAAGACTCGGAGAGTCTTTTTAAGTGACCCCCAATCTCACTTCAGATACTTAGAGATTCTGTGTCTTCTGCACTGAGCATATGTTGGTTTCCCACATAAGCCTCAAGAAGGTACAGTCACTGCCTACTCCTACCCTTAAAATGGCCCAAGAAAATTTGGAGGTAATTCACAGCATATTTAAGAGTTACCTTCTCAACACCTTCCATATAGGAGATAGAGAGTTGAGTTTTCCAAATGATCTATTGAAAAGACAATGTATACATTTTTGTCTTAGTCCATATGGGGTGCTATAACAAAAATATCATAAACTGGGTGGCTTGACACAACAGAAATTTATTTCTCACACTTCGGAGGCTGCGAAGCCCATGATCATGGCACCAGCACAGTTAGTTTCTGGTGAGAGCCTGCTTCCTAAATGTTTCTCTTTTCATTGTGCCCTCATCTGGTGGAAGGAGAAAGATGGGGAGCTCTTCGGGGTATCTTCGATAAGATTACTGACCCCTTTCATGATGGTTCTACTCATGAACTAAGCACCTCCCCGAAGCCCTACTTCCTAATATTGTTACATTGGATATTAGGTTTCACCATATGAATTTTGTGAAGGACACAAATATTCAGTCTATAGCATATGACATAGTACCTTTTTTTGGGTTTCTTATTCAGAGTGCGTCTATGACTTTTCAGTACTGGTAATGGTAACTGGGATTTATATGATTAACCAAACCTAGCACATAACTGATACTGTTTTCAGAGTGAAAGACTGAAGAGCAGTGAATAGAATACCTACAGAATCCTCAGTTCCTGCGGCAGAAACGCAGGACTCTCTAGTTGCAACAAGCGGGCTTCTCTAGTTGTGGTACATGGGCTTAGTTGCCCCATAGCATGTAGGATCTTCATTCCCTGATCAGGAATCAAACCCATGTCCCCTGAATTGGAAGGTGGATTTGTAACCACCGGGCCACCAGGGAAGTCCCTCTAGACCAAGATTTAAAAGATACATGTGACTAGGTTAGACCCATGCAGATAATCTCCCTGTTTTACAGTCCACTGTGTTATATAATACAACCTGTTCATGGGAATAAAACCCATCATATTCACAGTTCTGGATATTATGCCAAGAAATGTGTTCACAAGTTGAGGGGAATTTGGGGACCATTTTAAAATTCTGCCTACCAAACTGATATTTGAAAAAAAAAAAAAAAAGAAAAAGGTTGTAAACAGCCTCTTGAGTACTGTGTTTAGGAGATGCAAAAGGAGCCTGTGATTTAATTAATATTTTGTTTGAAAACCAGTGTACCTCTTTTTTTTTTTTTTAACCAGTGTACCTCTTAAGTTAACTTTCTAATATCTGAACTTAACAGAGCTACTATTACTGATCTTTAGAAATTTTACTTGTGTGGGACTCATTTATTTCTAAATAGTATTGCTGTTCATGTAACTAAAGCAAACAGAATATTTCTCTGTCTATTACTGGAGTAGGATTTTATTGTTTGTACATGGAAAAATAAACCAACATACAATCTATACATAAACACCATCAATTTAAAGTGATTTTCACTGTTAAATGGGGGTTTTGTTAAGTTTACTTGAGTAGTAAAATAAGATATCTTTCAAAGCTTTGGGGCTTTCTAGATCTAAAGAAAGAAAATGTGAGAGTTTAACCAACTGTAGATTTAGTCAGCTACAGAGTTCCAAGGAGTCCTCCACACAGGACCACCCTCATTTTTGACACCAAATGCACGTTTGAGGGTTTTCCAAAACCACACTCAGGTTTGAAAACTCTCTGGAAGTACTCACAGAATTCAGTGAAAGTTGTTATAGTCATGGTTACAGCTTATTACAGGGAAAAGATACAGCCAAGGAAAAGCAGTCTATAAATGTTGAATTTGAGGCTAGAAGACCCAACCACAGAGCTTTCATTGTCCTACTCTCTGGAGGCAGGACGTATTAATCTCACAGCATTGACACGTGACAGTATGCATGGAGCATTGCCAAGAAGAGAAACTCATTGAGCCTTTGGTGTCCAGAGTTTTTACTGGGATTTGATCACATACCTCTCGTGGGGCTGATAGTCTATGGACATCAGTGCTGGGCTAATACCTTCAGTCTCCAAGTAGTTTTGGAGGCAAAATTGATACCACATGACCCACAGCTCCCATCATGGAATCACATTATTAGATTATTTTGGGCTTAGTCGCTTAGTTGTATCTCACTTTTTGCCACCCCATGGACTAAAGCTTGCCAGGCTCCTCTGTGCATGGAATTTTCCAGGTAAGAATACTAGAGTGGGTTGTCATTTCTTCCTCCAGGGGATCTTCCCGACTCAAGAATCAAACCTGTGTCTCTTGGGTCTCCTGCATTGGCAGGCAGGTTCTTTACCACTAGTGCCACCTGAGAGGCCCCGTGGCCAGATCCCTCAGGCAAGCAAAGACATTCCTGTCCTACAGGACACTTTCAGGCCCTAGAGACCACTTCCCTAATAGCCAAAGGAAAGTCCCTCTCTGTGGGTGAGGTTAGCTGTTCATAATGGCGGTGGGGGGAGGTGGGGGAGGAAAGAATACAAATAGTACTTTATAATTACTTCTTGAGGGCTCACTGTGTGTCAGGCAGTGTGTATGCATTGTTTCTTTTGATCCTTTGAATCTCATTAAAAAGTCACTACGTTTGTCTTTGTTTTAAAGGCAAACTGATATGTGGAAAGATTAATGCCTTATCCAAAACCTTGTAAATAGTCAATGGTGGAAACAAGATTTGAAAATGTGTCAGCGCAGTTCAGTCGCTCAGTCGTGTCTGACTCTTTGTGACCCCATGGACTGCAGCACGCCAGGCCTCCCTGTCCATCACCAACTCCCGAGTTTACTCAAACTGATGTCCATTGAGTCAGTGATGCCATCCAATGATCTCATCCTCTGTCATCCCCTTCTCCTCTTGCCTTCAGTCTTTCCCAGCATCCAGGTCTCTTCAGATGAGTCAGCTCTTTGCATCCGGTGGCCAAAGTATTGGAATTTCAGCTTCAACATCAGTCCTTCCAATGAATATTCAGGACTGATTTCATTTAGGATTGATTGGTTGGATCTCCTTGCAGTCCAAGGGATTCTCAAGAGTCTTCTCCAACACCATAGTTCAAAAGCATCAATTCTTAGGTGCTCAGCTTTCTTTATAGTCCAATTCTCAACATCCATACATGACTACTGGAAAAACCATGGCCTTGACTAGATGCACCTTTGTTGGCAAAGTAACGTCTCTGCTTCTTAATATGCTGTCTAGGTTGGTCATAACTTTTCTCCCGAGGGGTAAGCACCTTTTAATTTCATGGCTGCAGTCACCATCTGCAGTGATTTTGGAGCCCCAAAAAATAAAGTCTGCCACTGTTTCCACTATTTCTCCATCTATTTGTCATGAAGTGATGGGACCCGATGCCATGATATTAGTTTTCTGAATGTTGAATTTTAGGCCAACTTTTTCACTCTCCTCTCACTTTCATCAAGAGGCTCTTTAGTTCTTCACTTTCTGCCTTAAGGGAGGTGTCATCTGCATATCTGAGGTTATTGATATTGCTCCCAGCAATCTTGATTCCAGCTTGTGTTTCATCCAGTCCAGTGTTTCTCATGATGTACTCTGCATATTAGTTAAATAAGCAGGGTGACAATATACAGCCTTGACGTACTCCTTTTCCTATTTGGAACCAGTCTGTTGTTCCATGTCCAGTTCTAACTGTTGCTTCCTGACCTGCATACAGGTTTCTCAAGAGACAGGTCAGGTGGTCTGGTATTCCCATCTCTTTCAGAATTTCCCACAGTTTATTGTGATCCACACAGTCAAAGGCTTTGGCATAGTCAATAAAGCCGAAGTAGATGTTTTTCTGGAACTCTCTTGCTTTTACAATGATCCAGTGGATGTTGGCAATTTGCTCTCTGGTTCCTCTGCCTTTTCTAAATCCAGCTTGAACATCTGGAAGTTCACAGTTCACACATTGCTGAAGCTTGGCTTGGAGAATTTTGAGTATTACCTTATGAACATGTGAGATGAGTGCAATTGTGCAGTAGTTTGAGCATTCTTTGGCATTGCCTTTCTTAGGGATTGGAATGAAAACTGACCTTTTCTAGTCCTGTGGCCACTGCTGAGTTTTCCAAATTTGCTGGCATACTGAGTGCAGCACTTTCACAGCATCATCTTTTAGGATTTGAAATAGCTCAACTGGAATTCCATCACCTCCACTAGCTTTATTCATAGTGATGCTTCCTAAGGCCTACTTCACTTCACCTTCCAGGGTGTCTGGCTCTATTTGAGTGATTATCCCATTGTGATTATCTATGTTGTGAAGATCTTTTTTGTAAAGTTCTTCTGTGTATTCTTGCCACTCTTCTTACTATTTTCTGCCTTTGGTAGGTCCAGACTATTTCTGTCCTTTATTGAGCCCATCTTTGCATGAAATGTTCACTTGGTATCTCTAATTTTCTTGAAGAGATCTCTAGCCTTTCCCATTCTATTGTTTTCCTCTATTTCTTTGCACTGATCACTGAGGAAGGCTTTCTTATCTCTCCTTGCTATTCTTTGGAACTCTGCATTCAGATGGGTTTATCTTTCCTTTTCTCCTTGGCTTTTTGCTTCTCTTCTTTTCACAGCTATTTGTAAGGCCTCCTCAGTCAGCCATCTTGCTTTTTTGAATTTCTTTTTGTTGGGGATGGTCTTGATCCCTGTCTGCTGTACAATGTCATGAACCTCTGTCCATAGTTCATCAGGCACTCTGTCTATCAGATCTAGTCCTTTAAATCTATTTCTCACTTCCCCTGTATAATCATTAGGTATTTGATTTAGGTCATACTTGAATGGTCTAGTGGTTTTCCCTACTTTCTTCAATTTAAGTCTGAATTTGGCAATAAGGAGTTCATGATGTGAGCCACAGTCAGCTCCTGTTCTTGTTTTTGCTGACTGTATAGAGCTTCTCCATCTTTGGCTGCAAATAATATAATCAGTCTGATTTTGGTGTTGACCATCTGGTGATGTCCATGTGTAGAGTCTTCTCTTGTGTTGTTGGAACATATGTCAGCATAACTCTGATGTACATGATCTCAAACTCTGGGCTCTATGACCTCCACCAAAACCAGAGACAATGAGAATATGTAATGGAATAAGCATTTAGAAGGGGCTTCCCTGGTGACATGGTAAAAAATCCACCTGCCAATGCAGGAGTCACGGGAGACTCCGGTTCAGTTCCTGGGTTGAAAAGATCCCCTGGAGGAGGAAATGGCAAGCCACTCCGGTATTCTTGCCTGGGAGATTCTATAACAGAGGAGACTGGCAAGCTATACTCCATGGGGTCACAAAAGAGTTGACCGAGACTTAGCAACTAAACAACAACAACAAAGCATTTAGAAACAATTATTTTTGAGAATTGATTTTCAGGATAAAGTTATAATTCAAACATATAAGAATATGTGTGTGCAAAATACAGAAATATAGATCAATGGAACACAATTGAAAGCCCAGAGATAAATCCATGAACCTGTGGACACCTTATCTTCGACAAGGAGGCAAGGATATACAATGGAAAAAAGACAACCTCTTTAACAAGTGGTGCTGGGAAAACTGGTCAACCACTTGTAAAAGAATGAAACTAGAACACCTTCTAACACCATACACAAAAATAAAATGGATTAAAGATCTAAATGTAAGACCAGAAACTATAAAACTCCTAGAGGAGAACATAGGCAAAACACTCTCTGACATAAATCACAGCAGGATCCTCTATGACCCACCTTCCAGAATATTGGAAATAAAAGCAAAAATAAACAAATGGGACCTAATTAAACTTAAAAGCTTTTGCACAACAAAGGAAACTATAAGCAAGGTGAAAAGACAGCCCTAAGAATGGGAGAAAATAATAGCAAACGAAGCAACAGACAAAGGATTAAACTCAAAATTATACAAGCAACTCCTGCAGCTCAATTCCAGAAAAATAAATGACCCAATCAAAAAATGGGCCAAAAAACTAAACAGACATTTCTCCAAAGAAGACATACAGATGGCTAACAAACACATGAAAAGATGCTCAACATCACTCATTATCAGAGAAATGCAAATCAAAACCACAATGAGGTACCATTATACGCCAGTCAGGATGGCTGCTATCCAAAAGTCTACAAGCAATAAATGC
This sequence comes from Odocoileus virginianus, assembly GCF_023699985.2. Lineage (NCBI taxonomy): Eukaryota > Metazoa > Chordata > Mammalia > Artiodactyla > Cervidae > Odocoileus > Odocoileus virginianus. The sequence continues at coordinate 29,207,728 of NC_069696.1, read as the reverse complement.
TGGAGAGGGTGTGGAGAAAAGGGAACCCTCTTACACTGTTGGTGGGAATGCAAACTAGTACAGTCGCTATGGAGAACAGTGTGGAGATTCCTTAAAAAACTGGAAATAGAACTGCTATATGACCCAGCAATCCCACTCCTGGGCATACACACCAAGGAAACTAGATCTGAAAGAGACATGTGCACCCCAATGTTCATTGCAGCACTGTTTATAATAGCTAGGACATGGAAGCAACCTAGATGCCCATCAGCAGACGAATGGATAAGGCAGCCGTGGTACATATACACCATGGAATATTACTCAGCCATTAAAAAGAATTCATTTGAATCAGTTCTAATGAGATGGATGAAACTGGAACCCATCATACAGAGTGAATTAAGCCAGAAAAATAAAGGCCAATACAGTATACTAACGCATATATATGGAATTTAGAAAGATGATAACAACAACCCTATATGCAAAACAGAAAAAGAGACACAGATGTACAGAACAGAGTTTTGGACTCTGTGGGAGAAGGTGAGGATGGGATGTTCTGAGAGAATAGCATTGAAACAAGTATACTATCAAGGGTGAAACAGATCACCAGCACAGGTTGGATACATGAGACAAGTGCTCAGGGCTGGTGCACTGGGAAGACCCAGAGGCATCGGATGGGGAGGGAGGCAGGAGGGGGGATCGGGATGGGGGACACATGTAAATCCATGGCTGATTCATGTCAATGTATGGCAAAACCCACTATAATATTGTAATTAGCCTCCAACTAATAAAAATAAATGAAAAAAAAAAAGAATATATGCATGCATACTTTCCCTGGTGGCTCACCCAGTAAAGAATCTGCCTGCAGTGCAGGAGACCTGGATTTGATTGCTGGATTGGGAAGACCCCCTGGAGAAGGGAACAGCTTCCCCACTCCAGCATTCTTGCCTGGAGAACCCCATGGACAGAGGAGCCTGGCGGGCTGCAGTCCACGGGGTCGCAACAAGTCAGACAGAGCCGAGTGACTTTCACTTTCACTTTTTCAGTCCCTCAGTCGTGTCTGACTCTTTGTAGCCACATGGACCATAGCCCACTAGGCTTCTCTGTCCATGGGATTTTACAGGCCAGAATATTGGCTTGAGTTGCCATTTCCTCCTCCAGGGGATTTTCCTGACCAAGAGATTGAACCTGAGTCTCCTGTGTCTCCCTCGCTGGCAAGCGGATTCTTTAACTGCTGAGCCACACTGGAAGCCTTAAGAATGTATGTTGTTGTTGTTGTTCAGTCACCAAGTTGTGTCCAACTCTTTGTGACCCCATGGACTGCAGCTCATCAGGCATCTGTGTCCCTCACCATCTCCCGGAGCTTGCCCAAGTTTATGCCCATTGAATTGGTGGTGCCATTCAATCATCTCATTCTCTGATACCCTCTTCTCCTTCTGTCCTCAATCTTTCCCAGTCTCAGAGTGTTTCCCAGTGAGTCAGTTCTTCATATCAGGTGGCCAAAATATTGGAGCTTCAGCTTCAGTATCAGTCCTTCCAGTGAATATTCAGGACTGATTTCCTTTAGGATTGACTGGTTTGATCTATTTGCAGTCCATGGGTCTCTCAAGAATGTTCTCCAGCACCACAGTTCAAAAGCATCCATTCTTTGGCACTCAGCCTTCTTTATAGTCCAGCTCTCATGCATACATACATTCATACATGCATACATATATATGTATATATATATGACATATGTATGCTCATACATTCTGCTACTTTAATAAAATATACTGCTCATATACTCATAATGTTCTCATATACTGAAACTTTAATAACATAGAATATAGAGGAAGAGGTTAGGTAGATAGATTGTTTGCTTTATTGAATTCATACCATCCAAGTGGATTCTAGTCACCCACTGTATCATTTAATTCATTCAGACACATTCACAGGTATACATTGTGTCTCAGGTGCTGTGCTGGCCACCTGTGACCCAAAGATGATGATGAGGATGTGCCTGCCAACGAGGAGTTAGCGGTCCACAGGGGTATGTAAACTGCTTGTTTTTTCTTATTTTGATTATTATCTGGTTTTAAAGCAGAATACAGAGCACTCAATATGTAAGAAATATATGTTGCACAGAAATTTTGAAAGCATTTGAAACATTTTTTTTGGAGTGGATGAGCTAATGCTAAAGAAAGTTGCAATTTGGAGATTGTTGTTCATATAACCAAATCAAATAACTAAGGTTCACTCTTTGGATTAGATTCTGTAATAATAAGATAGATTAAAAAGAAGCAATGACTCTAGAAAGAACCGAAGCACTGAGTTTTGTGTGTGTTACCTACTCATGGTAGTAAATGATGACAAATGAATCACAAGTAGTAACGGGGTACATTGCCTTTTTTTTTTTTTTTAATATTGTAGTGGTTTTTGTCATACATTGACATGAATCAGCCATGGATTTACATGTATTCCCCATTTGCCTTTTTGCACTTAGAACCTTGACTACTGTTTTTTTTACTGGTTACTTTAGTGCTAATTGTTATCTTTCATTTTCTCCTTCATTGATTTCTCCAACTGAACAAAGTGTTTATTGGGATTAAAAGTAGGACTCCTTGTTTAGTTAACATTGATGTTTTGGCAAATATACATGTTATTTAAGTAATTTTATTTGTTATAGTTTTAATAGTCTATGCTTACAATAAGCCATGAAGTTTGCTGGGAGCAGTCCTGAAAAACTAAATACAGTAATTAGTAATTAGTACTAAATATAAATAAGAAATATTATATTCTAATGATACTTTATATATTTCATAAGGTTACTGCAGAGGAATGGTATTAGAAAATAAAATAGTAAATTTAAGTGAACTTGATGCCCAGTAGTTCATACTGATGCCTCACAACCATACAACAATATATTTGGGCACATTTAATAAATATATTAATATTCTATTTAGATTAAATATTGTAACTGCTGAGAGTGCAGTTGTGATCATCTAAAAATGTGAGCAAACCACGAAAGAACATGTCCTTTTTCTTAGCAATATGATTTTAATTTTTAAAAGCATTTAATTTCATAAACCATATCTATCATCTTTAGATAGATAAATGTTGTGGCAATTTTTTGAATGAAACTCTTGGTTCCCTAAAGAAATTATGGATACACTATAAATTTACAAATGAAAGGCCATTTATCAGAGTTATAAATATGAGTGCTTTCTGTGCTGATGCCCATGCAAACTTAAAGTGGTTTAATATCTATCAGCTCTTGTGTATACTTAGTTCAGTGAAAGAATATAGATATTGTCACACTTGCATGGTGTCATAACATTGGCAAAGTAGTGAGAGTGACGTGCAATATTTTTTGAATAGCATGGCATTTTCTTGAATTACTGCTGGCAAGAGAACATAAATCAACCTTAATAATGGATATTCCAAAGATGTTTATTAATCTATTCATTTAATCTAAAATACTCACTCTTGGCATTTATAGAGCCAGTTCAAAGGAAGTGGTAAGTGCTACTAAACCCCAGCAGTTACTTTGAGGGGCTCCATAATTATGTCAGCTAAGTTTGGTTGAAATAGAGATCAAAATGTGTGAAAATCTTTTCCTTCTAATCTATGCTATAGATATTTGCTTGACTAAAATGTATTTTTTTGTATGTGTGTAATCAGAATTTTGATTTGTTCCATCATTGATGAATCTTACTCTATGGCTCTCTACTTGAACCTTCAGTTTTTAAAATCTGTTCCCCTTGTTCTCTCACTGTCTGTCTGTCTCTCTCAGTCTGTCTGTCTCTCTTTTTTTCTCTCCCTGTCCCTCTATCCTGAAAAGTAAGCTTGTACTTTGCAAACTTTGACCGAAAAGGACTGGAAAACTGACCGAATTCCTGTGTACCAAAATTAGAACTAGTATATGGCACATGATTTTGACAATAGGTAATGAGATTAATGACAGGTAGGATGAACAGAATGAAGAATACAGAGAGGGGAATTTACCTTAGGTAGAAAAGGTCAGAGAATGCCAGTAAAATTTAAGGTGAAGAAGTCACTATGCTTATTTGTGGAGTAAGATGGTATGAGTGTGCATGTGTGTGTGTTATTTATTAAAGTATAGAAAATCTATTTATAAATATGTTATCATTCTTTCATAATTAAAAAAATAAAGAAATTATTGTATTTCCTTAAAAAATGAAAGAAAATATGGGCACAGATCTAACTTCTGGATTAAAATACTATAAACAGGACTCATTTTTTCTCTACCTCTGAGGTTCCACTAATGTAGCCCCAGTCTCTGGCTTCATTTGGGAGCAGGATGGTGGCAGCAGCATAGCTTCAGCTATAACATCCTCTCAGGCTTCAGATCAAACAAGAAAAAGAGAGACTGTTTCCCAGAAGACCCATCAAAATCCGTTTGTACTAATTCGTGTTGGTTAGATCACGGAATAATCCTCTGCATCTCTTTTGGGCTTCCCTGGTGGCTCAGGGATAAAGAATCTGCCTGCCAATGCAGGAGTGATCCCTGGATCAGGAAGATCCCCTGGAGAAGGAAATGACAACCACTCTAGTATTCTTGGGAGAATTCCATGGACAGAGGAGCCTGGTGGGTTACAGTCCATGGGGTTGCAGAGCCAGAAACGACTTAGCCTCTAAACAGCAACAGCATCTCTCTTGGAGGAGGAGATAGAGTCAGCTTCATCATTTTCCATGAATTAGGCATTAAGGTTGAATTACAGAGGAAAATGGGGTCCCGTTCACAGAAAGAGGGTGCATGGATGCTAGGTAGTCAAAAAGAATGATTGGCTGTAGGAAAAATCACAATGGTGTGTATATTCTACACATAATGCATATAATTACATGAAATTTTACATATAATTCCAAAAACCTATAGGTTTAATAGCAATATATGGACTCCAGGTTAAGATATTCTGAAAGTGACATTGAATCAGTACCTTCTAGAACCAAAATACCCCTCAAAACCCAACACTGATATCCGTAGCTGTATAGGAAAATTTGTTGTTTCTGGCATTTCCTGAATAAAGGAACAAAATTTACTTATTTTGTGTATACTCAATCCTTAGCTAATTGTTTAAATGATGTTATCAAGTTAGAAATGGAAAAGAAGTTATATTTTCTTATTAGCTAAAGTGGAAATGTAGTAGGTCAGCCTGAAGCTATTTCTTTAGCTATTATTTTGTATAAGGAAAAGAGGAAAAATCTTTTACTCAAGTTAAGAACTTCCTACTGGCAATGTTAGGTTTCCATTAGGAAAAAAAGAACATTTTCAATGTTGAATCAACAATTTGTATTGTTTTGGGAGTCTTTGTTTACATGTATCATAAATTCTTTCAGTATAGGCAGTTCAGTTGAAAAATGTTAACCAGGTCTATAAAGTAATTTGTAAAGGAAATTTTTTTTTTGATAATTGACCCCAAATCCTTTTTGAGTTGCTGATTTCTTTTCTTTCTAGCCATATTTTTTAGAACATCTTGGTGACGTGTCAGTTATTTCCTTAAAATTTATTTTATTAGAAAAATCTAGAGAGAACTGGTGGAAAATATAGGTAGGTCAGTCATAGGACACACTAGTACTTTAAAAATGCTTACATAATCATTGTCTATTTTTCATTAATACTGGGAAGAAACCAACTTGTAAGAATGCAGACTACAGTGGCAGCAACCCAGATGGGAGACATAATTATGCTTTATTTTTACATAGTTTTCTCAGTGTATTGACAAGAAGAAGGGGTTAGCCTGGGATTTTTAAATTGCTTCACTGAGCACAAGAGTTTTTCTTCTCAAGTGAATCAAAAATAGGAAAGAATTCCGAGATCACCAGATAATTTTAGAGAATAAACATGTTAACTGAAGAAAAGTTCTCTGTCTTCCCTTTTGTTTCTTTACACAAGCAAAACCCTCTGAAGTTTGAACACCCTTCCTCATGAATGGATAAGCTTTTTAACTGAAATCTGCTTATGACTGAAGTAAGTTGTCACTGCTCCTTGTTAAGTTTAATACTCTCAGTCGTGAAGAAGTGCATTCTATTTTCCCCTACCAATTAATACTAGTGAAATACAGCTGTTTGGGAGGGTGCCCAGTGTTCAGAATCTTTCTACAAAGGCCATAGTGTATCTGCCTTTCCAGATTAGCATGTTATTTTTAAAACCCTTCTCCTGGAAACCTCAGTTTACCATCAGTTCTTATTTCAATTCAGAAGCTTGTAGATCAGTTACCACCCTCTCTCTGTATGGTTTTTGTTTTGCTTTGCTTTCTAGATTACAACCTATCTACACAGTGTCAATTATCTGTGAACAGGAAACAGCAGGTAGTTCATTCAATGAAAACTAGTTTATAGATTTTCTGGCTATACATTTGTCTCTGTTTTTCAGATTCAGTTTTCATTTTAATTACAGAGAAATTAGTCATTAGTAGATTTGGAGCAATGAAGTTTTTTTTCCGAAAGGAATAAATATTTTTACATTTAATAAAAATGTTACTCTTCCATTTTGGCTAAAACAAATCAATGGTTATTTTTAAGGTTGTGAGTTAAAGCAGAAAGAAACTCTGACTGCTGTAATCCTTTCGAAAGACAGAGATAGAGAAGCAAATTTCTGCAAGAGAAATTCACATTGTGTTTTTCTTATATAATGTCCAATTCAGTTGTGTAGGTGTGAAGTTTCAGATAAGATTAAATACTTTTACAGATGTAAACAGTCAAAACATTCCATATTATTTATTTGAAGGACTTTTTAGAGAGAAGGAATGGGTTTTAATTCAAGACCCTAAAGTATAGATTTCTGTAGACTGCTTGTCTGAAGGGGATAAGCTAGGGAGTGAACAGAGGGAGAAAAATCTGCATACATATTTGCTTTTCACTTTAGGACTCTTGATTGCTTTCGTCACTTATAGGGATTTTTCTCCAACTAGGAGTGAAAGAGACAAAGTAGGTAATCTACATGCTCTTTCTCAGGTTTTCTCACAGTGCCTGTAGATGAAAACATGTCAGACAACTGGTCAAATAGGGCCTAAAGTGTTCTGTGTTTATTTGTTGTAATTCCATTCTTTACCGAGAAGGAAATAAAAGAAAGCTTGAGGTTGATGACGGACTTGGTTTCTTGCCACATTTCTAGCTCAGTTCATGGACGGCTCTCTACTTCAGAGAAGGTTAATATTTTCCAGAGATGTTCCATAGGTCTTCTAAATCATGCTACAGACACCTGCTCCTTTATATGGATATGTTATCTGCCTAGGATGAATCAGAGTTGGTTTTTTTTTTTTTCTTTCTTTCTTTTTTTTTTTTAGTGTGCTTCCTTTCAAAAACCTCATTAATCTCAGTGTGCAGAATTTAGGGGGAAAGTCATGTTTTGCTAGTTGACACTGTTTAATGTAAATGATTTATGATTGTTCCTTATGTATACACAATAGGCACTTTATAAATTGGATTGTTCTAGGAGTAACACAATACATAAATGTTATTGCTATAAATTCTGAAGTTGGCTATATATTTTTGTATCATGTAACCAGCTGACTTATAAATGCTGACTATTCCAACCTGCACTTTCTACTCAATATTGTAAGTGGTGACTTAGGTAAGCCTCACTGAGATATACACGGAGGCACTCAGACCGTGCAAGATCAGGACACCCTGGCATCTCTCCAGGGTGACTTATGGCTCTCTTCCAGGGGTGATGGCAGAAAAAAGAAGGAGTGAGAGGGGAAAGTGAAACTGTATGTAGCAAAAAAAGAAAAAAAAAGAGGCTAAATTATAACTAATTTTTGCCCAGTAAAATCAAGAAAGAAGTGAGAGAGAGAAGGGGAAAAAGAGGAAAAAGCAGAGAAAATAGCAGAAAAGAATTAGTAAAACTAACTCAGAAAATTTAGGTAGACATCATTTCACCGGTAAATTTTTCAATATTTAGATAATAGTGGGTAAAGATAAAGGTAAGAATAGAATAGAAACTGTTTGTATGTATACACTTTTGTAATAGTATATTTATATGATGTGGCAGTGCTAAGTAAAGAACCTGCCTGCCAATGCAGGAGACATAAGACACATCAATTTGATCCCTGGGTCAGGAAGATCTCCTGGAGGAGGGCATGGCAACCCACTCCAGTATTCTTGCCTGGCCTGGCAGGACACAGTCCATAGGGTTGCACAAAGTTGGACATGACTCAAGTGACTTGGCACAATAGAATTAATAGTATTTAATTACATTTTTTTTTTTTTTTTTTGCATTTGTGTGAGGAATGGAGTTTTGCAAATCATCTGGTTTTTACTGGTGGAGCAGGACATTTTATTATGTATATAATGCTGTTATATTAATGGCCCTTATTTTTTCACCTTGATAACTTGCTGTGATTTTCTGAGATCCTAAAGAATTTGAGAAATGTCTCTGAATAATTGGTCATATTAGATCCGAGTAATTGCTAAATACCAAAGTCATTTAAAATGATGAGTTAGAAGGAAAGAGTAACGTATAACTGACCAGCCAGATTCACGGCAATTTTCTGCTACTCCTGGTTATTAACGCTACCTGATCACACAGTCCTGGCATCAGAGCTGATCTGAATTGTTCTATGCCCTCATTTGTGTAAAGAAGAACTGGGCTGTGAAGAATTCTATTGTGTTGATAATGTCCATTCTGACAGTGATTTTATAGGGCTGTTTTGGCTGATTCCCTTTCCACATGCCCTCGTAAGTATTAATGTCTACACAATTGATCTGGTTACCCGTAAAGTCAGTCCAAATCAGCTGTTACAGTAGCTGAAAATATTGATACAAGAGCAGTAATTTTAAAACCTAGAGGTTCCTCTCCTGCCCAAAAGGACTCAGTCTCATCAGGCAATCCCCAAGTGTAAAGAGTTTGAGACTTGAAACCACTGTATATGTGTGGGTGTGTGTGACTTGTAATAACAAACATGATTTATTTGGTTGTTACGGAGAAGGAAACATCCTAATATGTTCCTCTTTAATCTGTAATATACTTTGAATTATCATACTTCATGGAGCTATCCTGGTGCATGCATGGAAAGAATATACCTATGCACATATCTCTATATTTGTAGGCACTATAGTCAAAACAACTTATTTGCCTAGCTGGCTTAGCTGCAAAGCTGACTTACCCTTACCCACCCACTAGCAAACTCCCTGGGGAAATAGGGCAGAAAGGTCAGATAGAAGCAGTAAAGCCAATGATCTTTTACTAAAAAAAGTTCTTTTAAGAAGTTCTCGGTGCCACCGTTCACCTTCTGGAAGGGAGATCACTTCATCCCTTGCCCATCCCTACGTCATCAGTCTTGGACTCATTGTAGAAGAAAGCCTGTGTCTGCCGTGCCGCTGCAGTATACTCAGGTAAGCCAAATTGAAACCACAAGGAGACTGCTCCACGGACTAGCCTAGGGGATGATGCTACTGCTGATAGAAGGCTTTATAAACCTCAGTTAACTTATCCTGTAGACTTTTGCCACCAATGAAATGTCTGCATTTTCTTACAGGAGCTTAAATTTAAATGCAAGCTTTCCTGATTTAAACACACACACACAGATGTAAAATCAGAAAAACTCCATCACTTTTTATAAGTTACAGAATGTTATAACAACTGTCATTTACTGAGGACTTTTCGTTTTGCCAGATTTTGTTCTTGATCTTTGCATGTGGTATCTAATTTAAGCTTCCTAAGTACCTCGTGAAGTAGATACTCGTATACTCATTTTTCAGCTGAGGGAATTGAGAGAAATTGAATAACTTACTATGACTCAACAGCTTGTAAGAGGTGGCGCCAATTTTTAAACCCAGGTGGAGTAACCCCATGGCTGAAGCACACACTCTACTGGGTTTATTTGTAGGCAGTATGCAATGCTTTGTGCATGAAAAGAATGCAAGGTGACCATCCTTATTAGGAAGTAAAATTTGGGTGTTTTTCCTTGTATTCATGGTCACTATGTATCTCTCTCAGACACTGTTGTGACCCATGGCAAACCTTATTTGAGACAGCTGCTCAAACCGAGGAGAATACTTTATGGCCATAGAAGAGAGACGAATGTATTGATTAATATGAGGATCTGCCCTAAAGACCTTGCTTTCACTGTTACCGCCGTAAACGGGGAGCTAATGAACCATAGATGTTAGCATGTCATCAGTGTCTTGCAGTTTTGTCATCCTGGGTAGTCACCATCAAGAAGGACAAAGTGCCCTCTATGAATATGTATTTAGTACTAGATATGGCAATTTATTCTTTTGAAGAGCACTTTATCATTTTGGTTTTGATAAATAGGCAAGCGATAATCAGTAGTTAGGAGTTTCAGGCTAAAATGGATGCCATTATTAATGATTTAACAACTTTTCCTGTGAATTCCATGTGTGTCCCCGGGACTGGATCATGATAGCCAGCGCTACATATATTCAGCTTTTAGAATAGCTCTTGTGCTATGAAGCCTTTGGTTGTCAGAAGGATGCTAGTTACTAATTTCCAAAGTCTGAATATGTAAAATCAAGTCATTGCACAAAAAACCTAGGAGACTGCATAGGTTAGAACATTTGTTTAAACTGATGTAGAATTAGCTTTTTCAGTTCCAGCTCCCTCTTTCCTATCTGTATTTGCCTTGCTAATAAGACCTTAACTTATTCCTGTTCAACTCAAATACTTTATATCATAATACTTTTCCATTTTGGATTATTTTCTTTATGATTTGAGTAGACCTTCCGAGTTACATAGAGAGCTTCTATGATGATAATAAAACATAAAGGCTGTTCAGTAAATAAGGATGATGACAATAGGGAAGTTTAACCCAAACTGGCAAAATAGCACAAAATTCTATTACATTTTGAAATCTGGTCTTTACAGATATTTTTCTCTGCCTGAAACACGCGTGCCAGTTCTATTTATATAAGGGAATAGTGACATCCTGTGTGTGCTAGACTAATTGCCTCTGTAATTAACCTATTTCAGAAGGGAGTTACCTAGAAATAAAATATCATTGAGCACTGAAATAAACAATTTTATTTCAAAGCAAACCTCTAACCAAAAGATGTGGACAAAACAAAAAGATTCTGTCTTACTCCTCTTATTTTCTCAGCATCCTGTTTCTTCTCCCTTTTTCTCTTCCTTCTTTTTCTTGTCTTTGCAATTCTACTAGTTCTCTCCATTTTTCACTCCCCTACTTTTGTTTTTCATATCATATGGTATAAAGATCTAGTGTTATTATGAGTAAATATTTTTAAAATAAAATTGAGGGAAGATGTAAGTGTGGTAAAAAGAGATAGTCTTTTTGTTTCAATGCATTTCAAATGTCTTTTTTGGTCAAGGAATCATTTTGGTGTTTTAGAGACTGAGGACAAAAGTTTTAGCCTTTTTTTAATCCCTTGATCAAATATATGAATTAAATTTAGAAAAAGGTTTTGGAGTATGGCAAAAGTGGAGTTTCTTTTGACTCTTAAAACCAGAAGAAATTACTGGAAGGCAATATATTATAATAGAAAGAGTGCAATGTTGGGGATCAGAATTATTCATATCTCACCCCAGATGTATGGTTAAGGAAGAACAAGAAGAGTAATTTTCCCCAAAGTACTCTTCCCAACATTTTAAAGGGTAATATATTAATATGTTGCCAAGACATTTGAGAAAACAGTGGGAGAAAACAAGAGAAGAGGCACACTTAGGAGAAATTAGTCAAAAAATCTTATTGCATGTGTCCTAACTTACCCATGAAACCATGCAAGACCCAGTTCTCAGCACTTCTCCCCCACCAGCCTCATTCATAATTCGCCACCTTATAATCACAATGGCATTTTTGAATCAGACATTTAAGACTTTTTCATGAGATAGCAAATGCTATAATTTGTATATTTTTTCAAGCCAGGCCACTCAGTTTGAAATTTGCGTGTGATACTAACTCGAAAGAGCTAAGTTATGACCACTACTGAGAAGAATTTTCTTGTGAAATATTTGTGAGTTTTAAGCCAAAATAAACACAATCACTGCATTATATAATGAATGCTGAGCAAAGAATAGAAATGATTTGGAGTTTCAAAGCAGGGTGGACTTGGATTCCTCAACTTTCAGAGTAATCTTTCAGTGCCTCAATTTCTTTATCTGTGATGTGGGGATAAAATTTCTCTCTTCTAAGGTAATTGTGGGGCTTTAGTGAAGAAATACTCATGCAGCACCTTGTGCTGTGCTTATAAATAAATGCTTAATGGATAGTAGCTAATATTTCAGGTAACTTTTGATAAAGCAAAATGATTTGGATACCAAACAGTTTATTGTAAAAGAATTTAATCTCATTTGGTGAAGGTATTCTGCAAGTGGATTTTCTGAATGACTTATCTTTACATTTTTCTAATCTTTACTATAGTAACCTTTCACTTCTATGGATAATTTATACTAGCAATAACTGGATTACAATTTTTGGAAGATGGTGCAAGGGTATTTTTGAAAGTATTATTTCTTGGGAAAAATATGAAGCAAAGAGGAGACAGAAACACTGCAGAGAGATTTACTCACCTCTGTGATTAATCCTGTAATCACTGATGGTGGTCATATTGCAAAAGAGGGGCCTTGTAAGTAAAAGGAAACCCTCAGCTCTACAAAAATTGTCATTTGGTCATGGTTGTTTTGGCAATTGTGCTAATTAAATATGGTATCTATGATCATTGGGGTGTCCAGCAACTTTACACATGTCTTCTTTCTTATTGGTGGTCTTCAATAAGATAGGGAATTAATATCAATCAGAAATTCAGAAAATCTTCCTCAGAACAGATTCATTCACTACTTATCATCACAGGGTGACTCACTTACCCATTCAACAGATATTTATTGGGAGCACATTACATGCAGCCTGCTGGGTTCTTGAAAATACATTCATAAACAAACTAGTCAAAGCACAAGGCCTCACAGACTTTATGGCCTAACAGACAACATATGTAAGAACAACAGCAACAAAAACACAAGGAATTACGGTAAAATACCTAAGTCTTGGAGAGGAAATTTTTTGATCTTTTAGTGAGACTGTGTTGTGAATTTCTCAGTGTGGGTGATGGGGGTAGGGCTGCTTTCTTCGTTCTTTGAATTTCCATCACATTTTATTCCTAGCTCCACTTGGAAATAGTTTCCACCTGTGTTCTACTTACTTATAAGTGTGGCATCTCTTCTAGACTGCAAGTACCTTGGGAACCAGACAGGAGATGTGGGATTGTCCTCAGCATCTTTCAGAGCATATACACTTGAGCACTGCATAGAGTAGGTACTGGATAAATGCAGTTAAAAGAATAAAGCAAAGAAAAAGTCTTAGAGGTTAACTTCTATTATTCTTTTTGTTTCAAATTCTCGAATATTTCACCTTGAAATTTTTTCTTCATGTTAATGGTCGTGAAAAAGAGGTAAATAATCAATTGAAAGTCATTTTCTCTCCTTTAATGCCTCCCTCTTAGCTACTGTTCTGTCAAAATTTAATCTATAGCAGCCACCTCTGGAAGAAGTTAATTATTAATTTGTAAGGTTTTCAAAGTTTGCTGAATAGAAAAGTCTAGTTGCCACATGCAAATAATAATGGCAGAAGCTTCTATTATTTGTGGTCGGGCATGTATTGGGGATGTCAGAAACCTGATCAACCTTTTTTTTATCACTGGACCTGGCAAGAGAATTAGTGTTAAATCAGTGTCAGGTTAATGAGTATCTAGTTTTAAGAAGTTGAAACTCTTGGTTGGTTCTGAGAAAGAAACCTTTAACCAGGTTCAGGATTCTTTTGCCCTTGCTTAAGTGAAAGCACTCTAAAAAATAAAACTGAATGCTGACAGCTTTTAAAAAGTAGGAAGATAATCAGCCCCTTCCAGAGATCCAACCCATAGCTTAAGAAGATTCACTATTAAAAATGATAAAGGATTTCGGCAAAAAGACGGAAGCTCTTGCATATTCTTCTGGAAGGAAGGGAGCTTCACTTAGATTGAGAGACCTGTAAGCTGGGCTGTAATTTAGTAAGCTGACAGGAGGAGTGAAGTATCTCCTCAATATCTGTGTTTGGCAGGAGAGATGAATGCATACATCAGGAAACAATGTTTAAGTGTTTTATTTCCTTATTTCAGCCTGTCAAACTGTCAGTATAGTTAATGGCCACCAAGAGAGAAAGAGAGAGAGAGGGAGGAGGAGGGACAGAGAGAAACAAAGGTACTATGGAATCTGAAGAGAAAGAAACCAGGAAAGCATTTGCATGTTTCTGTGGCATAATGGTCAGTCAGACGAAAATAGCTCACCATATTCATCTCTCTACTAAAGCCAGATGTGCCAGTCCCGACCTACTGTCCCCATGCCTTTTTCATGCGGCCCTCCAAGACCTGTGTAACTGCTTCCCTTCACTTTGATTTTTATAACTCCTTTCACCAAAGTCTAGGATGATTATCAATACCTAAGGGATTGTTTCCTGTTACACTGTTGTCGTTGTTGAATTTTGCTCAGTTTTCCAAGTTACTATCATTTTATTGTTTATAAAATCTGGTATTCATGAATGTTCATTCTTGCCTATAAAATATCCTTTTTTTAAAAATACTTTTGAGTGTTTTATAATCCTCAAAGAATAAATTGGACCTGATTTGGACCTACTGTATCTTTATTAAAAGAAAAAACCCAAACACTTAAAAGTAAAATACCAAAATTAGACATTTACTCTTAGGAGTATTGAACTATTTTAAGCTTCTAGAAGAGTCTTAATACAGCCAAGGGATTATTATTTTATAAAAGGGAGATATTTATATTGGATCACTTTTTATACTGGAAATAATTTCTTTCTCCACAGAAATGAAGAAGACTCTTATCATTCACATGTACCTCAAAATGAATTTAAAATCTTGGAGTTCACTCCAGTGATGAATGCTTTTCATAATGAACACTATTAGTTGTCTTACTAAACTGGAAGCATTTACTTAGGGGAAGAAAGCAATTTGTTTTTTAAATATCAGTTTAAAAATCTTATAAAATGGCCTAAGGAAAGCTGGTGTGCACGTGTGTGCTAAGTTGCTTCATTCGTGTCCTCTTCTTCGTGACCCCATGAACTATAGCCCGTCCGGTTCCTCTGTTCATGGGATTTTCCTGGCAAGAACAATGGAGTGAGTTGCCATGCCCTCCTCCAGGGGATCTTCGTGACTCAGAGATTGAACTGGTGTCTCTTGTGTCTCCTGCATTGGTAGGTGAGTTCTGTCTCACTAGCGCCACCTGAGAAACCCCAAGGAGAGCTGATATGGGATACCTGGTGTATTTATGGGGTACTGAATCTGGTCAATCATCAAGTCACTTGGAAGGTATTTAAAAGTACAGATCCTTAGGTCACTCCAGGTTGACTGGAAAAGCTCAGAAGTGGGGCCAAGCATGTGTGTGTATAAGATCCTTCCCCTGCTCCCAACCCCCAGCCCCCTGGTGATGTGGGCTGTCAGCCAGGCTAGGAGCCACACTATCCCTGTCAGAGGAAGAAAGCTTCCCTGGTTCTCACTAGACTTCTGGCTGCTTTCTAACATTATCATTCACTCACTGAGTAGATTGCAAGCTTTGAGGGACCATGTTTTTCAACTGTATACCGTTTATTAATATATGGTCTTTTCCAGCTTTAAAGTCCTGTAGCTTCATTCCATGAATGAAGCTTTAACAATTTTTAAGCTTAAAAACCAAATCAAAATAACAGACATGAGTTATTAGTTTTTATTTTTAAAGTTAATAGAAGTAAGCAAACAATACTTTTCCTCAATGGCTCGGCAGTAAAGAGTCTGCCTGCAATGCAGGAGCTCCAGGAGATGCAGGTTCAATACCTGAGTTGGGAAGATCCCCTGGAGGAAGAAAAGGCAACCCACTTTGGGATTCTTGCCTGAAAAATCCCACGGGCAGAGGAGCCTGCTGGGCTACAGTCTATGATGTTGCTGGACTCAGTTGTTGGACACAACTGAGTGACTGAGCACACATACTCACAAACAAACAATAAGACAAAGTCAGAGATTCTCCTCTCTCACCCTGAGTTTGATTTATGAGTTTTTGATTAGACCTTTCTTTTCATGATATCAATCATGAAAATGAAAGAAAATTCCCCGCTGTCCTTTAGACCTTCAGATGCAAAACTGAACTCTTCTTCATCCACCCAGACTTGATTCTTCATTGATGCTCCTCCTCTTAACAAATGACACCGCCCACATCTTGTTGTGTTAGCCAGAAACCAAGCATCACCCTCCCTCTTACTTACTTTGGATATCCTAGGTTAACTTTATGCCTAATTGTTCATCCATCAGCTTCTGTTTATTAATATGTCCACCACCATCCATCCTGGGCCAAGATGCTGTCTTTCCTGCTTCTGCAATAACCTCCCAGTTGAGAATCTTCCTTCACCATTCTTGCCACCTTGTGTTCTAGTCGGTACTCGGTACCTGCAAAGAAATTAAAAATGCACATACAGGTGTAAGTCTTCCCTAGTGCAGACCTATCAATGGCTTTCCATTGTGCTTAGGATAAAGACCACAATTTTACACAGGCTTGCAAGGCTCTGTATGATCCTTCTCTTCCTTACTTTCTGCACTCTCAACAGAATGGCCATCCTTCATTTTCACTCCCATGGTGCTCTCCCTTCTCATCTTTGGGTCATTGAGTTTCCTTTTCTATCTGCTTATGAAGCCCTTCACTTCTGACTCATATTTTTCAGAGCAGCTAAAATGACATTTGCTGAGGAGCGTATTTTCTGATGTTCCAGATATGATCATTCTATCTGTTATATGCTTGTATAGAATAATTCACTTACTTTGGATATCCTAAGTTTGGATATCCTAAATGTTTTCCCAGGACATTTTTACAGTTTATAAATTGATATTAATACAATGGTTTGGCTAATTTTATTTTAATCTGTAAGACTGTAGACTTGATAAGAGTAAGGACCTTGACTATTTTGCTCACCGCTGATTTCCTAACTTGCTGAACAGTGTGTATCAGGTAGGAGGGTCTTAAGAAATATTTGTTGTGTAAAAGAATAAATGAGTCCACAGAAGAAAAGCTTTCACTTATGCAGAAGCACTTACCCTGTTCCCATATACACTCTTTTCAGTTCTACAGGTATATGTAGAGCATTATCATTTTTCTTACAATGTTCCTTTCCACAGCAAGGCATGATAACCTCTCAGCCTGCCACCATATCTCACTCTGTTCCAGCAACATCTCAAGGCCTGGCTTCAACCCTTTTCTGTACTCTCCTGAGATCAAAGAGGATGCCAGTGGTAAAAAATCTGCATACCAATGTAGGAAGCATAAGAGATTCTGATTCAGTCCCTGAGTTGGGAAGATCCCCTGGAGGAGGGCATGGCAACCCACTCCAGAATTCTTGCCTGGAGAACCCCAGGGACAGAGGAGCCGGCAGACTACAGTTCATAGGGTCACAAAGAGTCAGATCTGACTAAAGTGACTTAGCATGCATGAGGTCGAAGAGAAGTGTAAAAGCAGTTGCTTTAGGTGTTGCTGCATTCTTGAAATGAGGTCTAAAATTGTGCATAGCATGGTGCAAGAAATATGGGCAGAGAAGAAGCCCCTCCAGTTTCTTTACTGAAAATGAAGACTCCATTTTCTGGGCTCCTCTGTTCATTCAAGTAAAGCTCCACAGAGGGTACCTAAATCTCTGATTTGATGTGGTGAATCAGACTGTCAGATTCCTGTCTTGACACATATAACCTGTCCACCCAGGTTGTTGGAGGAGAGCTGTTGGAGAAGATTTAAGACCTGGAGTTCAGTTAAGGCAAGGTATTTATTATTGTCTGCTTTTCAAGGATAACATATTCGCTATAAAATGTGATTGGAGAAAGTGGAACTCCAACTCATTGCAATCCTAGGTGAACACAGTCTCAGTGATGCTACTAGGGAAAATCATGAAGGAACAAAGGGTGGGACTTCTTAGCTTTTAGATGATTAAACAGTGTCATTCAACAGGCAGCTCTTTTTCCATAAGCCAACAGCTTTCTTTTTCACAGTAGCTTCAGAATCTTTTTGCAAAGTTGAAAGAGCTGTAATTTTAATGTAACTGTTATATTCAAGACATTAATGACCCAAATCACCGAAAATAACCATGGTAACAGGTGAGAAATCAAAGATAGTTAATTTAATTGCCACAGAAAGAAAATAAGTGCAAATAATCTATAATTCTTCATTCCCAATATGTACATGTTATTTTCTTACTGCATTAATTACCCAGTAGTTAGACAGAAATTATCTACTTGTTGCTCTGTAACTCCCCATTGCATTCATGTAATGGTTTTCCCTCTAATAACTAATCATTATAATTTCTTACCTCAGCAGTTTAGGCTGCTTTGAACTGGGTAACATGTTCATTCAGTTGACATTAGCAATTTTTAATAACAATAAAAATGATACTTTAAGTATAGTGGAAAGAAATTAAGCAGTTCTTTCAACCTAGTTACCAAAAGGCCACTCTTATTCAGTGCTTCTCTATAAACTGCTAATGATCTGGGACTACTTCTTAGATAGAAAGACTTCAAAATTTCTCTCAATCTCTTAACTCTTTTCTAGGAGTTGCTGGAATATTCCCACACAGAACCCTGCTCAGAAGTATGGACAATTTGTGGAATCCTAGCCAGGGGCATACTTAGGATCACTGCCAGGGATATTAACTCTTAGGTGGTATATCTGTTATGTGGTAAATCTTTTGCTTGACCTGGGGATACAATGGTAATTAAGACAAGAAAAGAGATACAGATTCTAAAGCAGGAAATCATGACTTAATGAGCAAGTTTATAAATTTTTAGATTTCATTTAGTTCATACCTTATAAAAGATATAATAGATGGTGTTTAAATTTCATGACTCTGTGCAAGGATCTTCTCATTGAACAATGTAGGGGATAATAAGTTGTATAATAAAAAATAATATCTATTGTTTCTTGAATGCCTTCCATGTCCCAGATATGGTCATTTAATATTCACACAAATATATAGCCCAACTCCATAAGTGAGTTCTTTTATTTCCATTTTTGCATGAGGAAATTAGGGTTAAATAGTTAGCTAAAGATTGTCTGTTAGTGAGTGAAAGAGTAGACCCCTCTCCAGATTTGACAGAACTAAGTTCTAAGGCTTCTGCAGAAATAATAATTGAGAACTATTTCAGCTCTGCATTCAAAGCTATTGCTCAGTGAACAGAGTATTCAATTTTAATTGACTCTGCTTTTTATTTTAATGATAGACTATACCAGAAACATTTCAGAAAGAATCTATCACACCTTTTAGATCAACATCTTAATCTTTTTTGGCAATTATATCTCAAAAAGTGTCTCAGTAAGAAATTTAAAACATGAATAAAAGAAAAAAAGGAGATATATGCTAGAAAGGAAATTTGGAGTCACCTCACATTCATTAAGAAGACTACTGTTTAAAAAAACCCAGAAAATAATGTGTCAGCGAAGTTGTAGAAAAATTGGAATGTTTGTGGGAATGTAAAATGGTATAGGTGCTGTGAAAAATGGGACAGCAGTTCTCATCAGTTCAGTTCAGTCACTCAGTTGTGTCCGACTCTTCGCAACCCCGTAAACCACAACACGCCAGGCCTCTCTGTCCATCACCAACTGCCAGAGTCTATCCAAACCCATGTCCATTGAGTCAGTGATGCCATCCAACCATCTCACCCTCTGTCGTCCCCTTCTCCTCCTGCCCTCAACCTTTCCCAGCATCAGGGTCTTTTCAAATGAGTCAGCTCTTCACATTATGTGGCCAAAATATTGCATATGACCCAACAATTCCACTTCTGTGTATATATTCAAAAGAACTGAAAGTGAGGTCTCATAGAGATAATTATACACCCATGTTTATAATAGTACTAAGCACAACAGCCAAGAGATGGAAGCAATCAAGTATCCATTGATAGATTAATAGATAAACAAAACCTGGTATATGTAATATAATGAATTATTATCAGCTTTATAAAGGAAGGAAGTTTTGACATGTGTCACAGCATGAATGATTCTTGAGGCCATTATGTGAAGTGAAATAAATCATTAACCAAAAGACAAGACACTACAGGACTTCACTTATATGAGATACTTAGGGTAGTTAAAAACATAGAGACAGAAAGTAGAATGGTAGTTGCCAGGGGCTAGAGTGCAGAGGGAAGGGAGCTTGTTTAATGGGCACAGAGTTTTAGTTTTGCATGATGCAAAGGATCCTGGAGATGACAGGTGCAATATTGTGAACATATCTAACACTGCTAAGCTGCTGTCTGAAGCATGGTTAAAGTGCTGAATTTTATGTTATGGATGTACTTTACTACATTAACCATTAAAAAGAAGAAATTATGGAGGATTCGGTGACAAAGAAGACCTGGGCCCAGGCAAGGACCTTATTTGCTAAGTTGTTCAACAAAGATGTGTCTGAGATGTGAACAATGTTGTGGAGCCAGTCCTGCCCAAAGCCATGGAGAGACCTCTCCAGGCAGAAGAATTTGCACATATAAATCCCTGGGCTGAAGAAGAGCTGTGTTGAATGAAAAGGAAGTCAATGTGACAGCAGCACTCTAGCAGGTGACATACTTGGGACTGGTCGTAGAAGAACCAGTGGGCATGGAAAGATTTTAGACTACTTTATTCGTGTTATGCTTTAGCTTCTTTTGAAAGGAGATCGCAAACTTTATGTATTTATTTATTTGGCTGTACTGCGTCTTAGTTGTGGCACACAGAATCTTCGGTGTTCTTGATTGCAGCATGTGGAATCTTTAGTTGTATCATGCGAACTCTAAATTGTGGCATGTGGATTCCCTGACCAGAGATGGAACCTGGGCCCCCTGCATTGGGAGCTCGAAGTCTTAACCATTGGAGCACCAGGGGAGTCCCTACCACAAACTTTAGAGTACTCATTTTGTTTCAAAAAGTATTAATTGGCATACCTATTAGTGTCATTAGCATCACCAGCTCAGTAGATATGAGTTTGAGGAAACTCCCAGAGATAGTGAAGGACAGGGAAGCCTGGCACGTAGCAGTCCATGAGGTCACAAAGAGTTGTACATGGCTTAGCAACTGAACAACAACAACAATATTAGTGTCATGATTCAAGGATCTCTTATTGCACAATTTAAAAAAAATAATCAGAAGCTGTGTGTTAATTTGGTGAGATTTCATCTTTGTTTATCAGCTGTATTATTTCTGGAATGACTGCAACCTGAAAGAATTTCCTTTTGTACCTGTATGGATGTGAGAGTTGGACTATAAAGAAAGCTGAGCACCGAAAAATTGATGCTTTTGAACTGTGGTGCTGGAGAAGACTCTTGAGAACCCCTTGGACTGCAAGGAGATCCAGCCTGTCCATCCTAAAGGAGATCAGTCCTGGGTGTTCATTGGAAGGACTGATGCTGAAGCTGAAACTCCAATACTTTGGCCACCTCATGCGAAGAGTTGACTCACTGGAAAAGACCCTGATGCTGGGAGGGATTGAGGGCAGGAGGAGACGGGGACGACAGAAGATGAGATGGCTGGATGGCATCACCGACTCGCTGGACATGAATTTGAGTAAACTCTGGGAGTTGGTGATGGACAGGAAGGCCTGGCGTGCTGTGACTCATGGGGTCGCAAAGAGTTGGACACGACTGAGTGACTGAACTGACCTCGGTAAATACTAGTGAACCCTTACATAAAACAGTGCATACATTTTATACTTGAAACTACTTCAGAGTGTCTCTGGAAGATTTCTGTGGCCAGATCAGTTCATCAATCCTCACCACAGGGATTTGAGAAACTCTGGAGGCCCGAGTTTAAGAAATTATTATTGCCAACTTTGCTGAAAATTGTCTAGCACTGCAATTAGCAGTGTCACTTCATGACAAATAATTTAATACTGTAGTCACATCCTAGAAGTGTTAACATACAGAATATAAAAGTTTATCAAAATGGTAGCTGTCATCATTTAAATATATTTTCTTAAGAGAAGCAGAAGTTGCTAAAATTAAAACATGTTCTATTGTTAAAAATCCCTTATACATTGATTTTTTTTTGATGGAAAAAGTCATTAGTTAAAGTGCTCATAATCCTAAAAAATATGTTTATCTACTTTAATAGAATAATACATTTATACTATATTCTACATCATATATATTTTTTCTTTCAAATGAGTCCTACTTTAAATTATTATTCTCTATTCTTCAGAGTTCAGAATGGCAAAGCAGTACTGAAAGATCTCACCTGACCTTTCTCACCCAGTTCTCACCTGATTTTATCTTAGATTATTAATAATGTGGAAAATTCTGGGAAAATTAAGCCAGTTTCACTGATGATGTTCATTCCTCCACATTTCAGTAGAGAGACCTGAATCTGGGAGACTGGACCTTTGACTTTGTAGAAAAGCAGAAATAGATGTGTGATGGGGTGAGATGTACATTGAAAGTTCAAGTTGACGAAGTGTAACTGTGTTTGGAGCAAACACTGAGATAGGGCTGTTTGAGTGATTTGTGGAGCTAAATAAGAAGAATACCTTCCTGGTCTGCCTTGTTTATACTAAATGTGCGATACTGGAACAGAAGGAATAGGTAGGCTTAAAGAGCAGCAGAACAAGTGTGCAACTAATGTGAATAAACTCCACATCAAGCTAGTAGAACCTGAGGGTTATACATCCTCCTTCATGGCAGTTTTATTCATGTCTTCATTCATTCATATTTATTATTTTATTATTCATCTGCAATTTAACAGTAAGTATTTCAAGAGAGATAATGAGGATGAAAATATTTAATATTTTAAAGTACTTTGAGGTCACAGAATAAGTGGTTAAGTCCAATAATCATTATCAATAATTCTTTTAGTATTATCAACATTAATTTTGCACTTTTTCATTTGGAGTGTCAATATTATAGTTTTATTTTTGAAACTACTTCTGGTAATAATTCATATAATCAATAACAGGTAAAGGGTTGTAAAGCCCATGACCCTGTTCTCCATGAGATCTTTAATAGTTTGGAAGATCCAATTGAAATGTAAAACAACAGAACAAGGAAGGACTCTTTGGCTGGCTGTGCGGAGGGAAAGCAGCTGAGAAAAGGGGTTTCGTGGCTGAAGTCCCTGGAGGGGGTTCAGGCACTTAGAAACTGAGCTGGGCCTTGGAGTCTGTCTGGTCAGATGTAAGTGCTGAGGATTTGGTCCTCTGAAGTGTTAGAAAGAAAGTGAAAGCTCTGTGCACTTTTAGTATTTATAACTTGTCTGTGAATGTTGCATTCTTTCCTACGATATAACTGCGTTCATGCTAAAATAAAATAATGTTTGTATTCTATTCAGCTCATTTCACTTTGTTTTCCTAGTCTGATACACCAGGAAGTTATGGCCCATCTCACCCATGGTATTCTCTTACCCCAACCCAGCTCCACACACCCTCAAGAGTCTGACACTCCAGTTGGAGAAGCTTGGCTGTGTAGAATCACAGTGCATTTAAACAGAAGAGCCTTTACTTGGCCATTAGCATGTTATCAGACTGAGTAAATAGGAGTATCTTGAGTCATTAAAAGACTCTCTTACCATATGGTATGTGTACACATTCTTTTGTATGAATTTGACGGGCTTTCTAAGCAGATAGGTTTCCTCTTTATACGGTAAAACTGGGGCCCAGATGGTTTCATTTGCTGATAAGAGTACCTTTCAATACTCTGCTGTATGATCGGGTACAAAATCAACATCCTCCCAAGTTTTGCTTTTTAAAGTACAAGGCTTTGTTTTGTGTTTCCGCCTGAAGCCTTTTTGACCTTTGTCAAAAATATTTCTGTTATTCTGAGCACATTGGTGTGCTCTAAAAAAAGACCACCCAAGCACATCCCTTTCAGTTGGCCAATTCCACTTAAGATGAGAAGCACAGAAGTCTGATGAGAACTATAGTTATTTGAATGTTTGAAAAAGGATACATCTCTTCTGTCAATTCACAGAGGCAGATCTCTCTGACTTTGTGTCATCATGTTAACCCGTGTGACACAGTGGTTGTGCGTGTATGCATGCTAAATCACTTCAGTTGTGTCCGACTCTGTGTGACCTTATGGACCATAGCCAGCCAGGCTCCTCTGTCCGTGGGATTCTCCAGGCAAGAATAGGGAGTGGGTTGCCATGCCCTCCTCCAGGGGATCTTCCCCACCCAGGGATCGAACCTACATCTCTTATGTCTCCTGCATTTGTGGGTTTTTTATGACTAGTGCTCTCATCTCCAGTTTGGAAACTTGGCCCATGCTGTTCAGAGGAAGCAGTAAGCCTTGGTGATGCTGTATCTGCTCCCTTATATTGTTTCTATTTATTTCAAATACCGAATTGCAAGCTGTCCAAGGAGCAATGAGGGTGGAAAGGATAAGGAACATAAAGGGATTTTAAAGGTGCCACTGAGTCCTGCTCGATGATCGTAACAACTTACTCTCAAGCATCTAAATTGTTTAGTCCTCCAAAGTTATAAAGTAGTACTAAAACTGATTTGCCAATAATAGCCAAGGTGTTAATAACAATGTCCACAATATACAGTTGTCTTCCTGGCCACAAAATTGCTTCCCCTGCCCCCACCAATATTTCCTTTTCTCCATGGTCTATTTCTGTCTTGGATCCTTAACCCTCAAAGCAGCCCCTCTAACTTTTTACTTGTGACCCATTGCAGCTTGTTTTTTTGGCAGGAATATTTATTCAGCTGTTTCTTTAGGCAATATTTATTAAGTATCTGCTATATGCCTATATTGTCCTTAGTGTTGGAGATATAACTGTGAATAAGATAAAATCTACCAAATGTGATGCTCAGAGAAGATTAAAGGCATAGCCAGAGACATATTATAATACCCTAGTTCAGTTCTAGCTCAAAAGATATATATATCTTTTGTGTCCTCATTTTGTCTTCCCTTAATGGACTGCAGCTCAGATAGAAAAGGGCATGAGTTGGAAGAAAGGAGAGCCAAGGAGCAGGCTGATTTATCCTGCATCTTTTTTCCTTATGTTGCCATGACCTTGATTCAAAGATTATAAGGAATAGGGGATAAATTGTAGAGGGAAGAACCAGTAGAGAAGTGATGCAGACAGACCCATCATAGGGAGTAGAAAACAAAGATGGTGAGTAGGAAGCCAAGCCCAGTCCAGGAGACTCTATAAGCCATTGGTCTGACACATTTCATTTGACATTTTAGATCCATAATGTGTTAACCTTTTTCTTCTCTACATTTTCATTTTGAAATGAAAGGAGATGACTATTGAACTTGCTTTCTAGAACAATTGAGTTACTAGTTGTAAACGGTGGCATTCAAACCACAAGCATAAATGATATTAAGCAGGTACTAGGGAAACACATGGTGTGAGATGAGTTTGATGTGGATAGAGGGAAGTGTAGGTATGGGGAAGTGATGAGTCTCGAAAATTTGGTATTGCTTAGATAAGAAACTTTGTAATATACCACTCAGTGCTTTATTTTGAATGCTATGGGGATCCTTTAAATAAATACAAAATCTTTGAATGACAGATTCACAGTTTATGTAGATCAATCTGTTTGCATTGAGGGGGACTGGATGAAAGGATAGGAAGGCCAGTTAGGAGGCTCTAGAAGTGGCCCAAATGAGAAGTAAGTTTCTAAATTAAGACAGTGGCAGGAGAAATAGATAATAGGGAAAATATATAAGAGATATTGCAAATCTGCAATCTATGAGACTTACTGACCAATTGGATACAAAGGAAAGGGGGAAGTCCTAGGATTATGTCAAAGTATCTGATATTGGTAACTAGGAACATTAATATTTTAATAGCAAATAAAGAAACAAGTTTGACTGGATGATATAACTAGTTCAGTTGAAGACAGAGTAAATTTGTGATGCATGCAAGACTTTCGTTTGAAGATATCTAGTTTTAAAAAAAGGAGATATTTAGGTCTGGATTTCAGCAGAAGTCTAGGTTGGAGGGGTAGATTATTTTAGAAATTGGTGATTAAAGAGTTTGGTTGATATCACTAAGAGTGACTGTACAGAGTGAGAAAAGAGAATCAAAACTAGAGTCTCAGGAAATATTGCCTTAAATTATGTTAAGATTATAAGATGAATAGGATCTGAAGACCTTAGGTATAACATGGTGACTACAGTTAATAATTTTGTATTGTATAATTGAAATTTGCTAAAAGAATAGAACCCCAATATTCTCACCAAAAAGTAAATAAATAAATATGTGAGGTGATGCATGTGTTAATTAACTTGATGAGGGGAATCCTTTTACAGTGTGTATCTATATCAAATCATCATGTTGTAAATTCCAAATATCTCACAATTTTATTTTTAAATTATACCTCCATAAAGCTGAAAAAATAAAATAAATAAAGTAAAAATAGTGAGAGAGAAGAAAAAACAGAATCAAGCAAAGTATATGGGCTGATATGAGAACTTAATCACAATGTTTGATGTTTAGAATTTGAGAGCTCCAACAAGTTCTGGGCACAATGAATTGAAAACAAACCTTAGGTGTATAGCCAATATTTTATAATAATTATTAACATTGTTTAGTCACTCAGTCATGTTCAACTCTTTGTGATCCCATGGACTGTAGCCTGCCAGGCTCCTCTGTCCATGGCATTCACCAGGCAAGAATACTGGAGTGGGTTGCCATGTCCTTCTCCAGGGGATCTTTCTCACCCAGAGATTGAACCTGAGTCTCCTGCAAAGGCAGGTGGACACTCTACCACTGAGCCACCTGTGAAGCCCCGCATTATTCATAAATGGAATATAATGTTTAAAAATTATGAATCACTGTGTTATATACCTGAAACTTACCTAATACTATATATCAGCTATGCCTCAATAAAGAAAATTTTTTAAAAAATTGAAAATAACCTTAGAACAGTATGGTGTAGTCGCTTAGGACCTGGTTTTAAAATAATTGGGGGTAGTCTATGTGTCAGTTGGGCACCAGTCAGGAAAACAGAGCCCATGTCAGATAGTTCTATAGAGGAAATTTAAGAAAGTGAATTAATATAGTTAAAATGGGAGATTTTCAGTAATAGGAAGCAGCTGCCAACTTTAGGGATGGAGGAACCAAGGGAGGAGAAAGTATTTCCACAACCCAGGAGCCAAGGCTGTCCAGTGGCAGCTCCCCGCAGAAAGAGGGTCTTGTGAGAACACGATCCCCCGAGGAAATGCAGCTATCGTTAGAGATGCTTCCTGAAGCAAAGAGCAGGTTTCTGTCTCCTCGCACCTTACTTTATTCCTCCAGTTCCTCTCATTGGACAAATCTGATTTATTAATAAATTAACCAGCAGTGGAGCCTGAAGAAATATTATATGTGAGATTTAACCCCCTGCGGTATAGAGCAGGGAGGGGGTCTGAGAACAGACAATTGACAGATATATCTCTGAGTAGATTTTTTTTAAAATTGTGATTATAAAAGTAGAGAGCCAATAAGATTCGATGTTTGAT
This sequence comes from Odocoileus virginianus, assembly GCF_023699985.2. Classification (NCBI taxonomy): domain Eukaryota; kingdom Metazoa; phylum Chordata; class Mammalia; order Artiodactyla; family Cervidae; genus Odocoileus; species Odocoileus virginianus. The sequence continues at coordinate 29,180,380 of NC_069696.1, read as the reverse complement.
TTTTTTTAAATTATTAATCAGGTGATTTTGCTTCCACTTTACCTTATCAAACTAAAATTCTATTACAAGTGGATTCCTAATCATCTTTTAAAATTATCCCACAACATAAGGACTTTCATATCATGACATTTCTATAAGGCTGTGCCTTTTTCCTAGGTTAGTAGGGACTAACCCAAAAAAAAAAAAAAAAAGGCAAAACTGATATTTGATTGCCTAAATGGCTGTTAGGGCAGGGCCACCGGCCGCATGAAATTTGTACAATGGATCAGTGTTCTCACTGAGTCTTCTCCCCGGATTCAACTGCCTCGGTGGGGATGCACACTTCGTAAAGATGAACTAATAAAAAATCTTTCCGACAATTAGGCTTCCCTTGCTGCGCTTAAAATAAGGGAGTGCGCGGCTCTGTATTAAAAGGTGTGCTCTTGATATACTCTTTTTTGAGGTTCTCAATCAAAGGGCTCTGCTTTTTAGTAAGACCTTTAAACAGCATCAGCCTTTCCCTCAAAAGAGAAAGGCTAAAAAGAGTGCCAGACTCAATTGAACTTAACAGAAAATCCATTGGTGACCAATGAAGCAGAAAGGATGTGCTCAAATCGCTGGGTTGAACGCTCTGTTGTATAGATCAGACAAGCCCATTTAGTGTCTACTGGTTCACACAGAGTCAGACACTTGTTCACCAGCTTTTCCTCCCATATATTTTAATGGTAGTGTTTACCAGGTTTAGTGGAAACCAATGAACAAAAAAATGTGCAGGTAGATTAACTGGGTCAAGCTAGTTTCTTGCTTGGGTTTTAATGCCCTGTCTAGTGAATACATTGCCAAAGCTTTGCTATAGTATTATCATAGGGAGTCGTGTTTATTTGGTTCAGTCTAAATATTTAGTCTAAGATGATGTTGGAGAGGTGGCCAGGTGGCACTAGTGGTAAAAGAACCTACCTGCCAATGCAGGAGATATAAAAGACACAGGTTCGATCCCTGGGTCAGGAAGATGCCCTGGAGAAGGACATGGCAACCCACTCCAGTATTCTTGCCTGGAGAATCCCGCGGATAGAGGAGCCTGGCAGGGTACAGTCCATGGGGTCGCAAGAGTTGGACATGATTGAAGTGATTCAACATGCATGCAAGATTATCTTAAAATACCCATTCTGTAAATACATTACTTTTCAAAGTAGTTTATTAGATAATATTTATTACTATGAAATACTGTGGATTAACTGATATGATGATTTAAAAACAAACAGAAAACCACCTTGTATGCTGTCTTAGTCTCAGTTCCTCAGAAAAAGACTCTGAGAGGGAGATGTCCAGGCAGTTTATGGAGGAGGCTCTTGGAATATCTGTAAGAGATGAGGCAAGCAGGATTAGTCAGAGGCTGGTGTGATTTGCAAGCTAATCCCTTCAAAGTTTTCCCTTTGAGGCAAGGGGGCTGAGCCCCACCACCGGCCCCACTCCCTCACATCCAGACACTGGGTATTGGCTGGCTGTTAGTAAAGAATCTGCCTGCAATGTAGGAGACCTGAATTTGACCCCTGAGTCAGGAAGATCCCCTGGAGAAGGAAATGGGTGCCTACTCCAATATCTTGCCTGGAGAATCCCTTGGACAGAGGAGCCTGGTGGACTTCAGTCCATGGGGTTGCAAGAGTCAGACATGACTTAGCAACTAAACCACCACCACCACAGTGCTGGAGAGGAGATTACCTGGTTAAGGCAGTTCCTTCAGCTGGGGGAAATTCTGTTTTCCAGAAGTGACTCAACTGTGAGCCTTCTGCAGTCAGCTTTTCTCACAGCGGGGCAAATGACTGCCCAGATCCTAACGGGGACCTTTGTGGCACATTACAGCCTCCCCTAAATCTGATTGTCCACTTGCTATGTTGTTGTTGTTCAGTTGCTTAGTCGTGTCCAAGTCTTTGTGTCCCTATGGACTGCAGCATGCCAGGCTTCCATGTCCTTCACTGTCTACCTGAGTCTGCTCAAACTCATATCCATTGAGTCAATGATGCCTTCCAAACCTCTCATCTTCTGTCATCCTCTTCTCCTCCTGCCCTCAATCTTCCCCAGCATCAGGGTCTTTTCCAGTGAGTCAGCTCTTTGCATTAGGTGGTCAGAATACTGGAGTTTCAGCTTCAGCATCAGTCCTTCCAATGAATATTTGGGGTTGATTTTCTTTAGGATTGACTGGTTGGATCTCCTTGCTATCTAAGGGACTTTAAGAGTCTTCTCCAGCAGCACAGTTTGAAAGCATCAATTCTTTGGTGCTTAGCCTTCTTTATGTTGAACTCTAGCATCCTTACAAGACTACTAGAAAAATATCCACCTCTGAAATTCCATTGTGAGTTACCAGCATTGGGAGGCTAAACTGACACAGTTATCGCATAATGGTGTCCTTCTTTACAGTTATTTGTGTTCGTTTTCTTCATTTTATCCAATGCTAAATGCAATCTGATGCTATCAGTCCTCTAAAGAACCCCTCAATGGACCCTGTTGCACTTTCAGTAAACACCCAACTCCCTAACAAAGCTTGAAGTTGCTTGCCCTGACTAATAACCACCATGCCCTTCTCACCTCAGGGCCTTTGCACATGTTGTACCTTCTGCCTTAATGGCTCCATGGCTCCATCTGCCTAGATGGCTGGCTGCTCTTCTCAACATGCTCTTGTCCCATTGGCTTCTACTTCAATATCCGTCCAAGCCCAAAGGGCTTGCCATGAATCCTTCTTGATTCTCCAGAGTGGGGTGGAGTTCTTGTCACCTACCCTCCATACTTTCCACTGCACTTCTTCCTGCCCTGTCCCTTTCTCAGTCACTGTGTGTGACAGACACAGAGAGAAGCAGGGACAGGGGAAGACCCAGGCTGGTTATCTGTATAATGTCTGTTTCTGCCAGGAGACTGTAAGTTCCAGGAGAACAGGGAAACTGACTGCTTTGCTCAGCACCACACCTGACCCCAAGCATACTGCCTGGCACACACTATCTGATCATTCAGGGTCTGCGGAGTAAATAAGAATGAATAATCAACCATAAAGGAAAATCCAGACATGACTCTGGTCAACCTGAAAAGTACAGAGTGATGTTCAAGTGCCAGAGAATTAAACATCAGCCTTTATTTCCTGATTATAGGTCCAAAGTATAATAGAGTTATTTCATTTTTCTACATTTCACTGTATTTCTGGTCTTGACCTCATACTTTTTAGAATATATTCATATGTGTACACATATACATATATATATGTACTCAAATACATAAATATGCATGTATCTGCATGTATTCTATATGTACAGAATAAGGAATAAATTTTATGTGAAGAACAGATCATGCACTCATTTGGTTTAGTCTTCTTTTATAGGTATCTTGACCTTTTAGCTTTTTAACACATCATATTGATAAAGAATCTGCCTTCAATGTAGAAGACACAGATGATTTTGGTTCAGTCCCTGGATTGGGAAGATCCCCTGGAGGAGGAAATGGCAACCCACTCCAGGATCCTTGCCTGAAAAATCCCATGAACAGAGAGGCCTGGCAGGCCACAGTGCTTGGGATCTCAAAAGAGTCAGACCTGACTTAGTGAGTAAACAACAACAAAGAATTTCAAATAACTTGTATATATAAAGTGTAGGCGATAATTAAAATATCTAAGTAAATCATCAATAAAGTAAAATATTTATAATAGTTATAAAATAAATTTTATAAATGTGAATGCTTATAAATTCCAGCCTTGATATTAAATAATGTTGATAATGAGTCAGTGATGCAGGATTTTACAGGATTTATATTCAACTAGGTAAAGCTTCCATTATTTATATTTGCATTTCGGAAACCAGGGAAAAGAAATATCTTTGACATCCTTTAAATAAGTGATTTTTATGTTCTACTCCTTTAATTTTTACATTTAAAGATAACATGAAGTACATCTCTGTCTAGTTGAAATAACTCACCTTTTTTTATGCAAAAAACTTTTGTTTTTTTACCTTCTAAATAAATGTGATTCCAGAAAGTTCTTGCATCATTTCTTAATACCAAATAATTCTACATACAATTTATATTGTGTGACCTGTTTAGTTTGTTTGATAAAAAGTAGGTTTAATAAAGTTTCAGTGCCTTAAAGGGTTTACCCATTAGCAAAAATTTTCTTTCCTGTTCTAGTGGCGTTGTCATTTTCAAGAAGTCAAGCAGTACATGTCTCTCAAGCCGAAAGGAAGCAATGTGAGAGCCCCCATCTTTTAAGTCAGATTCAGAAAGATAGAAAACCAATAAACTGGATAATGATGGTAATACATCTGAGACTTGTGAACTGGAAATAGTGTCTGATTAAAGAACTTACAAGAAGTAAGGTATTGTTCATATCCTCAGATTTTGAAAGCTACATCAAGAAAACAAACTTTGTTAATATTCTTTCTAGAGTTGTTACTGTCCTTGATTTTTCCAAAACACTAAGTGGGTAATTGTTGGTTAAGCTTTGCAGTTATGATGATCTGATTGTCACTTAAATCATTCACTGCAGCAGAAAATTCTGAAATCTCAGATTCCTTGACTTTCCTTTCAGTAAATATCTAAGTGTGGCTTAACTGAAACTTGCACTGCTTGCATTTGACGTGTAACTCCACAAAAAAAAAAAAATTATTTTGGCTGACACAGCTCCTTTTATAAAATTTGTTTGCTTGGAAAATGCCCAGAGGTTTTCACTTGACTGGGAGATGTCTGGGCCCCATCTTCATTCTCTACTCAACTTGGTTTCTCATTAATAAAAGAGGATTGGACTCACTGCTCTATAGCGACAGCTATGCCTACAGGTTGTTCCCTCTTCTCTCTTATACACTTCTCAGATAGTTTAGTTTTATCCTTATGTCTTAGGCCTCTAACAGGAAGACTTTTCTAGGGGCATACTTTATGTAGGTAGTCAAGAAAAATGATTTATATTATGCATACATTATGGAAGTAAGAATTACTACCATTAAGAGATTCTTAAGTGTTTAAATACTATACTCAGTTGCATTTGAATGATCTGAGTCTCCATGCAAAAATTTCCTGTTTGATTTGCTCTCTTCTTAGTGAAAGTCATAAATGGGAGTTCTTTGATCTTGACCCCTGGATTTCAGAACAATTCTTGGCACAGCTTTGAATCGTTGTCTGAATCATTTGACATAAAAAAAGTACATCCCTGTGTTTTATTTCTAAGTCTAAATTTAGGAAATAGTTGTGAATTTCATGTTTTTGCCAAGAAAATTTTAATTTTACTGATGTATAAAGGGTAATATTCCTAACCTGGAACCAGCAGCTATTGAAAATATACTTGATAAAATATTCATATTCCTATTTTTTTTAATAACTTTTTGTTTTACTAAAATAATAAGGCTTCAGAGTGGAATTAGAAAGTTCAGGATAAATCAAAAGCAGAAAATGTAAAGCACACAAATCCCATTTGTCAGTAACACTTAACATCTTAGTAAATTCCATAGGCTACTTTAAAAGTCTCAAACTTTCTTCATTCATGGCACCCTCAGTATTTCAGTTATTTCTTTCTGGTACTTTAAACCAATATAAATTATGTTTTTTATGTAGTTAGGTCCAAACCGTCTAATAATAGTAGTTCACACAGTGTCCAAGAGGTGTTGCTGTGTTTCTCTTGAAATTTTAAAATATCCTGGGGGGCTCTTGTGAGTTCATTGCACACATTCCTAATTCTTGAGATTACATTGAAAAGTTGGCTAATGAAAACAGAAGTTGTAAATAACGTCTACAGAGAATGTGACCCGTCTTTTTATACATGGAGTTAAGGACAGCCATAAATTAGTGAGGCTTATAGTCAATGTCACAATTTAAATTTTCTGTGCGTTTCTTGGTGTCACCCGTCTGTCCTTCTTGCCAGCACTCTCTTCCCAGTTGGAATCTGTCCCTTAAAAAGGATGAGTTTTCCACACCTTATCCTAAATTTGATTAAATGTTTTAATTATTGCAAGTACATATTCCTCAGAGCATAGGGTTAAAAAGGTGGGCCTTGGAGGGGTGTGGGTTTGAATCTAGTATCTTGCTTACCCTCTGACCTCAAACAGGTAACTTAACTTCTCCCATTCTCAGTTTTCTCATCTGTAAAATAGTAATAGTTGTTGGGAGGATTAAGTAAATTAATATATGTAATGCACTTTTAACAGTGTCTGTGCATGCGTGTGTGCTAAGTCGCCTCAGTTGTGTCCTACTCTTTGGACTGTAGCCTGCCAGACTCCTCTGTCCATGGGATTCTCCAGGCAGGATTATTGAAGTGGGTTGTCATGCCCTCCTCCAGGGGATCTTCCAGACCCAGGGATTGAACCCACGTCTCTTATGTCTCCTGCGTTGGCAGGTGGGTTCTTTACCCCTAGTGCCACCTGGGAAACTCCATAACAGCACCTAGCACATGCTAAATGCTCAATAAAAGCAATTACTTCTGATAATGAAATGAAAATAAAGACAGTGACCTCTCTTTAGAGATTGTTGGAGTCAGGTAGTGGATGGAGAATGATTTGGGAAGGAAGAACCTCACTACCTCTCCCTTCTGCCACTTTCCCGTCTTTGTAAGAGCTACAAGGTGGCTGCATATTGTAAAGATTTACATTTCTTAGTCTTGAAGAATTTTGATATGGTAGAAAAAGGAGTTTTTCTTTCATGATGCTAAGGAATTCGTTGCTGTGGTTTGCAGCCTCAGGATGGGTGAAATGGAGACAAAAGAGCTAAAATCTAAGGATTTTTTTCCCCATAATAGTTATGTTTATCTTTTTAGAATAAAAAAATTACTTTCACATTTTAGACAGTTTGGAAAATAATAATGTAAAAATCAAGAGCCAGAGAAAAACCTCTATAACTTTTTATAGATATTTATTCCAGATCTCTTGATTTTTTTACATACTTGGGAATCATAATTGTATATATGATATTATATATTGCATTTATCACAACTTATTTTGATCAATTTTCAGTGAGATGAAATATTCTTAGTTAATAAGACTCAGTGATTTGTCATCATGTAAATATATTCTGGTGTATAGGATTTATTCTGACTAGTTATGACCATTCTCTATGGCTAAGCATTTAAATTGCTTGTTCTAAATTACATCTTTGTGCATAAAACTTCATTTATAACTTTATCTACTAAAGACAGATACTCAGAACTGGAACTACTAAATGACAATGGTACGGCATTATTCTTTAGAGTTTGGATGTCTTTCCATGGGCAGCATAAACTAGTGGTTGGTTCAGCATCGCTTGGCCAGGCCTGAGCATTTGCAAAGTGATAGGCGTGGTGAGGTGTCCTTTTATTTTAATTTGACACTTCTTTGATTTTTAGTGAAGCTTATATGTTTATTTCCATTTGTATTTATTAGTCTGCGAGTTTTTCCTTTACATCCTTTGTCCACTTTTCTCTTGAGGTGTATTTTTGATGTGATTATAACTCCTCTTCATATATTAAAACTTTCCTTATATTTGTTATAAATATATTCTCAGTCTTTAACTTTTCATTTTTAGTGTACTCTGTTAATTTTTGTTTATGCATTGAAATCTATATTTTTATTTCTTTGATTTCTTCTATTGCTTTTGCATTCAGAAAGTATAAATGCATATACCCCTCACATATACTTCTAATTTTATTTTTAATTATTTATTTCACTTAATCCTTTTTATTTATTATGAAATTAATATAACATTCATCCCAAATAGCTGTATTCCCCATTCTGTTAGTTAACTCTGGAGGGGGAAATGGCAACCCACTCTAGTATTCTTGCCTGGAAAATCCTATGGACAGATGAGCCTGGTGGGCTACAGTCCATGGAGTCACAAAGAGTTAGATTCAACTGAGCACAGTAGTCAAATAATCTTTCTATTAAGTTATTGTACATAGAAGAGGTGTTCCAGGGTTTTAGTATTTTATTAAACTGATTACATTTTATTTTACTCTGTTGATCAGAGAGTACCCTTCTTTTCTGTCCCATTTCTACTTCTCCATGGTACCTAGTATCTCCTATTGGAGCTGTGATAGAGAAATTAGCTCACTTTCTGGATGCAGCCATGTGTAGTATTTATATTTTCACTTATGGTAACTTCATCAGTCATTGCTTCTCCACCTGCTTTCCATCTTCTAGAAACTTGGTGAGATCTTTTGACAACAGATATTCTTCCTCTCTCATTCTTCAGTTTTGGGATTTGTCACTTTTAAAACATGCCTTTACTTGAACTTCCCTGATGGTCCAGGGGTTAAGACTCTGTGGTTCTGATGCAAGGAGTGTGGGTTTGATATCTAGTCAGGAAACTAAGATCTCACATACTACAAGGTGCAGCCAAAAAAAAAAAAAAAATGGCTTTACTAATTTCAGTGGAATTTTGATAGAGGAGATAAATCAGATGAAATGATTGTATTTATATCTCTAGCATGTCTGGCAACTATAAACACACATATTTGAACATTTTTTATTTATTCACTCGAAATATATGCTTGCCGTGTCTCTCATATGTCAAACTACTTCCAAAGATAGAACCTTGAACTGAAGCTAGGCTTCATGAAGCTTTTGTTTAAGTGGTGCCTTGTAGGTATATAATTAGGAAACTGTTTCTGTAGTGAAGCTGAGGCAAAATGTCATGGCCACATACTGTTGAGAAAAGTAGAGAACTCCAAGCTAGACAGTATGTGAACTGAGAACTTTCAGATGTTCAAGCTGGATTTAGAAAATTTGCCAACATCTGTTGGATCATAGAAAAAGCAAGAGAATTTCAGAAAAACATCTACTTCTGCTTCACTGACTATGCTAAAGCCATTGTTAAAGAGATGGGAATATCAGACCACCTGACCTGCCTCCTGTGAAACCTGTATGCAGGTCAAGGAGCATCAGTTAGAACCAGACATGGAATAACGGACTGGTTCCAAAGTGGGAAAGGCGTATGTCAAGGCTGTATATTGTCACCCTGCTTATTTAACTTATATGCAGAGTACATGATGTGAAATGCCAGGCTGGATGAAGCATAAACCAGAACCAAGATTGCTGGAAGAAATATCAATAACCTCAGATATGCAGATGACACCACCCTTATAGCAGAAAGCGAAGAGGAACTAAAGAGCCTCTTGATGAAGGTGAAAGAGGAAAGTGAAAAATCTTGCTTAAAACTGAACATTCAAAAAACTAAGATCATGGCATCCATTCATATCACTTCATGGCAAGTAGATGGGGAAACAATGGAAACAGTGAGAGACTTTATTTTCTTGGGCTCCAAAATCACTGCAGATGGTGACTGCAGCCATGAAATCAAAAGACACTTGCTCCTTGGAAGAAAAGTTATGACAGACCTAAACAGTGTATTATAAAGCAGAGACATTACTTTGCTCACAAAGGTCTGTCGTCACAGCTGTGGTTTTTCCAGTAGTCATGTATGGATGTGAGAGTTGGACCATAAAGAAGGCTGAGACCTAAGAAATTGATGTTTTGAACTGTGGTGTTGGAGAAGATTCTTGAGTCCCTTGGACTGCAAGGAAATCAAACCAAGTCAATTCTAAAGGAGATCAATCCTGAATATCCATTGGAAGGACTTATGCTGAAGCCAAAGCTGCAATACTTTGGCCACCTGATGTGAAGTGCTGACTCATTAGAAAAAACCCTGATGCTGGGAAAGATTGAAGGCAGGAGGAGAAGGGGACGACAGCGGATGAGACGGTTGGATGGCATCACCGATTCAATGGACATGAGTTTGAGCAAGCTCTGGGAGATGGTGAAGGACAGGGAAGCCTGATGTGCTACAGTCCATCGGTTCACAAAGAGTCGGACACAGCTGAGCTACTGAACAGCAACAACAGGAGATCAAGGGAGGACTGATCCCAGAGAAATGAAGGTCCTTATTATGTTTCACACATGCAGCTGAACAGTCTCAGTGTCCATCTATTACCATTTTAGAAAAGAGCCTTCTTCCTGCCTGGATGGCCTAGGTCATATCCCCGTGTAAGCATGGTCTACTCCTCTTTATTCTTTATATCAAACATTTCTCATAGGTGTGCCTCTTAATATGACACATAATGTTGAATTTGTTTCTTAAGCCAACCCGAATATTTTTTCCCTAAAGGGAAATTTAACTTTCCATTCATTGTCATAATTGGTGTGTTAATCTTACTTGTCACAACTTCTTTTAGATCTGCATTTTCTATTTCTAATACCTTTCTTGCTTTCTTTTCTCTTTTCTTTGTAACGCAGGGTGTGCTTATTTTATGTTTTCTTCAGTGATTTGGGAGTTATGTATGTTATTTATAATTCTATTACTGGTTATATTTAGGTTTTAAAATATGTGTTTGAAAAAGCATTTTTTTCCTTGTGTTAAAAGTTAAGAACACATCACCAGTGTTTGAATTCTACTTTTGTAAAATGAGCAGTTTGACATGCTTTCAACTCCCCCGACCTACTTCTAATCTTTTGTCAATGTAGAATCAGATACCACAATCATTTTTATATCTAAATCTGAGTCATGCTAAACAACTAGATTGGACTAGTAAGGGAGAGATATTTCTGTTTTAATGTAGTGAACTAATGTTTCTGCTTTATTCATACACTAGTGACTTTCTTTAAAGTATAAATTTTATTAATATTTTAGCATGTAACAGGTAAGAACATGACAATCTCTAGGTTTGTCTTTCTTTTAAAGAGATGAAAGAAACCTTCAGGAGTTAAACTACATCTTAGATTTTACCCTTTGGAAATTAAAGTTAATATCAATAAAAGTATTTTTGTATGATTTTAAACATGCTTTCTTGGGGCTTCCCAGGTGGCACTAGTGGTAAAGAACTTGCCTGCTAATGCAGGAGACATAAAAGACATGGGTTCGATCCCTGGGTCCAGAAGATCACCTGGAGGAGGTCATGGCAACCCACTCCAGTATTCTTGCCTGGAGAATCCCATGGACAGAGGAGACTGGCAGGCTGCAGTCCATAGAGTCGCAAAAAGTTGGACATGAATGAAGTGACTTTGCATGCACCACAATACCACAGAGTCAGCTAATTAGGCTTTTTAAAAACATCCTAAGAAAATCAACTTGAAATTTTGGCTTTACTTTTTGAATCAAGTGAAGGGGGCTTTAAAGACAAATATTTCTAAAGCAAAAGATAAAACATAGTTAAACAGTTTTTAGGGAAAATGTACTGATGATAATAGAGCTAGTTTGCATCTCCCACACCTCTGATATTTGATTTATTCATGGCTGATATGCCTTTAAAAATAATTTTGACTAAGCTTTTGCAATCAAGACAAGAGTGAAAGAGTTAAATAATTTTCCTTGCTACCCACTTTTTGTGTATATCTGAGTAGCAGCTCCACTACAGGGAGATGTGTGGAGGTAGAGAAATATCAAACCAAGCTTTTGCTCTCTGTGGATAATAAAAATTACCCACTTTCTCACAGATGTCAAATCTGGCAGATTTCCATAGAAAATTTGGATTGAATGTCAACTACCCAAATTATTTTAGTGTCTGCTGAAGTGTGTGCTTGGCAGGGATTTCAGCAGGAAAATAGGAAGTGGGTTTGAAAACATTAATAATATCTGAATACAACTCCTTAAGCTGATTGTTCCATAGATGAACCAAAGCTTATATTGTCCCTTCTAACCAGAGCCCTCCAAGAAGTCCAGGTGGACACATTGTTAATGTTTCAAATGTAGATGTTAAGAGGAGGGCTTATTTAGGAAACAGGATTTGCTATCTACAGGGTAGATCTTTGCCTTCTCCTTGAATAGCAGAGACTGGCTAATTAATAACTAAACATAGTACAGATGACACAAATACCATGTAGGCAACAAAGAGAACTTAGATTTTATTAGTTATAATTTCTGGACCAGTATATGTGTTCAAAATGTACTGAGATTTGGTTAGAAGATCTGAGTTCTAGTACTGACACTGACATTCAGAAGCCTCCATCTCTCCAGCTCATAGTTTCTTCATCTGCAAATCAAAGGGGATGTAATCGCATCATCATTTGTCTTTAAGAATACTTCCAGCATATTTTGATCTGTGTTGATAAGGAAAAATGGAGATAACTTAGTACTAGATAAATCTAGTTGGTTTGTTTTCCATAAGAAGAAACAAAGCTCCTTTCCTTGAAGAAGAAATTATATCAAGTAACATAAAATGAGTTCTGAGAAGTTATGCAATATCTAGGGATCAGCTTAATCATCACATGCATTCTAAATTTCTCTAAATCTGTCTATTGTTATTCATCAGAAGTTCTCATCTTTCTTCTTCCAAATGTTTTCATTGTGCAGTTTGTTCATTCAGTCAATAAATATTTATTGAGCACTTATTATGTCCCAGACACTGTGCTAAATGTTAGGTAATGAACAAAAATGACACGACACTTTGCCTTCATGAAGTTTGCCTTCTATTGGGGAAAACAGATGACAATACAACCAAATGCAATTTGAACTATGTCGGTCAGATAGGGATAGATGGAGAAAAGGGAGACTGGGTATGTCTTATATGTGTTTGTATATATGTGTGTGCACACACATTTAAAATAGGGTAGGTAGAGAAAACTTTTCTGAGAAAGTGAAATTTGAGATGAGGACCGAAGAAGATGAGGTAGGGAGTCGTCTGAGTGAGGCGTATTTCAGGTAGAAGACAGAGCAAATGCAAAACCCTTAGGCAGGAACATGCTGGGCTTTGCAATAGCAGTGCTTCATTCCCTCGGTCAACAATGTTTTTGTTGTCGTTGCTGAGTCATTTCTGACTCTTTTGTGACCCTGTCGACTGTAGCCTGCCAGGCTCCTCTGTCCATGGGATTTCCCAGGGAAGAATACTAGATGGTTTGCCATTTTCTTCTCCATGAGAATGCTTAGTATACACCAATTATTTGCCAATTGTCCCTTCTTTTCTCATGAAATAGACATTGATAAGCATGTAGACACAAGCCCTATAATAAAATATATAGGAATCATGATACTTTGTTAGGGGCAGAGTGAGCCCTCAAGGAACACGTAGTCAGTTGTATGCTGCTGCTGCTAAGTCACCAGTCGTGTCTGACTCTGTGCGACCCCACAGACGGCAGCCCACCAGGCTCCTCTGTCCCTGGGATTCTCCAAGCAAGAACACTGGAGTGGGTTGCCATTTCCTTCTCCAAGTCAGTTGTACATGCGAAGTCAAAAGAGAATTCACACAAGGTCTGTTTCTACAAATTGTATCATAGGTCGTACTTAATCCTTTTTATTTTTGCAGGTGCTCAAGTTAAGAACTTTAATATAGCTTTAAATATATAAGGAATGGTATGAATATGATGGAGAATTTTTCTTTAGTTTTGTGGGACACAGAAAAAAGGAAGCAAATATTGCTGGGTTGCCACCCTGTGCCAGATGTGCTCCAGTAGGCACTTGGTGCATGTGATCTTCTTTTGTTCTCATAAGAACAAACATGTTTCCTTGTTTTATAGATAGTGAAACCTGGGCTTTGGGAGGGAAAGAAGTTGTCTTCAAATTACAGAGTGAGTAAATGGTTGAAGCAGTTTTCAAATTCAGGTCTTCTTCCTAACTCCTAATATGTATTTCCCTATCCTCACTTGTTCCTGGTTATATTGTCAAACAGGGACTTGAGATATAGCAACATAAAGATAAAGATGAAGGTAACATGTTGGGTTATAGATTCTTGGGACTGGGATTAACTGTAATATCATTTCAGCCTAAACTTGGGAGACTTGAATTAAAAATGTTCTGATAAATCTTAATAATACCAAATACTGAATACCTTACCTAACGTCCATTTGTGTGCGCGCGCACACACACACACACCCACCCATCCACCCACACACATCTCTGTCTCTGGAGTGAATACTATTATAACTCTGATATAAAGTGCTCTCTTTTTTAATCCTCATGACAGGGCTGTGAAGAAGATTTTATTACCTTTAGTTGAGAGATGGTATGTTCAAATATCCATCTCATTCTGTAACCCTCATTCTTACCAATTATGGGTAGGGTTTAATTCAGTATGTAATACCTCACATGGTTGAGAATGTTCTTTTTTGTATTATATCTAAAATACATCTCTTTTCTTTTTGACCTCACTGTGCAGCTTGCGGGATCTTAGTTCCCCTGACAGGGTTTGAACCTGGGTTCTGGGAAGTGGAAGCGCAGAGTTCTAGCCACTGGATCACCAGGGAATTCCCTAAAATACATACATCTTATCATGAAAATGCATGCTTTTCTTCCTCCACAGAGACACAGAATGAAGTTAGTCAGTACTGTTCTTTATATACTGGAATACACTTATGGATGGCTGGATTCTTCATTGTGGAGAAGACACTGAGATTTTATTGGCAGTGCCCTGTGCTTTTCTAAATCAAGACTCATTGCATATCCTGCCATCTTGGTCTTCCTGTTGCTTCTCTCAGGGATTTTTCCCTTTCTGATTTATGTGACTGGGATATATTTGAAACAGTGTATCTGAAATCTGATAAATATTAATTTGTTTGAAAATGTTGTAGGTATTTAAATCTGTCATAAATCAGTTATAAAAGATCACACTCATATTTTGTATCTATGGTTATATAACTTAAGAAATTTTATAGTATAAGTCCAACCGAAAGCCTACTTTTTTATCCTTATACTCAATAGTTTAAGTAAAAAAAAAAATAGTTTATATATAAAATTCTATAATGTTCCATTAGTACTCTCTACTTTGAAGGGTTTAGTATGCAATTTCTTTTTTACAAATAGTTTTTAAAAATTGATATGTGATGGCATGAACTCTCCCAAAGTTATACAATTATGTGATTGCTAGAGCTGGGATTATCATGTCTCTTATTTAAGAAAACTTTCTGCCATAAGGATGCCTTATGGCAGAAAGTGAAGAAGAACTAAAGAGCCTCTTGATGAAAGTGAAAGAGGAGAGTAAAAAAGTTGGCTTAAAGCTCAACATTCAGAAAACTAAGATCATGGCATCCAGTCCCATCACTTCATGGCAAATAGATGGGGAAACAGTGGAAATAGTGGCTGACTTTATTTTTTGGGGCTCCAAAATAATTGCAGATGGTGACTGCAGCCATGAAATTAAAAGACACTTACTCCTTGGAAGGAAAGTTATGACCAACCTAGACAGCCTATTAAAAAGCAGAGACATTACTTTGCCAACAAAGGTGCATCTAGTCAAGGCTATGGTTTTTCCAGTGGTCGTGTATGGATGTGAGAGTTGGACTATAAAGAAAGCTGAGCACCTAAAAATTGATGCTTTTGAACTGTGGTGTTGGAGAAGACTCTTGAGAGTCTCTTGGACTGC
Organism: Odocoileus virginianus; assembly: GCF_023699985.2. NCBI lineage: Eukaryota > Metazoa > Chordata > Mammalia > Artiodactyla > Cervidae > Odocoileus > Odocoileus virginianus. Next base: position 29,165,127 of record NC_069696.1, on the reverse strand, counting down.
AAGGAGATCCAACCAGTCCATCCTAAAGGAGATCAGTCCTGGGTGTTCATTGGAAGGACTGATGCTGAGGCTGAAACTCCGATACTTTGGCCACCTGATGCGAAGAGTTGACTCATTGAAAAAGACCCTGATGCTGGGAGGGATTGGGGGGCAGGAGGAGAAGGGGACAACAGAGGATGATATGGTTGGATGGCATCACTGACTCAACAGACATGAGTTTGAGTAAACTCCAGGAGTTGGTGATGGACAAGGAGGCCTGGCATGCTGCAGTTCATGGGGTCGCAAAGAGTTGGACACGACTAAGCGTCTAAACTGAACTGAACTGATTTAAGAAAACAATATATCCAAAATCAACTATTTGTCACACCCTGGGCACATCAAATGTTTATTTGTGGTTTGTATTTTAAGGAAAAAAGAAGAAATAAATATTTGTATTATCACATGTGAAAAATAGGGCCCTTAAAAGATTAAATAACTTTCAAAATATAAAATGTAGTAGCTGAGGTAATAACTAACCTTTATTGACTGTTTCCCAGAAGCTAAACATTGTGTTGTCTTTTACATGTATTAATTCACTGCAAGTTCACAGTAACCCTAAAAGTTATTGTTAATAAATCATTTTAATTTTACATACGTACCAACAGCCCCCCCAAAGTCCTGTGGTACAGAGAAACCTAAAGACACATTACTAAACCTAGAAAAGATTATCTAGGTAATTTGACTTCACCATCTGGGCTTTTAAGTACTATACTGTATAGTTGTCACAATAAAAGAAGATACAGAGTTTTTAAATTCACTTCTTTAAAAAATTAAAAAAATTTTGGCCATGCTAATATATGTAATACAGTACTATGAAAACTTTGTTAATAAATGAATAAATGTCATAACTACCTATAGAATTACACATACTAAATAAATAGTCCTTTCTTGTACTTAACTATGAATAAGAGAACATATTTACTTATTAAAGAAGAATTTCAAGATCGAATGAGACATAAACTCTAATAAGAGAGAGAAAATAGCTTATCTTGGAATCAATTTAATATATTTATCCATCTCTTATACCAAAGGCAATTTATGGAAATGTTTGAACCTTGATATTTTTAACTCAGAAAAGTAGAGCACTATGAGTACGATTGGAATTTTTCCAAATGAAAGATTTAATGAATTAATATAAAGAATAAAGCTTGTTTACTAATTGCTACATTTCAAAATCAACTCCAAGCAAAATGACTCTTGAAATAAAATCTGAAGAGACATAAGACCCAAATCTGAAATTGTCACTTCCTTTTTATTTCTTAAAGGGTAGAATCTGAGCGGGTAATATCAAAGGATTATCCAGCTTACTAATGTTTTATCCAAATGTTTTCCTAGTCTTAAGGTCATCATCTTTCCTTTAAAGGTAAAATTTTCTAATAGGCTTAATTCATAACAGCCATTGCTTATACATAAAAATTTATTGTGTTCATTTATTAATGGAGACATTGCTCTCCATTAATTGAACAGTTCTCACACTTGTTTTGTAATTTTTATCAAAAAGTTCCAAAATATTCACCAAGAACTGAGTTAAAGGAAGTGAATCTCATTCTCCTTTTTAAAATTTGACTTTTCCTCCTATCTCAAGTACAAATGAACTTTATTTATTCCCCCCTTCTCAAACAAAATTAAAAACAGCATGGCAGTCCTTTCAATGTTACTTCTCATTCCTGGAAACCGGATATATCTGAGTATGTGACTTGTTACTCATTGCTTAATAATTTAAGAGACTTACTTTTCAATATTTAAAACTGTCATAAAGTACCCCAAACTTGATAGCAAGCAGAAGGTACATATTTCTTTTCCTCATGAATGTTTAAAATGTAGCAGTGATTTTTTAAAAATTGTTTGGAACATTCTCTTTAATATATATAAACATTTAGACATGTTCTAATATAAAGAAATTAATACTATTTTATACTGTGAATACTGCTATTAATGTATTGTAACAGTCTGCTAGTTTTTAATGTTTTCCCTTAAGCAAAAGGTATGTTGAAGTTCCTGAAAATTAAGATGATATATGTCTGGAGTTTTGAACCTTAATTCTGTCACTACTCTGTCCCTAATTTAATAATATATGTATGTTCAACTTCATTTCTTTTGATAGCTGAGTAGTGCTCCGTTATATGTATGTACCACATCTTTGTCCATTTGTCTGTCGATAGATGTTTAGATTGCTTCCATGTCCTGGCTGTTGTAAATAATGCTGCAATGAACATTGCGGTATGTGTGTTTTTTTAAATATGGTTTTCTCAGGGTATATGTCCAGTGGTGGAATTGCTGGGTCATATGGTAATTCTGTGGACCTAGATTCTATCATGCAGAGTGAAGTAAGTCAGAAAGAGAAAAACAAATATCATATATTAACGCATATATGAGAAATCTAGAAAAATGCTACATATGAACCTATATATTTTGGTTAATTGATTTAACCTATGTAGTAGTTAATGAAATCCCATTTTCAGGGCTAGAATAGAAATGTAGACATAGAGAGCAAATGGGTGGGCATGGAGGAAGGGGAGGGTGAGATGCCTTGAGAGATTAGGTTTGTTACATATACACTATGATGTGTAAAATAGATAGTTTGTGGGAAGCTGCTCTAGAGCACATGGAGTTCAGCTTGGTGCTCAGTGATGACCAAGATGTATGGGATGGGGTGGGAGGGAAGTTCAAGAAGGAGGGGATGCGTGTATACATAGAGCTGATTCACTTCATTGCCCAGCAAAGCTAACACACCGGTGTAAAGCAATGGTACTCCAGTAGAAAATAATAATAATATATATATCTCCATCCTCCAATTAATACATCCTTACCTGCTTGTTTGACTCTACAGTCTCACTGAACTAATTTGAGAATGAATAAAATAATTCATATTATAATTATGAATTATAATATAGTTACAGTTCACACCCCTGCCCTATCCTTTTGTGAGTATGAGCTTGGTTTCTTCCCCAAGCAAAAAATTGACTGTGCAGTGAAGAATTTCATTTACAGGGCTTTCTTGTTTGCAGGTAATTTTTTTTTTCCTTCTTACACTTTTAACTTGTTATCAAAGGTATAACATAGAGAAAATGTGAGACAATTCAGTATAATATCTGTGAGAAACGTCAGCTCCATGAGACACTAACATAACTGTTTCAGACTTTCAATAGGAAAGAAAATTTAGGTCAGCACTAACGAATAACTTGTACTAGAATGGATAATCAGGGACGCACAACACACACTCACAAACACGTGCATGCACACACATATGCAGTTTTTCTTTCAAAGCTGCCGTTATTTCCATTACCTCCATTCATAATACCTCCAGTTACAATGAACATTGTTTATTGGCAATAGTTGTTACCATAGACTTTCTTATCTTGTTTAGTTCTTATGCTTTTTAAATCCTGTTCACATCTTGGGTGAGGTGATCTTTTTCACGTGTGTGTCCACATCCTGGGTGGGGTGATCTTTTTCATGTGTGCTAACATCAAAAATAACACCTTAAGAAAGTATATACTTTGCTAATAATGACAATGTGTGATGGCCAATAAACTAAGTTAGATGTACATATGTAACAAAACATATGTACGTCTAACTTAAATTTACTATCACTGTGACATAGGTTGCTACCTGGACTTTTTCCTCTTATGAATGGGATTCCTGAAAGGGCATGATCAAGCATATAGCTAATAAACAGCCTTAGAAATTGAATGATGGATTTGATCTCACTGCTGTTTGGTTGACAGATGGGAATCAAACAGACATAAACTCTGTACTTCCAATTTATTGCTGGGAAGGGAAATTGTGTGCCCAAAATGCCATAAGACAGGTTGTTCTTCCAGCATTTATAGTCTGGTGGGAAGGAGAAAATAAAGGTCCTGTAGTCTTTCAAAAAAGACAGTTTTAAGCCATTTTCAACATAATATTTCAGACTTCCAGTTTGGATAAGATTGTGAGTATATCAGGGCCAACTTCTGAACCTTTTGAAGTTCATTCACATCATATAATGTATTTTTTTCCAATTTCTGTTTTAATTCAAAGTTGAATTAAATGAAAGATTCTTTAGCCAACGTATTGCAGGTGCTCAGTGAATATTCTACTTATAGTAACCCTAAAGATGCTTCCTTGAAATGTTAAAATTTGTTCTGTAAGTATATATTTTGATTTTTCTACATTCTATCTAGATGGCCCAAATAATTATGTGTTCAAATATGTTGAATCAACACTGCAAAACTAAGATAGTCTTTAGTATGGTATGAATATGAAATGAGACTATGATATTCATGGACCTGAAATTTTAAAAAAATATGTAGATCTAGAAGCTTATTTCTGGATTTAATATAGTGTACTCTTCGACTTTTATGTGCTAAGTCTTTAAACACTTCAGTATGAGAAAACTTCTGATATTCCTTTTTGTGTGATTATCTTTGGGAAGATACCAATATTATATTTCATGTGTCTCTTTAATTGCAATTATTTAATGTTTAATCTTCAAATTTCATGCAAATATAATTAGTAAGAGTTCTATCAGCATGATTACCCACTTGAGATTTTTCTGTTCAAACATAAATTGAAGTAGCAGTACCTAAGTACACGAAATTTTATTAATTAATGAAGAAATTTATTAATTCACAAGCTTTGGTTACTCACTTATCATGTGTGGATATCAGAACTGAATTCTTAAGTATTTCAAATCTATGGATGAACGACTCAGCTTTGCAAGGAGTGAATCTGTCTGACATTCTGGCTATAGCATTAACACTGGCTAATATTTTCACATAAACAGGCCTGCTAATGAGGAGTCAGGGAAAAGGAATGTGTATAACTTAGTACAACCCAGACAGGAAGAAAGAAAAGCTAAGCTCACATCCTGTTGATGGAACATTGAACAGAAAATTTAGAATCTGAATAATGTAGTAGATTGGTCACAGAAAAAAGTTTCATGACTTAATGGTGAATTGGTTTAGGTGTATGGTCAAAATATGCCCATATTTGTGCAAAAGGAGATTAAATCTGCTTATACATTAGTCAGGGAAAAGATGAAAACTAAGAGCAAGGACACCAGATAAGACTTTTTTTTGTTCTAAAGAATAGAAATTGGAGGTATCTGTTGAAGGAGAGCACTTTAGTGTGAACTCTGAAAGCATAGTGTGATCCAATTAACAAAGGTTCAAGGTTAAAGGGTTGAAAATAAGACCTGTAAAGGGAAAATTAATAAAGAAAATTCCTACTGAAGCTGTTTACTTGGAACAATTAGGAAGAAACATTTAATAAAAAAATTCTAACTTGATTGTATGAAAACTAACAGAGCCAAAGATAGGATAAGGGGAGAGAATGCTTGTTTATTAAAATAATGATTGCTCCACCTTTGGTGCTTTTGTGCAACCTGTGTAATTTTTTCCAAGTATTTTCTATATATTTATGTGTTTATCCCAGAGTTTTATCACTGTGATATGCACTTCCCAGCTGGCTCAGTGGGTGAAGAATTCACCTGCAATATAGATGATGCATGTCATGCAGGTTCAGTCCTGCTTTGGGGAGATTCCCTGGAGGAGGGTACGTGAACCACTCCAGTATTCTTGCCTGGAAAATCCCATGGACAGAGGAGCCTGGCAGGCTACAGTCCATAGCATTGCAGAGATTCAGACACTACTGAAGTGACTGAGCAAGCATGCATATATGCATTGAGAGTGCAAAGTGAAGGGGAGCCTGTACCTGCCCACTAGAAGTTTAGCAGTCTAATAGAAATGGAAGCAAATACACCAGGAATGATGTCAGGAGCATGGCTGAACAAGATAGTCTTCATCATGTCCTGCCTCAACAAAAATTAGACATTCATTCAGGGATCAAGTGACTTTGTGGGAGCTGTAGATCCAGTATCATATGCAAAGATCCAGTATCATATCTAGGAGGACTCCCTCCTTGTGCATCTGGTTCAGGTCAGTTCAGTTCAGTTGCTCAGTTGTGTCTGACTCTTTGCAACCCCATGAACTGCAGCACGCCAGGCCTCCCTGTCCATCACTAACTCCTGGTGTTTACCCAAACTTATGTCCATTGAGTTGGTGATGCCATCCAAACATCTCATGCTCTGTTGTCCCCTACTCTTCCTGCCCTCAACCTTTCCCAGCATCAGGGTCTTTTCCACGGAGTCAGCTCTTCGCATCAGGTGGCCACAGTATTGGAGTTTCAGCTTCAGCATCAGTCCTTCCAATGGACACCCAGGACTGATCTCCTTTAGGATGGACTGGTTGGATCTCCTTGCAGTCCAAGGGACTCTCAAGAGTCTTCTCCAACACCACAGTTCAAAAGCATAAATTCTTTGGTTCTCAGCTTTCTTTTAAGTCCAACTCTCACATCCATACACGACCACTGGAAAAACCATAGCCTTGACTAGATGGACCTTTGTTGCCAAAGTGATGTCTTTGCTTTTTAATATGCTGTCTAGGTTGATCATAACTTTCCTTCCAAAAAGTAAGCATCTTTTAATTTCATGACTGCAGTCACCATCTGCAGTGATTTTGGAGCCCCCAAAAATAAAGTCTCTCACTGTTTTCACTGTTTCCCCATCTATTTGCCATGAAGTGATGGGACTGGATGCCATGATCTTAGTTTTCTGAATGTTGAGCTTTAAGCCAACTTTTCACTCTCCTCTTTCACTTCCAAGAGGCTCGTTAGTTCTTTTTCATTTTCTGCCATGAGGGTGGTGTCATCTGCATATCTGAGATTATTGGTATTTCTCCTGGCAATCTTGATTCCAACTTGTGTTTCTTCCAGCCCAGCGTTTCTCATGACGTACTCTGCATAGAAGTTAAATAAGCAGGGTAACAATATATAGCCTTGACATACTCCTTTTCCTATTTGGAACCAGTTTGTTGTTCCACAGACTTTTCCAGTTCTAACTGTTGCCTCCTGACCTGCATACAGTTTTCTCAAGAGGCAGGTCAGGTGGTCTGGTATTCCCATCTTTCAGAATTTTCCACAGTTTATTGAGATCCACACAGTCAAAGGCTTTGGCATAGTCAATAAAGCAGAAATAGATGTTTTTCTGGAACTCTCTTGCTTTTTTGATGATCCAGCAGATGTTGGCAGTTTGATCTCTGGTTCCTCTGCCTTTTCTAAAACCAGCTTGAACATCTGGAAGTTCACGGCTCATGTATTGCTGAAGCCTGGCTTGGAGAATTTTGAGCATTGCCTTACTAGCATGTGAGATAAGTGCAATTGTGTGGTAGTTTGAGCATTCTTTGGCATTGCCTTTCATAGGGATTGGAATGAAAACTGACCTTTTCTAGTCCTGTGGCCACTGTGGAGTTTTCCAAATTTGCTGACTATTGAGTGCAGCACTTTCACAGCATCATCTTTTAGGGTTTGAGATAACTCAACTGGATTTCCATCACCTCCACTAGCTTTGTTTGTAGTGGTGCTTCCTGAGGCCCACTTGACTTCACATACCAGGATGTCTGGCTCTAGGTGACTGATCACACCATCGTGATTATCTGGGTTGCGAAGATCTTTTTTGTACAGTTCTTCTGTGCATCTGGTAATGGGGATATAGACCTTCTTCCCACCTGTAGGCCCAGCAGCGGGCCATGAATTGGTTCTAGCACTATCAGCTATGGTCCAGAAGCTCCCGAAGTACACTATTTCATTCAGTTACCCATGAACAAGAAAGCCTTTGTGGAAGTGCAGGTTCCCCAACACATGACTAGGGAAAATATGTATAAGTTTGAGTACATTAGAGAGGAGCACTGATCACGTGTCACTTGACTGGAGGTGGGAAGAAATGAAAAAAATAGGACTCCTGGAGCACATTAAAAGGATGTGAATCCTACTGTGACATGTATTTCATCAAGAAGCCTGCTCAGGAACCACTGGGGACTCTTTGCTTGCAACCTCTCCAGCTGGCAAATGGGCACCCAGAGTCTTTGTGCATCTTACCAACGACCCTCTCCACCCCACGGCTGGCACCCTGTGTATATGCTCCTGATGTATTTGGGCAGCTAGCTAGTAAACACACACAGAAAGCTGGCCCAAACCTGTGGGTTAGGGAGAGATCACAAGCTTACATTCTAGAATCACTCTTGAGAATATGACAGTTGTGAGTATATATGCATTCAACATCAGAGCGTAAATATACCTAAATATATTAAGTAAATGCTAACAGATCTGAAGGGAGAAATAGGCAATGTAGGGGACTTCAGTACTTAACTTTGAACAATGGATAGATCATACAGAGAGAAAATCAGTATGGAAACACTGGACTTGAACTATAGATCTAACAGACATATACAGAACATTCCATCCAGTAGCAGCAGAATACACATTATTCTCAGTTGTACACCTAACATTCTCCAGAAGAGATCAAGTAATAGGTCACCAAAAAAAATCTTAGAAAATCTAAGAATACTGAAATCATACTGAGTATCTTTCCAACCACAGTGGTATAAAACTGGAAATTGATATCAGGAGGTAAATTCACAAATATGTGGAGATAAAACAAAACACTCTCAAAGCTGTAGGTTAAAGAAGAAATCAAAATGGCAATTAAAAAAAAGGATCTTGAAACAAATAAAAGTGGAAAAACATAATACTGAAACTTATAGGAAGAAGCAAAAGAAGTTCTAACAGGAAAGTTTATAGCAGTAATAATTACATTTAGAAAAAGGAAAGATCTCAAATAAACAACATTATACCTCAAGGGACTAGAAAAAGAAAAAACTAAGGCCAAAGTTAACAGAAGGATGGAAATTACAAAGATGAGAATAGAAAGAAATCAGAGACCAGAAAAGCAATAGAAAAAATTAATGAAAATATGAGCTGATTTTTTGAAACAAGAAGAAAAATTTATTACAATCCTTTAATAATAAGACTAAGAAAAAAGAGAAATCTGAAATAAATTGGAAATGAAAAAGGAGACATCGTGACTAGTGAAATGTATGGAATCATAAAGAGACTACTATGAGCAACTGTATGTCAGTAAGTTGGATGACCTAGAAAAAATAGATAAATTGCTAGAAACATACAACCCACCAAGAGTGAATCATGAAGAAAAAGTAGATTTCAGCAGACCAATAAACAATAAGGAGATAGAATTATTCAATGAATGAAAAAGAAGATGTGATTATATATATATTAGTATATATTGACAGACACTAGGTTGTTTCCATATCTTTACTGTGGTGAAAAATTCTGCAATTAACATGGAGCTGTGAATACTTCTTTGAGATCATAATTTCACTTTTTGGATATATAACCAGACTGGGGTTGCCAGTTCATAAGATAGTCTTATTTTTAATTAATTAATTATATATGTGTGTGTGTGTGTGTGTGTGTGTGTGTGTGTATGTGTGTGTGTGTATTCATACAAGCATACCTCATTTTATTATACTTTGTTTTACTGCACTTTGCAGATAATTGAATTTGTTACAATTTGAAAATTTGTGGCAATCCTCTGTGGGGCAACTCTATCAGCACCGTTTTCCCAAAAGCATTATCTTTTTTAAAAAGCATTATTTTAAAATTTAGGTATGTACTTTGTTTTGTATCCGATGTTTTGCATACTTAATAGACTACAGTATATCATACTGATATAGATACAGTATATCATAAGCTTAACTTATATGCACTGAGAAACTAAAAAGTGTGTTTATTTTGCTTTTCTGCAACAGTAGCTTCATTGAAGTGAGTCTGGAACTGAATCAGCTGCATCTTTGAAGTTTATTTGTACACACACACACACACACACACACACACAAACAAAATAGAACATTATTCAGTCAAGAAAAAGAAGGAAATCCTGTCATTTGTGGAAACATGGATGGACCTTGAGGGCATTATGCTAAGTAAAATAAGTCAGAGAAAGACAAATACTGTTATATCACTGACATGCAGAATCTAAAAAGTGCTGAACTCATAGAAACATAGAGTAGAATGGTGGTTGCCCGGGTCTAGGGGGTAGGGGACATGGGGAGATGTTGGTTAAACATCTTTGTGGACTCTTTGCGACCCCATAGACTGCAGCATGCCAGGCCCCCCTGCCTCTCTCCATCTCCCGGAATTTGCCCAAGTTCATGTTCATTGCATCAATGATGCTGTCCAGCCATCTCATCTTCTGACACCCTCTTCTTCTGTCCTCGATCTTTCCCAGCAGCAGTGGTTTTTCCAATAGTTCGTCTGTTTGCATCAGTTGACTAAAATACTGGTGCTTCAGCTTCAACATCAGTCTTTCCAGCGAATATTCAGGGTTGATCTCCCTTAAGATTGATTGGTTTGATCTTGATGTCCAAGGGACTTTCAGGAGTCTTCTCCAGCACTACAGTTCAAAGACATCAATTCTTGGCATTTTACCTTCTTTACGGTCCTGCTGTCACAACTGTACATGACCACTGGTCAAAGGATACAAACCTTCAATTATAAGATGAGTAAGTTCTGGAGATCTAATATATAGCCTGATGATTATAGCTAACAATATTGTATTACATATGTGAAAGTTGCTAAGAGAGTAGATCTTAAATGTTCTCAGAACAGCTGGTGATTTACTGGACATGCAGATGAAAGAGGAATGGAGAGAATACATTGGCCCATGGATGTTCATGCTAATACTGTTAGAAACCGGGGCATGTTTATTGACAGAGGGGAGATGAGTCAGTAGGAAAGCAAAAGCTGTCAGCCCCATGGACTGCAGTCTCCAGGCTCTTCTGTCCATAGGGATTCTCTAGGCAAGAATAATGGAGTGGGTTGCCATGCCCTCCTCCAGGGGATCTTCCCAACCCTGGGGTCAAACCCAGGTATCTTGCATTGCAGGCAGATTCTTTACTGTCTGAGCCAGCAGGGAAGCCCTGAGAATACAAGAGAGGGGTTAAAATAAGAATGGGGGAGCACAACATGCAGAACCAAGCAGAGGGATGAGCCTGGACAAGGAACTTCCTTCTCAGAAAGGACTGAAGACTAACAGGCAGCATGGGTGAGAAGCAGAGGGATGGAGGCAGGTCACTCTGTATGGAGGGAATTGGAGGCCTCGTGGCCTCAGTTTGTAGGATGAGTTGTTATCTGGTGAGATGGAACCTGAGTTATAAGTGTAAGGACTGTATATATATGTATATGTGTCTGCTCAGTCATGTCCGACTCTTTGTGACACCATAGACTATAGGCCACCAGGTTCCTCTGTCCATGGAATTTTCCAGGCAAGAATAATGGAGTGGGTTGCCATGCCCACATCCCTCCAGGGGATCTTCCTGACCCAGGGATCCAACCCTTGTCTCTTGTGTCTCCTGCATTGGCAGGTGGATTTTTTTTAAACCACTGAACCACCTGGGAAGCCCACAAAGAGGGTGTTAATGTAAAGGATAGTCAGTGGAGGAAATGGCTAGGTTATTAAAAGCAAATGAAAGATATTTCTATCCTTGACAGCTCAATATTAATACCGGTCCTTATAGTTCTGCGGATTTTCTCAACGATGCTGGGTTGCCCCTAGGTATTACTACTAATAATAACCAGCATTTTTGATTGTTTAGTATGTACCAGGTACTGATAAATCCTTAGTCTTCACAACAAATTCATGAACTAAGTATCGTTAACTAAGTATCATTATTATTCTTATTTTAAAACAAGAGGAAACTGAGGCATTGAGAAGTCTAAAAGTGGAGAAGGCAGATCATCAGCATAATTAGTGAAGCTTGTATTCAATTTCCAGTAATAGGACAGGCAAAAGAAGCAGAGGCTTAAACAAGATAAAAGTTTCTTTCTTTGTTTAAAACACCCCGAGGTAGTCAGTCTAGAACTAATGTGACCCTCCATGGTTTCAGGGACACAAGCTCTTCTATGTGATTGCATAACATTTCCAAGGCGACCTCATGATACAATATTGCTGCTGGTGCTCCAGTCATACATCATACAGTGAGAAAAATGAGAAGAAGAAAGGCATGCCTCTTCCTTTTCAGTTAATGCCCCATCCAAGAAATCACGCGCACATTTTTTTGCCTACACTCTTAGAACTTGGTTGTGTGGCTGTATCCTGCTCCAAAGAAGGCTGTGATGTATTTTTATTTCAAATAAGTAAAATTCCGATTAAGATAAGAGCAAATAGTGCGAAGGCCTCTGACCTTGTTTGATCTACATTTGGACAATTTCAGAATATTTTGGATGAAAGAGAAAAGAACAAAGAATTGAGGGTGCTAGCAAAATAGCATGGTGAAATGATGAATTACAACAAAGAAAGAAGTGAAGCCAAGAGGTGACTGATAGTGGAAGAAGAAGGAGGGTGGAACAGCCTGAATGACTTAATGAAGTTAAAGAGGAGTCATGTCAGCATTACTGAGTGAATCGTTTGAATTCATTCACAGTCATGAATAGTTTCTTAAGATGGAGATTGTGTAAGAATCTCATATGAGAGCTGAAGATTTCAAAGTTGGATTACTTCCAGCAACAGTGGAAAGAATTCCTGTGGGAATTTTGCTGACATTAGGTGAAGAGACTTAAGGACAAATGGATAAGGAATGAAAATGAAGATCTTAAATGGCCAGACCAGGAGTGCTTTTTGTTCTTGTTGTTCAGTTGCTAAGTCATGTCCAACTCTTTGCAATCCCATAGGCTACGGCATGTCAGGCTTACCTGTCTTTCACTATCTCCCAGAGTTTGCTCAAACTCAGGTCCATTGAGTTGGTGATGCCATTCAGCCATCTCATCCTCTGGCATATCCTTTTCCTCCTGCCTTCAATCTTAATTTGGTGTATATCATAGTATCAATAAGGGTTTAGGAAATTGTTTATTACTGAGATAATGATTATACTTTTTTATTTTGTGCAAAGATTTAGTCAAAGTTCAAGTATGCTTTACCAAGCCAAGTTCAAGATAATATTTGTCATGTTCAAAATTTCAAGTCTTTGAAGTTATGTTTTAGATAACTGAATCTTTTCATTCAGTGCAAACCATTCAGATGGAAAAGTTCCTATAATTCCTTTCTTTAAATAATATACAGAACATATTTTATGATTGACACTCATTGCTAAATACAACTGTCAGTTATTGTCCTGGAGTGAAATAAAAGACTCTCAGCTCTTTCTTCATCTCTTTCATTTAGGAGTTCTTCTACAATACATTGAAGTTCTATGATTCTAGAGAACTGGCTTCATCTTTTTCATATTAGCAGTTTGGTGGCTCTTTGGTTCCCTAGAATCAAGATTGTAAGATGCTGACCCCAGGGCAAAAGGTTACTATAATTTTAAAAAGCAAAACTTATAAAAAGCATTCCATTTGTTTTAATCTTATCTTGGAACCAATTATCTCATGCCCATACCAGTTTCTTGCTTCCAGACTGAAAGAGGTTTGTACAAATGGAAACTCTATTATGCTTCCAGAAAAAAAAAAAAATTGAAAATGAAGGCTTTCCTACCTAATAAGGAATGCTTTTTAAAGCAAGCCTTATTTTTAACTTAAAATTTTTTAATTTCTCTCTAAATATGTTTTGAAATGACATGTGGAATTTAAATATAGTTGGCACAGCTATATTTCATTATTCCTGTTTACATGCTAGGAGATATTGAAGCTTGTGAATTTCTGTGCACTAATTTGTATTTCTGCAGATTTTCTGCTTCCTTCCTACTTTCCCATCCAAAAGTTAGAGTACCCTAGTAGGGAATTCCAGGCGCTGCTGATGAGTGAGTTGAAAAAGTGCTGAAAATTTTGCCAATTGTATGGGAATTTGGCAATTTTTGAAAAAGCACTCTCATGACAGATCATTCAGATCCATTGTGCCAGTGTCAAGAGTGTTGTTAAATGTCAGAAAGAAGCAAATGAATGTATGTATTTCACTAGACAAAGTTTCACATGAATGCCAGAGGTGGTGGTTCCTCAGAACATTTGATTGGTAGGTAGCACTGAGTGGCATGCTGACAGCCCCTCCATACCTCTCACCTCACCCCTTCCTCTGTCCCTCTGCTTATTCCAAAGATATAGCTAAAAATTAAAGTCATCATTGCAAATTGTGTTAAGAGAATCCTGCTTCCCTGCACTTCCTTCACATGTTAGGACTCCAGTGATTTTCATTCTGTAATTACCAACCAAGAGAATACCGTAAGTGACACGGGTGACTGTCCCCAGCATGGATGTGCTGGCAGAGGCTACAAAGCTTTGGCGGTAAGGCAGGCGGCTGCACAGTTGTCTGATCACCAGTGGGCCCCAAGTGATGTGAAAGAGAAGCCTGTGGCTGAAGATCCTTAGCTTTGAAGGCAGGTTCAAAAAAGAGTCACATGCCTCCGTTTTCTGAAGGCTGAGTTAGATGAACAGATATTTGGCACTTTCAAGATTTCTTTCTGGGACTTAAAGTTTAACTTTCATTTGTGCCCAAGGCCTTGAGAATAAAGAGGACCTCATGCTGGAAAGGTGCAGGAAGGATGGTTTTTATCTGAACTAGTTTCCCCTTTGTATTTGAAACTAGAGGAAATTAGTTAAAGCTTCCTAAATGATTCGCTGAACAATTATTTTAAAGGAAAGTTTTAACATTGTATTTTGATGTTTCTACTCTTGACTCTGATGATGAAAATCATAAAAGATTCAGTAAAGGATGGGGAGGAATGAAGTTGATTATAACCTGTATAGGTATTAATTTGAAGTTTTGAGGAAGACCTGTTTTCATGCATCCATTTTACATAATCAGGTAAATGATTGTGTTGTGAAGACACCTTCTAAATATGTATGGTGAACTTGCATTTTCTCAAGATACTAATATTAAAGAATTAAATGAAGTTTCAGTAGTTTTCTTTTTGCTTTTTAATGTCTTGAATTTTTTTCCTTTTAACTAGCAAGTAATATATGATCATTGCAAAAGGTTTTAACATTTAATAGATGGGGATAAAGAAGAAGAGAAAACAGAAAAAAGTATTATTACTTCAATTCAGCTATTAAGTTGCTTAAAATGCTGTGTAACTTAGCTAGACCTAGATAGTAAGAGCTCAGAAGATTCAAATAAAAGGAAGATTGAAAAAATCCTTGTTAAAGGCATAGAGAGAACACAAATGCTACATGGAGGGTAAATAGGTAATTCCCATGATTTCAAGGTTTCTTCATCTTAAAGTTTTGTTTCTTGCTAAAGAGTTTCACTAGTTCATTAATTAATCCATTAACTCACTAATTAGTATTTATTGAATATTTGTTATGGACCAAGAACTCTGACACTGAGGGTGCATGGATAAACAAAACAAAGAATTTAGAGACTGTAATTGGGCTTCCCAGGTGATGCTAGTGTTAAAGAAACTGCTGTCAATATAGGAGATGCAAGGGATGTGCGTTCGATTCCTGGGTCAGGAAGATCCCCTGGAGTAGGATATGGCAACCTAGTCCAGTATTTTTGCTGGAGAATCCTGTGGACAGACGAGACTGCTGAGCTACAGTCCATGGGTCACAAAGAGCCAGACACGACTGAAGCGACTTAGCACAGCATGACTCAGAGGAAAACAGTCAAGTTAATATCCAACAACAAATAACTGCCAAATACTTGCTATGTTCCAGACATATTTCTAGGTACTGAGGATATAAAATTATGAACAAAACATATAAAAATCTCTGTCTTCATGAGGGATGACAGGTAAATGGACATAATAAAGCAAGGGATCCAAATGGGAACATGTCTGTAAGGAAGTGCAAGAAGGTCCTTGGGGCTGGAGAAGAGTGCAGGGAGGAGTGAATAGCAGGTCAGAAAATAATTGGGAGCCAGGTCTTATGGGTGTTGTAGGGCATTGTGAGCACTTTGTCCTTCACTCCGAATGAGATGAGACACCTTGATTGGGGTTTAGGGCAGAGAACTGGCTGAGCTTTTAAAGGGATCATTCTGGCTTTAGTATGGAGAAGACACAGATTTTGCTTAGGAATGGAAACTGGGAGGCCACTTGGGAAACTATGGCAATAAGCCAGACAAAAGATCATGGTGGATTGAATCAGGGCGGTAGCAGTGGAAGTGGTAAGAAGTGGACAAAACCTACAGTATTTTAAAGGTTTAGTCAACAAGATTCATTGACCCAAATGAGGATGGGGTGTTTAAGGAAAAAAAAAAAAAAAAGGTCTCAAGATGACTTGAGGATTTGGACCAGAGTAACCGGGAAGAGGGCCTTTTCATGTACTGAGATTTGAAGACAAGAGCAGGTTTGAGGATGAATAATAGATCAGGTTTTAACATAAGTTTGAAATTCCAATTATATATCCAAGTAGAAATATTGAACAGAAGTGTGGGCTGGAAATATAAATGTGAGAGTCATCGGCAAGAAAATGAGCGTGGCCCAAAATGGAAAGAGCGGGAAGGAATGTGAATATGAGTATAAGGACTAAACCCTGAAGCACAAATAAACGCAATAAATTGTTAAACAGTGAAAATATACCCAGACTAGAAGTCCTTTAGGACTAGCTAACTCAGGAAAAAGGTTTAAGATTTTATTGCAAATTATGGGGAACTCTTGGAACATTTTGAAGAAGGGAGCTACATAATCATAAGACCTAAAATGGAAAAGTTGAGATTAAAAACTTAGCAGAAACCTCGTAAAGTTTCTACACATATTGCTCATATCCTTTATATTGTGATTTAAATCCAGTTTCCATATATCTACCATCAGTGAGTGGAAAAAAAACAGTGATCTCAATGGCAGTTGAAAAGAAGTTATTTTTCATTCTATTCATTACATAAACCAGAGACTTTAATTTCTTTTCTCAAGTACCAATTTCTTTGAGCTAAATTTATATAGAATTTTTTAATCCCTTGTTTTAAAGGAAATTTCATAAAATTATTAAGTTTCATATATACTTTTGGATAGTTTATTAACTTCATACACTGCTAAATATTTGCCTGGGACAAAGTATATATTTTTGTTGCTGTTGTTTTATATATTTTAAAAGGATCGCTCAGACTTCTTATTCCTAATCATAGCTTTATTCATTATCAAAAAAGAGGCAGATAGTAACTTCATGACAGAAGGCAAGCACTGATTCTGGGATTCCATAAGAGATCAGGTGTCTCATAGGAACCGTTTCAACCTTTAGAAAGAACTAAATGATGTCAGGTGGTGCAGTGGTAAAGAATCTGCCTATCAGTGAAGGAGACATGGGTTCAATCCCTGGATCAGGAGGATCCCCTGGAGTAGGAAATGGCAACCTGCTCCAGTATTCTTGCCTGGAAGATCCCATGGACAGAAGAGCCTGGTGGGCTACAGTTCATGGGGATTTGACTGAGCATGCACAGGGATGTATATTTAATAAATGATCTCAAGAATTAAAGAAATGTGGACTTCCATCTTCAAAACTTTTACTAACAGGCTGACCTGAAAATAATTCCAGTCAATTTACATAGCATGATTAAAATTATTCTTTGGTGATAATTGACTAAATTATATTTATTGTGCCCCAAGATATCAGGTTTGACTTAAACTGAAAATTCATTTGTGTTTGTATGTGTATGTTCAGTCCTACTCCTAAAATATTCCACATGCAAAATCTGATTTTTTTTTCAAAATTAGTTCAACAAAGTTGGCACTTAGTAGATATTGGATAAAAAGTTTATGAACTATAGCAGTGAATATCTGCTGTCCCTGATCCATTAAAAATTTGGAAGTATATGTATTTTTAAGTAAAAAGAAAAAAAAGAGGTAAGAACAAAAATACTGAAAGTCCTTTAGAACCACTTCAGCTATTAATGAGTCTTGCCTATTTCCCAGATATATTATTTGACGGGATTGACTTTTTTGCACATAGAATTTATTCCTCAATTCTTCATTACTTCACTGGTTCTTTGTATACAATGGCTTCTCCTAGTTGCTATAATATCGTTTTTTTCCTGACTTTTCCCCCCAGATAGATTTAGTTTGATGAATATCATAGATTTCATGAAAAGGAATTTGTAACAGTGTTAAGAGGCATTATACAATAGATTTGTATATAAAATGTGATATATATATATATATATATATACACACACACACATATATATATTTGTGTGTGTGTGTGTGTGTAAAAGACACAAATATCCTGAGGCCTTTGGATAGGCTGAATTGAGGAAGTTGATTTAAATGTTAAAATTTTCTTTTCAGGGTGTTGATGCATGCAAGAAAGCTTTTAAATATTTATCATAAGGTTTATATCATTAAGTGCATGCTTTTTGGAGTGATGACATGGTTTAGGAGCAAGCCCATAGATAGTAATAACACATGTGACATTCCTATTTTATAGAGCACTTTACTGACACATTAAAATATATTATCTTTGTTATTGAACCATAGATATTGTTTTTCTGTGATTTTGTACTTCAGAAACCAAAGTTGAGAAACACAAATAGAAATTACCCCTCTCAAATCCCGTTAAGCAAAAAGGTAGAATATAAATAAATCTAGTAAATTTAAGCTACATGTGAAGTTGTTTTCTTAGCAACAGAAAGCCTTTAAGTATTCTAGTTTAGATTTAGTGGGAAATGATCACTTGATCTTTTTAAACACTACGTCCCTCAGCTCAAAAGCTTGAGAGTTACCATATAATATTTGACTTAGTATTTTATATCTAGCAATCAGATAGGGAAAATGTTGCAATGCATTAAAAATACCTGCTTTGACAAGCATATCAAAGAGATCATATCATTCCAAAGCAAGTAGTGGAACTAGTACTGATAGGGTATGTTAAGAAGTTTTAGTTCTCAAGTTGCTGCTTGTAAACACAAGTGTAAGGAATAACCTGTATCTTATTTGTATTCATTTTCCTGATATTTTTTACAACTTCTATTTCCATATGTTTAATGCTATGTCTGAAGAAGGAAGAAAAGGAAGGCATATTTTCACATCATTTATTCAAGGTAAAAATCTCAGCTATCCTTGTGAAATTTTCCCTTAATTAATTTGTTGCTTTTTCATGACTATCAATAACTGGTGCTTTAAATAGCATTTTTCTCTAAATGTTTATTTGAAAAACAAAAGGTGATTTTGAAGAAAAAGTTTAAATCAGAGCTTAACTAGTTTTCATAAAATCAACTTTAAGATCTAAGGTGTAATTAAGTAGAGGAAAATTGAGAATAACAATAATAACATACTTTTTAGCAAACTACATTTCTGTGGAAAGTGTTTATAATATTTATTAACATACAGAATTAGTCTTAACCTGCTAGAAAGAAGAGAAAATGCAACACCTTTCAAAGATGCAAATTGACAATTAACAAAACAATAGAATTCTAGGCCTTCCTTTGCAAGAGGTGCAAATTGATAATCAGGCTCTGCGGAAAAGCTGGTTGTTTCTATTTAAAAGTTATCTTGAGATGAAGGCTCCCCAAGGAAGAAGAAAATAAGAATATGACCAATTTTGTTAAGTAGAGCATCCAATCTATGATGATATTATAATGCTCCTGCTCTCTACCATTTATATTTGAAAAATCACAGCCAAAAGGGAGAGGAATGTGTGAATTCAGTTTCTCTGTATACTTAACAGCACTGCTTTGCACACTGATTGGTGATTCTATTCAGTGTTCTGACCTTTACTTTTAAGGTATTAAATGGTATGGCTACCTGAAGAATCTAAATACTTAACTATCTCTGTAAGGCTACACTGTGCTATGTGTGTGTTTGTGAATTTCCATGGCAGTGTCTCTGTACACTCAATAGTCAGCTTCTCTGATTTTCTATTCCATTTGATTTTATCTGCTCCTTTGTAGTTGTTGACTTGATCATTGGCTTATGTTTATTTTGCCTTTGGAATTCTCTTGTTATCTTAAAATATTGTTGTATGGGTGTGTATGTTTACCTTGTTATTTCAGTAGATATCCTACAGTCAACGTTCATTTGTTAAGTGTGTATGAGTGTCAGGTACTATGCTGGATATTATAAATAGAAAGATAATAAAGAAATTGTCTACATGCTTGAAGCTCAAAAGAGAGTGAGATGTGAAGTAAGAACTCCCTCCTCTCTTCAACAAGCATTCAGTGAGCATCTAGCATAAAGTGAAAGTGAGAGTCACTCAGTATTAGACTCTTGGCAACCCTGTGGACTTAGGTATAGTCCATGGAATTCTCCAGGCCAGAATACTAGAGTGGGTAGCTTTTCCCTTCTCCAGGGGATCTTCCCAACCCAGGGATTGAACCCAGGTCTCACACATTGTAGGCAGATGCTTTACCAGCTGAGCCACAAGGGAAACCAAAGAATATTGGAGTGGGCAGTCTATCCTTTCTCCAGCAGATCTTCCCGATCCAGGAATCAAACAAGGGTCTCCTGCATTGCAGGCGGATTCTTTACCAACTGAGCTATCAGGGAAACCCCTAGACAGTGGTGAACAAGAAAGACACTACTGTCCCTGCCAGAACCCATTTCCTCCATTTGATCCATTTAGTACTCAACATTTATTGAGACAGGCTCTGAGAATTCCATGGACAGAGGAGCCTGGTGGGCTGCAGTCCATGGGGTCGCAGAGTCGGACACCGCCTCTGTTAGATGTTAGAGTGACTAACATTTTCACTTTCTGTGCCTATAAGCATAAAAATATATGCAAATATAAACATGAAAAAAGCATAGGCTTTGTCCTTCAGGAGTATGATATTTTGGCTGAATTTTCTAGGCTTCAGTTTCTTCACTGATAAATAGGAAAAATAATACCTCCATCAGAGGTTGATGGTAGAGATAGTGTGTGTGAAATTTCCTAAACCAGTGTGTACCTACATGGTATGTGCTTAAGAAGTTAACTGAATTCTCTTGTTTCAGGAAAGTTGTATACTGTGAAGAATATGACAATTTTAGAAAAGAGGGCAAAGTAAGGAAGAAGCTGGTTATATCGTGCAATAGAGATTTTATTTGTTAGCATTCATAGTTTTGACTATTCCCATTCGTCTCTGGAGGTCTGTGATGTCACATTGTTATTGTAAATTTTACTGACGCAAGCACCTGAAATATGCTTTGGAAGTCTTAGAGACTGGAACTAGTGGGAACATGGTGTAGCACAGTCGTCACAGATCTGAGCTTTGGTGTCAGGAACACCTGGTTTGAGTTCTCCACTGCACACTTGGATAGTCTTTGCAAACTACAGCCTCTTCATCTAAAGTTGGGGGGTGAAACCTGTCTAAGAAATTGTGAGAGTGCTGTGACACAAACAGATGACATAAATAATGTCATTAATTTATAGTGTCTGGTACATGGTCAGTTCCCAGTCAATGGAATCTACAATTATTAGGTTCAACTTCATTACTAACCAGAGAGGAATTCTGACTAGCCTTTGCAGCCCAGTAGCCAAGGCTTTAGGATTCTGCTCATGCTTTCCTCAAGCATGACCATCATGTGAGAGAATCAAACTTAGTAAGAGCTGGAAAGGTTGCTAACTTGTGGTATGGGATTAACTCAGGGAATACCAGCTTCTCAATAGAACTGTGATGCATGAACATCAAGCTCTTGTATAAATATTTTTCTATTTGCAAATTGGGAAGTTGTAGAAGAACGTAGGCCATCATCCCAGAGACTTAACAAGGGTCTACTATACATTTGTGAAAAGAAGAAATAAAATCCACATTGGTGATTGGAGGAGAGGTAATATAAAAGTTGCTGCTCAGATCTTTGTTATTTGTTTGTTTGTACATTCATTCATTCATTCTAGTTACTGTGAATTTACAATCACACATGCTTATATGAAAATGTAAATATACTATAATACTTCAAAAATTTGTTTTAAAGATTATCTTCTCATGCACAAATATATGGCTATATTTACATTTGTCTTTAAAGACAAACATAAGTCTTTTGTTTCCTTTGTACATTTACATAGCAGTTACTTGGTGAATGGAACACAAGTTTCAACAATGTTGATTGAAAACTTTCTCACATGTAACCCTGCAGGATGCTTCCCTGTGGTGTTTTACCTGTGTGAGTTCTTGCCAGCCAAGATCCTCTGAGCATGGTAATTCTCCTCAGAGTGGTCTTACTATTACTTAGTACAAACTGACTCTGCTCCACATGACAGGACAGTTATCTGAGAGATGAAGTGTTGAGGCAAGGAATACTTTATTCAGAAAGCCACTGGCTGAGATGGCAGACTGATGTCTCAAAATAACCACCTTATCCGGGTCTGAATGGCAAGTTCTTTTATAGAATACAGAGATGAGGAGTGAAGAAATGAAGTATAAAGGTCATTAACCTTGCCGATATCTCCTAGAATGGCAAGCCTCAGGGACAGGATGTGTTAATTTCTCCCGTCCTGTAGCCACCCACAGGTGGACAGGATCCTGAACAAAGACACATTTGTTTAATATTCAGACAGAGGATCTGGGTTCTCTGAGGCAGGCCATTATGTGTAAACAGTATCCTTTTAGTGAATAAAAGCCATGAGAAGCAAAGGTTAAAGAAATAGATCCAGCCTTCATAAGTGGCTCTTCCCTGTAACCAACCTTACCACAACTGAATCCATGTGGAAGTTGAACAGCATTTTAACTATTGCTGTCATATTTAATCAGTCCTGAACTCTTTGGGAGGGGAGCATTGGTCTTAGTTGACAATGTTGAACAGAATAAAATTTGATGGAGGTCACCCATTATGTCCAGCTGTATTCTCTTTTTTTCTCTGAGTTCTTTTCTTGCCCTGAGTCTAAGAATTGGATTGGGAATTGGGCACCTTTCTGATGCTTTTTCACTTTAAAGGGTGAGAATGGAGGGGTAGTTACTCTCCCCAGCCTACGTTCCCACCAGGAATAGATCTGTCTCCAGAAGGACTTTTTCCCTCTTTCCCTTCCCTCCTTGGGTTTCAGCTATCCTAACTGAAATACTCTACTCTCTGAACCCCCTTGAAGTTCCTAGTGATTGCTCTCCAAGCATGCTGTACCTTTCTCCCTGTGGGTCATGGCTTCTATTCATGGATGCCATCTAGGAACAATGAATGTCCCTCTTCTCCAGCAAAGCCAGAAGAGTGATTGTCCTTCCTAACTGCTTTAGAGCATCTAAGAAATTCTCCTTCTGTGAGGAGGCCAAGACTCTGTTCTCCTTGTGGGGTATTACCTAGTTCTCCAAATCACAGTTTTTACATGATCTTAGGCTGATGGAAGTATCGTGGGTAAGGGGTTGTTGTTACCCTTGTTTCCTTTTGAGGTCAGTTTGCTACCAGCATTCTAAAAACACAACTAGCTTTGAACTTCTATGCCAAGTCCCAACTTCTTATCTCCAGGATCTGTGCAGGCATCACCCAGTCTGTACCTGGCTCCTCTGGCTCCTCAGAGGTGAGCAGCAAATGCCAACTTTCCCCACCCTCCCCAGCTCTCGCCAGTCCTGAATTCCAGCTTCAGGAGAGTTTTTGCTGGGTGTGGGACTTAGTCCGACAGTGCCTTAAGCAGTGCATAGTACACTGTTCACACCTGCCAAAACCTGTTTTAAACAGGTCAGATCTACACTTTCTGATTCTTAATGTCCTTGGATAGAACCCCTCCTTTTCCAGGAAGTGTTCTGATCTTTTCTGTTGTTGGTGATCTTGTTTTGTTTTTTAAGAAATTTGTAGTCTGAGGTGGAGAGCTGAAAGATAGCTTTCCTCACCTCTCCTTCTCCTATGTATTCACCTAGGAATCGCAGGAAGGTTCATCTCTTAAGCCAAATTTAATGAGGCTGCCTCACCCTCCCTCCCTTCTGCTGGTCACTCTCTATCTGCTTACGGAATTTAAAGCAGATTCATTTTCATCACATGCCACTGATATTTCAGATGATGTGTGCCCCCCCCATCTCTGTTTATCAAGTGTCCAACAGAACCATAATCACTGTCACAAAGCGTATTGAGTTCAGTTCTAAGGACTGACATTGCTCTTTGTTACAGTTATGCATGTTCAAGGACTTCTAGCAATCCCTGAATAGGTCCCTTTGCACAGTGTGGATAAACATCAGAACACAATCTCATGTGTTTGAGCAATATCATTTCCTTTATTTTCTACTATTTAATGTAATTATTGACATCATTATCTTATATTAACATAATTAGTCATAATAACATAATTATTGACTCTCAGGCCACCATCCTACCAGAGTGGTAGAAAATCTAATATCTGTCCTTCCTGCATCTTCTGAACTCATCCTTTTGATTAGGTTGTCCAAAGTCTTCCAGGATCTTCCAAACAAAGGCAACAACTGGGGTGGAAGATGCCTCCCCATTATTCCCTTATCCTTACATTGTGGTAGCAAGACCTTCTGAAGACCTGACATAAGCCAAGAATGTTGGGAATGGAAGGTAGGAGTTAGATGGGTGATGGTGGTGGCCAGGCTGAATGACAGGTTGGGGGTTAGGGAGGTGTAGGGTCTTGGGGCACTGAATCAGCCACAGCCCTGAGAACAATGCGAAGGAATATAAGGGACTTCCCTGTGGTCCAGTGGTTGAGAATCTGCCTTCCAGTGCAGGGAACTAGGGTTCAATTGCTGGTTGGGGAACTAAAATCCCACCTGCCATGGGGCAACCAAGTCCGTGCGCTCTAGAGTGTATGTACCACAATGAAAGATCCTGCATGCACAACTAAGACTTGTGGGAGCCAAATAAATAAATATTTTTTAAATTCTTAAAAAAGGGAATATAAGAGTAGAGCAGGTTGGAGAGGAGGGATCATATATACACTGGGAGACATGTGAATGGGCATGTTGGAAATGTAGAGCAGGAGAGAGATCTGAGCTAAACTAGAGAGCCAGAAGAGAGTGTGGCCAGGGAGAGAAGTCTATAGAACCCACTGCTGGGGAGCAGCAGCTATGATCCTTCTTCAGGCCGTGTGGCTGCCAGATGTTTATTTCTGAATCACAGCTCTGCAGGTAGTCTCACTTTACTCAAAAATCTTCTGTGACTCCTCTTTAGTTGAGTTCTTTGATTTGGAATTCATGATCCTCTCTGTTCTAATCTATTCTTTCACTGTAGCTTCATCCTTCCCTTTCCTCTACCAGACATATATCCTTACACAAAAACCAAGACCATTTTCAGTTTCTTTAACAAGACCTTACAATTCCTTACCTCCATGCTTTTCTTTTTTGTTCATGCTGTCCCTTTTACTGGAATTCTCTTTATTCTAAAATTTACCTGTCCAAATATTTTTTCCTTTATTCTTTCCTACATATTATTTTTCTCTTTTGAACTCCTGCACTTAATCATGCCTTATTAAACACATGTACTCTGATATATTTTTGTCTGGTATGTGCCATAAATTCATAGATTCTCTGTGTGTTAGAATTGGAAAGAACTTTACAATTCCACTAGTTCAGTAGCCTCAGCATTGTGTTTTAGTGGAACATAGATTTTAATAATTGCTTACTTCTCCCAATTTTCAAAAATGAAGCAGTTAATACATAGAGCTTATTGAATTTTAACTTTACCTGCTGGACTTTTGCTCAGTCCTGTCCAACTCTTTGTGACCCCCTTGAACTGTAGCCCACCAGGCTCCTCCGTAAGTGGGATTTCCCAGGCAAGAATACTAGAGTGGGCTTGTATTTCCTTCTTCAGGGGATCTTCCCAGCCCAGGAACTGAACACATGTCTCTTGTGTCTCCCACATTGGCCGGTGGATTCTTTACCACTGAGCCACCTGGGAACCCTACCTATTGGGACTGGTGGTCTTTAAGATCTCTCACGGGTTTTCCCTTGTGGTCCAGTGGCTTAGACTCTGCCTTCCTGATGCAGGGGGCCTGGGTTAGATCCCTGGTCAGGGAACTAGATCCCACATGCTGCACCTGGGTGTTTGCGGGCCACAACTAAAGATCCCACATGCTGAAACTAAGACCTGGAGCAGCTGAACAGATAAATAAGTGAATTTTTTTTTTTTTTTTTTAAGATGTCTTTGGCCAGGATCCTCACTTCCTGGAACTGATACCAAGGTATAACCCTCTCTGCCTGAGTATGGGCTGAGCTTACTGACTTGCTTAAAATAATGATCACAAATGGAATACAGCGAAGGAATGTGATGTTCCTCATTTATTTACATGAGATATTATTGAACAGTGCTGAAGCACAATCATTTAATGCAAGTGATAAGAGAAATTGTATAAGCTGTCTTAACCTGTAATAATCATACTTGGAATACCTATATTCTGGTATTCGCAAATCAAGGAAGTTTTTTCTTACAGTTTGTCATATTTTAAGGAATGCTAGCTTTAAAATGACCTATTTTTTTGATACTATAGTTTGTAAATGGATTCCTTAATTCCAGTGATTAAGAGTACTTTTGCTCTTATCAGGGACAGAATATGTTTCAGTTGACATTCTTCAGTGGTCAAATAGATATGTACTTTTTGACTTTTGTTAGCATCACATCTAACTTCTTTCTCCCTCTACTCTATATTATTAATATAACATACTATGGTATTATTATTAAATTTGGGATAAGG